>NW_023416312.1:42055134-42675134 GCF_014176215.1 Rousettus aegyptiacus
TCCTTGCCACACTTGTTTTTTGATTTATCGATAATATCTAGTCTGATAATCATGAGGTGATATCTCATTGTGGTTTTAATTTGCATATTCCTGATGGTTAATGATGTTGAGCACCTTTTTACATGACTATTTGTCATCTGTTTTTCCTCTTTGGAGGAATGTCTATTTAGGTCCTCTGACCTTTTTTTAAAATTGGATTTTTTTGGTGGTTAAGTTATATAAATTCCATATATATTTAACATTTTAACCTCCTATCAGATATATCATTAGTGAATATTTTTATCCACTAGGTAGATTACCTTTTCATTTTGTTGATGGTTTCTGTAGCTGTGCAAAACTCTTCAATTTGATGTAGTCTTATTTATTTTTTTGTCTTCCTTGCCTGAGGAGACATGTCCAAAAAAGTATTTCTAAGAACAATGTAAGAGTTTACTGACTAGAATTTCTTCCAGAAGTTTTGTGGTTTTGTGTCTTATATTTAAGTTTTTTACCCATTTTGAGTTTATTTTCATATATGGTATACAAAAATGATTCAGTTTCATTCAAACACTGTACAATGCCTACACATTTTTCAACTCCATTTATTGAAGAGACTGTCTTTGTGTATTCTTGCTTCTTTGTCACAAATTAATTGATCACATAAGCTTGGGTTTATTTCTATGTTCTTTATTCTGTTTCTTTGATTTATGTGTCTGTTTTTATGCCACTACCATGTTGTTTCGATGACTATAGCCTTGTAGTGTAGTTGATAATTCCTCCAACTTTGTTCTTTCTCACAATTACTTTGGCTATTTGAGGTCTTTTATGGTTTTATATAAATTTTAAGATTATTTGTTCTAGTTCTGTGAAAACTCTATTGGTAATTTGATAAAGATAGCACTGAATATATAGATTGCTTTGTGCATTATGCACATTTTAATCATGTTAATTCTTCCTATCCACAAGCACAGTATAAGTATCCACTTGTTTTTTCTTTATATTTTCTGCAATGTTTTCTGAGTAAAGGTCTTTTACTTTCTTGATTAATTTTATTGCTAGATATTTTATTCTTTTTATTTATTTGATTTTTAATTTTCTTCATTAATTTTTAGAAAATCAAATAATACATATTTTCTGAAAACTATTAAGGCAACACAAAAGTATCTAAGAAAGAAGTGAATGTTTACCCCATCCCAGTCACCTCCTTTCAGCTCTATTCCCCATAGCTCACTTTTTGCTTTTTCTTTCCCTGTCACTTGCACAGTGTTTTTTTAAGTAATATTTTTTTTATTTATCAGTTTTAGTTGGCATACATTATATTATATTTAGGTGTAAAACATCATGATTAAACATCTATATAACTCATGAAGTGATCACTCTAATAAATCTAGTACCCCTCTGACACTATATATAGTTATTAAAATACTATTGACTATATTTATACTTTATATTTTCATGAGTATTTTGTAACTACCATTTTGTACTTCATAATCCTTATGTTCTTTTTCACCTCCCTCCAACCCCCTCCTATCTAGTAACCTACAAAATGTTCTCTGTATCTATAAATTTGTTTCTTTTTTTGTTTGTTTATTTTATTTTTTAGATTCCACCTGTACATGAAATCATGTGGAATTTATTTTTCTATGACTTATTTCACTCAGCACAATATCCTCTAAGTTTAACATGAAATATCTTTTTTCATCCCTTTACTTTCCTTCTGTGTGTTTCTTTTAATCTAAAGTGAGTCCTTTACAGGTGGCATATGTAAGGGTCTTGTTTTCTTATCCATTGAGCCACCTTATCTGTTTTTTGTTCTTTCTTTTTCTTTCTTTCTTTCTTTCTTTCTTTCTTTCTTTCTTTCTTTCTTTCTTTCTTTCTTTCTTATTTTTTGGTGACATTGGTTCATGAAATCCAGTAAGTTTCAGATGTCCAATTTATCAGTAAGGCACATATATATATATATATATATATATATATATATATATATATATATATATATATATTGCTTTGTGTGTTCCTCTCTCATGGTTATATATTTTTCTGTTACCACACATTTGCTCCTTTTCCCCCCATCTACTTCCCTCCTTCCCCCTTTCCCCTACCCTCTGGTAACCACTAGTCTATTGTTCATGTCCATGAGCCTCTGTTTGTCCTGTTCATTTGTGGCTTTCAGGTTTATATACCACATATAAGTGATAGCATGTGATTTTCAACTTTTTCTGTCTGTCTTATTTTGTTTAGCATGATTATCTCCAGGTCCATCAACATTGTCGCAAATGGCAGTATTTCATCTCTTCTTATGGCTGAGTAATATTCCATTGTACATATGTACCACAGCTTCTTTATCTAATCATCTGTTGTAGGACACTTTGGTTGCTTCAATGTCCTGGACACTGTGAATAATGCTGCTATGAACATCAATGTGCAAATATCTTTATGGATATGAGTTTTCAAGTCTTTGGGGTAAATACCCAGGAGTGGGATTGCTGGATCATATGGTAGATGAGGAACCTCCATATTGTTTCTATAGAGTCACCTTATATTTTGATTGGAACACTTTATTCTTTTTTGTTTGAAGAACTTGTTGAGATATATATATATATATATATATATATATGTAGTTATTGCCATTTTTATTCATATTTTTGATACATATTTTCTTATTTTTTAAAAATAAGTCCCTCTAACATTTCTTAGCTTGGTAGTAATGAACTCTTTTAGCTTTTTCTTGTCTGGGAAGTTCTTTATCTGTCTTTCAATTCTAAATGATAGCTTTGCTGAATAGAGTAAACTTGGTTGTAAGTCCTGGATTGTCATCACTCTGAATACTTTGTGCCCATCCCTTCTGTCCTGCAAAGTTTCTGTTAAAAAATTGGCTGACACATAGCATAGGGAATGCAATTAGCATTAATGTAATGGCTAGGTGGAGAGCCAGAGGAAAGAGCAATTAGGGAGATTGTTTTATAAATATATAAATGTCTAACCAATGTACTGTAAACTTAATAATAAAATAAAATTTAAAGAAATCAGCTGACAGCCTAATGAGAGCTCCCTTGTACATAACTAATTGCTTTTCTCTTGATGCTTTTAAGATTCTCTCTGTATTTAACCTTTAGCATTTTAATTATGATGTGTCTTGGTGTAGGCCTTTATAAGTTCATCTTGTTTGAGACTCTCAGTGCTTCCTGAGCTTATATGTCCATTTCCTTGGTCAGGTTAGGGAAGCTTTCCATCATTATTTCATCAAATAGGTTTTTAATTCCTTGTGCTCTCTCTCTTCTTCTTCTGGTACCCCTATATTGCAAATGTTGGTAGACTTGATGTTGTCCCAGAGGCTCCTTAAATTATATTCATTTTTTTGAATTCTTTTTTTCTTTTAGCTGTTCTGATTGGGTGTTTTCTGCTGTCTTATCTTCTAAATTGCTTATTTAAACCTCAGTTTCATCTAATATACTGCTGATTCCCTCTAATGTATTCATTATTTCAGTTATTGTATTCTTCATTTCTGACTAGTTCTCTTTCAAGTTTTATATCTCCAATTTTACGTTTTCTGACATTTTGCTGAAGTCTTCACTGAAATCATTGAGCATCCTTATAACCAGTGTTTTGAACTCTGTACCTGGAAGACTGCTTGTCTCCATTTTGTTTAGTTCTTTTTCTGGAGGTTTGTTATTTTCTTTCATTTGGGACATGTTTCTTTGTCTCCCCATTTTGGCTGCCTCCCTATTTGTTTTTTTTTTTTAATGTATTAGGCATGGCTTCTAAGTTTCCCAATCTTAGTAGAGTGGCTTTATGTAGTAGATGTACTGTGGGGCCCAGTGAAGCAGTCTTCTCTGATCACCTGAGCAAGGTGTTTGAGATATGTTTCTTGTGTGAGTTCTATGTGCCCTTCTGATATAGTTGAGCCTTGGTTGCTGCTTTCACTTTGATGGGAGGGATTGATGCTTGGGGTTGTAAAGACTGGCCAGTGAAGAGCTGACTCTATGGATCAGGATTCACTTCAGCAGGGCTCCAGTGCCTTCCCAGTCTGTCTTTTGCATGTGTCCTCCTCAGATGCAGCCCTGGGTGATGCTCTGGCTTCACTGGTCAAAGCAGGCCACTGGGTGTGTTGGCTCAAGGGCGTCCTGGGAGGGGACCAACTGCAGGTCAAGTTCAGTAGCAGCCTGTGTACTTTTGGGGCCATCTGGTAAGAGTCACCAAGCGATCCTCAGGAGGCCAAGCCGGAAACTGAGGCCAGCTGGCACTAATGCCAGGCATGGGGCTGGTCAACAAGAAGTACAAGGCACACAGATGCTGCTTCTTTGGGTTTTGTGAGCCTTTGAGAGATTTTAGTAAAAGTCCACAGCATGAGCCAAGACAGGCCATTTATATGGAATAAACCACTAGAGGCAGCTTGGGTGGGACCACAAATTGGGAGAGGTGTGGTCTCAGGGAATCACCAGGGTGAAGCTATCTGTGTTATCCAGATTGGTGAAGACTGAGTATGGTGGTGCTGGCATCTGTACACTGGGAGGGGGCAGAGCTCAACCAAGGAACAATGGATAGCGCCAGTATTCCTGTCAGGGAGAAAGCTGCCCCTCTAACCTTTGCCCTGATGCCCAACAACTTAGAGTCTCCCCATATGTCCCTGGTGCTCCTCAAGCAGCTTTCCTAGTGCTGGAACTCAGAGCGAGTGAGTTTGTCTCCAACTCCCACAGCCCAGGGTGCGGCCAGGATCCCTCACTCCTCAGAGGGAGAGGAGGCTCTGCATCCAAGATAACCCTCTCAACTCTTGACTACCAAACGCTGTTGTGGAACCAGCCTTTAGTGTCTCCACCCCTTCTAATGATCTCTTCTTAGGTATGTCCAGCCAGACCTCAGGTGACTTCCAGTTATGGTTGCTCTATAGTTTCATTGTAATTTTGATGCGGTCACTAGAAAATATATGCACAGCATCTAGTTTCTATGCCATTTTTTGCCCATCTAATCAATATTTTATTCTTTTTGATTCAATCGTAAATGAGACTTTTTTTCTCATTTTCTTTTTCTGATAGTTCATTATTGGTATATAAAATGCAATAAATTTCTGAATATTAATTTTTACCCTACTACTTTACCAAATGTATTTATTAGTGTCAATAGTTTTTTGGAACTGATAAGTAATATATAGTATTACATCACCTGTAAATAAATATATTTTTACTACTTCTTTTCTAATCTGGATGCCTTTTTATTTATTTTTCTTGTCTGATTGCTCTGGCTAGAACTTCTAATAATATGTTGTAATAAAATGGTGAAAGTGTATACCCTTGTCTCATTCCTGATCTTAAAAAGCTTCAGTTTTTCCCACTGAGTATGATGTTATCTGTGAGTTTGTCATATTTATTATGTTGTGACATATTCCTTGTAATCCCACTTTACTGAAAAGTTTTATCATAAATGAAAATTAGATCTTGTCAAATGCTTTTTCTGCACTTATTGACATGATTATATGATTTTTTCCTTCATTTTGTTTTTAAGATGTCACAGAAATTGACTTGTGAATATTGCACCAGACTGGTACCTTGAGAGTAGATCCAAATTGATCATCATGTATGATCTTTTTAATTTTTTGCCGAATTTGTTTTGCTAATGTTTTCTTAAGGATTTTTGCACTTATGTTCATCAGGGATATTGGTCTATAGTTTTCTTTCTTTTTTTTTTTTGTAGTTTCTTTATTTTTGGTATTGAGATGATAATGGCTTTGTAAAATAAATTCAGAAATCATCCTTCCTCTTTAATTTTATTCACATGTTTGAGAAGAAAAAGAATATTAATTCTTTGGTAAAATTAATCTGTAGAGCCATCTGGTCCAGGGCTTTTGTTTATTGAGAGTTTTTTTTTTTTTTTGATGACCGCTCTTATTTCATTAGTAGTTATTGGTCTGTTTAGATTTTATGTTTTTTCCTTATTCATTTTTAGAGGATTGTATGCTTCTAGAAATTTATCTGTTTTTTTGAGGTATAACACCTATTTTAATGTCTTTATTCCTAGTTCTAACATCTGTGTTAGTTCTGGGTTGATTCAAATTAAGTGATTTATAATCTCATTTTGGGTATTATTTTCCTGCTTCTTTGCATACCTTGTAATATTTCACTGAATCCAAGGATCCGTTCATTTAAACTTTGGTGCTATTTATTTTTGCATTCTTATCAATATTTTTGACCTTTATTTTAGAATTTAATTATGTTACATGGAGATAGTTTTAGCTTTTCAGGTTTTAGTTCTTTTTGCCAGGTATAGAGACATGACCAGGGTGGTTGCTGTTGTTGTTATTGTTGTTGTTGTTGTTGTTGTTATTATTATTACTATATTTTATTTCTCACTACTGAGGGAAGTCCTTCCTGAGTACCCTACCCAATTTCTCAAAAATTAAGAATTCTTGTCAGTCTGGCTAGGGAAAATATATTGTTACTGTTTTTGTCTCTCTGTTATTGCTGGATGTTGTTACCTTTAATACTTTTGGGTTGTTCTCTCCTCAGATCCAAGTCGTTTTCTTGCATACATAAGCTGATCAGAAAATACTGAATACCCAAAGAAGAACTTCTGCATATCTCAGGAATACTGTTACTGTGCAACTTTTTTCTATTGCTCTGTCCTTCACACTTTAGCTTCTTTGGTTTTTAAGATATCAGTTCTATCACCTCAGCTCAGGGTATCTGTCTGGCTCCACTTTGATTTCCCCCTCCTTATAACATGGCCTGGAAACATACAAGACATGAAGCTGGAACAACAGTAGAGCTCACATCCTTTGTTTCCTATTTCTGAGGTATCACTGTCCATATTCCCCTCACGCATAATGTCTTCAAAACATTCTTTCATATATTGTCTAATTTTTTGGTTACTTTATGTAATAATGGTTAATTCCATAACTCTATCATTATTAGAAGTAGAAATCTCAAAGCCTATATATGATCTTTCTTTTTTTATTATTATTATTTGCTTTTATTTTTAATTACATTTATTTGGGTAACATTGGTTAATAAAACTATATAGGTTTCAACGGTATAATTCTATAATATATCATCTGTATATTGCATTGTGTGTTCACCCTCAATGTCAAATCTGCTTCCATCACCATATATTTGACCCCCTTTAGCCTTATCTACCTCCCCGCTTCCCTCTGGTGACCACTAAACTCTTGTCTGTGTCTAAAGTTTTTGGGTTTTTTTTTTGTCTTGTTCATTCATTGCTTTCATATTTATATACCACATGAGTGAAATCATATAGTTCTCATTTTTTTTATCTGACTTATTTGGCTTAGAATGATATTCTAAAAATCTATCCATGTTGTTGCAAATGGTTGTATTTTATTTTTTCTTGTGGCCAAGTAATATTCCATTGTATATATGCACCACATCTTTTTTTTTAATCTAATCATCTATAGAAGGATACTTTGGTGCAATGAACATAGGGGCATATATATCTTTATGAATACGTACGTTCAAATTTGGGGGATAAATACCCAAAAGAGGGTTGCTGGATCATATGGCAACTCTATTCTTAATTATTTGAGGAGCCTCCATACTGTTTTCCATAGTGGTTGTACCAATTTTAATTCCCACCAACAATGTATGAAGGTTACTTTTTCCCTACAATCTCTCCAACACGTGTTATTACTAGTCCTGTTAATGATAGCCATTCTAAAAAATGTAAAATAGGATCTCATTGTGGTTTTTATTTTCATTTGTCTAATACCTAGTAAAGTTGAACATCTTCTTATATGTATGTTGGGTATCTGTATGTCTTCTTAGAAGTATCTGTTTAAGTCTTCTGCTCATTTAAAAATTTTTTTATAGTTGAGTTGTGTGAGTTCATTATATATTTTGGATATTAGTCCCTTACTGGAGATGTTGTTTGCAAATATATTCTCCCATTCAGTTGGTTGCCTCTTTGTTTTTATTATGGTTTCTTTTGCTGTGCAGCTTTTTTAGTTTTATATATTTTTTCTTTTAATTCCCTTGCTTTTGAGGTATAAAATTCATAAAATCCTCTCTAAGATCAAGGTTCATAAATTTAGTACCTATATTGTTTTCTATATATTTTATGGTTTAAGGTATTATATGTAAGTCTTTGATCTATTTGGAGTTAATTTTGGTGTATGGTGACAGATAGCAATCTAGTTTCATTATTTTGTATGTGGCAGGAACATAGATCAGAGGCAGAAGCAGAATAATCTCTTCAAGAAATAGTGCTAGGAAAACTGGATTTCCACATGCAAAAGAATGAAAATGAATTCCTACCTTATGCCATACACAAAAATTAACTCATTATGGATTAACGAGTTAAATGTAGGACCTAAAACTGTAAAACTCCTTGAAGAAAACATAAGGAAAAACTTATTGGCCTTGACAAGGATTTCTTGGATATGACACCAAAAGCACTGGCAACAAAATCAAAATTGGACAAGTGGGACTACATCAAACTAAAAAAGCTTGTGCACAGCAAAACAGTAATCACAAGGTGAAGAGTTGTTTTATGGGATGAAAGAAAATATTTGCAAACTATAAGATAAAGCGTTAATATCCAAAATATATAAGAATCTCTTACAACTCAATAGCATAAAATCATCAAATAATTCAATTAAAAAATGGGCAAAAGACTTTAATAGATATTTTTCCAAAGAAGGAATACAAGTGACCAATAGGTGCAAAAAGGTGCTCAACGTTACTAATCATCAGGGAAATGCAGATCAAAGCTACAATGAATTATTACCTCGCACCTGTTAGGATGGTTATTATATTTATAATTTAATGGCTTTTATATGTAAATTATATACATGTAACTTAATTATATGCATAATTTAATTATAAGAGCAAGATTTACCAACAAAACAAACTTTCTTGAGAATTTCTTGGTGAAATGCATTTTATCGTGTGTGTGTGTGTGTGTGTGTGTGTGTAAAGATAAGTGTTATCAAGGATGCAGAGAAATTGAAACCATTGTCAAATGGTGCAGCCTATATGGAAAACATTATGGAGGTCTTTCAAAAAATAAAATAAAAATAGAACTATCATATGATTCAGCAATTCTTTTTCTGAGTATATATCCAAAATTGAAATCAAGACCTCAAATTGATATCTGCTCCCTAATGTTTATTGTAGTAATATTTCCAATAGCCAAGCTATGGAAACAACCTAAATGTCCATTGACACACGAATGGATAACAGAATGTGTTCTATACATGCAACATAATATTATTCAGCCCTAAAAAGGAGGAAATCCTGCCACTTGCATCATCATAGATGATCATAGAGGACATAATGCTCAGTCGAATAAGGTAGTCACAGAGGGACAAATACTGCATGATTTACCATATGAAGAATCTAATATAGTCAAATTTGTAGAAACAGAGAATAGAATAGTGGTTTCCACAGTGAATTGTTTTTCAGTGAGTATAAATTTTTCTGTTATGCAAGGTGAATAAGTTCTAGAGACCTGACATACAACATAGTCATTTTAGTTAACAATATTTTTGTGTACTTTAAAATACATTAACAGGATAACTATAACGTTAAGTGTTCTTATAAAAGACTCAAAAACAAAAACAAATAAACAAAAGAGCACAGGGAAATTTTGGGAGGTATTGGATATGTGTAGTACCTTGCTTATGGCAATAATACCATGGGTGTATGCATATACCCAAACTCATCAAGATATTTACATTAAATGTATGAAATTTTGTATATCAATTATACTTCAATAAAGCTAAAAAAAGAAAATACTTCTGTTTCTGTGCAAAATATATGTTAGATAATTTTAAGCATTTTTCAACCTCAGTGACCATCTGGTGAGACATCCGAAAGTCAAGGAGGCATGAGACAATTTTTTTATTTTGTGGGACTATACTATCTGCTACATTACATAACTCTTAGTACCCATGAGGCCATACACAATCATTATGACAGCAACAAAAACCACCCTCACAATTTTTCAAAACAATTTCTAGGGGCTGTATCTCCTCATCTCTTTGTAAACCCCCACTAAAACAAATACTGATTCATCTTCTGGAGCTAGGCATACTGCCACTTGGACAAAATTGTTTTTTTCTTAGCAAGAAGTGGGGGAAATGGTTATCAGGGAGGCAACAAACAGCGTCTAACACAAATTGCTTGTTGAGCATATACCCGTTTCTTCACATTACCTAATTTTTCTCCACCTCTTGTTGGATAAATCAGACCTATTATACACAACAGCTTTTTCAATGTATGATTTTGATGCTAGGCAAAACAAAATCTATTCATTTCAAACTTTTAAGTGGATTCACTGGATGTCGTTGGTTGTTTGATGAAGCACATTTATTATGTAAATCCACATCACATCAAAGAAATAATAAACCTAATATTTTCACAAATTTTTGGTATAAGTAAATCTGATTCTTTGCAAAATAAGAGGAACAAACAGCCAGATGTGGCCTAAAAAAGTTCATGCTAATTTAATTAACTAAACCTGTTTGTTTATGCATTCGTCTATTTCTTTTTCCCCAAGGAAGATATTTGAGCTCTAGATCCCTTCCTTTCTTATTCTGTCTCTGGAGGCTGCAAATTATCTTAGTGTATTTTGCAAAAATAATTTTTGTACTTTAAGCCCTAATTTGCTTTATAAGATTATGTACTTAATGTTGCAAAGTGAATGCAAGCACAGGCACAGGTTTTGTTTTTCATAAACAAGGAGTTTTATTTCCCTGTGTAATTTTTACAAATGAACCAGTACTCAGATTTCATGTAATTCTTGGTTATGTGAATAATTAATCATACATTTAATAGGAAGTAACACGGTAGGAGTTTTAGGATTACAGAATATTAAAACTGTAATGTACCTTCAAGGTAATCTAGTCAATCTCCCTCATTTTCATAGGAGAAAACTTAAGTATATAAAGGTTAATAAATTTGCTTTAATACACTAAGACATGACAGGAATCTAGACCTTCTGTTTTGGGCTTGTGCCTTCTACATGGCATCATACTGTTACTGTGCTAATGGATTGCACATGAAAGTTGAGTGTGCACACACAACAAACACTATCTGAAAAAAATAATATTCCATGGGAAGTAAGGAACATAAGTAGCCTGAATATTAACCTATTTCGTTTTTTTTTCAGATAACAAATATTTTTGTTTTATTTTTTTGTATTTATTAGATTTTCATGTTCTACTATGATAATGCTCATACAATAATAGAGAAGATCTAAAATCTTACTGCATTTCAGGTTTTCATTGCTTTAGCAAAATTATACAGGTGGTCAGTATTTGAGTGTTGAGGGACCCTGATGTGTTATGTGGGATGCTGACTAAAACCCAAAACTCAGTGGAGTTTGGAGCTGTGTTGGCTTGGGGAACTACCCAACTTGCTAAGCTGGTCCAAACAAAGGTACTTGATTCGTTTATACTATGGTATCCAAAAGAAATAGGAAATTAGGGGAGGGTGTTATTTAAGCAATCCTCACTACCAGAAGGTCCAATCTTCTGTGCATAATATAGTACTGAGGAATTCTGGTAATGATATTATTCAGAAGTCAATAACCTATTAAAAGTGTAGTTTGCATCCAAAGATCAGTCTATTCATAGCCGGCCCCCCTTATAGTAATTATGAATGGTGGGGCAAAGGTAGAGTAGGGTAATATGTTGGAAACAATATTTAGACAGGAGCTATACAGAATACCAAAGTTTTCAATACACCACTCCTAAAGAAAGGCAAGATACACTAAGTAGGATAATCAGATAAGAAGAGTAGAGGGATATCTCAGGTAAATTTTTGCCCACTGGCATGCTTGCTCAAGGGGGGAAGAGTGCTTCAGCTCATGGTGAAATTCTCTTATGTTTTTATTTTATTTTATTTCATTAAATTTATTGAGGTGACATTAGTCAAAAAATTATAAAAGAAATCTTTCCTTATCTTGCTCTGACTTTTTAATTTACTGATTTCATTTCCACCCTTAGCATTTTTATGTTCTTCCTTCCAAGTTTATTGACATAAATAATTAGGGTGGGTATTCATTGTTGACATTATTTTTTCTGTTTACTTTTTCTCTCCTATTCACCATAAAACATTTAACTCAAGGTAATTTTCATCACTTTCCTAGACCTTGAAGTTGTGACAAACAAAAAGCAAACACAGGAAATTTACGGTAATTAAATTTAGTGTTTTTGTTGCAATTTGAGAAATTATATTAGTGATTTGGAATATCAGGATTAAAAGAAATCTTGGGTGTTATTTAACCCAATGGTTTTAAAAATATTTTCTACAAGCTACTGGTGATCACCAAGACTTTTAGGGGGTTCTATAAGGTAAAAAATATTTCATAATAGTACTTTGATGTTAATTAACCTTTTTCACTGTGTTGAAATTTGTACTGATGATGTAAAAAAAAAGACAGTTAAAACTTCTGGAATTTTAATATTAATTAAGGCAATGACACCAAACTCGTTGGTAGTCTTTGTATTTGTCACTCTTAAAGGGAAAAATCAGTTTTACTTAAGATGCTATTGATGAAGCAATAAAATTTATCATTAAAAAAAACCTCAACCCTTGAGTATAGGTCTTTCTGTGTGATGAAATGGGAAATAGAGACATAAAGAACTTCTGCTGCATACCAAAGTACTATAGTTGTGTCAGAAAAAGCACTTGTGACACCATTTTTATTCATGGAAAAATTTATGGACAAATCATGGTCATTCATATTTGGATATTTGACATTTCTTGAAAAAGAATTGAAAGAGTGAGCCAGTTACTTAAAGGAAAGCAACTGGACTAGTTAGGATTAGTCAAGGTTCTCCAGAAAAAAGAACAAAACCAAATCTATCATTTATTTATTTATTATCTGTTGTCATCATCTATTATCTATTACCTATCTATCATCGTCTGTCATCTATTATCTATTTATCTATCTATCTATGTCTATCTATCTATCTATCTATCTATCTATTATCTATCTATGTATCTATGTATCTATGTATGTATGTATGTATGTATGTATGTATGTATGTATCTATCTATCTATCTATCTATCTATCTATCATCTATCTATATCTATCTATCATTTATCATCTATCATCTATCATTTACCATCTCTATTTCTCTACCACTATCTTCATCTTTATATCTCATCTATCTATGGATATCTACATAAATAGATATTGATTTATATTATAAGGAATTGACTCATATGATTATAGAAGCTAAGGTGGTCCACATCTGCTCTCTGCAAGCTGGAGGCTAAAGAAAACCAGGGGTGCAGTTTCAGTACATGACTGAAGGTTATCAGAAAAACCAATGGTGTCAATCCAAGTCCAGGTCCAAAGGTCCAGAAACCAGGGGATCTAATGAGGTAAGTCACAGTATGAGGTCAGAATACCAATGTCCTAGCTCGATGGTCTGGCGGAGTGAATAAATTTCCCTTTTGCCTTTCTGTTCTATTCAGACGCACAACAGATTGGCTGATGTCTGCCCACATCTGAGAAGGTAATCTGCATTATTCAGTCTACCAATTCAAATGCTAATCTCATCTAGAAAAATCCTCACAAACACACCCAGAAATAATGTTTAGCTTCTAGGCACTACATAATTCAGTCAAGTTGACATTGCATTGACCATCACAATACTGACTATATTTGTTGCTAATGATAAAATTTGAGCTTTTAAGCAAAAGTTACAATAAGAAACATTTTACACATCACTGTAGATTGATAGCTTCCTGATACATAAAGACTTTTCTGATGATATCAGTGGTGATATTAAGGAATATGATCATTTTTAAATTAAATGTATTGAAGTGACATTGGTTAATAAAATCATAATGGTTTCAAGTACACAATTCAATACTACATCATATATGCATTGCATTGTGTATTTACACCCAAATGTAAATTTTCTTCTGTCACCATATATTTGACCCTCTTTACATCTATTTACCTCTCCCCTTTATCCCCATTCCCTCTGGTAACCACTAAGTTATTGTTCATGTCCATGATTCTCTGCTTGTTTGTCATATTCGTTTGTTGATTTCAGTTTTATATATATATACCATATACGAGTGAAATCATACAGTTCTCAACTTTTTCTGTCTGGCTTATTTCGCTTAGCATGTTAATCTCGAATCCATTTATGTTGTTGCAAATGGAAGCCTTTCATCTTTTTTTATGACTGAGTAATATGCCATTGTATTTATGTACCACATCTTTATCCAATCATGTATCAAAGGAAATTTCAGTTGTTATCATGTCTTGGCCACCATGAATAATGCTGCTATGAACTTCGGAGTGCATATATCTTTATGAGTAAATATTTTTTTAAATATGTAAATACCCAGAAGGGGGATTGCTGGACCATAAGGTAATTCTATTTTTAGTTTTTTTTTGAAGAACTTCCATACTATTTTTCATTGGCTGTACAAATATATATTCCCACTAGCTGTGTATAAGTGTTCCCTTCTCCCCACAAACTCTTGAATACTTGTAATTAGTTGTTTTATTTATGATAACCATTCAAACAGGTGTGAGGTGGTATCTCATAGTGGTTTTGATTTGCATTCCCCTAATAGCTAGTGAGGTTGAATATCTTTTAATATGTCTATTGGCCATTTGTATGTGATCTTGGGTGAAATTGCAATTCAGGTCCTCTACCCATTTTTTAATTGGATTTTTTTTATTGCTGAGTTCCTTATATATTTTTGAAATTAAGCCCTTATTGAAGGTATTGTTTACAAATATCTTCTCCCATTCAGATGGATACCTGTCTTGTTGATGGTTCCTTTTGCTGTGTAAAAGCTTTCAGGGACATCAGAAACATGGAAACGTGAGAGATGTCTCCAGATCGCTCTCCTTGATACAAAAATAAGCTGAGCATCCAAAACTCACTCAAAACAAAAACAACAACAACAACAACAAAACACCCAATCTGCACACAAGCACCTCGGAGCATGGGATCTGTGCATAAAAGCTACCAAAGGAATTGAAAACAGCTAGATCAACAAAAAAAGTTTTTTGGCAAGGATATTAAAACCTTCAAAAAGAAACAAATAGAACTTCTGAACATAAATACATTGAAGGATATGAAAAATGAAATAGCAATATTGGGAAATAAAGTCAACCAAATAGAGGAAAGAATCAGTGATATCAAAGACAGAAATCTAGAAATAAATCAGAAGGAAGAAGAGAGAAACCAAAGAATGAAAAATAATAAAAGAGAAATACAAGAACTAGCTGATAACATTAGGAGAGGAAACATAAGAATAATGGGCATTCTTGAAGGCGAGGAAATGTAGCAGAGATTAAAAAACATTTTAAGACAAATAGTTGAAGAGAATTTTTCAAATCTAAGGAATGAATTGGAGTTTGGATTTCAAGAAGTCAACAGAATACCCAACTATCTCAACCCAAAAAAGGCTTTCACTAAGACACACTGTATTAAAATTATCAAAAATCAGTGACAAAGAAAGATTTCTCAGGGCAGCCAGGGAAAAGAGGACAGTCACCTATAAAGGAAAACCCATTAGATTATCATTGGACTTCTCAGTGCAAATCTTGCAAGCCAGAAAGAGTGGAACCAAATACTCAAACTATTAAATGAAAAAGAAAAACTACCAGCCAAGAATAATGTATCCAGCAAAGCTCTCCTTTAGTTATGAAGGAAAAATACAGACCTTTTCAGACAGAAAAATTAAGTGAATTCTCCTCTAGGAGGCCTACATTAAAGGAATAATGAAATAGGTCAACTCACCTTTAAAAGATGACAAAAAAATACATAACTATGAGTAAGGTGACTAGCAGGTAGATAGAAGTAGAGGAGTGCAACTTTATTAAAAAGGGAGCATTATAAGCTTAAACAATAAAAAGAGATTTGCTATTGCAAGACAGTAATGAATATTCAGCATACATAGGGACAAACTGAGACAACAATGACAGAAAAAAGGATTCGAAGATACAAATTTGCAAAGGGAAATGGAGATAAAGCATATGCAGAAGAAAACTGACTAATACATGTTTATGTGTGGAGATTATATATATAAAACTATCCTCTATATATTCATAATGGTAACCACACACCAAAGATACAGAACTAAAGCATATAAGATAAAACAAGAAGTACCAGAAAGTCAACAAAATCCAAACAAACAAACAAACAGACGAAAAAGACAAACAAGGACAAGGAAACAGTGGAAACACCAAGCTACCAGAAAGTAAAAGATAAAATAGTTATAGGAAATTCTAACATTTCAATAATCACACTAAATGTAAATGGACTGAACTCACCAATAGAAAGGCACAGAGTTGCAGATTGGATAAAAAAAATGACATTATGCTGCCTCTAGGAGACATATCTCAGTTCCAAAGACAAATATAGATTTAGAGTGAAAAGGTGGGAAATGATATTTCAAGCAAATAGCATTCGGAGACTAGCAAGAGCAGTGATATAATATCTAACAAACTAGACTTCAAAATAAAAAAAAAATAAAGATACTGAGGTGCACTTCATAATGATAAAGAGAATCATACACCAAGAAGATATAACACATTAATATCTATGCTCCTAATCATGGAGCTCTGAAATCAATCAATCAATCAATCAATTAATAATAGAACTAAAGAGAGGAACAGACCAAAACACTATTATAATAGGGGACGTAAATACCCCACTGTCAGATATGAATAGATCATCTAAACAGAAAATCAATATGGAAATAACATCCTTAAATGACACATTAGACCAACTGGACATAATTGACATTTACAGAGCCTTATGTTCCAAAACAGCTGCTTCTACATTCTTCTCTAGTGTACATAGAACATCCTGAGGCTATCTCTGTGTCCCAACAAATATAAGAGGGTGGAAACCATGCCAACCATATTTTCTTATAATGCTTTGAAACTGGAGAACAACTCTAAAAAGAATGTGAGAAGAACCACAAATACATGGAGATTAAACAACATACTACTGAAGAATACACGGTCAGAGAAGAAATAAAAAAGAGATAAAGAAATACATAGAAACAAATCATAATGACAGTATAAAATATCAAAACTTTTGGGATATGGCAAAAGTGATCATGAGAGGAAATTTCATATCATTACAGGCTTATCTCTAAAAACAAGAATGAGGCCAAATAAACAACCTAATGTTTCATCTAAAAAAACTAGAAAAGGAAGAACAAATGAAGCCTAAAGTCAGCAGAGGGAAAGAAATAATCAAAATTAGAGCAGAAATAAATGAAATTTAAAAAAAAATAGAAAAACTAAATGCAATAAAGAACTTGTCCTTTGAGAAGGTTAACAAAATTGACAAACCTCTGCCTAGACTCACTAAAGAAAAAAGAGAAAGGACACAAATAAAAAAAATCATGAATGAAAGAGGGGAAATTACAACAGATATTGCTGAAATATAAAGGATCATACAAGGATACTATGAAAAAATATATAACATCAAATTTAATAACCTAAAAAAAATGGACCAGTACTTAGAAAAATACAACCTTCCTAGACTGAATCAAGAAGAACTGGAAAATGTAAATAGATGGATTAGTAGAATGGAAATTGAAACAATCATCAAAAACCTATCAAAAAGTAAAAGTCCAGGACCAGATGGCTTCACCAGTAAATTCTACCAAAAATTTAAAGTTTTAATACCTATTCTCGAATCTTCAAAAATGTCAAAGAAGAGGCAATATTTCCTAACTCATTGTACAAGGCCAATTTTACCCTGATACTACAACCTGGTAAAGATGACACACATAAAAAAGAAAATACAGAGAAATATTTCTCATGAACACAGATGCAAAAATCCTAAATAAGATAATAGTGAACCAAATACAGCAATATATTAAAAAGATTATACACCACGTTCAAGTGGGATTCATCTCAAAGGCACAGGGATGGTTCAACATAAGCAATTTGATTAATCTGATACACCATATAAATAAACTTAAAAATAAGAATCAGAAGATCATATCAATAGATGCACACACAAAAAAAAACCTTCGACAAGATACAGCATTCATTTATGATCAAAACACTTAACAAAATTGATATAGAAGGAAAGTAACTGAAAATAATAAAGGCCATAGACAACAAAAGAGCCAAAAACATACAGTGGAGAAAGGAAAGCCTCTTCAATAATTGGTGCTGGAAAAAGTGGAAAACCACCATCAAAAGAATGAAACTAGACTGTTGTCTATTACCACACATCAAAATTAACTCAAAATGGATTAAGGACCTAAATATAAGACCTGAAAAAATAAATTGCATAGAAGAAAACACAGGACCTAAACTCAGGGACCTTGGACTTAAAGGGGATTTTATTAATTCGACCTCAAAGGCAAGGGAAGTGCAAACAAAAATAAGTGAATGAGACTACATCAAACTAAAAAGCTGCACAGCGAAAGAAACAGTCAACGAGGTAAAGAGTCAACCACTGAATGGGAAAATATATTTGCAAGCAATGCCCCTGATAAGGGCCCGATATCCTAAATATACAAAGAAGTCTTTTGAATCAATAACCACACATAAACTATCTAAAAAATGGGCAGAGGACCTGAATAGACACTTCACCCAAGAAGACATGCAAATGGCCAACAAACATATGAAAGGATGCTCAATATGGCTAGCTATTAGGGAAATGCAAATCGTAACCACAATGAGATATCATCTCACACCTGTTAGAATAGCTGTTATCAACAGGATAAGTAATAACAAGTGTTGGAGAGGATGCAGAGAGAAAAGAACCCTCATACAGTGCTGATGGGACTGCAAATTGGTACAGCCACTATGGAAAACAGTATGGAGGTTCCTCAAAAAACTAAGAATTGATCTACCATGTGATGCAGTAATCCCTCTACTGGGCATTTACCCAAAGACTTGAAAACCCATATCTGAAAAGATAGTTGTACACCAATGTTCATAGCAACATTATTCTCAGTGGTCGAGAGATGGAAGCAACCAAAGTGTCCTACAGTAGATGATTGGCTAAAGAAGCTGTGGTATATACACAATAGAATATTACTCAGCCATAAGAAGAGATGAAATACTGTCACTTGCAACAATGAATCTCAAGATAATCATACTAAGCGAAATAAGCCAGACAGAAAAAGTTGAAATCCACATGATATCACTTACACGTGGAATATAAACCTAAAAGAACAAATGAGCAGGACAAACAGAGACTCATGGATATTAACACTAGACTAGTTACCAGAGGTTAGAGAGGAGAAGGATGGGGGAGTTAGATGGGTAAAAGTGGTCAAATATGTGGTGACAGAAAGAAATCTTACTATGAAGTGATGAACACACAATGAAATATATATATCCCTTACTGCTAAATTGTGCACTTGAAACTTACTGGATGTCTTTAACCAATGCCGCCATTATAAAATTTATAACAATTTAAAAATACTTTTTAATTTAATGTAGTCCCATTCATTTATTTTTGCTTTTACTCCACTTTGCCTTTGAAGTCGAAATCATAAAATTCTATCTAAATCTATGGTCCATGAGTATAGTGTCTATGTTTATTTCAGATCTTATATTAATGTCTTTGATCCATTTGAATTAATTTTTGTACATGGTGACAGATAGCAGTCTAGTTTCATTCTTTTGCATGTGGCTTTCCAATTTTCCCAAGACCATACATTAAAGTTGCTTTCCTTTTTATTTTTATTTTTTGGCTCCTTTGTCAAAAATTATTTGGTCATATACACGAGTGTTTATTTCTGGACTTTCAATTCTATACCATTGATCAGAGTGTCTGTTTTTTTTTTCCTGCCAATACAATGCTATTTTGTTTATTGACGTTTTGTAGCATAATTTGAAATCAGGCATAGTTATACCTATGGCCTTGTTCTTTTTTCTCAGGATTGCTTTGGCTCTTCAAGATCTTTCATGTTTCCATACAAATCTGATGTTTTTTTTTGTCCTACTTCTTTAAAATAGTCATTGAGGTTTTGATGACGATTGCATGGAATCTGTATGTTGCTTTGGATAATAAAGTCATTTTAAATATACTGATTCTTCCAATCCAAGAACACGGAATATCTTTCCCTTTCTTTGAATATACCTCAATTTATTTTAATAATGTCTTATAGTTTTCAGGGTATAGGTCCTGTATATGCCTCATTAGGTTTATTTCTAGGTATTCTAATTGTTGGAATTGCAAAAGGAATTATGTTTTATTTTTTTTTCTAAAAAATTCTTTGTTAGTGTATAGGAATGTTATAGATTTTTATGCATTAATTTTGTATCATGAAACTTTACTGTACTCCTTTTTTGGTTCTAATTGTTTTTAGTGGACTCTAGGATTTTCTATACAGAGAACTATATTATCTGCAAAAAAAATTGACAATTTGACTCCTTTTTTTCTGAATTTGGATGCCTTTTAGTTCTTTCTCTCATCTCATTGCTCTAGTAGGATTCCCAACACATCACAAATAATAGTGGTGATAGGTGACAGCCTTGTCTTGTTCCTGATCTTAGAAGGAAGATTTTTAGTTTTTCACCATTAAGTATGATGTTAGCTGAGGGTTTGCCATGTATGGCCTTTATTATGTTTAAGTAGTTTCTTTCTATACCCATTTTATTAAGTGTTTTAATCACAAATGGATGCTGTATCTTGTCAAATGCTTTTTCTGCATCTATTGATGTAATCGTATGTTTTTTATCCTTTATTTTGTTTACGCAATGGGTATATGTTAAACTACCTCTGTGACTGTGGAATGAAGCACACTTGATCATAGTGTATAATCTTTATACGTTGTATTTGATTTGCTTGTATTTTATTTGAGATTTTTGCATCTGTGTTCATGAGAGATATCGGTCTACCATTTGTATATGTGTGTGCATGTGTGTGCATGTGTGTGTGTGTGTGTGTGTGTGTGTGTGTGTTATCCTTACCAGTTTTTAGTATTAGGGTAACTTTGGTCTCAAAAAATGAATGAAGAAGTATTGCCTCTTCTTTAATTTTTTGGAAAAGATTGAAAGGGACTGATATTAAATGTTCTTTGAATGTTTGATAGAACTCACTAGTGAGACATCTAGTCCTTGATGTTTACTTTGGGGTTGATTTTTAATGATTGTTTCAATTTCCATACTGCTGAATGGTCTATTTAGATTTTCTAGTTTTTCATGATTCAGTCTAGGAGAGTTGTATATTTTTAAGAATTTGTTCATTTCTTCTAAGTTATTAAATTCAGTGTAATATAATTTTTCATAGTATTCTCCTATGATCCTTTGTATTTTGGTGATATCTGTTATAAATTTTTCTCTTTTATTTCTGATTTTATTTGTGTTCTTTTTTTTCTTTTATGAGTCTAGCCAGGAGTTCGTCAATTTTATTCATGTTTTTAAAGAACCAGCTCCTTGTTACATTATTTTTTTCTGTTGTCTTTTTGTTCTACATTTCTTTTAATTCTGCTCTAATTTTTTATTATTTCCTTTCTTCTGCTAACTTTGGGTTTCATTTGTTCTTTTTCTGTTTTTAAGATTTAATGTTTTGTTGATTATTTGGGATTTTGCTGTTTCTTGAAATAGTCCCGTGATGATATAAATTTTCCTCTTTTTACCACCTTTGCTGTATCCCTAATGTTTTGATATATTGTACTTTCGCTCTTGTCTATTTCTATGTATCTCTTGTTATCTCCTTTTATTTCTTTTATGACTCAGTTATTCTCTAGTAGCATGTTGTTTAATCTCCACATAATTTCCATGTTTAATCTCACTTTCTTCTTATAGTTGGTCACCAGTTTCCAAAAATTATGGTCAGGGAATATTCTTGGTATGATTTTAATCTTCTTACATTAGTTAAGGCTAGTTTTGTGTCCCAGTATATAGTCAGTCCATCAATTTAGAATGCTTGATTTGCACAAGAGAAAAATGTATAAGCAGCTGTTTGGGGATTAAAGGCTCTGTAAATGTCAATCATGTCCAATTGGTCTAATGCGTCTTTTAAGAATGTTATTGCTTTATTGATTTTCTGTTTGGATAATCTATCCATATCTGACAGTGGGGTAGTTTCCCTACTATAATAGTGTTTTTATTACTTTCTGCCTTTAGTTCTGTTAACAGTTACTTTATATATTTTGGTACTCTCTGATTGGGAGCATAAATATTGGTAAGTGTTATGTTTTCTTGATGTATGGTCCACTTTATCATTGTCTCCAGTTACCTTTTTTTATCAGAAGTCTATTCCATCAGATATAAATATTGCTACGAATGCATTTATTTAGATTCCATTTGTTTGGATTATCATTTTCCATCATTTGACTTTGAGTCTGTATTTTTTCATGCAGCTGAGATGTGTCTCTTGTAGGCAGCATCTGGTTAGGTTTTGGTTTTTGTTCCAATATGCTACTCTGTGCCTTTGTAAAAAATTTAATTAGTTATTTTATGGCGACATTGGTTAAAAAAATCCAATAAGTTTCAGCTGTACACTTTAAAAGTAAGGCATATACATATATATATATTTACACTGTGTGTTAACCTCCCATAGTTAGATTTCTTTCTGTCACCACATATTTGACCCTCTTTATCCCATCTATGTTCCCTTTCCCCCCTCCCTCCTATCTTCTGGTAACCACTAGTCTATTGTCCATGTCCATGAGTTTATGTTTGTTTGTCCTATTCATTTGTTCTTTTTAGGTTTATATTCCACATATAAGTGATACCGTGTGATTTTCAATTTTTTTTTGGTCTGGCTTATTTTGCTTAGCATGATTATCTTGAGGTCCATCCATGTTGTTGCAAATGGCAGTATTTCATCTCTTCTTATGGTTTAGTAATATTCCATTGTATACATGTGCCACAGCTTCTTTATCCAATCATCTATAGTAGGACAATTCAGTTGCTTCCATGTCCTGGTCACCATCAATAATGCTGCTATGGACATCGGTATGCAAATATCTTTTCTGATAGGGAATTTCAAGTCTTTGGGGTAAATACCCAGTAGAGGGATTGCTGGATCATATGGTAGATCAATGCTTATTTTTTGAGGAACCTCCATACTGTTTTCCATAGAGGATATACCAGTTTTCAGTCCCACCAGCACCGTATGAGGTTCCTATTTCTCTGCATCCTCTCCAACACTTGTTATTACTTATCCTGTTGATAACAGCTATTCTAACAGGTGTGAGATGGTATCTCACCATGGTTTTGATTTGCATTTTCATAATACCTAGTAATGTTGAGCATCCTTTCATATGTTTGTTGGCCATTTCTATGTCTTCATGGAAGAAGTGTCTGTACAGGTCTTCTGCCCATTTTTTGATTGGATTGTTTTTATTTGTTGTTGTTGTTGTTATTGAGTTGTATGAGTTCTTCGTATATTTTGAATATTAGGTCCTTATTGGAGGCATTGCTTGCAAATTTATTTTCTCATTTGGATGGTTGTTTCTTTACCTTGTTGATGGTGTCTTTTGCTGAGCAAAAACTTTTCAGTTTGATGTAGTCCATTCATTGATTTTAGCTTTTATTTCCCTTGCCTCTGAAGTCAAATTCATAAAGTCCTCTTTAAGTCCAAGGTTTTCAGTTGAGTTCTTATGTTTTCTTCTATGCATTTTATTGTTTCCCATCTTATATTCGGGCTCTTAATCCATTTTGAGTGAATTTTGGTGTGTTGTGATAGACAATAGTCTAGTTTCATTCTTTTGCATCACCATCTATTGAAGAAGTTTTCCATTCTCCACTGTATGATTTTGACTTTTTTGGCAAAATATTTTTGCCCATATAAATATGAGTTTACTTCTGGATTCTTGATTCTGTTTCATTTGTCTGTGTGTCTGTTTTTCTGACAATACCATGCTTTTTGATTATTGTCACTTGGTAGTATAATTTGAAGTTGGGCAGAGTGATGCCTCCAGCCACATTCTTTTTTCTCAGGATGACTTTGGTGATTCAGTCTCTTTTGTGCTTTCATATAAATCTGATGATTTTTTCTTCTATTTCTTTAAAAAATGCCAATGGATGCATTGCATTGAATCTGTATAATGCTTTAGGTAATACGGTCATTTTAACTATGACCACTTTTGCCATGTCCCAAAATTTTGATATGTTGTACTATCATTATTATTCAATTCTATGTATCTCTTGATCTCACTTTTTATTTCTTCTTTAACCCAGTCATTTTTCAGTAGTATGTTGTTTAATCTCCATGTATTTGTAGTTCTTTCTGCTTTCTTTTTACAGTTGATCTCTAGTTTCAAAGCATTATGATCAGAGAATATGGTTGGTATGGTTTCCACCCTTTTATATTTGTTGAGGTTGTCTCTGTGTTCCAATATGCGGTCAATCCTTGAGAATATCCCATGTGCACTAGAGAAGAATGTATAAGCAGTTGTTTTGGGATGGAAAGCTCTGTAAATGTCAATTATGTCTAGCTGGTCTACTATATCATTTAAGAATGCTATTTCCATATTGATATTCTGTTTGGATGATCTGTCCATATCTGACAATGGGGTATTTAGGTCCACTACTATGATAGTGTTTTGGTCTGTTTCTCCCTTTAGTTTTGCTATTAATCGCTTTACATATTTTGGGGCTCCCTGAAGTGTTCCTCAGTACCTTTGTTTACCTTTTTGATTTTGAAGTATAATTTGTCTGATATTAGTACTGCTACTCTAGCTATTCTCTGAATACCATTCGCTTGAAATATCATTTTCCACCCTTTCACTTTGAGTCTATATTTGTCTTTGGAGCTGAGATGTGTCTCCTGCAGGCAGCATATGGTCGGGTTTTGTATTTTGATCCAATCTGCAATTCTGTGCCTTTTTATTGATTAGTTCAGGCCATTTACATTTAGGGTGATTATTGAAATATGAGGTCTTGTTATAGCCATTTGTCTTTTGCATTCTGGTAGCTCAGTGTTTCCATTGCTTTCTTGTCCTTGTGTTTCTTTTTGTTTGTTTTGGTTAGCTTTTGTGGGTTTTTCCTCTGGTGTCCTTGTTTTATGTTGTATGCTTCAGTTCTGAATCTTTGGCTTGTGGTTACCATTATAAATATGAAAAGGGTAGTTGTATACATAGGGCCGTCCCTTTTTTTTCTGAACATGCCTTATCTCCATTCTCCTTTGTGAATTTGGATCTTTGATTCCTCTGCTTTTCAGTCATTGTTGTCTCATTTTGTCCCTATGTATGCTGAACATTCAGAATTATCTTGCTATAGCAAATCTCTTCTTATTGTTTAAACTTATAATGCTTTGTTCTTTGTGAGGGTTGCACTCCTCTGCTTTTATTAGCCTGCTAGTCACCTCACTTCTAAATATGCATTTTTTTGGTCATTTTGTTTTAGGCAAGTTGACCTCTTTCAGTATTTCCTGTAGTGTAGGCCTCATAGTGGAGAATTCCCTCGATTTTTGTGTGTCTGGAAAGGTCTGGATTTCTCCTTCATAGCTAAAGTAGAGCTTAGCTGGATATATTATTCTTGGCTGGTAGTTCCTTTCATATAATAGTTCGAATGTCTGATTCTACTCTTTTCTTGGTTGTAAGTCTGTGCCGAGAATTCTGACAATAATCTAATGGGTTTTCCTTTATAGGTTACTGTCTTCTTTTCCCTGACTGCCTTGAGAATTCTGTCTTTGTCATTGATTTTTGATAATTTTAATATGGTGTGTCTTAATGAAGGCCTTTTTTGATTGAGATAGTTGGGTGTTCCATTGTCTTCTTGAAATCGAAGCTCTAGTTCCTTTAATTTGGGAAATTCTCTTCAACTATTTGTCTGAAAATGCTTTCTAATCCCTGCTCTCTTTCCTCCCCTTCAAGAATTCCCATTATGCCTATGTGTCCTCTTCTGATGGTATCAGCTAGTTCTTAAATTTTTCTTTCATTCTTTTTCATTCTTTAGTTTCTTTCTTCTTCTTTCTGATTTATTTCTAGATTTCTATCTTTGATATCACTGATCTTTTCCTCCATTTTGATTGACTCTATTTCCCAAGCTTGTTATTTTATTTTTCAACTCTTGCAGTGTGTTCTTTATTTCCAGAAGTTCTATTTGGTTCCTTTTGAGGGTTTCGAGCTCCTTTCTAAAGAACTCATTCTGCTCATCTAGTTGTTTTTTCAATTCCAGCAATTGTTGAAATGACTCGTTTCAGATCTGAGTTTTTTTTCAGAAGTATCGTCCTGAATTTTCTTTCATTTAAGTTGTGCATTTCTATGTCTGTAAGCTTATTTTCTGGAGATTTTTCTTTTTTTTTCTGAGATGCCTTGTCACCTTGGTTGTTCATGGTGTTTAATGGACTATTTCTCTACCTGGGCATTAATAGGAGTGCATTCTGCTTTTTTTTTTTTCCATAAAGAAGATGTATTACATAATGGTCTCTCTAGCCTTTTAGAGAAGGCATTTTTCCCCCCAGTAGGTGACATCTAATCCTTTTCCCTGCTTTATATAATGTCTTAATAATGCTTTTTTTTCCTTATAGATATTCAATCATGCTCACTACCCACAGTCTCTGTTCCAGTCAGTGTTAGCGACAGTGTCAGTAGTGTTTGCTTAGTTTCCCTTCAGGCTCTGCAGCGTTCTGTCTTGGGGAGGTACGTGGAGAGGGGCCTTCTGGTTTGGGAGATGAGGGGTGTGGTTCAGACTCGGTTTTGCAACTGCAGCTGGTAAAAATCAACTGTTATTTCTCTGATGTCCCTGCTTTTCTGCCATCCTCCATTCTCTGTCTTCTGCCCTGATAACTGGGCACCTCCACTGGCTGCGGGAAACTCAGAGCTCTCCAAGGCAGGGCTATTCAGGGACTCACCACACATTATCCCCTCCCCCTTCTCCTACAGAGAGCTCCAGGTGTGAGAGGCAGCTTCTTTGTTTCCCTTAGTCCGCTGCCCAGCACACAGGGTTCTGACCTGTGGTAGCTCTTATGTGCAGATCCCATGCTCAGACATGCTGGTGTGTAGTCTGGGCATTTTTTGTTGAGTTTTAAATGTTCTGCTTATTGTTGTTTCAATGGGAGAGATCTGGGGACGTCACTCACTCCTTCATGTTTCTGACGTCACTTCCTCTCATTGATTCTAGTATTCACATTTTTAGATAATTCCTGAGAACATTAGTGTCCAAAGATCACATGAAATGACAGTGATTGAATTTTAATACAGTGTTCTTAAAACTGAGACAACTAAGGTATATTTGGGTGGTTATGTGTTCTCAAATCTGAGAAACAGTGCATTATACTTATTCATCATTTATGTATTAATTCATTAAATATTAAAAACTTACTACATTCTAGATGTCTCAAAAACAAAACTACATAAAGAAATTTCTTATAATAGGAGAGAATGTTCAACTGTGTGAAATGCTGCTGATGGGAGGAATTAGATAAAGACTAAAAATTGGTCAGTGTATATGGCAACATGTAGGTTGTTAGTGACCTTGACAAGAGAGTTTTATTAGAGTTGAGAGGGAAAAATTCTGATTGCAGTGGATTGAGGAGAAAATGGTCAGATGAGGAAATAAAAACAACTTTTTAAAGAGAATTTTAATAAGAGAGCAGAGAAATTGGGTAGGTAACTGAAAAGAGAGATGGGAACTAAAGAGTAGTTTTTAAAGGTTAGAGGTATTATAGCATGTCTGTATGATGATAGGAATGATCAATAGATTGAATAAATTGTTGATGTAGAACATATAGCAGATAATTGGCAGAGTAAAGTCCCTGGGGAAACATAGAGATGCAAATAAAGAGCCAAGTAGAGCAACCAGCCTTAGATAAGAGGAATAATTTTAATAATAAATGATCTATCGTTTTTTTTTAAATAGTATGTCTCAGGAACTATTATAAGTGTTATTAACTTATCTTTATGACAAGCTTATGAGAAAGGAATTATTGTTATTACATTTTTCAATTGAGAAAATTAAGTGATTTACCCATGGTCATACAACTAGAAAATGGAGAAATCTAGAAGTTAATGTGTATGGATAAGTGTGCAGATAGTTTGACACATTTGATGTTGGAAAAATAAACAACATATATGTTGACATTGTTGTCCTCTGTTTGCTCCTATCTTCTCAATTAAATAAGTAAAGTGGTTAGCAAAAGTGAAGCAAGAGAGAGGTGTTCGCAGTTTAGGAGACATGATACGACACAATATCTGGTCTTGAATGGTGGAGAAAAAGAGAATAAGATAAATGTTACAGAATTTCCAAGGGTGTTAGTTATTTTATTTTTACAGTTAGAGCAGTCAGCATGGTTTTGTGTTGCTTTCCAGCTACATTCTGCTGCTCACTGTAGGTGCACAATAGGTAGCGAAGGGAGTTTAACTGGATTTTGTGTTTTGCTAGGTGACTATGAAGGACATAAAAAAGGAAACTAAGGAGTACATGCAAGAGAGCAATTCTAGTGGTGGACCATGTGATCTAGTTGGGTAGGGAGGAAAGTAATGCTGACAATAGGAGTTGATGGACAGTGAAAAAGTGGATTAGAGATTTTGATAGATTTGGGAAAAAAAAACATAAATCCAGCTCTTATACAGAACTATTACAGCTGTAATAGTTTGTTAAAATAAAACTTTTTCCATCTTGGTTTCAATTTTGCCCTCAATTTTGCCCTCAATAATAGGTATGGGGCACCAAATTGTGTGAGACAGATTATCATGAGCAATATTTTAAAGTCATGGCTCCTCAACTCTTAAATCTCCTGATTCTTTGAAGAATATAGAAGGGGAAAGAAGAAGAGAATGAGAATTTTATTGATTTTTTATAAAGAACACTTTCGTACTGCTGTGAATACTTACGTCTCCCTAAAGGAAGAGAAGTTGGAGGGTTTGACCTTTTTTCATAATACCTAGTGATAGAGCATCCAGAGTACAACTTAGAGAGTTAATTTTTTTTTCTATTATTACAAGAACATTGAGGACTCGTGTATGGCTTATATGTGAGAGCTAGAGTAGATCATAGAAGCAGGATAGAGGTGACAGCATTGGGATTAAAGCAAATGATGTAAGAATATGTTTTGTGGACCAAATGTGGGTCACATGGAAGAATTAATAGGAGGTTATCTTAAGTGCCGTCAGTAGGGCTACCTAGAGACTTTAGCAGCAAGACATAGAGGTAAATTCCAGATTCATTGGAACCATGGAATGAGCACCCATCACCAACTAAGATAGACATGCCTATCATTTAATTAAGAGAATCACAGGAGAGAGATTTCTGAAGACCCTAAGAGAACCTTGTTGAGAGAGTTAGCTTTAAATATCAATTGGACCTAAAAATTACAAAGCCGGTCTTGGACATAACCAATTCAAATAAATCTTTTATATTCACATGCCTACACCTTCTTCCAACTGCTTTGACCTTGGATCAGTCAGAAATTTATAGCAAACAAAAATAGGTAGGTTAAGGTAGAAGACAAGTGCAAAGAAGAGAAATAGAAAATGTCAACCATATTTCCTTCCCACTGAAGTCTTCCAGCTTGATGTAAACTCAAGCTGGGCAAGGGGAGATTTGAATAATTCCATTTCAGAGTTCTACTAATATCACATACTAAATATTCTTATTTTTTAATGAGACTGTATTTTTTACTTAAAAGCAGAGCTGGACTATTACATAAAAATGATGAGAAAAGTTTTGGGAGTTTCAGTTCAAAATGGCATTGTAGAAGGATCCTGAACTCACCTCTTCCCATAGACACATTCAATCTACAGCTACATATGGAACTATTTCCTCCGTAAAACAAACAAACAAACAAACAAACAACGACAACAAACCCAAAATCTAGCTGAGTGACTCCTACATATTGGGTGAACAAATGTGAAAAACAAAACAAAACATTAAAACCAGTAGAAGAAGCTGAAACACAATTGAACCATAAACCTCATGGTTAAACTGAGAGTTAGAAGAAAACTCATAATCTCAATCTCCCTAAGAAGTGAAGGGTCTGAACTCCACAGATGGCATCCAAGTGTTTAGGATCTGCACTTGAGAATGAGCCCCCTAAACATGTAGCTTTGAAGCCAACAGAGCTTGCATCGATGAAACCCACGAGATTATCACTAACTAAGAAAAAGTTCTTAAAGGGCTTGCACAGACTCACTCATCCCAGGGCTCAGTTCAGGGGCAGCCAACTGAAACAAAACCCCTAATCTTTTTATGAAAGAGACCTATTTCCTTGTCTTGGACTTTGGCATGAGGGTCAGACTACTAGTTTGGCACACGTCTACAGGCCTAATGAGGTGCTCTTTAAGAACAAAGGCTGGTGGGTACCATCTTTGTCTTCTCTCTCTGCGTTGGTCCAGATCTTTGGTATCTGTGGAAGATGCCTATTAGCTTATTTTTAAAGATGTGGCCTGGGGGCAGGCTTCCAATTAAACACACATCTAAGGGGCTGACTACATTCTTTTTTTAGAGATCAGGGAGTTTAGTGGTTACCATATTCATGTTTTCCCTCTGCCCTACCCCAGGTCATTGATGTCTCTGAGGAAGGAGCTTGTGTGCATGTTGGTGCCTTGGATTTTTTGGATGTCACTTAGTGGATATATATCTTGATAGTCTGGCTCTGGTGGCTAGCACGGCTTTTGTTCATGGATTCAGTGAGATAGTAGTAAAGAAAGAGTTCTTAATGGGCTATCTCCCCATGGCTCAGCACAGAGGGAAGAGACACAAAAGCTCATTCAAGTCTCCCCCTGGAAGAGGTACATATATGTATATATGTAAAAGCTGCTGCCCGAGGTGATGTCAGCATCATGGTGCCATGAGTCATTTCTTTTTAGTCACTACACTAATTGGAAGATTATTTCATGAATTATATAAATGTCTAAGCACTATGCTCTACACCTGAAACTAATATAAAATAATATTGAATGTCAACTCTAATTGAAAAATAAAAATGTGATACTTTTGTCTACATCCAAAAAAAATGTTATACTAACTATTTTCTCTGACCACAGTGGTATGAAACTAGAAATAAATATCAAGAGGAAACTGAGAAGACCTACAAATATGTGGAAACTAACAACATAATTCTCAACAACCATTAAGTCAAAGAATAAATCAAAATAAAAAAAATATCTTGAAACAAATGAAAAGTGAAATACAACATAACAAATACTGTAGGATATAGCAAAAACAGTTCTAAGAAAAAAGTTTATAGCAATAAATGCATATAATAAAAGAATAGATAGTTCCTAAATAAACAACCTGACTTTACACCTCAGGGAAATCAAAAAAGAACAAGTGAAGTTCAAAGTTAGCAGAACAAAGGAAATAATAAAATTCAGAGCGGAAATAAATGAAATGGAGACCAGTAAAACAATATAAAGAATCAATGAAACATAGAGCTGGTTCATTGGAAAGGTAAAGAAAATTGACAAACCATTAGCTAGACTAACTAAGAAAAATAGAGAGAAGACTCAAATTAAAAAAAAATAGAAAGGAAAGAGGAAACATTACAACTAATACTACAGAAATAAATAAAATCATAAAAGACTACTGTGAACAATTATATGCCAAAAATTACATTATATTAAAGAAATGAATACATTTTTAGAAACACTTAACCTACCAAGACTGAATCAAGAAGAAACAGAATATCTGAACAAACCACTAATGAGTAAAGAGATTAAAATGTCATAATAATAATAATAAAAAACTCTAACACAGAAAACTTTAGAACCAGAGGGTTTCATTTTAGAATTCTACAAAACATTGAAAAAATAATTAAGACCAATTCTCCTCAAACTTTTCCAAAATATTGAAGAGTAGGTAACACTTCCAAACTCATACTTTGATACCCAAATCAGATAAGGATACCACAAAAAAAGAAACTATATACCAATATCTCTGATGAACATAGATACAAAAATGCTGAACAAAATATTAACAAATCAAAGAACACATTGAAAGAATTGTATATTATGACCAAGTGGAATACATCTCTGGGATGCAAGAATGGTTCAACATCAGTATATCAATAAATGAAACACATCACATCAATAAAATGTAAGATAATAATCACAAGACCATCTGAATAGATGCAAAAAGCATTTGATAAAATACAACATTCTTTCATGATAAAAAAAAACCCTTAATATATCGGGTATAGAAGGAATATACCCCAACATAATAAAAAACATATATGACAAACACACAGCTAACATTATACTCAATGGAGAAAAACTGAAAGCATTTCCTCATAGATCAGGAACAAAACATGATTACCACTCTCACCACTCCAATTCCATAGAGTATTGGAAATCCTAACTAGAATAATTAGGCAAGACAAAGAAATAAAAGGCAATCAAATAAGAAAGAAAGAAAATTGTCATTATTTGTTTATGATATGATTTATACATAGAAAATTCCAATAAGTCAGTAAAAAAACTGTTGAAATTAATCAAGGATACCAGTTAAGTCACAGGATAGAAAATTAACACAGAGAAATCAATTTCATTTCTTTACACTAATGATGAAGCATCTGAAAAAGAAATAGAAAAAACTATCCCACTTATAATAGCATCAAAACAATAAAATTGGAATAAATTTAACTAAGGAAGCAAAAGATCTGTACAATGAAAGCTACAAGACTTTGCAGAAAGAAATTAGAGAAGATAAAAAAATTTTAAGAGATTCTGTGTTTATGGATTGGAAGAATTAGCACTGTTAAAAGAGCTATATTATACAATGACATCTACAGATTCAGTGCAATTCCCACCAAAATACCAAAGGCAATTTTTACATAAATAGAAGAAACAATTGTAAAATTTATGTGGAACTACAAAAGGCCCAAACAGCAACCTTGAGAAAAAAGAACAAACACAAGGGTATCATGCTTCTAGATTTCAAATTATACTACATAGCTATAGTAATAAAAACAGTATGACACTGACACAAAAATAGACACATTGACCAATGGAGTGTAATAGAAGCCCAGACATAAATCCACATATGTATGGCCAAGAATATACAGTAGGAAAAAATGTCTCTTCAATAACTGATTTTGAGAAAACTGGATAACCATATACAAAAGAATGAAACTGAACCACTATCATATACCATACACAAAAAAATATTTCAAAATAGACTAACAAATTAAACATAAAACCTGAACCTATAGGTTTATAAAAGAAAACATAGGTGGTAAGCTCCTTGATAATGATCTTGGAGATGATTTTTTTTTTTTGGATTGGACTCCAAAACAAAGGCAACAAAAGCATGAATAGATAAGTGTGACTATGGCAAACTAAAAGGCTTCTTTACAGCGAAAGAACTCATCAATAAAACTCTGTAACACAGGAGCCCTAGGCTAGAACTTGCACCAGGGTTTTGTATATTCTGAAAAAAAAAAACACCAGGAGGGAGGACCAGATGGGTGAGAAATGTCATTTATTAGTCATGAGGCAGGGATGCTTCAGAAGCAGCCGGTCAGAGCTGCCGGAAAGGGTACCTGGCCAAAGGCAAGCAACATTTTATACCCAAGCAGAGGTAGATGGGGATTACCTCATTGGAGGAGCTACCGCCTTCTCAGCCGGATTGGAGCAAGATGTGCTGCTTAGTTACAGAAGCAGATAGTGTCCATGAGAACGATGGATCAGAGGCCTTCTTGAGCAGAGAAAGCAGATTAATGTCCATGGGAACAGCAGAAAATATCCTTGGGAGCAGGCACTGCCGAGAACTGTTTGTGAACTTCCTTCCTTATGGCTGTAGGCCAGGCAGCCATCTGTCTTCTGAGTACATGGAGGGACTATGTTCTGCGTTAACCCTACACTCCACCCCGACATAGTACCTCCACCTCACATTCTTCTCATCTGTTCTTCCAGACAGGGAGTCCCTCGGTGGTTAGCATATTTGTGTATTGCATTCACATGTCACAAATAAAATAAAGACTACATCCTAACACTAACAATAGTACACATATGCTCAGCAGCCGCAAGAGCCCAAGGAGGACCACCAAGTGGTTAAGGGGTTTTGTCCAAGTACTGCAACACGCGAGGCTACAATTCCTTTTATAACTCCCTCAGGTCTCTTGATCATTCCTCAATCTTGAAGAAATAGGAGCAATGACTGCTCTGGCTGCTTCCTGCTGAAAAGGGGTGGAGTTCAGAGGTTAGAAGAATAGGACTGTTCTACATTCAATTGAACATATTGTTAGTTTTTTTTGTTTACTACAAACACAAAGTAGCCTTCTATATGCTTCTATTTATTTGAGTCTCAACTTCCCCTGAGATGTTACTGTATGTTCATCAGGTTGTATTAGCCATTGTATAGACTCCTCCCATGTCTATGAAAACAAAAGAAAAACAAAGGTTAATAATCAGAGAAAATTATAAACCAGCTGCTGAGTTTGTAAGGTTGTCAGTAAAGATTTCTAGTTATAAGGCTGGAAGCATCTCCCACAACTTGAAATGTCCCTGGTGATGCCCTCAGACACCAAAGCAAACTCTTTGTGTGGCCCACACAGCACCAGTCCCCGAGATTGTTCAAACATAAGCTGTTGTGGCAATCTCTCGAATTTTATATCAAGTTATCCATCTTTAACTTTCCTGGCTTGAAAAAAAAACGGTATGGTTTTCAATAATTCTTAGTTAAAAGGTGAGAGGAAAATCATGAATTAAAATCATGTTCGAAGAGTCATCGATAGATATTGGAGGAAAGTAGAAGAATTCAGGATCCAGTCGAATTTACAAGTAGAAAATAAAATAAAACCTAAATGACAATGAATAGCATGAGAAGCTAATGTTTTTATAAGTATGTTATAATTTCTATTGAAACATGTTTTTTTATCTCCTCTCCAACCACCCCATTTTTACCTAAGATAGCCAAGACTCATTTATTTTCAAAATAAGTTATTTCAATAAATTTGGTCTGATCATTTATATAAGTCCAACAAGAATGTTAATTAATCAAATAGGTACTTTTAAATTTGCTTTACTGGAATTTTATAAGGGATCTTCAGATTCAACTTAAAAGGCCTCTCAAGGCCAGAAAGCCAAGTCACGTATTTGCCCTCAGAGGATGCCTGCAATACCTTTAAGTTTTGGGGAAGTTCTTTTTTCTATGAGATCTCCAAAATATCTTGAGGTTCCTGAACCTGCCAAGAAGTGACATTCTGTAGTTACATGGGAAAGCTTCTGGGAACTATGAGAGCAAGGTACCAGGCCAATATTTCCAAAGGCTTTTATTGGCTTTCATAAGTCAATTTTAATTCCTTAAAGTTGCTTGATCATATCCAAGTCTCTGAATTCTCTCAATATAACATTATAGTCAATGGCTTGGTAATAAAAACTAGTTTCCAATTATGTACTATTATAAAGAGAATAGATTATTATTGAACTTATGCAAATGACCAATTTGCTATGAAAGTATGAACACTCGTTAAAAGTGTTTGGATTTTGGAGGATCAATAAGGAGGAAAAGAAACATTCTAATTTTGCATAATTATTAGCAAAACTTAGTTTTTACTATTGTAGATATTCAATTTCCTTAAGTAGCCAAGGGTCTGATTAAGACAACATAAAACACAAAATTATTTTTATAGAACACAGAACCTTTGTTTGTTTTTTCCAGGCAGAAACTTTTCCATAATATCAATATCAGATCAATAGTCCAAGAAACTCTGTCTTATTTAGCAGAGGGAGAAAACACAATTCTGATTTTGTATTAGCCTGCATTTGACATTTAAATTTATTTCTAATTTTGTTTAACTTAACCAGATATAAAGTTTCCTCTTTCAAAATTTCTCTTCACAGACCTACTGCATTTTTTTTCATCCCTTCAGTTTGGTTCTTCTTATTTAGAAATAACCAACTTTAGGACAGACTATTTTCCTTTAATCTCCTTTAAAGTAAATCTTTATACCTTATACTTCCTGTTACTAAACACATACATTTCTCTTTCTATTGTAATATGAATTCTTAACTCTCATATAACTCAATTTCTAATGGCAATTATAACAATTATCATACTTTAGATTGGCGAATTTATGAATATATTTTATAACCTCTGGAAGTATTTCATTTGCCCTTGACAGTTTTATAGAAACTGGGAAAAGGTGAGGGAATGGTATAGCTTGCTGTAAGTCTGAAAGAGAGTCGGTGGTTAGCATGACATCAATATAATGCTACAATTGTATGGTGGAGGATTTAGCCCAAGCAGTTAAGTACTCAGCCACATAACCATGGCAGGCAGTGGGGCTGTGGAGATACCCCAATGGTAGGACAGTGAAGATCCATTGTTATCCTGCCTGGGTAAAGGCAAATTGATCTTGACTGGGTGAATATTTTAGATGTGTCCTGGTCCAGCAAAAAGTCATCCAAGCAAGGAGCCAAGGGTTGAGAATGTCCTTTGCTTGAGGGCCATTTCAAAGTGTGGATAGCCACATACCTGCTGAGCAGGGGTTGAAATTTCTGCTTGTTTAAGCTGCTGCCACAGGGCACCAGTACTGTATTGCATTGCTTATCAATCTTTCATGGATTGACCCCAGATGGCCCTTATCAGATCTGCCTATAGTTGCCTTCTGGTCACCTTTACCAGGTCATTATTACCTTCTGCCTGCACACTCACAATTGACTTTCTCTCTTTACCATGCACCCATTGGGCCCCCTATTTCTGCCTGGCTAGTTCAATTTCCCCTGAAATTGGCAACAGCCTATGCTGCTGCATGGATTGTCCTCCCCACTAGTGTAGACAAGATGGGTACCAAAGTACCATAATAGGCTGATAGGGCAGTCTGGATGATGCTGTTCCACTTACCTGCAATAAATGGCACTGCATCAGGGCCCTCAAATGGTCCGATGCAAATAGCATGCCACAGTCCTATTTCCCTAAGGAACACCTGTAGTTTGGGCACAGACATGCAGCACGGCTGGGCCGTTGGAAAATCACTTTCATTTAGCCAAGCCACACAGCAATCCTCCATGAGTCAATTCAGCAGCAACACGTTTTCTGCATATTGGATTGCCCCATGCATGCATTGGCACAAAGAAGGGTGCGTGGTGACAGAGGTCATTCGGGTTAATTCATCCCTAGACAGTATTATGCCATTAGAACCAGTGTCCCTGTGATGAACTCTGATCCTCTCTGGTGGAATTTGATGGCCAGCTCTACTAATTCTACCGATGTATATGGCAGGCAGAGGTGTGTAGATGTTTAGGGGGAGGAGGCAGGTTCCTTGGATCTTGCCCCTCAGGGCATTTTTGTTGAGACTTTAGTTTCATAACAATTACCAGGCAGGCCCAAGACACATACGTGGTTTCCTGTGAGAGACACCTCTATTTCCTCATCTGACTCAGGCTCACTTTCTGCTGTGGGGTCCTACTTACTGGGGTTCCATTCAGATTGTGCAATCACTGCCTGTATATGAGTTCTCATTAGCTTTTGCCCCCAAACTTTTGCAAAGTAGCAGTTTTTCATTAGTTTGTTCTAACTGTTGTCCCAGAATATCCTTGCTGTTGGCCTGTGTGACTCACAGGCCTCTTTCTAGCCTTACTTCCTCTTCCAGTTTCTTCACCCTTTTCTCAGCCTGCAACTGTTTAGTGGTAGCCTCACACAGCACCTGCAGAAGGAGTCAGCCAACTACAGTTGCTACAGCCCACAGCTTCTTTTTTTAAAAGAACAAGATTTCCCTATTTTCACTAAAATGTGAAAGAGACCATTGGTATGTTGGGGACATCCACACATTCCCTTGGGGGGCCCAAGAATCTAAAAGACTTGCCAACCCATACAACATAGACCCAGAGGCCTACCATGGGATTCACTCCCGCACATCCCCACCAGGCATGTTCTCTCCCTCATTCAAGGTTAACTGAACTCGGGTACTTTCAGAATACCCTTCTGACTATGCCAATTATAACACAAGAGCCACAGGCCTAGACCTTGAACCTGGACTTCAGGTGTTCTGAAAAAACTACCAGGTGGAACAGAGTGGTGATAAATGCCATTTATTACTCATGAGGTAGGGAATCTTCAGCAGCAGCCAGTCAGAGCTGCCAGAAAATGTACTCGGCCAAAGGTAAGCAACGTTTTATTCCTAAGTGTGTGTGTGGGGGTGCGGAATTAGTTCATTGGAGGAGCTGTTACCTTCTCAGGCAGAGTGGAGCAAGATGTGTTACTTAGTTACAGAAGCAGATAGCCTCCACGAGGATAGCAAACCAGACACCTCCTTTATTTTCTAGTTAATTAATGAATTTTTTTATGGTAACATTAGTTAACGAAATCCAATAAGTTTAATCTGTATACTTTAACAGTAAGGCATATATATATTTACACTGTGTTTTCATCTCCTATAGTTAGATTTCTCGCTGTCACTACATATTTGACCCCCTTTATCCTGTCTAGTGACAACTAGTCTATTGTCCATGTCCCTGAGTCCCTGTTTGTTTGTCCTGTTCATTTGTTGATTTTAGGTTAATATCCCACATATAAGTGATAGCATGTGATTTTCAACTTTTTCTGTCTGGCTTATTTCGTTTAGCATGATGATGTTGAGGTCCATCCATGTTGTCACAAATGGCAGTATTTCATCTCTTCCTCTGGCTGAGCAATGTTCCATTGCGTATATGGTATTACGGCTTCTTTAGCTAATCATCTATCGTAGGACACTTCGATTGCTTCCATGTTTCCATGTCCTGGCCATTGTAAATAAAGCTGCTATGAACATTTTTTTTGCAAATATGTTTTCAGGTATGGGTTTTCAAGTTTTGGGGGTAAACACCCAATAGAGGGATTGCCGGATCATATGGTAGATCAGTTCTTAATTTTTTGAGGAACCTAAAAACTGGTTCCATAGGTGGCTGTAAAAATTTGCAGTCCCACCAGCAGTGTACAAAGATTCTTTTTTTCTCTACATCCTCTTCAGTATTTGTTATTACATGTCCTGTTGTTTATAGCTATTCTAACAGGTGTGAGATGGTATCTCATTGTGGTTTTGATTTGCATTTCCCAAATAGCTAGTGATGTTGAGCATCTTTTCATATACTTGCTGGCCATTTGTATGTCCACTAGGGAGAAGTGTCTGTTCAGGTCCTCTACTCATTTTTTGTTTGGGTCGTTTTTTCCCCCCTTTTTGTATATTTTGGATGTTATGCCCTTATCAGAAGTGTTGCTCGCAAATATATTTTCCCATTCAGATGGTTGTTTCTTTACCTTGTTGCCGATTTCTTTTGCTGAGCAGAAGCTTTTCAGTTTGATGTAGTCCCATTCATTTATTTTAGCTTTTACTTCCCTTGTTTTAAAAGTCAAATTCATAAAATATTTTTACGTCTAAGGTTCTTGAGTTTAGTTCCTATCCTTTCTTCTATGCATTTTATTGTTTCAGTCTTACATTTGGGGCCTTAATCCATTTTGAGTTAATTTTGATGTGACGTGATAGACAACAGTCTAGTTTCATTCTTTTGCAGGTGGCTTTCCAGTTTTCCCAGCACCATTTATTGAAGAGGCCTTCCTTTCTCCATTGTATGTTTTTTGCTTTTCTGTCAAAAATTATTTTCCCATATAAATATGGGTTTACTTCTAGACTCCCGAATCTATTCCACTGGTCCATGTGTCTGTTTTGCTGCCATTACCATGGTGTTGTGATTACTGTCACTTTGTCATATAATTTGAACTCTGGCAGAGTAATGTCTTCAGCCTCGTTCTCTTTTCTCAGAATGGCTTTGGAAATTTTGAGTCTTTCATGCTTCCATACAAGTCTGATAATTTTTTTGTTCTATTTCTTTAAGAAAAGCTGATAGGATTTTGAAGAGGACTGCAATAAAACTGTATAATGCTTTAGGTAATATGGTTACTTAACTATGCTGATTCTTCCAATCCAGAACACAGAATATCTTTCCATTTCTTTGTATCTTCTTCAATTTCTTTGAATAAGGTATTGCAGTTTTCATTATATTCATCATTCACGTGTTTCTTTAAATTTATTCCTAGGTGTTTTATTCTTTTTTTGTTGCAGTTGCAAGAGGAATTAGTTTTTCTACTTCTTTTTCTGACACTTCATTATTAGAGTATAGGAAAGCTATTGACTTTTGTATCCTGAGATGTTACTGTATTTGCTTATTGTTTGTAGTAGTGTTCTTGTGGAGTCTTTAGGGTTTTCTATATAGGGAATCATGTCATCCACAAATAGTGACAGTTTGACTTTGTTTCCAATTTGAATGCCTTTTATATCTTTCTCTTGTCTCATTGCACTTTCTAGGACCTCTAATGTTATACTGAATAACAATGTGATAGTGGACAGCCTTGCCTTGTTCCTGATCTTAGAGGGAAGGTTTTGTTTTTCACCATTTAGTATAATGTTGGCTGAGGACTTATAATATATGGCTTTTATTATGTTAAGGTACTTTCCTTCTATACCAATTTTGTTAAGTGTTTTGATCATAAATGGATGCCGTATCTTGTTGAAGGCTTTTTCTGTATCTATTGATATGATCATATGATTTTTATTTTTTAATTTGTTTATGTGGTGTCTCACATTAATTGATTTGCATATGTTGAACCATCCCTGTGCCTCTGAGATGGCACCCATTTGATCATGGTGTATAATCTTTTCAATATGTTGCTATATATGGTTTGGTAGTATCTTATTTAGAATTTTTGCATCTGCATTGACCAATATCATGAGTGATATTGGTCTGTAGTTTTCTCTTTTGTGTGTTGTCTTTGCCAGGTTTTGGTAACAGAGTAATATTGGCCTCATAAAATGAGTTGGGAAGTATTGCCTTCTCTTCGGATTTTTGAAGAGTTTGAGGAGAATAGGTATTAATTCTTTGAATGTTTGGTAGAATTCACTGAACTTTAACTTTCTGGTAGGTTTTTGATGATTGTTTCAATTTCCATATTGCTGATTATTTTATTTAGATTTTCCAGTTCTTCTTGATTCAGTATAGGAAAGCTGTATTTTTGTAAGTATTGGTCCATTTCTCCTAGGTTATTAAATTTGGTGTTATATAGTTTTTCAGAGTATTCTTGTGTGATCCTTTGTATATCTGTGGTGTCTGTTGTAATTTTCTCTTTTTCATCCCTGATTTTGTTTACTTGTGTCCTTTCTCTTTTTTCTCTAGTGAATCTAGCCAGGGGTTTGTCAATTTTATTAACTTTCTCAATGAACCAGTTTTTTATTGCATTTATTTTTTCTTTTCTTTTCTTTTTCTTTTTTTGGTGTTCAATTTCATTTATTTCTGCTCTAATTTTGATTATTTCTTTCCTTCTGCTGACTTCAGGCTTCATTTGTTCTTCCTTTTCTTGTTTTTCTTTTAAATGAAATGTTAGGTTGTTTATTTGGGCTCTTTCTTGTTTTTGGAGGTAGGCTTGTAACGATATAAATTTTCTTCTTATGACCGCTTTTGCCATTTCCCAAAAGTTTTGATATGTTGTACTATCATTATCATTTATTTCTATGTATCTCTTGATCTCTCTGTTTACTTCTTCCCTGATCCAGTTATTCTTCAGTAGCATGTTGTTTAATCTCCGTTTATTTGTGGTCCTTCCTGATTTCTTTCTCAGTTGATCTCTAGTGCCAAAGCATTATGATCAGAGAATATGGTTAGTATGATTTCCACCCTCATATTTGTTGAGGCTATCTCTGTGTCTCAGTATGTGGTCGATTCTCAAGAATGTTCCATGTGCACTAGAGAAGAATATATAAGCAGCTATTTTGGGATGGAAGGCTCTGTAAATGTAAATTATGTCCGGTTGGTCTAAAGCGTCACTTAAGGATGTTATTTCCATATTAATTTTCTGTTTAGTTGATATGTTCATATTCAAATATGGAGTATTTAGTTCTCCTGCTATGATAGTGTTTTGGTCTGTTTCTTCCTTAGTTCTGCTAGTAATTGGTTTACATATTTTGGGGCTCCCTGATCGAGATCATAGATATTAATAAGTGTTATGTCTCTTTGGTGCATGATTCTCTTTATCATTATGAAGTGTCCCTCAGTATCTTTCTTTACATATTTAATTTTGAAGTTTATTTCATCTGATATTAGTACTGCTACTTCTGCTTTTCTCTGAATGCCATTTGCTTGAAATATCACTTCTCATCCTTTCATTTTGTGTCTATATTTGTTTTGGAGCTGAGATGAGTCTCCTAGAGGCAGCATATAGTTGAGTTTTTTGTTTTTTGATTCATTCTGCGACTCTGTGCCTTTTTATTGGTGAGTTCAGGCCATTTACATTTAGGGTGATTATTGAAATATAGTCTTATAAGCCATTTTATCTTTTGCTTTCTTGCAGCTCAGTGTTAATATTGCTTCCTTGTCCTTGTGTTTCTGTTTTCTTTATTTTGGTTGGCTTTTTTGAGTTTTCCCTCTGGTTCTTCTTGCTTTATGTTATATACTTTGCTTCTGAATCTTCTGTGTGGTTATCATTATGACTATGCAAAGGATATGTGTAAAGGATACACACACACACACACACACACACACACAGTCATCCCTTTTATTCTGCACATGCTGTATATCCTTCTTTTCAAATTTGGATCTTTGAATCATCCCCTTTTCAGTCATTGTTGTCTCAGTTTGTCCCTATGTATGCTCAACATTCATTACTCTCTTGCAATAACAAATTTATTCTTATTTTTAAATTTATAATGCCCTGTTCCTAGTAAGGGTTACGCTCCTCTGCTTCTATCAGTCGGCTAGTCACCTTACTCCTAATTATGTTTTATTTGTTGTCATTTTGTTTTAAATGAGCAAACCCCTTTCAGTATTTATGTAGTGCAGGTCTTGTAGTGGAGAATTCTCTCAATTTTTGTTTGTCTGGAAAGGTCCTTATTTCTTTTTTATATCTAAAGTAGAGCTTAGCTGTATACATTATTCTTGGCTGGCATTTCCTTGTACTTAGTTGTTTAAATATTTGATTCCATTCCTTTCTGGCCTATAATGTTTGCACTGAGAAGTCTGATGATAATCTAATGGGTTTTCTTTTATAATTTACCATTTTCTTCTCCCTGGCTGCCCTGAGAATTTTGTCTTGCCATTGATTTTTGATAGTTTAAATACAATGTGAATTGGTGAAGGCCTTTTTAGGTTGAGACAACTGAGTGTTCTCTTGACTTCTTGAATTCCAAGCTCCAGCTCATTCCTTAGTTTTGAGAAATTCTCATCAACTATTTTTCTGAAAACGCTTTCTAGTCCTTACTCCTTTTCCTCGCCTTCAATAATGCTCATTATTCTTATGGTTCCACCCCTGATGGTATCAGCTAGTTCTTGTACTTCTCTTTCAGTATTTTTCTTTCTTTTGTTTCTCTCTTCTTCCTTCTGGTTTATTTCTATATATCTGTCTTTGATATCACTGGTCCTTTCCTCCATTTGTTCAAGTCTATTTCCCAAGTTTGTTATTTCATTTTTCAACTCTTGCAGTTGTTCTTTATCTCCAGAAGTTCTATTTGGTTCTTTTTGAAGGTTTCAATCTCCTCGCTCTGCTCATCTAGTTTTTTTCTCAATTCCAGAAATTGTTGATTTGAGTTGTTTTGGATCTCATTGAGTGTTTTCAGAAGTACCATCCTGAATTCTTTGTCATTTAAGTTGCATATTTCTATGTATGTAAGCTTATTTTCTGGAGATTTTTCTCTTTTTTTCTGAGATGCCTTGTCACCTTGGCTGTTGATGGTGTTTAGTGGACTATTTCTCCTCCTGAGCATTGAAGGAAATCTATTTTTTTTATAAAGAAGATTTATTATATAAAAGTCTCTCTTTAGCCTGTTGCAATGAAAGCGCTTTTCTTTTGGTTTCCATTATGTGGTATCTAATTCTCTTGGATCCCTTTATATACAAAGCCTTACAAATGCCTTTTTATTTTCTTGTAGATATTTAATCATGCTTGTTACCCTTAGTTTCCATCCTTGTCAGTGTTAGCAACAGTTCTGGTAGCATTTGCTCAGATTCCCCTGGGACTCTACGGTACTTCTCTGCCTTCTGCTCTGATGACTGGGTCCTGCTGCTGGTCAGCCGCGGAGAGCTCACAGCTTTCCCAAGCAGTTGTGTTCAGGGAACTCACCACTCCTTCTTCTCTCCCCCTCCTCTTGCAGGGCGCTCCAGCAGCTGTAAGAGGCACCTTCTTTTTTTCTAACAGTCTATTGCCTGACATCCAGGGTTTTGACCTGTGGTAACACTTATGTGCAGATCCCACGCTCAGATGTGCTTTTGTGCAGTTTGTGTGGTTTTTTGTTGTTGTTGTTGTTGTTGTTGAGTTTTAGATGCTCAGATTATTATTGTTTCAAGGGGAGATATGTTGTAACGTCTCTCACTCCACCATGTTTCCAAAGATCCTGCCATTTTATCTTTTGCTTTCATTGTTTCCTTGTCCTTGTGTTTCTGTTTCTATATTTTGGTTGCCTTTTGTGAGTTTTCTCTTTGGTCCTTCTTTTTTTATGTTACATAGTTCAGTTCTGAATCTTATGGCCTGTGGTTACCATTTTGAACATGTAAAGGATACTTATATACATACAGTCATCGGTTTTCTTCTGCTCTGGTCTCATCTTCATTCCCGTTGCCAGTTTGGATCTTTGAATCCTCCCCATTTTAGGCATTGTTGTTTCAATGTGTCCCTATGCATGCTGAACATTTATTTCTATCTTGCTATAGCAAATTTCTTTTTGTTGTTTAAGCTTATAATGTCCTATTTTTAGTAAGGGTTGCATTTCTCTGCTTCTATTTCCCTGAGAGTCACTTTACTTCTAATTACATATATTTTTTGGTCATTTCATTTTAGGTTAGTTAACCCCTTTCAGTATTTCCTGTAGTGCAGGCTTTGTAGTGGAGAATTCACTCAATTTTTGTATGTCTGAGAAGGTCTTTATTTCTCCTGCTTATCTAAAGGAGAGTTTAGCTGGATACATTATTCTTGGCTGGTAGTTCCTTTCACATAATAGTTTGAATATTTGATTCCACTCCTTTCTGGCTTGTAAGGTTTGTGCTGAATAGTCCAATGATAATCTAATGGGTTTTCTTCTCCCTGGCTGCCCTGAGAATTATGTTTTTGTCTTTGATTTTTGATAATTTTAATAAAATGTGTCTTGGTGAAGGCCTTTTTGGGTTGAGATAATTGGGTGCTCTGTTGACTTCTTGAATTCCAAGCTCCAACTCATTCCTTAGATTTTGAAAATTCTTGTCACCTATTTTTCTGAAAATACTTTCTAGTCTCTATTCCTTTTCCTCCCCTCCAAAAATGTCCATTTTTCTTAGTTTTCCTCCCCTCATGGTATCAGCAAGTTCTTGTATGTCTCTTTCATCTCTTTTCATTCTTTGGTTTCTCTCTTCTTCTTTCTAATTTATTTATAGATTTCTTTCTTCAATATCATTGATTCTTTCCTCCATTTGGTTGACTCTATGTCCCAAGCTTGTTATCTCATTTTTCATGTCTTGCAGTGTGTTTATCTGCATAAGTTCTCTTTGGTTCTTTTTGAGGGTTTCAATCTCTTTTCTAAATAACTCATTCTGCTCATCTAGCTGTATTTTTCAATTCCTAAAATTGTTGATAAGAATTTCTTGGATCTTATTGTGTTTTTTCAGAATTACCATCCTGAATTCTCTATCATTTCAGTCATATATTTCTATGTCTGTAAGCTTATTTTCTGGAGATTTTTCTCTTTCTTTCTGAACTGCCTTGTCACCTTGGTTGTTCATGGTGACAAGGCTATTTCTCCACCTGGGCATTAATGGAAGTGTGTTCTGCCTTTTTTCCAGAAAGAAGATTTATTATATAAAGATCTCTCTTTAGCCTGTTGTAAGGAAAAAGCTTTTCTTTTGGTTTCCAGTAGGCGGCATCTGAGCCTTTTGGATCCCTGCTTTGTATAAAGTCTTTATAATGCCTTTTTTTGCTTATTGATATTCAAGCATGCCCACTACCCTCTGTCTCAGTCCCTGTCAGTGTTAGTGACAGTTTCGGTAGCATTTCTTCAGATTCCCTTGGGCCTCCTCTTATCTAAGGCTGGTTGCTCTATTTGGCTCTTTATTTGCATCTCCATGGGGGATAATCCCTCTGGGTTGGGGGAAAGGGGCTGTGGCTCAGCCTCAGTTTTGCAACCATAGCTGATAATAATTAACTATTATTTCTCTGCAGTCCCTACTTCACTACTTTCTGCCCTGATGCCTGGGTCCTACCACAGGCCACATGATCACTGCTCTTCCAAGTAGGGTTGTTCAGGGAACTCATTACACCTCCCCTCCCCCTCATCCTACAGGTAGCTCTGCCTGCTGTGAGAGGTAGCTTCTTTGTTTCTCCCAGTCTACCACCTGACACCTGGGGTTCTGATATGTGGTAGCCCTTAAGCACAGATCCCATGCTCAAACAAGGTGTTGTGCAATTTGTGTGTTTTTTGTTGATTTTTAGATGTTCAGTTTATTGTTTCAAGGGTGATATCTGGGGATGTCTCTCACTCCTCCATGTTTCTTATGTCACTGGAGCCGGAGGTCTTTTTGAGCAATGCAAACAGATAATGTCTATGAAACAGCAATAAATACCCTTGGAACAGGCACTGCTGAGAACTCTTTGTGAAATTCCTTAATTATGTTTTCCAGCCAGGTAGCCATCTCTTTTCTGAGTACATGGAAGGGCCACGTTCTGAGTTAAGCTTACCAAAATAAAGAGGCAACCTAACAAATGGGCAAATGTAATTAATTACAAATCATATTTGTACACAAAGTCAATATTCCAATTATATAAAGATATTGTACAACACAATAGTAAAAATAAAATCGAATTAAAATTGGGCCAAGACTCTGAATAGAACATTTTCTAAAGAAGACATATAGATAACCATCAGATGTATCAAATATGCTCAAGTTTACTAATCATCAGGAAAATGCAAATCAAAACCATGATGAGATGCCACCCCACAATTGTTATAATGGCCATTACCAAAAGAGGAGAAATGATAAGTTGTGGGAAGGGTATGGAGAAAAGGGAACTTTTGTACAGTATTGGTAAGAATGTTAATAGGTGCAGCCACTATGGAAAAAAGTATGAATGTTTCTCAAAAAATTAAAAGTAGAACTACCATATGATCCAGCAATTTCATTTATAGGAATTTATCTGAAGGAAATAAAAACAATAATTCAAAAAAAATGCACCACTATGTTGAATGCAGTACTTACAATAGCCAAGACATAGAACCAATTTAAGTGTCCACCAATGGACACATTTCAAAAGAAGAGGTTAATTTGCATTTCCCTGATGATTAGTAACCTTGAGCATATATATATTCAATAGAGTATTATTCAGCTATACAGAGAATAAAATCTTACCATTTACAACATGGATGAACCTTGAGGGCATTATGCCAAGTGACATAAATTGAGTGAGAAATAGAAATACCATATGAGATCACTTATATGTGGAATCTTAAAAAAACTAAACTCACAGAGGGCTGGACAGATTGGTGAAGACAGTCAAAAGGTAGAAACTTTTGTAATGAGGATGTAATATACAGCATAGCAACTATAGTTACTCATACTGCTTTCTATATTTGAAAGTTGCTAAGAGAGAAAACCTTAAAAGTTTTCATCACAAGAAAAAATTTAAAACAAGAGTGTTTATAATACTGATATCACATTAATTATAGTCTTTACTATGCAATAACATAATTTTTTCTAAGTAAAAAATTGTCAGGTCTGTTGGAGTATTTTTAAGAGAGAAGGCTGATTACCTCCATAAATGAATATTAAAAGGACAGTGAGTGACAAAATAATAATAATAATTACAATAAATTTCATTTTGATTATGTCATGAGTTATGCTTATTTAATATACCAGTTATTCCACTACCAAAACAAAACAAAATTACAATGTGTATGCAAACAAAAGACAAAACATAATAAAATTTGAATTAACAATATGAATGTGACTTATTTTTCTATTTTGTTGACATTAAATTGTATGGAACTACCTCAGAATGGGTTTGTTTGAATTCCATTTGCTTGTTCTATTGTATGCTCAAATATTCCCATTCTTCCACTGTTTTTCTGTGTTTAAAGAACAGTAGGAACTGTGCTATCTTATGTAGTCTGAAAAGGGATTAATAGATATTGAGTTAATTCATCAAGTTAGAGGGAGAAATGATAAAAATGCCTTAAATATTTTATGTCAACTTAAAACATATAAATGCACATTGAATCACCAATCCTTTGTTCTAGCATCAAGACTTTTTGAGTATGGGTATCCCAAAGATGTTCCATGTTTACTTTCTTACATAAATTATATTCATTCCAGTTTCAATTTTTTAAAAAACGAATCAAGAAATTAAAGATGTTTGCAAAGTAATCAAAGGGCATAATCCTAGATTATAATGTTTTACCCCCAGTCATTTACATTTATGTAATCTGCACCTAATTTGACAGAAAATATATTTAATGATGCTTAATGGATATTTTCAAAGTTTGATTTAGCTTCCATAAAACATTTTTCTTTATGTACCAATTTAATTATTTACATAATATTTAAATAAATTATGTAACTGTAAGTAATATGTAAATTATATAATTACAACAGGTATAACTGGCATAAACATCTTTAGAGCAAACAGTTGACTCTGGGTATGCATACAAACTCAACTGCTGTTTTATACAATAAAGTAGCCATTAGCAACATATATGTTTAAATTTAATTTAACTTAAAATTCAATTCCTTAGTCAAACTTTTCAAGTGTCCAATATCTAAATGTGGCTAGTGGTTTCTGTGTTAAACAGGGCATATATGGAACACTTCTATAATTGCAGAAAGTTCTATTAGATCTCCCTGCTCTAGAAAGTATCCAATAGCTGTGTGATTTAAATATCATTTTAATATTTATATCGGGCATTAATCAGACAAGTTGATTAAGTGGAAGTTAGTTAAAACTTGATGTATTGTTGAATTGTACACTTGGAACCTATGTAATTTTATTAACCAATGTCACCCCAATAAATTTAATTTAAAAAAGAAACTTGTATTCTGCTATAAAATCATATAAGTTTCAAGTGTATACATCATATGGATATTGCATTGTGTGTTCACAATCTAAAGTTAAATTTCCTTCTTTCATCATCTATTTGACTCTCCTTACCCCTATCAACCTCTCCTCTTCTCCACCTCTCTGTCTGGTAACCACTAAACTCTTCTCTATGTCCATGAGTCTTTGTTTGTCATGTTTGTTTGTTGTTTTCAGTTTTGTATCCCACATATAAGTGGAATCATACACTTTTCAAAGTATTTTCATTTAAAAATTCTCATAGAGAACTTATAGAACCCATGAGCATCTGTTGAGTTCCATGGGTAAACATTTAAAGGAAAATTATCCAAGTGATGGAGTCATCAAAGAGCTTTAATATGGAGAATAACACGGTCATATTTGTATTGGAAGGGGAAAAGACAAGAAGCAGATAGGAAGCTCAGAAAATGATATATGTAGGAACAAAGAGAAAAGTATTCTTTTGAGAAATACCTTTTTTTATGTGAAAGCAACAGATTTAGATGTAAAAAGTGACAGAGAAGAATTTCAAAGAGTCATAGATTTGAAATTGGGTGATAGAGTGGATAACTTCTCAGAAATGACATATAGAAGACAGGAAAATGTGTACAAGAGAATTGAGAAAGAATAGTTCATGGGAACATGATGGGTTGGAAAATAGAGAAGTCAAAATTATGCTTATAATTACAAAAATAAAGGAACAATTGAGAGACTCTGAGTTTTAAAAACCATATTTGAAAGCAGTAAGAGCATGAGAGAACTGATAGAAGGTTGAAGTCATTGTAGAATATTAAAGTTTATTCTTTTCTGAAATTAATCAGTTATACAATTCAGGGTACAGCCATGTGGGTGAGGAGTCTAAAGGGCAGTTGTGAAAGTCCAACAATCTGAAGGCTAGGTTATGAGGTGAGTAACCTTCATGAATGTTTGAATAACACAAATATCAATAATAAAATGGGAACTGCCATATATTGAGAGTTTACAATGGGCCAGATATGTTGCTATATTGTCTTAATTTATTCTTCCTGCAATCTCATGAGATACAATCATCCCATAATATATATGAGGAAACTGAGACTCAAACAGATTAAGTTTCTAGCCAAAGGTTGCATTGTTGATACATATTTAACTTTGGTGTAAATTTAGGTCTTTTGGGTCTAAAATCCATACTCTTTCCTGTATATCAAAGATGAGAAATAATTTATCAGCTATATATGAAACTTTACTTTTCATTGTGTGAATGCAATGTCTTTTTATTTTCATATGATATTAGTAAATTAGAATGTAAAGTCTCTTAAATTAAAGTTCATTTTATTTAGATTATAGAGATAAATAAGCATTCATATAATTAAATATTCCTAAAGTTACGAGAATTTAAGGCAGCTAAATATTTAAGACTTTCAATGTGGTAGAAAAAAAATATTCTTGAAAAACAAGCTCAGAAATGTTAAGCAAATATAAGTTTCTAACAATAAGCGAATGCAGTAAAGTTTCTGGATACAAAATCAACGTTCAAAAATCAATAGCTTTCCTATAATCTACTAATGAAGTGTCAGAAAATGAAGTGGAAAAAATAATTCCTTTTGTAATTGCAACAAAAAGAATAAAATATCTAGGAATAAATCTAATGAAACATGTGAAGGACCTATATAATGACAACTATAAGACCCTATTAAAAGAAATCAAAGAAGATACAAAGAAATGGAAAAAATATTTCATATTGTTCTATTAGAAGAATCAACATAGTTAAAATGACCATGTTACCTAAAGTATTATATGGACTTACTGCAATCCCCATCAAAACCTCATTGGCATTTTTTAAAGAAATAGAACAAAAAATTATCAGATTTGTATGGAAGGACAAAAGACCCTGAACTGCCAAAGCCATCCTAAGGAAAAAAAAAAAAAAAAAAAACGAGGCTGGATACATCACTCTGCCTGACTTCAAATTATATTAAAAAGTGACAGTAATCACAACGACACGGTAATGGCCACAAAATAGACACACGGACCAGTGGAATAGAATCAAGAGTCCAGAAGTAAACCCATATTTATATGGGCAAATAATTTTCTAAAAAAAATAAAAAAACATAGAGTAGAGAAAGGAAAACCTCTTCACTAAATGGTGCTGGGAAAAGTGGAAAGTCACCTGCAAAAGAATGAAACTAGACTGTTGTCTATTGACACACACCAAAATTCACTCAAAATGGATCAAGGACCTGAATATAAGACCTGAAACAATAAAATGCATAGAAAAAAACATAGGAACTAAACTCAAGGACATTGGACTTAAAGATGATTTTATGAATTTGACCCCAAAAGCAAGGGAAGTAAAAGCAAAAATCAAACCAAAATGCTTCTGCTCAGCAAAAGAAACCATCAACAAGGTAAAGAGATGACTATCTGAAAATATATTGCAAGCAATGCCTCCGATAAGAGTCTAATATCCAAAATATACAAAAAACTCATACAACTCCATAACAAGAAGAAAATAAACAATTTAATCAAAAAATGGGCAGAGGATCTTAGACATTTCTTCCTAGAGGACATACACATGGCCAACAAATATTTGAAAAGATGCTCAACATCGCTAGCTAGTAGAGAAATGCAAATGAAAACCAAAATGAGATACCATCTCACACCTGTTAGAATGGCTATAATCAACAGGACATGTAATAACAAATGTTAGAGAAGATGTGGAGAAAAAAAAAAACCCTCATACACTGTTGGTGGTATGGCAAATCAGTACAGCCACTATGGGAAACAGTATGGAGGTTCCTCAAAAAACTAAGCGTTGATCTACCATAAGATCCAGCAATCCCTCTGCTGGATTTTTACCTCAAAGACTTGAAAATCAATTTCTGAAAAGATATTTGCACACCAATGTTTATAGCAGCATTATTCACGGCGGCCAGGACATGGAAGCAACCAAAGTGTCCTATGATAGATGGTCGGATAAAGAAACTGTGGTACACATATACAATGGAATACTGCTCAGCCATAAGAAGAGAAGAAATACTGCCATTTGCGACAACATGGATGAACCTTAAGATAATCGTACTAAGAGAAATAAGCCAGACAGAAAATGTTGAAAATCACATGATACCACTTATATGTGGGATATAAACCTAAAAGCAACAAAAGAACAGGACAAACAAAGGGAGACTCATGGACATGGACTATAGACTAGTGGTTATCAGAGGGTAGGGGTTGGGGGTAGGGGGGAAGTAGATGGGTAAGGGGGTCAAATATATAGTGACAGAAAGAAATCTAACTATGGCAAGTGAACATGCAGTGTAAATATATATATATATATATATGCTTAACTGTTAAAGTGTGTAGATGAAATATTGGATATTATTAACCAATGTCACCATAAAAAATAAATAAGTAAATGAATTAATTAAAAAATTTAAAATATATATATTAGTTTTTATAATTTGGTAAAACTTTCTTAAAATAATTTAATAATTTTGATTTAATAATAATAACCATGTCTTTGATTTATCAGTATTAAGTGTAATACAAGCATACATTTCTATTCTACTTTTATTCATACATTTCAGTCAACTTACATAGGTTTATAGATCAATTAAGCCAGCATTACTTTTCATTAATGCTAAAGATTCTAAAAATGTAGGTATATGAAAGAGGCACTGTTCATTCCTCTGAAGACAAAATCAATGCTGTAACAGAAACAAAGAGCAAACAGCAAGGAAAAATCACCTGAGATCTACATGAACAAGCCATATGACTAGGGAGAAATGTAAGAAATCAGCATGCACTGGGGGACTGTAGGACAAGGTGAGGACGAGAGGCTTTCTAGTCCCGAGTGGCTGAGTGTGACGGAGGCTGCAGCAGGTGCAGATGCCTCTTAAATGGTCCATGTCCACAAGGGGACTTCATGATGACAATCCTGCTCACTCTGAGCACCAGTACTGATTTGGCTGCGCAGGGGTCACCAGGGAATTACAGGAGAACACTGAGTTGTTGGAGTGAGAGCCAGGATAAAACTCACTCTGTACAGAAGTGCTGGGGGTATCCATTGTTGCTCTGTTGAACCCTCCTCCCTCCCAGTGAGCGGACTCAGTGCCATCATAGCAGAGACATCATCAAACTAGATAACAGAGGTTGCTTAGCCCAGAGGATTCCCTGAAACTCCTCCTCTTCCAACTCATGGCCCAACTCATGGCCCAAACCAAGTCATATCCAGGGGTATCCTCAGCAAGTCAAGTGCTTCTAGCTGAGCAGCGCCTAGACTCACATTGGTGACAGCTGGCCTCAGTTTTTGGCTTGGCCTTTTGAGGTAACTATAAGCACAGTATCTGTGGATTTCTCGCTGAATTTTAACAGGGGTCCTCAGAGAGGTAAACCTGGCCTGAAGCTGAACTCCTCTCAGGACTGTGTCACAGGACACCTACACAAATCTACACGAATAAGACTGGAAGACTTAGGAGCTTTGCTCAGTACATAGAAACAGACACTGAAAGGCAGCTCAAATGGGACAAAGAAACAGAAACCATATGAGAGAATAGAACAGAGATCCAGAAATAATGGAGCCAAGCAATCTAACAGATGCAGAGTTCAAAACACTGGTTATAAAGTTGCTCAACGAACTTATGAGAAGTGTAGATAAATTCAGTGAGACCTTCAATAAAGAGATAAAAAAAACAAAAATGAAAATGGAAATCATAAAAGGGAATCAGTCAGAAATAAAGAACACATTATCTGAGATGAAAAGTATATCAAATGGAATAAACAACGGGAATAAAGGAGATCAAATGACCTATATAGAAGATGAGAAAGCCAAAGACACTCAACCGGAATGACAAGAAAAAGAAGCCAAGACTATAATAATAATTTAAGGAGCCTATGGGACCCTATTAAAGGTAAAAATATCCATGTCATAGGGATACCAGAAAAAAAAAACCAAGACATTGAAGAGCTATTTGGAGAAATAATGATGGAAAACTTCCCTAACCTCGTGAAGAAAATAGACATAAAACCTCAGGAAGCTCAGAGAATCCCAAAAACCAGGAACCTAAAGAGGTCCACACAAAGGCACATCATAATTAAAATTCCAAAGAGAGAACTTAAAAGCAGCAAGAGAAAAACAGTTAGTTACCTACAAGAGAGCACCCGTATGACTGGAAGCTGATTTCTGAAAAGAAACTATGCAGGACAGACAGGCTTGGCACAAAATATTCAAAGTGATGAAAACTTAGGATCTACAACCAAGAATACTTTATCTTGCAAAGCTATCATTTAGAGTTCAAAAACAGTTAAAGATCTTCCCAGACAAAAATAAGGTAAAGGAATTTATCAACACCAAGTAAGTATTACAGGAAATGTTGGAGGGACCTCTTTAAGAAAAAAAAAAACATATATCAAAAACAAGAATAAAGAATGGCAATTACTGCATTCCTATCAACAAATACCTCAGATGGAAAAGAAGTAAGTGCTCCAACTAAAAGATAGAGTGGCTGAATGGATTAGAAAACAAGACCCTTACATAACCTGCCTACAAGAGACTCACTTCAGATTAAAAGACACACACACACACAAATAGAAAAGGAATGGAAAAATATATTGCATTGATGGACCTAGATTGTATTGAGCTGAATGAAATGGGTCAGATAGAGAAAGACGAATATTGCATGATTTCACGTACATGTGGAATCTAAAGAACGAAATCAACAACGACAACAACAAAGGCGGAAATAAACTCATAGATTCAGAGAATGTTTTGAGGGATGCTAAATGGGAGGGAGGTTGGGGTGAACAAAGCAAAGACAAAGGTATTAAAAGGTACAAATGGATAGCTGCAGAATAGATATGAAAATGTAGAGTGTAGCATGGGGAAGATGGTTAATAATGTTGTAATATATATGTAAGCGGCAAGAGGGGTACTAGATTTAGTGAGGTGAGCACTTTGTGAGTTATGTAGATCTTTGATCATTGTGCTATACAACTGAAACTGGTATAGTATTGTATGCCAAGTATAATTGAAAAAAAACTTTGAATTTTACATTGTAAATACAAGCAACTGTATATTATATTTCAATAAAGATAAAAAATGAAAAAAAAACATTTTAAAATTGTAAATTAATATTTAACAAAATTCCATTTTTTTAATAAACTTTATTTCAACAGTATTTGTTTTGAAGTATATTAGCTTGCATATAATTTCAAAATCTTTAAGTGGCTGAAAATCATGGACTGATACTAAATTAGTTAATTAATGGATTCATAGGATGTCTAGATAATTTTTTTCAATTTTATTATTTGCTCTATTTTTATTTCTTTTTATTAAAATTAAAGAAGGAAAATTGGTTAGTAAAATCATATAAGTTTCAAGTGTACAATTCAATAATACATCATAGGCATATTCATTGTGTGTTCACCACTCAAAGTTAAATTTCCTTCTGTCACCATACATTTGGTGCCCTTTACCCTTATCTACCTCCCCACTTCCTCCATGTCCCTTTGGTAACCACTAATTTACTGTCTGTATCCGTGAGTCTCTGTTTTTCTTGTTTGCTTGTTACTTTCAGTTTTATATCCCATATATGAATGAAATCATATGGTTTTCAACTTTTCTGTTTGACTTATTTCTCTTAGCATGATAATCTCAAGATCTATCTATGTTGTCACAAATGGCAGTAGTTCATCTTTTCTTATGACTGAGTAATATTCCATTGCATATATGTACCACTTCTTCTTTATTCTATCATATATTGAAAAGCACTTCAGTTGTTTCCATGTTTTGGACACTGAATAATACTGCTATGAAGATCAGTGTGTATATATCTTTATGGATAAATGTTTTCAAATTTTAAGGGCAGATACCCAGAATATGGATGCTGGGTCATTTGATAATTGTATTATTAGTTTTTTGAGGAATCCCCAAAATGTTTTCCGTAGTGAATATACCAATTTACTTTTCCACTAGCAGTGTCTGAGGGCTCCTTTTCCCCTATGACCTCTCCAACACTTGTTATTATTTGTCCCGTTGATGATAGCCATTCTATCAGGTGTGAGGTGGTATCTCATTGTGGTCTTGATTTGAAATTCCTCAATAGTTAGTGAAGTTGAGCATCTTTTCATACATTACGTGGTCGTTTGTATGCATTCTTGGAAGAATGTCTGTTCTTGTCCACTGCCTATTATTTAATTGCATTGTTTTGTTTTTATTTTTGAGTTGTATGAGTTCGTTATGTATTTTGTATATTAGCTCCTCATCAAAGACATTGTTTGAAAACATATTCTCCCATTTGGATGGTTACCTCTTTGCTTTGTTGATGATTTCTTTTGTTTTTCAGAAGCTTTTGGTTTGATATAGCCCCATTCATTTATTTTTGCTTTAACTTCCCTTGACTCTGAATCAATAAATTTTCTTCAAAACCAAGGTCCAGTGACATCAGAAAGATGGCAGAGTGAGAGACTTCCCCACACCTCTCCCCTTAAAAAAATAATAAACTGAACATCTAAAACTCAACAACCCCCACCCCAAACAATAAACCACCATGTCTCACCCTAGGATCTGCACATAAGAGCTACCACAGGTCAGAACCTCAGGGAGGTAGACTGGGAGAAAGAAAGAAATTGCCTCTCAAAGCAGGAGCTACCTATAAGAGGATTGGGAGTGGAGAAGGAGTGGCAAATTCCTTGAACAGTCTTGCCTGGGAGAATTCTGAGCAGCTGGCAACAGTGCCCCATCTTCAGGGCAGAAGGCAGAGAAGCAGGAATGGCAGAAAGTTGGGATGGCAGAGAAATAAGAGTTGATTTTTATCAGCCGGGGTTGCAAAACCAAGGCTGAGCTGCAGCCCCTGTCCCTCAACCCAGAGGGCCCCTTCACCCACACCCTCCAATATAGAACACTGTAGAGCCCCAGGGGAATCTGAGCAAATGCTACTGACACTGTTGCTAACACTGACATGAACTAAGACTGAGGGTAGTGAGGGTGATTAAACGTCCATAAAAAAAAAAAAACAAGATATTATTAGGACTTTATATATAAAGAGTCTTAGATGCCACCTACTGGAAATCAAAAGAAAAAAAAACACCTTCTTTGCAACAGGCTAGGGAACATTATAATAAATCTTCTTTATGGAAAAAAAAAGCAGAATACACTTCCATCTTCCATTAATGTTCAAGAGGAGAAATAGTCCATTAAATGCCATGAACAACCAAGGTGACAAGGTATCTCTGAAGGAAAGAGAAAAATCTCTAGAAAATAAGCTTACAGACATAAAAATATGCAATTTAAGTGACAGAGAATTCAGGATGGAACTTCTATAAAAACTCAACGAGATACAAAATGAATCATATCAACAATTTCAAGAACTGAAAAAAAAACACCTAGAGGAGCAGAGCAAGGAGACTAAAACCCTCAAAAGAACCAAATAGCACTTCTAAAAATGAAGAGCACACTGCAGGAGTTGAAAAATGAAATAGCAAACTTTGGAAATAGAGTCAGCCAAGTGGAGGAAAGGATCAGTAATATAGAAGACAGAAATCTAGAAATAAATCAGAAGGAAGAAGAGAGAAAGTGAAGAATGAAAAATAATGAAAGAGAAATTCAAGAACTAGCTGATACCATCAGGGGAGAAAACATAAGAATAATGGGCATTATCAAAGGTGAAGAAAGGAACAGTGACTAGAAAGCATTTTCAGACAGAGTGAACGAGAATTTCTCAAATCTAAGGAATGAGTTGGACCTTGGAATTCAAGGAGTCAACAGAACACCCAATTATCCCAACCCAAAAAGACCTTCATCAAGACACATTTTATTAAAATTATCAAAAATCATAGACAAAAACAGAATTCTCAGGGCTGCCAGGGAGAAGAAAACAGTAACTTATAAAAGAAAACACATTAGATTATCATTGGACTATTCAGCACAAACCTTACAAGCCAGAAAGGAGTGGAATCAAATGTTCAAACTATTATGTAAAAGGAACTACCAGCCAAGAATAATGTATCCAGCTAAGCTCCACTTTAGATATGAAGGAGAAATCAAGGCATTTCCAGACATACAAAACTGAGGGAATTCTCTAGTACAAGGCCTGCACTAAAGGAAATACTGAAAGGGGTCAGCTCACCTAAAATAAAATGACAACAACAAATAAAACATAATTAAGAGTAAGGTGACTAACAGGCTGATAGAAGCAGAGGAAGACAACTATTACTAGGAACAGGGCATTATAAGCTTAAAAATAAGAAGAAATTTGCTATGGTAAGATAGTTATGAACGTTCAGCATACATAGGGATAAATTGAGACAACAATGACTGAAAAGGGGAGGATTCAAAGATCCAAATTTGCAAAGGTGAATGGAGATAAGGCATATGCAGAAGAAAAATGTTAAGGATAGATTATAATGGTCACAACCCACCAAAAATTCAGAACTGAAGTATTTAACATAAAACAAGAGGGAAAATCCACAAAACTCAAACAAAATTTTAAAAAGTCAGAAACAGGATAGGTAAGCAATGGAAACACTGATCTACCAGAAAGCAAAAGATAGAATGGCTATAGGAAAATTTCATATTTCAAAAACCATTCTAAACGTAAATGGACTGAACTCACCAATAAAAAGTCACAGAATTGCAGATTGAATCAAAAAAACAAAACACAACCATACGCTACCTCCAAGAGACACATACTAGTTCTGAAAACAAATGTAGACTCAAAGTAAAAGGGTGGAAAATTATATTTCAAGCAAATGGCATTCAGAAAAAAGCAGGAGTAGTGGTATTAATGTCAGATGAAATAGACTTCAAAATATATAAGGTTAAGAAAGATACTGAGGGACACTTCATTAGTGACAAAGTGAATCATACACCAAGAAGACGTAACACTTATTAATATTTATGTTCCCAATCAGGGAACCCCGAATTATATAAAGCAATCACTAACAGAACTAAAGGGAGAAACAGACCAAGACACTATCATAGCAGGGGACCTAAACACTCTACTGTCGGATGTGGACATATCATCCAAGCAGAAAATTAATAAGGAAATAACATCCTTAAATAACACATTAGACCAACAAGACATAATTGATATTTACAGAGCCTTTATCCCCAAACGGCTGCTTATACATTCTTCTCTAGTGCACATGAAATATTCTCAAGGATTGACCGCATACTGGGACACGGAGATAGCCTCAATAAATTAAAGAGGTTTGAAATCATATCAACCATATTCTCTGATCATAATGCTTTGAAGCTGGAGATTAACTGTAAAAAGAAAGTGGGAAGTAAAGGAAATAACATGGAGATTAAACGACATGATACTGAAGCATAACTGAGTCAGAGAAGAAATAAAAAGAGAGATCAAAGGTACATAGAAACAATGATGATAATAGTACAACATATCAAAATTACTGAGACATGGCAAAAGTGATAATAACTAGAAAGTTCATCAATACAGGCCTATCTCAAAAAATAAGAATGAGCCCAAACAAATAATGTAATGCTTCATCTTAACAAATTAGAAAAGGAAGAAAAATAAAGCCTAAACTCAACAGAAAGAAAGAGATAATCAAAATTAGAGCAGATTTAAATGAAATTAAAAATAATAAAAAAAAACAATAGAAAAAATAAATGCAACAAAGAGCTGGTTCTTTGAGAAGGTTAATAAAATTGACAAACCTCTGGCTAGACTCACTAAAGATAAAAGAAAAAGGACACAAACAAACAAAATCAGGGATGAAAGAGAGGAAATTATGACTGATATCACAGAAATACAAAGGATCATGCAAGAATACTATGAAAAAGTATATAATACCAAATTTTATAACCTAGGAGAAATGTACCAGTACCTAGAAAAATACAATCTTCCTAGGCTGAACTGAGAAAAACTGGAAAATGATCAGCAGTAAGGAAATTGAAACAATCATCAAAACCCTACCAAAATGTAAAAATCTAGGACCATATGGTTTGACCAGTGAGTTCTACCAAACAGTCAAAATATTTAATACCTATTCTCCTCAAACTCTTCAAAAAATTGAAAAGGAAGCAATACTTCTCAACATATTTTATGAGGCCAATATTACCCTGATAACAAAACCTAGTAAAGATAACACACAAAAAAAGAAAACTACAGACCAATCTCTCTTATGAACATAGATGCAAAAGTTCTAAATAAGATACTAGTGAACTGAATACAGCAACATATTTAAAAGATTATACATCATGATCAAGTGGGCTTCATCGCAGAGGTGCAGGGATGGTTTACAATACACAAATCAATTAATGTGATACACCGCATAAGCAAATTTAAAAAAAATAATTATAATATGATCATATCAATAGATGCAGAAAAAGCCTTCGACAAGATACGGCACACATTTATGAACAAAATACTTAACACAATTGGTATAGAAGGACACATAATAAAGGCCATATATGACAAACCCTCAGCCAACAATGCACTTAATAGTGAAAAACTAAAAACCTTCTCTCTAAGAACAAGAACAAGCAAAGCTGTCCACTATTGACACCATTATTCATTATAACATTGGAGGTCCTAGCGTGTGCAATCAGACAAGAGAAATATATTAAAGGCATCCGAATAGGAAACAGAGAAGCCAAACTGTCACTATTTGTGTATGACATGATTCTCTATATAGAAAACCCTAAAGACTCCACAAAAACACTACTAGAAACAATAAGCAAATTCAGTAAAGTTTCTGGATACAAAAATTAATGTTCAAAAATGCATAGTGTTCCTATACTATAATAATGAAGAGTCAGAAAAAGAAGTAGAAAAACTAATTCCTTTTGCAATTGCAACAAAAAGAATAAAATACCTAGGAATAAATTTAATGAACCAAGCGAATGACCTATATAACGAAAACTATAAGACCCTATTCAAAGAAATTGAAGATACAAAGAAACGGAAAGATATTTCATATTGTTGTATTGGAAGAATCAACATAGTTAAAAAGATCATGTTACCTAAAGCATTATACATATTTAATACAATCCCCATAAAAATCTCATCAACATATGTTAAAGAAATAGAACAAAAAGTCATCGGATTTGTATGGAAGCACAAAACACCCCAAATTGCCAAAACCATCTTGAGAAAAAAGAACAAGGCAGGAGGCATAACTCTGCCCAACTTCAAATTATACTATAAAGTGACAGTAATCAAAATAGCATGGTATTGGCAGTAAAACACACAGACACACAGACCAGTGGAACAGAATCGAGAGTCCAGAAGTAAACGTATATATATATGGGCAAATAATTTTCAACAGAGAATCCAAAAACATACAGGGAAGAAAGGAAAGCCTCTTCAATAAATGGTGCTGGGAAAAGTGGAAAGTTACCTGGAAAAGAATGAAACTAGACTGTTATCTATCACCACACACCAAAATTCACTTAAAATGGATTAAAGACCTGAGTATAAGACCTGAAACAATAAAATGCATTGTAGAAAACATAGGAACTAAACTCAAGGACCTTAGACTTAAAAAGCATTTTATTAATTTGAACTCAAAGACAAGGGAAGCAAAAGCAAAAATAAATGAATGGGACTACATCAAACTAAAAAGCTTCTGCTCAGCAAAAGAAATTGTCAACAAGGTAAACAGACAACCATCTGAATGGGAAATATATTTGCAAGCAATGGCTCTGATAAGGGCATAATATCCAAAATATACAAAGAACTCCTACAACTCACTCACAAAAAAATAACAAATTATCCAATCAAAAAATGGGGAGAGGACCTGAACAGACACCTCTCCCTTAGAGGACATACAAATGACCAACAAATATTAGAAATGATGCTCAACATCACTAGCTATTAGGGAAATGCAAATCAAAACTACAATTAGATACCATCTTACACCTGTTAGAGTAGCTTTAACCAATAGAACAAGTAATTTTGGAGAGGATGCAGAGAAAAGTGAACCCTCATACACTGCAAATTGGTACAGCCACTATAGAAAACAGTATGGTAGTTCCTCAAAAACTAAGAATTGATCTAACATATGATTCAGCAATCTCATGATTCAGTATTTACCCCAAAGACTTGAAAACCCATCTCCAGAAAAAAAAATATTTGCAAAGCTTTTTATTTTGAAGTAGTCCTATCTGTTTATTTTTGCTTTTGTGCCTTTGCCTAAGACATCAAAAATATATTGTAAAGATCAACATCAAAGTGTTTATTGCTTATTTCTTCTAGGAGTTTTATGGTTTTGGGTCTTACATTTAAGTCTTTAATCCATTTTAAATTTATTTTTGAGTATGCTGTAAAAAAAGTGGTCTTGCTTATTTATTTACTTTTTCATTTTGCATGTATCTGTCCAGTTTTTTCAATGCCATTAATTGAAGACACTGTCTGTTCTTCATTGTGTATGCTTGCCTCATTTGACATAGATTAATTGGCTATATAAGTGTGAGTTTATTTTTGGGAGTTCTATTTTGTTATATTGATCTGTGTGTCTGTTTCTGTGCCAGCGCCACAGTGTTGTGATTACTATAACTCTGTAGCATAGTTTGAAATTGGGAAGTGTGATATTTCTAGCTTTGTTTGCTTTCTCAAAAATTGCTTTGACAATTTAATTTTTTTTTATGATTCTACATAAATTTTAAGATTCTTTGTTCTAGTTCTATGAAAAATACCACTGGTATTTTGTGGTATTTGTATTGAATCTGGAAATTTCTTTGGGTAGTATAGAAATTTTAACAATATTAATTCTTCCAATCCATGAGTATGGTATAACTTTCCATTTATTTGTGTCATCTTCCATAACTTTCATCAGTTTTCATTGTATAGGTCTTTTGCCTCCTTAGCTAAATTAATTTAGGTATTTTATTTTTGATACAATTGTAAATGGGATTTCCTTAATTTCTCTTTTGATAGTTTATTAGTAGGATATAAAAATACTATGGATTTTTGTATATTACATTTTTATCCTATAACTTTATTGAATTCATTTATTATTTCTAACAGTGTTTTTAGTGAAGTCCTTAGGGTTGTGTATGTATAGTATCATTTCATCTACAAATAATGACAGTTTTACTTCTTTATTTCCAATTAGATAATTTATAAATAAAATGAAACTGATTAGTAAACATGACATTACACTGATAGGTTTTTACTTTTTATTTTTATATGCAAATTTATATCTTCGGGTTGTGGTAATATGTTAATTTTTGCCACTTTTGGAAACTGTATATGGGATTGTGTGGCTGTAGAAAGTTGTATTATGTGTATTCATGACCTCTGCAAATTTACTAAAGCTGGTGTGTAACAAGAAATCTCTTATTAATTGCTCCCAAGTTTTCTTTGTGAAATAAAAGTTTCTTTGGTTAAAAGTTGTGATTAATATAAGTGACTGAGACTATACTTAAGAGTGAGTTTCAGAGAAATGTAACTGTGTACTTGCACTTGATTTTCAAAGGCAAGAGTAATTTTATCATAAAGAAGCAATTCTCAGAGGGTATTTCTTAATTAAATTTATTGGGGTAACATTGGTTAATAAAATTATATGTTTAAAGTGTACAATTGAATAATATAGCATATGTATATTGCGCTGTGTATTTACCACTCAAAGTTAAATTTCCTTCGGTCACCATATAGTTGATCCTCTTTACCCTTATCTACCTCCCCACTTCTCCCTTCCCTCTGGTAACCACTAAGCTGATGCTTGTGTACACAAGTCCCTGTTTGTTTGTCTCACTTATTTGTTGCTTTCAGTTTTATATCCAGTATATGAGTGAAATTGTATGGTTCTCCCCTTTTTTCTGCCTGACTTATTTTGCTTAGCATGATAATCTCAAGATCCATCTTTGCTGTCACAAATGGTAGAATATCATCTTTTCTGATGACTAAGTAATATAACATTGTATATATGTACCACCTCTTCTTTGTCCAATCATCTATTGAAGGGCGCTTTGGTTCTTTCCATGTCTTAGCCACCATGAATAATGCTGCTATGAACATCAGAATACATAAAATTTTATGGATGTTTTCAAATTTGGGGGGTAAATACCCAGAAGAGGAGTCGTTGGGTCATATGGTAATTCTATTCTTAGTGTTTTGAGGAATGTCCAGACTGTTTTCCATAGTGGCTGTACCAATTTATTTTTCCACTATCAGTATATAAGTGTTCCGTTTCACCCACAACTTCTCCAACACTTATTTCTTGTCCTGTTGAAGATAGCTACTCTAACTGGTGTGAGGTGGCATCTCAATATTTTGTTTCTATTTCCTTTTGTCTTTGTCTCCAAACTTCTTTATACTTTTTATATATATTGAGGACTCCAAGGAGCTTTTTCTGAAATATAACTGCTGATATTTACCATACTAGAAATCAAAACTGAGATGCTTCTTAGTGAATCCTCATTGGAAATTTAATGCTTCTATATTGATTTATTTTGATACCAATGAGGAATGTACTATGTGTTAATAAGATCTTAGTTTCATTATATTTGTCCTGACCTCACAGAATGTGACATAAAAAGTGTCAGTTTCTTTTAGAAAATGAAAAAAAAAACATAACGAAAAGGCAACTTTTGTTTGCTTTCCTTTATAAATGCCTGATTCTGAAAAGTTGTAAAATAATATTTTAGTAAAGTTTGCTCAATGTCAATTGTCTTATGTCTTTCATTTACTATTTATTGCCTTTAATCTACAATATAGAGGATCCCCCTCACACCAGTGTAATCTGTTTATTCAGCAAAGATTTTGTGTCTGACTGGAATGATTTTCTACTATTTACGTTGACTTTATTATGTCACTGATTATTTAAGAACACAAAGATTTTCCAATTAGCAAATAGCTAAGGTTATTTATAATTATGTTCCCTTCTATGCTGATTTTAAAATTTATTATTGTTACTTTCAAATGGAGAGACGCGTATCATTCCACAGGCACCCATGATCCTATATTAAATGTTCAAATTTACTGACAAATTTTGATTTTTTTCTTCTAAAATTTGAATACTAAGTGTACAGTTAGTCAAAATTATTTTTTGAGATTTTTTTTTAAGTTCTACTCTCAGGAACATTCAATTATCCAATACAATGTCATCAACTGTAGTCACCAAGCTTTTCATTGGATCCTCAGTCCTTATTTATATTATAGCTTAATTTTGTACCCTTTAACACCCTCTCCTTATTTCCCCAACTATCCAGCCCAATGCCCAACCACTTTTTTTTCACTCTCTGTTTCTACCTATTTTACTTTATATTAGATTCCACATACAAGTGATATCATGCAGTATTTGCCTTTGTGTGGCTTATTTTACTGAGCATAATATCCCAAAGGTCCATTCATACTGTTATTTATGGAAAGATATCTTTCCTTCTCGTGGCTGAAAAATATTCCATTGCACATATATGTCACATGTTCTTTATCCATTCATCTGATGATGGACACTTAGGTGTTTCCATATCTTAGTTATTGTAAATAATGTTACAACAAACATGAGAGCGCAGATATATCTTCAATATACTATTTTTGTTCCCTTTGTATATACAGCCGGAAGTAGAATTGCTGGATAATATGGTAGTTTCATTTTTAACTTTTGAGTAACCTCCATATGCTTTTCCATAGTGGCTGCACTTTTACATTCATATTGACAGTGAATATGGGTCCATTTTTCTCCACATTTTTGGCAACACTTGTTATCTCTAGTCTTTTTGTTGATAGCTATTCTAACAGATGTGAGATGATGTCTCATAGTTTTGATTTTGATTTCTTTGGTGATTACTGATGTTGAACAACTTTTCATGTACCTGTTAACTATTTGGATGTCATATTTGGAAAATTGTGTATTTAGGTCTTCTGTCCATTTTTAAATTTTAATTATTATTATTATTATTATTTTAAAAATTTGACTTTATTGAAATATGATAGACAATTAGTTGCTCATATTTACATTGTACTATTCAATGAGTTTTTTAAATTGTAATTGACATACAATAATATATTAGTTTCAGTTGTCCAACATAGTGATTAGAGATCTATATAACTCACAAAGTGATTGCCCCATTAAATATAGCACCCCTTTTCCCCTTACATATTTATTACAACATTATTAATTATTTTCCTTAAGCTACATTTTATATCTTCATGAATGTTCTGTAATAATCTATTTGTACTTCTTAATCTCTTTGTCCTTTTTCACTGTCTCCCCCCAACTCCCAACTATCTAATAGCCCCCAAATATTCTCTGTGTTTATGAATTTATTTCCATTTTGTTGTTGTTTGTTTTTTTTTCTTTAGATTCCACATGCACGTGAATCATGTGATACTTGTCTTTCTCTATCCACCTCATTTAATTCAGCTCAATAGCCTCTAGGTCCATTAAGGCAATATTTTTTTTCCATCCCCTTCCTTTTAGTCTGTGTGTTTCTTTTGATCTGAAGTGAGTCTCTTGTAGGCAGCATATGTAGGGGTCTTATTTTCTTATCCATTCAGCTACCTTATCTTTTGGTTGGAGCACTTACTTCTTTTCCATTTGAGGTACGTGTTGATAGGAATGTAGTTATTACTATTTTTATTCATGTTTTTCATAAATGCTTTTCTTCTTAAAGAAGTCCCTCCAACATTTCCTGTAATACTTGTTTGGTGTTGATAAATTCCTTTAGCTTATTTTTGTCTGGGAAGATCTTTATCTGTCTTTTGACTCTAAATGATAGCTTTGCAGGATAAAGTATTCTTGGCTGTAGATCCTGAGTTTTCAGCTCTTTGAATATTTTGTACCAAGCCCTTCTGTCCTGCATAGTTTCTTTTGAGAAATCAACTTCCAGTCATATATGTGCTCCCTTGTAGGTAACTAACTTGCTGCTTTTCAGATTTTCTCTGTATTTAACCTTTGGCATTTTAATTATGATGTGTCTTGGTGTGGGTCTCTTTAGGTTCCTCTTTCTTGGGCTCTCTGAGTTTCCTGGGGTTGTATGTCTATTTCCTTCACTAAGTGAGGGAAGTTTTTCATAATTATTTCTTCAAATAGGTCTTCAACTTCTTGTTTTCTTTCAGGTACTCCTGTGACACAGATGTTTTTACATTTAGTTGTGCCCCATAGGCTCCTTAAATTATTATATTCCTGGATTCTTTTTTCTTGCTCTTTTGATTGAATGTCCTTGACTTACCCATCCTCTACATGTAGGTCATTTGATCCTCTTCTTTATTCACTCTGTTTTTTCCACTTAATATATTTATCATCTCAGATAATGTGTTCTTTTCTGAATTATTTCCTTTTATAATTTCTGCTTCTATTTTTATGTTTTTATCTCTTTGTTAAAGTTCTCACTGAGTTAATCTACCCTTCTCCTAGGTTCAATGAGCATCTTTATAATCAGTGTTTTGAACTCTGCATCTGTTAAATTGCTTGATTCCATTATTTCTGGATCTCTGTTTTGTTCTCTCATATGATTCCTGCTTCTTTGTCCCATTTGAGCTGCCTTTCTGTGTCTGTTTCTATGTACTAAGCAAAGCTCTTACGTCTCCCAGTCTTACTAACGTGGCTTTGTGTGTGAGAGTGGCTTTGTGTAGCAGGTATCCAATGGTACAGTCCTGAGTGGAATTCATCTCCAGCCTGCCTGGGGTCCCCTCTTAAGATTCAGCAAGCAATCCACAGATGCTGTGCTTATACTTGCCTCAGGACACTACTCTAAAAACCAAAGCCAGCTGGCACCGGTGTCGGTCTTGTCGCTGCTCATCAAGGACCACAAGACTTACTGAGGACACATCACGATGTGTCTTGGGTCAGCTGTGAATTGTGCGAGGTGGAGTTTCAGGGAATCCTCTGGGTCGAGAAACTTTGGTTTTCCAGTTTGTTGACATCTCAGCTATGGTGGCACTGCATCCACACACTGTGGGTGGCAGGGTTCAACAGAACAACAATGGATTCTGCTGACACTTCTGCTTAGGAGAGAACCTCGCCCCTGGCCCTCATTCTAACAACTCAGTGCCTCCTGTAAGACCCTTGTGCCTCCCATGGAGCCCATCTGGCCCTGGTGCTCAGAGTGAGCAGGTCCGTCACCATGAAAGTCCACTAGCCGACACAGCCCCTTTAATAGGAGCCTATAGCTGTCATTATCTTCTGTCTCACTGAGCTGTTTGGGACCAAGCAGCCTCATGTCTTTGCCCCCTCCTACCTTCTATCTTTGCATGGTTATTTCTTATTTTTTTCCCTAGTTGTAGTGTTTCCATTTATTTATATCTTGGGTGACTTTACTTACTGTTTTGTGTTTCTATCACAGCTTTCATTTGATTGCTAGAGGGATGAACAAAGCCTGTGTTACTTACGCCATTTCCCCCCACCCTTTAAGGGTCTCGTTTTATTAATCCATTCATTTACCCTATATTTTGATTAGAGCATTTAATCCTTTTTTCATTTGAAGTAATTGTTGATAGATATGTTGTTTTTGCCATTTTATTATTCATATTTTTGATACATATTTTTTTCTTTTTCTTAAAGAAATCCCTCCAATATTTCTTATACTGGCTTGGTGGTGATGAACTCCTTTAGCTTTTTCTTGTCTAGATTTTTCTTATTTGTCCTTTGATTCTAAATGATAGCTTTTCTGGGTGAAGTAATCTCAGTTGTGGGCCCTTGCTCTTCTTCACTTTGAATATTTTGTGCCAATTGCTTCTGCCTTGAAAAGTTTCTGTTGAGAAATCTTCTAGTATTTCTATGGGAGAACTCTAGTAAGTAACTAGTGGCTTTTTTCTTGCTGCTTTTAAGATTCTCTCTTTATCTTTAACCTTTGGCATTTTAATTATGATGTGTTCTGGCATGGACCTCTATGGGTTTATCTTATTTGTGACTCTCTGTACTTCCTGGGTCATTATTTCTAGAAATAGATTTTCAATTCCATGTGCTCTCTCTTCTCCTGGTACCCCTATGATGCAAATGTTGATATGATTGATGTCTAGAGGCCCCTTAAAGTATACTTATTTCCTTGTTGCTGTTCTGACTGGGTGTATCTGTTACCTTATCTTTTAAATCACTGATTCAATCCTCTGCTTCATTTAATCTGTTGAATTTCTGTGATGTATTCTTCATTTCAGTTATTGCATTCTTCATCTCTGACTGGTACTGCTTTATGTATTCTATGTCTGTTTTTATATTTTCTATCTCTTTGTTAAAGTTCTCACTGAGTTAATCTATTCTTCCCCAAAGTTCATTGAGCATCCTTATAACCAGTGTTTTGAATTTCATAACTGGTAAATTTACTGTCTTCATTTTGTTTAGACTTTTCTTTTATTAAATTTATTGGGATAACATTGGCTAATACAATTATATATTTTTCAGGTGTACATTATAATTTGACATTTATACATTCTATTGTGTGTTTACCACTCAAAGTACACTTTCCTTCAGCTACCATATATTTGATCCCCTTTACCCACTTCACCCTCCTCCTACTCCCCTAAATTTGATCCCCTTTACCCTGTCTACCTCTTCCCTTCTCCCCAACAACCTACCATCTGGTAACCACTAGTGCATTGGATCTGTTTGTTTGTCCTGTTCTGTTGACTTCTTGAATTCCAAGCTCCAACTACTTCCTTAGATTTGGGAAATTCTCATTCACTCTTTGTCTGAAAATGCTTTTTACTCCCTGTCCCTTTCCTCACTTTGATAATGCCCATTATTATGTTTTCTCTCCTGATAGTGTCAGCTAGTTCTTGTATTTCTGTCATTATTTTTCATTCTTCGGTTTCTCTCTTCTTCCTTCTGATTTATTTCTAGATTTCTCTCTTTGATATCACTGATCTTTTCCTCCATTTGGTCGAGTCTATTTCCCAAGATTGCTATTTCATTTTTCTACTCTTGCAGTTTTTTTTATCTCCAGATCTATTCTGTTCTTTTTGATGGTTTTAATATCCTTGCTGTGCTTATCTAGTTATTTTTCCAGTTCCTGAAATTTTTGATATGACTCATTTCAGAACTCATTGTTTGTTTGTTTATTTTTTATTTCATAAGTTCCATCCTGAATTCTTTGTCATTTAAGTTGCATATTTTTATGTCTGTAAGCTTATTTTCTGGAGATTTTTTTCTTTTCTTCTGAGATGTCTTTGTCTCCTTACTTGTTCATGGTATTTAATAGACTATTTCTCCTCCTGGGCATTAATGGAAGTATATTCTGCTGTTTTTCCAGAAAGATTTATTATGTAAAGGTCTCTCTTTAGCCTGCTACAAAGAAGGTGCTTTTCTTTTGGTTTCCAGTAGATGGCATCTAAGCTTTTTGAATCCCTGCCTTATATAAAGCCTAATAATGCTCTTTTTAAAATTTTCTTATAGATATTTAATCATGCTTGCTACCCTCAGTTTCAGTCCCTGTCAGTGTCAGCGACAATGTCAGCAGCGTTTGCTCAGATTCTCCTGGGGCTCCGAAGTGATCGGTCTTGGAGGGTATGGGAGGTGGGGCCCTCTGGGTTCTGAGTTGGGAGCTGTGGCTCAGCCTCGGTTTTGCAACCAGGACAGTAAAAATCAACTGTTGTTTCTCTGCGGTCCCGTCCTGCTTCTCTGCTTTCTGCTGTGATGACTTGGCCCTGTTGATGGTTGCACAGAACTCACATCACTTCCATGCAGGGCTGTTCAGAGAAGTCACCACACCTTCTCCACCTACTCCTCCTCCTGAATGTAGCTCCAGAAGCTGCAAGAGGCAGTTTATTTATTTCTCCCAGTCCAGTGCCCAACACCCAGGGTTCTGACCTGTGGTAGCTCTTATGGGCAGATCCCACACTCTGACGTGCTGGTGTGAAGTTTGGGTGTTTTTTGTTCTGTTTTAGATGTTCAGCTTATTGTTGTTTTAAGGGGAAAGATCTGAGGGTGTCTCTCACTTACCATGTTCCCCAGATTTCCTGTTTAGACTTTTTTGGAAGCTTTGTTCTATTTTTTTCATTTGGGACATATTTCTTTTTCTCTCCATTTTGGCTGCCTCTCTGTGTTTATTTCTATGAATTAGGTAGGGCAGGATCAGGAGTCTCCTGGTCTGAGAGTGGCTTTATGTAGTAGGTGTCCTGTGGGCTCAGTGAAACTTTCTTCTCTGGTCATCTTGTAGATCCTCAAGGTATGTACCTTGTATGGGTTGTGTGTGCCTTCCTGTGGTATTTGAGCCTTGGTTGCTATTTGCACATAAGTGGGAGAGATTGACCCTGGGGCAGATTGATTGTGAGGACTGGCTAGTAAGCGGTTGAGCCTAATGAGCAGAATTACTTTAGCAGGATTCCGGTGCCTGCCCAGTCTGCGCTTTGGGTATGTTGCCTTCAAATGCAGCTCTGGATGGTGCTCTGGCTCTAGTTGATGCTGGCAACAGGGCATGCCGGCCCAAGGGCCTCATGGGAGGGGTCCAGTCACAGGCCACATTAATCTGCAGCCAGTGCACTGCCCAGAGTCACCTGACAATAGTCATTAAGCAATCTGCAGATGGTTGCTATTTGTGCTGGATTTAGAAACACCTTGAGTGGCCAAGCCAGAAACCAAGGTTAGCTGCCACTAGTGCAAGGCTTAAGGCTGCTCAGCAAGAATTACAGTGCATGTGAGAGGCCAGATTCTTCTTGTTTGGGTTTTGTGAAACTTTGATAGATTTTAGGAAAGTCTGCAGCATGAGCCATTTGTATGGAAAAAAAAACAGAAGCAGCTTGGGTGGTTCTATAATTTGGGAGTGGCAGGGTCTCAGGGAATCACTAGGGTAGGGTAACCAGTTTTAGCCAGGTTGATGGAGTTCAGATATGTAGGCTTCCTGCCTCCACATCAGGAGTGGGAGGGCTCAACAAAGGAACAATGGATTCTGCCAGAAAGCCACCCTTCCAGTTCTCACCTTGAAGCCAGTCAATTGAATTTCTTCCTATACATCCCCAGCACAACTCAAGCAGCTGCCCCATTGCTGGAGATTAGAGTGAGTGAGTCTGGCAGTGATTAAGTTGCAAACGGATTATTTATAAGGAATGTTTGTGACTCACTCAGCCTGTGGTCTCATTCATCCACAATCTACTAGTTTTCACAGACAGAGATTTTGAGGACTTCTCTTTCTGGCACTGGAACCCTGAGCTGGGGAGTGAAGTGTGAGGTTTGGACCCCTCACTCATTTTGGGGAACCACTGCGGCCAAAACAACCTTCCTGATTCTCAACTACCACTTGGGATTGTGGGACCAGCCTGCTTCATGTCTTCATCCTACCTACCAGTCTCAAGATGGCCTCTTATGTATGTCCCCAGTTCTAGAACATCTGTGCAGCTAGACCTCTGGCAACTCCCAATGATGATTGTTTTGCAGTTGACTTGTGTTTTTTTTAGTTTAATGAGTTTCGTTTTTTACAACTTTATTGATATGTAAAAGACAGTTTCTCATATTTACATTGTAAAATTCAATAAGTTTTTTTTTTCAATTATAGTTGGAATACATTAAAAATTACTTTCAGTTGTACTGCTTAGTGGTTAGAGATCTATATAAATCAGAAAGTGATCACTCCCCTACATCTAATACCCCTCTTACCTTCTACATATTACATTTTGACTTTTTTCTTGATGCTACACTTTATATCTCCATGACCATCCATTTGTACTTCTTAATCTGTTTGCCCCTTTTCACTGACCCCTCAACTCCCTTTCCATCTAGTAGCCCTCAAAATATTCTCTGTATCTGTGAGTTTGTCTCCATTTTTGTTATTGTTGTTGTTGTTGTTTATTTTGTTCTTTGGATTCCACATGCATGAAATCATGTGGTATTTTTCTTTCCTTATCTGACTTACCTAATTCAGTACAATACCATCTAGGTCCATCAAGGCAATAGTTTTTTTTTTCCATCTCGCTCCTTTCAGTCTGTGTGTGTCTTTTAATTTAAAGTGAGTCTCTTGTAGGCAGCATATTTAGGGGTCTAGTTTTCTTATCCATTCAGCTTTCTTATCTTTTGGTTGAAACATTTAATTTTTGAGGTACTTGTTGATAGGAATGTAGTTATTACTATTCTTTATTCATATTTTTCATACTTTTTTTTCTTCTTAAAGAGGTCCCTCCAACATTTTCTGTAACAGTCTCTTGGTGTTGATGAATTCCTTTAGGTTTTATTTGTCTGGGAAGCTCTTTATCTGTCCTTCGACTCTAAATGATAGCTTTGCAGGGTAAAGCATTTTTGGTTTTCATCATATTGAATATTTAGTGCCAAGCCTTTCTGTCCTGCATAGTTTCTTTTGAGACATCAGCTCCCAGTCTTATGGATGCTCCCTTGTAGGTAACTAACTGCTTTTTTCTTGCTGCTTTTAAGATTTTTCTCATTGTATTTAAACTTTGGAATTTTAATTATGATGTGTCTTGGTGAGGATTTCTTTGGGTTTATCTTTTTTTGGACCCTCTGAGCTTCATGGTCTTGTATGTCTATTTCATTCGTGAGGTTAAGAAAATTTTCCATCATTATGTCTTCAAATAGCTTTTCAACTTCTTGTTCTCCATCTTCTCATTCCGGTACCCCTATGCCACAGATGTTGTTACATTTAATTTTGTTCCATAGGCTCCTTAACTTGCTATTGTATTCTTGGCTTCTTTTCTCTTGCCATTCTGATTGGGTTTTCTTGGCTCCTTCATCCCCTATATTGGTGGCTTGATCCTCTTCTTTGTCCACTCTGTTGATTCCCTCTAATATACTCTTCACCTCACATAACCTATTCTGTATTTCTGACTGATTTCTTTTTATAATTTCCATTTCCATTTTTATGTTCTTTTATTTATTTTTTAAAGTTCTCACTGAGTTCATCTATACTTCCCTTAAGTTCATTGAGCATCCTTATGACCAATATTTTAAACTCTGCAACTGCTAGATTGCTTGACTCCATCATTCCTGTATCTTTGTTCTGTTCTCTCATATGGTTTCTTCATCTTTGTCTTCCCATTTGGGCTGCTTTTCTGTGTCTGTTTCTATGAACTAATCAAAGCTCCTAAGTCTCCCAGTTTTATTAGTATGGCTTTGTGTAGTAGGTGTCCAGCAGCACAGTCCTGAGAAGGGTTCAGCTACAGGCCAAGTTTAGCCTCAGCCTGTGCCCCTCTGGTTCCACCTGTTAAGATTTAACAAACAATTAACAGATGCTGAGCTTATAGTTGCCTCAAGAAGCCTTGCTGGAAACTGAGGCCAGCTGCCACCAGTGTGGGTCTTGGAGCTGCTTAGCAATGGGCACAAGGCTCACCAAGGATACAACTGGATGTGGCTTCAGCAGGACCGCTAATTGGAAGAGGCAGAGGTTCAAGGAATCTTCTGAGCTGAACGACTTCTTTTATCCAATATGTTGACGTCTCATGTATGGTGGCACTGTGTTTGTACACTGGGAGGGGGAAGAGTTCAACAGAGGGACAATAAATACTGCCAGCACTTCTCTCAGGGAGAGAGCCTCGTCTCTGGCCCTTGGTCTGATAATTCAGTCTCCCCATGTAAGTCCCTGGTGCCAGGTGAGCAGTTGACCCGGCGCTGGCACTCAGAGCGAATGAGTCCATCACTGCAGAAGTCTGGTCATGGATACAGCCCCTTTAAGAGGCATCTGCAGCTGCTGGCTGTTGCTGCTACCTCTGTTCCACTCAGCTGCTGAGGACCACAGCTTTGTGTCATCACCCCCTCCTTCCTCCCTTTGCAAGGCGATTTTTTATTTCCCTTCCTATTTGTAGGGCGTCTGTTCATCTACTCACCAGGCATCTCAGCTTTACTGTTTGCTCCGTGTTTCCATCATAACTTTGATGTGATTGAAGAAGAGATTAACAAAGCCTCTATCATCTACAGCACTTTGCCTCTGTCCCTCAATTTAGTTGTAATTTTGATGTGGTTATGAGTGGAGATGGGCACAGCATCTATCTACTATGCTATCTTGGCCAGAGGTCCCTCACTAATTTCTTTTTATTTTTAATTTCAAATTCAAAAAGAAATTGTTGCTAACACCAATGTTAAGGAGGTTACCCTCCACCCCATATTTTCTTTTAGGGATTTTATGATTTCAGGTCTGGTATCCAAGAATTTAATTTATTTTAAGTTGATTTTTGTATATGGTGTAAGGTAGCATTTCGAGATATGCTTTGCACCTAAAACTATCTTTGAGATTTCTCAGAGGGCAAAATCACCTAGAATCTGATTTTTTAAATTTTTTTGTAAAGGATATGTAATAGACATAATTAAGTTTATCTGATATGTTACTATCTAAGAGCTGTATAAGAGTTGTCAAATCATAAAACATGATCTACTTTCTCTAAAATAAGTTTGTATGGGTAAAGCTATTAATATTAATATTTTGGAAGTTATATGCTTCATAGAAAGTCCTTGGAAAATTTTTAATGTCTTCACTTTCTATAACATAAAACACTGAAATAGCTTTTAAAAGTTCTTTTGAGTTTTCCTATATTTGTCAAAGTTCTGAAGTTGCTTTGTAAGTTTTAGGAAATAAAGGGGTAATGCATTATTTAAAATGTTTATTTGATCTCAATCTTATTTCTTTAATGTGAACCTAAGATCTTCTAGGCCAGTGGTTCTCAACTGATAATTCGCATCATTTACCTATGGATTTTTATTCCAAATAGATATTTGGACCTACCCCATATTACTGCATCTCTTTACTAGATATTCTGCATGTATTCTTGTTATACTGAATATACCTGTTATACTCTTATTATGTCTAGTATATTATTGATTAATTGTATACATTGTTTCAATATTACATCTCAAAAATTTTTCTTCTGCAAAAAATATATTAATCTCTTTTTATAAATCAGATATAGCATTTCCCGTATTTTTAAAAATCAACTTAATTTCTTCCTAGATATTTTGCCTAAAACATTTTAGATTGACTTTATTACCTTACTTTGCATGCCATAGAAATAACCAAATTTCCTTATCAGTTTGATTACTCTTGTTATAAATTTTCATCAGGTCTTTTATTTTTTTAAAATTATCAGTAATAAATTAGCCACAGCTATTTTAGGTCTCAGTCATCTACTGTGATGCTTTCCTGAAAGCTCTGCAATCAGCTATAGTCTGGAATTAATGTCTTCAACCAAGTGGGAGGGTCTCGAGCCCTGTAGAAAAAAGGTGTGCCAGACATTTTAAAATTAACTTGTTGACTTTGTTTGTTTGTTTGTTTGTTTGTTTGTTTGTTTTTGCTGAACATAATCTTTTTAGTTTGTTGTAGTCTCATTCATTTATTTTAGCTTTTACTTCCCTTGCCTTTGAGGTTAAATTAATAGAATCCTCTTTAAGTCCAAGGTCCTTCAGTTTAGACCTTTGTTTTCTTCTATGCATTTTATTGTTTCAGGTCTTATATTCAGGTCCTTAATCCATTTTGAGTTCATTTTAGTGTGTGGTGATAGACAACAGTCTAGTTTCATTCTTTTGTAGGTGGTTTTCCAGTTTTCCCAGCACCATTTATTGAAGAGGCTTTCCTTTCTCGACTGTACGTTTTTTGCTTTTTTGTCAAAAATTATTTTCTCATATAAATATGGGTTTATGTCTGTACTCTCGATTTTGTTATACTGGTCCGTGTGTATACCTATTAACTTCAAACTTTTCCAAAAAATCAAAGAACAGGCAATACTTCCCAACTCATTTTATGAGACCAATATTACCCTGATACCAAAACCTGGTAAAGATAACACAAAGAAAGAAAACTACAGACCAATATCTCTCATGAATACAGATGCAGAAATTCTAAATAAGATCCTAGTGAACCGAATACAGCAACATATTAAAAAAATTATACACCATGATCAAGTGGGCTTTCTTTACCAGCTTTTAAAATAAGTTTGTTTACTAGTAACTTCCAGTGGTGACCAATTTATTTTTTAAACTTTCAGTATGATCCAATTGGTTAATGTGTTCTGATGCATGACAGTAATTATCCTTATGTGTGACCAAATTTTCCTTCTTTGACCTGTGGAGGCTGAGTTTTGTTTTGTTTTGTTTTGTTTTGTTTTGTTTTGTTTTGTTTTGACACAGCCCCCAGTAATCTAATAGTAGCTTCCTTATTTCTTATATGACAAGATGTTCCAGGCTCATCTTGTACATTTCCTCCCCGCAAAACTTGAATTTATCCTAATAACATTGTTTCATTTTAGAGAGAATGTTTTTTTCAAGACCACAATCTGGGTACTCGGAGTGCTCTTTGTTGCTGGGTTGGTCATTATTTCTAGGTATTTTCAGTGGACAGAGATAGGAATTTATTTTAAAGACGGTTCATACTGATACTTAAAATTCAAATCCCAGAACACAGGTTTTAAATTAACCTCTTTGATCTTACATCTGTAACTCTTTTCTTCAATGTTGAAAATCCCAAATCTCAAAGTCACTAGGAATAATAGAATTATAAACTTTTTGCATTTCTTTTTCTGGAAACTGACTATTAATTTCTCTAGTTTATTTTTTAAAGGGTGGCTGGTCTTTTTTTCTACTTTTAAAAGAATTTTTATATATTATAAATGTTAACCCTATGTTGGTGATATAAGTTTAATTTTTTTTCAAAATTTGTCATATTCCTTTATCTTCATTTATGAAGTTTTTTTAAATCATGCTAAATCTTTTTTAAAAAGGCATAATAAAATTTATCTACCTTTTCCCTTTATTTCTTTTGAATCTTAAGTCAAAGTTAAGAAAGAGTTCCCCTTTCCCATAATATAATATAATTTACCCATATTTCCTTCTAGTACATGTATGGCTTCATTTTTTTTACACTTAAACCCCTGATTCTTATACAATCTGTCCTGTTGTACAGTTTCAAAGATGGATGAAATGTTTTATTTACCCCGCATAGCTTTCCAGTTACCCTTATGCTCCTCATTATGAGTCCATATTTTCCTACTGACTTGAGTTCTGCCTGAGGCAAAAGCTATTGATGTCTTGTCTATTATCCCTTGCCCTTACCACTTCAGTGTGTGCCAACAGGACTTCCAATTAACATTAACTGCCTTTATTTTCATGAAGGTTTTCTTTGGCCACCAGAACCTATTTTTCCCACACACTGTAGGCTGGGAATTCCTGGGAATTAACATTCCTCAAAAGCAGCCTACGATCAATTACTAATTAAAGTTGCTGACATAATAAGCTTCAAGAAAGATAACAGTGAGGCACATGTTCTTCCCAGAATTGCCCAGCAGAAGTTAGCTATAAATACCCACAGAGGTAACTGGCTTGACAACAAACCCTATATTGACTGCTTTTACTCTCCTGTTTCATTCCCCCCATGTTCTTACCCGTATTTCCTAAGATCACTTCACAGATAAACGGTTGCACTCTAATCCTTGCCTTAGGATCTCCTTCTGGAGGATCCAAGCTAAAACACTTTCTTTATCAAGTATTAAATTTGCTTATTTTATTGGATTTTCTACTCTCTTCTGTTAATCTGTGTGTTTATTCATTCTTCAATACCATATTGTTTTAATCAAAAAGATTTTATAATGTTAAAATCTAGTATGAACAGATTCCCTTGTTCTTTTGTCTCAGGGTTTTCATAGCTATGCTTGATTATATAGTCTTTTATATGAACTTTGTAATCACCTTGTCTACTTTTTTAGGGGAAAAACTATGGCATTTTATTGACACTGTATTAAGTTAATGATTCAGAGGTAATTGAAGTTATGATTTTGATTTTTCCTATCCAAGAACACATTATATTTTTCCATTTATTTTAGTCTGCTTCTGTTTCTTAGTGTTTTGTAGTTTTTTTTCATACAGATTTTGGACATTTCTTGGTATGTTTATGCTTATGTATTTAATTTTCTTTTATGCTATCATAAATAAGGTCTTCTCTTACATTATATTTTATCTGATTTTTGTTTGTATATATGAAAGTTATTGATTTTGTATACTAATTTATCAACTTAGGTGGCATTGGTTATTAAAATTATATAGGTTTTAAGTATACAATTCAATTATACATCATATGTATATTGCATTGTGTGTTCATCACTTAAAGTTAAATTTTCTTCTATCACCATATATTTAAACCCCTTTACCCTTATCTACCTCCTCCTATCCCCTTCCCATGGGCAACCAATCAACTGCTGTCTGTATCCACGAGTTTCTGTTTGTCTTGTTCATTTGTTGTTTTCAGTTTTATATCCTTAAGAATACATGCACCCTGAAATCATCTCATCTTTAAAGGTTTACTAGAATTTCTAGAATTCCCCCTGTGAAACATATGGGCTGGGATGTTTCAGTTTGTTTATTTCCAAAGGTTCTCTTTAACTACTTTCTCTATTCTATAATAATTGATCCATTTAGACTTTCTCCACTAAGGTTAATTTGGATAAGCTGCATTTTTTCTAAAAAATTTATCTGAATTGTCAAATTATTTGCATAGCGTTGTGCTAAGTAGATTCATAATTTAAAATAAATTTCTATATTCTGATGGCTATTTTTCCTTTGCCATTTTAATTTTGGGTATTTGAGTTTTCAGCTTTTTTTGATTAAGTTAATTATGGCTTGTATTAACATATTTTGTTCATTTTTTGAAAAATATTTTATATTTATTAATTCTGCTTTTTTTTTCTAACTCACTTATTTCTACTTTACCTTTATTAATTCTTTTCTGCTATTTACTTTTATTTACCTTGTTATTGTCTAGGTTCTGAAATATGCATTTAATTAATTATGTTTATTTTTGTTACAGGTATTTTTGAATACAGGTATTAGCAGTATAAATTTTTATCTAAATGATTTAGTTGTACACCATAGATTCTGATATTTTGTGTTTTCTTTATCATTAGATTTAACCAATTACATTATTTTATTTTCCATTTTCCATTTGATTCAAGAGTGGTTTAGTACCATGCTTTTTTTGTTTAATTTTCCAGGTGGAAGGACCTTTTCTTTGGGTGTGGGGAGCTGTTAATTTCCAGCTTTATTACATTATAGTTAGAAAATGCAGTTAGTATTATTTCGTTTTTTCAGGGGTTGGTGTTCATATGGCACAGTAGGAAAATGCTGTGCTTGCTTCCTCCCATGACCACATTAAAATTACAACTAAAATTTGGAACAATCAACCTGGAAAATCACCCAAAGACTAGATGAACAGAAGTCCTATAACTAAGGATATAAAAAAGAGGCTGCTTGGGTTCCTGTCAAGATAGCAGGGAAGATAAGCACTGTGCTATATCCTCCCATGACTGCATTAAAATTACAACTAAGTTATAGAACAATCAACCTAGAGAATCATCTGAAGACCAGTTTAACATAAATCATCTGAAGACCAGTTTAACTAAAGGTATAAAGAAGAGGACACCTTAAGACTAGTAAGAGGGGCAGAGACATGAAACAGCCTGGATCTGCACCCATTTGTGGAGTTCGAGTGTCTGGAAGGATATATTAGCTGTGGAGGTCCCCTTGAAGGAGTGAGGGGCCCAAGCTCAAGGGCTTCCTAGACCAGGGTTCCAGGTCCAAGAAGAGGAGTACCCACAAAATCTGGCTGTAAAAATCAGTGGGGATTCTGACCCTCTGAGTGAAATGGAAAGCTGCTGGAAACCCAAATATTCCCTTAAAAGGCTTGCGCACAGACTTACTGCCTCACAGGCAGTCATTCTGTTACTCTAGAGAAGAAATAGTAGCTCGAGAGGCATCAGAGGTGTATAAGGAAAAAAACAAGTTGATTGGGTAGTGTGAGGGCTGGAAGGACAGCAACCATTACCCTTGTATTGAGTCTTCCTTTTGTGCAGCATACAGGCAGGTACCATCTTGCCTGTGTTGAGTGCTCCCCACATATGGCAAATCTGAATCAGCATTGGCCTTCATGAAATCTGCTTGCTTCATCTTGGTGAGTCCATGGAATTTTAACCCATTCAATTAATAAATTGCCAGAGACATATTCATGGTGAGTCAACCAGCCTCACCCATCCCTTTTAGCAGGAGGTTCTTTTAGCAGCAAGCAACAGGCCTCTGCTCTCACAGCTCTAGAGATAGTTCAGGTGGGGGGAAGCCAAACGTGGCCTGTGATGCAGCACTTCTTGAACAAATCTCAGGTGTCTGCTGGCCCTGAGGTGAGTGGTGGCTAAGCTTGGTGTGATCTGAGACATTTATGATTGGCCACAGGCACAGCACTGGCATCAAGCCTAAATCTGCACTAACCTAGGAAACACCACTCACTCCACCCTGGTGACTTCTTGGGAACTTGCCCAACCAACTTGCATACCACTCGAGACTGCTTCTGCTGCTGAGCCTAACTGATAACCAACAGGCAGTCTCAGATTGTGGGGTCCCCAGGACCTTTTATTTAGCTTCCCTAGACCAAATACTGGTAGCAGCTGGCCTTAGTCCACCATGTGGCCTCTCCCATGTGCCTTCAGGTCCAGCACAGGCAGCAATAAACCTTGTCTCACTTCATAGCTTCTACCAAGTAACCCTGGCTGATCACAAAGAGCAGATGACCTTGGCTTGTACATGACATCCTCTCAAGGGACCCCAAACCAACACACATGGAGGCTCGCATTAGACAACAACAGATCACCACCTGATTAACTCCACAAATCACACAAACAAAGGGTGATCTCAATAAGCACATGAACCTACTAGGGCAGATCTTAATCCATGGGATCAGCCCCCACACAGCAACTCAAACTCTGGGGCCATGGACAATCCTCACAGCAGGTAAGCCTTAGAATAAATTTCATCCACTGACATGTAAACAGTAATCAAGGCTTAACTACAACAGGAGAGCACATAGAAACCACATAAGACATTCCTGAAGCACCGCCCCCCACCCCATAGATGACCAAGGAGACTGCACCACTGGACCACACAGGGCACCTACTACATAAAGCCACCTGGCCAAGATTGGCAGACATTGCAAATCTATTCAATGTTTAGAAATGAACACATGTTTCTTATCTCAAGTAAGAAAACAAAGAAACATGTCCCAAATGAAAAAACAGGAGAAAATGCCAGAAAAATAACTAAATAAAATGGAGACAAGCAACCTAGTCAGATATAGAGTTCAAAACACTGGTTATAAGGATACTCGATGACCTTAGGGCAAGAATAGATAAACACAGTAAGAAATTCAACAATGACTCAACTACAAAAGGAGGATACGCACAAAGCATACAAAAGACATACCTGGAGCACCCAGCTCAGATAACCAGGAAAGACTGTGCTATTAGGATCCACAGCAAACTTAGTATATGAGGCCACTTTACTAAGACTGGGAGACATAGCAGCCCTACCTAATACATAGAAACAAACATAGGAAGGCAGCCAAAGTGGGAAGACAAAGAAACATGTCCAAAATGAAGGAGTAGAACAAAGGTTCAGAAAAAAAGTTAAACAAAATGGAGATAAGCAATCTACCAGATGCAGAATTCAAAACATTTGTTATAAGGATGCTCAATAAACTTAGGGGAACAGTAGAAAAACTCAGTGAGAATGTTGACAAAGAGACAGGAAACATAAAAGTGAATATAGAAAACATAAAAAAGAACCAGTCAGAAATGAAGAATACAATAACTAAAATAAAGAATACATTACAGGGAATCAACAGATTAGATGAAGCATATAATTGAATCAGTGATTTAAAAGATAAGGTAACAGAATACCCAATCAGAACAGTAACAAGGATAAAGAATCCAAAAAAATGAGGATAGTTATAGGGACTTCAGGACAACATCTAGTGTACCAACATTCACATCATAAGGATTCCAAAAGGAGGAAATTAAGCAAAAAATTGAAAATATATTTCAAGAAATAATGATGGAAAGTTTCCTTAACATGATGAAAGAAATAGGCATACAAACCCAGGAAGCTCAGAGAGTTCTAAATAAGATAAACTCAAAGAGACCAATACCAAAACACATCATAATTCAAATGCCACAGCTTAAAGACAAACAAAGAACTTTAAAAGGAACAAGAGAAAAGCAGTTACTTACCTATAAGGGAGCTCCCATAAGACTGCCATCTGATTTCTCAAGAAAAACTTTGCAGGCCAGAAGTGATTGGCAGGAAATATTCAAAGAGATAAAAAGCAAGGGCCTAAAGCCAAGATTGCTCTATCCAGCAAAGCTATCATTTAGAATCAAAGGACAGATAAAGAGCTTTCCAGACAATAAAAAGCTAGAGTTTATCATCACCAAGCCAGTAGTACAGAAAATGTTGCAGGAAATTCTTTAAGAAGAGGAAGGAAAAGTTAAAAAAATCAAAAATAAAAATAATAAAATGGCTATAACTACAAATCCATCAATAATTACTTTAAATGTAAAGGTTTGAATGCTCCAATCAAAAGATAGTGTGGCCAAATGGATAAGAAAACAAGACCATTACATATGCTGCCTATAAGAGACTCACTTTAGTTCAAAGGACACACACAGACTAAAAGTAAAGGGATGGAAAAAGATGCTTCATAAAAATGGAAACACACATGCAAAAAGCTGGGGTAGCAGTACTTCTATGAGACAAAATAGACTTTAAAACAAAGACTATTACAAGAGACAAAGATGGACCCAGTTATCTCACTTCATTGAAGAAACCCAAAACACTACTTTGAAGGGATGTATGAATCTATATGTTCATTGCAGCATTATTCACAGAAGCCAAGATGTAGAGGTATCCTGGGTGTGTATAAATGAATGAATGGATAAGGAAGAGGTGATTATATATATTACTGGGCCACAAAAAATTAAATCTTGTCATCTGTGAAAACATGGATAGACCTAGAGGGTATTGTGCTGAGTAGAGTAAGACAGAGAAAGACAAAAGCCATATGTGGAATCTAGAGAACAGGATAAAACAACAACAAAAACAAAGAAAAACACACACACACATATACCATGATGAAGTTTGATCTATTCCTGGAATGTAAGGTTGGATCAATGTCCACAAATCAATGAATATTATGCTCCACATTAACAAGTTTAAGATAAAAATCATATTGTCATATCAATTGATGCAGAAAAAGCCTTTGACAAAATCTAGCATCCATTTATGATAAAAACTCTAAGTAAAGTGGGAATAGAGGGAACATACCTCGATATAATAAAGACCATAAATGACAAACTCAAAGTAAACATTATAAGCAATGGGAAATAGCTAAAACATTTTCTTAAGATTAGGAAAAAGACAACAATGTCCACTTTTATCAATTTTATTCAACATAGTATTGGAAATCCTAACCACAGCAATCAGACAAGAAAAATAAACAAACAGCACCCAAATTGGATAGGAAAAAGTAAAACTATTATTATTTGCAGATGACATGATGCTACATACAGGAGACCCTAACAATTCCACCACAAAACTGTTAGAATTGATAATTCAGTTAAGTATCAGGATACAAAATAATATTCAGAAATTGGTTGCATTTCTATATACCAATAATAAACTCTCAGAAAGAGAAGTTAAAACAACAATTCCATTTCCAATTGCATCAAAACTAATAAAATACCTAAGAATAAATTTAACCAAGAAGCTAAAATACCTGTATTCAAAAATTATGTCATTGAAAAAATAAATCAAAGAAGATATAAATATATGGAAACATATAGTGTGCTTATGGATGGATTGAAAGAATCAACATTAATATGTTCATACTACCCAAAGTAATAGTCAATGCAATCTCTATCAAAATACAAATGGCACTTTTTCACAGAACTGTAAGAAATAATCCAAAAATTTATGTGGAACCACAAAACACCTCAAATAACCACAGGAATCTTGAGAAAGAGGAATAAGTTGGGGGTATCACACAACCTGATATCAAACTACACTACAAGGCTATAATAATCAAAACATCATGGTACTGGCATGAGTAAAGACATATAGAACAATAGAACAGAATAGAGAGCCCAGAAATAAATCCACAATTAATGGTCATTTAATCTATGACAAAGGAGGCAAGAATACAAAATGAATTAAAAACAGTCTATTCGATTAGTGATGTTGGGGAAAATAAACAGACACATGCAAAAAATTGAAACTGGACCACCACTTTACACCATATACTCAAGAAGAAAATCAAAATTGGTTGAAGAATTAAATGTAAGAACCAAAACTTAAAACCCCTGGAATAAAACAGGCAGCAAACTGTCTGACATTGCCCTTAGTAATTTTTTTAAAATATATCTCCTTTTGCAAAGGAAATGAAAGATAAACAAATGGGGCTACATCAAACCATATTTTTGTACAGCAGAGGAAACCATCAAAAAAAAATTAAAAAACCCCTACAGAATGGGAAATCTTTACCTATTATACATCTGATAAGGGTTTAATATCTAAATTTATAAAGAACTCATGTAACTACACCAAAGAAATCCAAGCAACCCAATTATAAAATGGCCGAGGACTTGAATTGGTATTTATATATATATATAAAAAAAGACATACAAATGGCCAATAGACATACAAAAAAGATACTCAACATCACTAATCCTAAGGGAAATGCAAATTAAAACCACAATGAGATATCACCTAACACCTGACTTAATGAAGATCATCAGTAAATCAACAAAAAAAGTTTTGGCACGTATGGATTGTAAACTGGTGCAGCCACTATGAAAACAGTACAAAAGTTTTTATATAAAAAATAAAACTAGAATTATTATATGATCCATAAATTCCACTTTTAGGTATTTATCTGAAGAATTCCAAAATGCTAATACAAAAAGATATATATGGAAACGCCTAAAAATAGCATAGATGATAGAGGCTTTGTTCATCCCTCTTGTGACCACATGAAAGTTGGGACAGAAACAGGGTAAAGAGCAAGCAAAGTCACCTGGGATCTAACAAACAGAAGCTATACAACTAGGGAGAGAAATAATTAATCAACCTGCAACAGTAGAAGGTAGGAGGGAGTGAAGACATGAGGCTGCTCAGTCCTTAGCGGCAGAGTGGGACAGAGGTTATGGCAGCAGGAGATGCCTCTTAAAGAAGCAGTGTCTACGACCAGACTTTTGCGGTGACAGACTTGCTCACTCTGAGCACCAATGCTAGGTTGGCTGCTCAGGAGTCACCAGGGACTTAAAGGGGGACACTAAATTGTTGGAATGATGGCTGTAGGTGAGGCTTTCTCCAGGGTAGAAATGCTGGCAGTGTCCATTGTTCCTCTGTAGTGCTGTGCTCACTCCCAGTGTGCGGAAACAGTGCCTCTAAAGCTGAGATAACCTCAAACTGGGCAACAGAGGTCTCTCCACCCAGGATATTCCCTGAAACTCCGCCTCCTCCAACTAATGGCCAAATTGAAGCCATATTCAGTTGTATCCTTGGTGAATCCAGTGCTCCTTACCGAGCCACCCCAAAAATCCACACTGGTGGCAGCTGGCTTTGTTTCTGGCAGGACTTATTGAGGCCACTATTATCACAGCACCTGTGGATTGCTTAACACATGGCCCTGGAGGGGCACAGGCTGGGCTAAACTTGGCCTGTAGTTGAACTTCTCTTAGGACTGTACCACTGGACACCTACTACACAAAGCCACACTAATAGGACTGGGAGACTTAGGAGCTTTGTTTAGTACATAGAAATAGACACAGAAAGGCAGCCAATATAGGAAGACAAAGAAGCAGAAAATATATGAGAGAACATAACGGAGATCCAGGAATAATGGAATCAAGCAATCTAACAGGTGTAGAGTTCAAAACACTGGTTATAAAAATGCTTAAGGAACTTAGGAGAAGTGTAGATGAACTCATTGAGAACTCTAACAAATAGATAAAAGAATATAAAAATAGAAATGGAAATTATAAAAAGAAACAAGTCAGAAATAAAGAACACATTACATGAGATAAAGAGTATATTAGAGGGAATCAACAGAGTGAATAAAAAAGAGGATCATACCACCAATATAGAGGATGGAGAAGCCAAGGACACTCCATCAGAATGGCAAGAAAAAAAGAAGCTAAGACTATAATGATAATTTCAGGAGCCTCTCGGACACAATTAAATGTAAAAATATCCATGTCATAGGAGTACCTGAAAGAAGAAAAGACATTGAAGAGCAATTTTAAGAAATAATGATGGAAAACTTTCCTCTTCTGGTGAAGGAAATAGACATACAACTCCAGAAAACTCAGAAAGTCCCAAGAAAGAGAAACCCGAAGAGGCCCACACCAAGACACATCATAATTAAAATGTCAAAAGTTAAATACAAAGAGAGAATCTTAAAAGCAGCAAGAGAAAAAGCAGGTAGTTACTTACAAGGGAGCACCCATAAGACTGGCAGCTGATGTCTCAAAATAAACTATGCAGGACAGAAGGGCTTGACACAAAATATTAAAAGTGATGAAAATCCAGGATCTACACCCGAGAGTACTTTGTCCTGCAAAGCTATCATTTAGAGTTAAAGGATAGATACAGAGATTCTCAGACAAATAAAAGTTAAAGGAATACATCAACACCAAGCGACTATTACAGGAAATGTTGGAGGGACTACTTTTAGAAGAAAAAACATGTATGAAAAACAGGAATAAATAATGGTAATAACTACATTCCTATCAACAAGTACCTCAAATGGAAATGAATTAAGTGTTCCAACCTAAAGACAGAAGCTAAATGGGTAAGAAAACCTACATATGATGCCTACATATGCTGCCTACAAGAGACTTATTTCAGATTAAGAGACACACACAGACTAAAAAGGAGATGGAAAAAGATATTGCCTTGATGGACCTAGAGGGAATTGCTCTGAATGATGTTAATCAGATAGAGAAAGACCAATATCACATGATTTTACATACTTGTGGAACCTAAAGTACAAAACAAACAATGACAACAAAAAGGGAAACAAACTCATAGATTCAGAGAATTTTGAGGGCTGCCTAATGGGAGTGGGTTTGGAGGGATGGTGAGAAGGGCAAAGAAGTTAAAGAAGTTAAGAGATTAAAATGGATAGTTACAAAACAGACATGGAGATATAAAGTGTAGCAGAAAGAAAATAGTTAATAACATTCTAATAACGTTGAAAGAAGGGTAATAAATTTAGTGGGGTGAGCACTTTGTGAGCTATATAGATCTCTAATCACTATGCTGTACAACTGAAACTAATACTTTATGTATGGCGACTATGAATGAAAAAAATACTCATTGAATTGTACTATGTAGATATGCATAACTAATTGTTTATTATATGTCAATAAAGCCTGGAAAAAATAATTACAAAAATAAAAAGATATATGAACCCCCTATGTTCATCGTAGCATTGTTTATGATAGCCCATATGTTAAAGAAACCTAAATGCCCATCAATAGATTATTGGGTAAAGAATTGGTACATAGACACATGGAATATTACTCAGCCATAAAAAAGTTCATGGACCTGGAAGTTATCATGGTAAGCGAAATACATTAGACAGAGAAAGAAAAATGCCATAGGATCTGTTATATGTAGAATCTAAAGAACAAAATAAATGAACAAACAAAGTGAAAACTGACTCAAAGATGCAGAGAACAAACCGATGGTTGCCAGATGAAAAGGTTGGGAGAAAGGGTGAAAAAGGTATTAAGAAGTAAAAATTGGTATTTACAAAATATGTATAAGAATGTAAAGTAAAGCATAAAGAATGTAGTCAATAATATTGCAATAACTATGTATAGTGCCAGGTGAGTACTAGATTAGTCAGTGGGATCACTTTGTAAATTAAATAAATGTCTAACAACTATGTCATACACTTGAAAGTAACATAAAATAATATTGACTGTCGACTGTAATTGAAAAATAAAAAAAAAAAGTTGAAAAAGATGAAGGGGATAAAGATGTTCAAATTTCAAAGTATAAAACATATAAGTCATGGGGATATGAGGTACAGCATAGGGAATAGAGTCAATAATATTATGATAGCATTGTATGGTGTCGGATGGTTGCTGGACATATTATAGTGATAATTTCTTTAGGTATATAAACGTTGAATAACTATGGCGTACTCCTGAAACTAATTCAACATTGTATGTTAGCTATATTGTAATAAAAATATTTTTAAGAAGAAAATGCGATACATATACACAATGGAATATAACTCAGCAGCTTCTTTGTTTCTCCCAGTGTACCCCAAACTTTCTGGATTCTGACCTGTGGTTGCTCTTATTCTGAGCTCTTACTCAGATGTGTTTGTGTTCAGGTTCAGTGTTTTTGCTGAGTTTTAGATGTTCAGCTGATTATTGTTTCAAGGAGAGAAATCTGGGGACATCTCTCACTCCACCATGCTTCTGATGTCACTTTACTGCTAACCCCTGCTTTTTAAAAAATTCGTTTACCTGACATAGGTCTATCTACCCCTTCTCTTTGTTCCGCCATCCTCTCTCTTTTCTGTTCCTATGGTACTCCAATTATATGTATAGTTGATGGACTGAAATTATCCCACTGCTCACTGATGCTCTGTTCATTTTTTTAACTTTTTTTTCTGTGTGTTCCATTTTTATAGTTTCTATAGATCTGTAGTCAGGATTTTTGTGGAGATTTCCCTCCGCATTACAGTGTGTAAACACTCTCAAGGCTCTACCTTTGGGAAACTGTAAGGATCACCTCATTTGTTTTCCTTCTTGCAGAAATCTGTATTAATGTATACGAGATACCCCAAATGTGATTTCCCATCTCTCAGGGATAATTATCACTACAATTCTGATACCCCCAAATTTGGAAACCATTATTTCATAAATTATGATTACTTTTTTTTAATGCAGAAGTGTAAATTTAGTTTCTGTTACTTTACATCACCCTAGAGATGAAGTTCTCTATGTAAATTGTTTAATCAGTTTTTGATACATACAAAAACTTTGGTGGGATTTTCATGAGACTTGTATCAAATCTAAAAATTAACAAAGGATAACTGACATTCTACCAATACAGTCAAGCACCATGTAATGATATTACAATAAGTATATAACGATTATTACATAAGATTATAATGGAACTGAAAATTTTTTAGCACCTAGTGACATCATAGCCATTGTATTGTAAGTAGTTACTTGCATGTTTGTGGTGATTCTGGCATAAATAAACCTATTGCTCTGTCAATAGTATAAAAATATACCACATACTATTATGTAACACACATAATGAAAATAATAACAAACAATGTTACTGGTTTATCTATTTATGATACTATACTTTTATTATTATCTTAGTATTCTATTTTTTTATAAAAAATATTTTCTGTAAAACAATATGCTTTGTTATGCCAGCAGTAACCTTATACATCTTATGTTTACTGCATTTATTGATTGCATCATTTTCTCTTGTGCTTGATTTAATCCAGTGTTGTGTTCATTATGACCCCTAAGTACACAAAAGCCACTTCTGGTGTTGCTTGTAAGAGGCTATATTGAATGATTGAACTGGAACCCAAATTAAAAGTGATTAAGTACTACAAAGGTGGAAAATTAGTAATGGTTATTGCTCGCAGGTCAGGTATGTTCAATTCCATCACAGCTATGATCTTGAAGAACAACAAAGTGACAGAAGCTGTTGAAGAATCTGCCTCATTGAAGGCAATGAGACTAACAAAAACTTGAAAAGGGCCTATATGAAACTGAAGAAACTTCTAGTAAACTAGATTGAAGACCACAGAAGCATATCCCTCTCAGCACCATGAGAATTACAGCCAGAACAAAAAAAAATTGTTGGTATTGTTGAAAGCAGAGGCTTGACCCAACTACAATATTGAATTTACTGCTATCTATGAGTGGTTTCATTGATTCAAGTATTGTTATTCATTGCACAATGTGTAAGTGAGTACCGATGCGAAGGCAGCTGAAGAATTTTTGGAAAGTATAGATAATCCGATTGTGCTGAAAAATTACTTGCCAGAGTAAATATTCAATATGGATTAAACCTTACTATTCTGGAAATAGATGCCTGAAATTACCTTTATCCATAAATAACCCATGTCAAATCAGGTGTCAAGGCTTTTAAGAACAGGTTAACAGTCTTGCTTGAGGGCAATGTTGTAGGTTACAAATTGAAATCCTTTATGATCTGGTGTGGTAAGAACTTCACAGCCTTTAAGCGTATCAATAAATACACATGGCCAGTGTTCTAAAGGAGCAATAAGAAGGCATTAATGGCCTATTTTTAATTTCAATATGCCCTCTTAAATTGCTATGCCAACAAAATGGAGAAGTACCGTTTGGAGAATTACACATCTTTCAAGATTTCGCTTATCATTGATATTGCTCTTGGATGTATTCTTTTTATTGGTGATTTTCATTCCAATATCAAAATGTTATTTATCCCTTTAAGCACAACTTCTTTGATCCAACCAATGGATCAAGGAGTTATAATAGCTTCGAAGGCCTACTACCTGAGGAGGACCTTCACCTAGGCTATTGATGAAACAGAGAAAGACACTGAGAAGACACTGATGCAATTCTGGAAGGATTACAATGTCTATGACTTCCTCAAAAACCTTACTTGGGCTTGGAGCGATGTCAGCAAGGAGTATATAAATGGCATCTGGAAGACACTCAAGATATTTGTCTATGACTCCAAAGTATTTGCCAAGGATGGGGAGGTTGCAAAAATCAACAAGGCTGTGGTTGAGATGGTAAACAATTTTAACCAGAGTGTGGATATGTATGACATAGAGGAGCAACTAAAGGTGGTTCTAGAGGATTTGGCTAATAAGGAGTTGTTGGAACTGGACAGGAACACATAGCTGAAGAAGAGGCATCATAAGAGGAAACTACAGGAAAAATAAAAGGACTCCCAAGAAAATTCATAGTAAAGTGTTTAGCAGAAGCTTCTGTAGACCTCAACAAGTTCCTTAAAATGTTTGAAAACATGAACTGCAACACAGAAAGATTTTCATTAATCTAGAGAAATATTCATGGTGCTTTATCTGCTTACAAGCAAATTTATCATGAAATAAACCAAGCAAACAACCATGGACCTATTTCTGCAAAGGGTGACATCTCCTTAAGAAGAGCCTCACACACGTACTTTGGGAAGTATTTCAGAAGGAGACATCTCCGTGTGTGTTATTCCCACTGAAGACCTCCCAGTGGGACAAGATATGGAAGTGGAAGACAGTGATATTGATGATCTTGACCATGTTCAGGCCTAAGCTAATGTTTGTGTTTGTGTCTAAGTTTTCAATAAAAATTTTAACAACCAAAACAAATAAAAAATTTAAAACTAGAAAAAGTTACAGGGAAAGGATATAAAGAAAAAATATTTTTGTACAACTGTACAATGTGTTTGTGTTTTAAGCTATGTGTTATTACAAAAGTCAAAAAGTTAAAAATTTTAAAGTTTGTAAAGTAAAAATTTACAGTTGGACAATGTTAGTTTCTTATTAAAGAATACAAATGTTTTTATAAATTTAGTGTAGCCTAAGTTCACAGTTTTATAAAGTCTATAATATTGTACAGTAATGTCTTAAACCTTCACATTTACCCGCCACTCACTCAATGTCTCACCCAAGGTTACTTCCAGTCCTGCAAGCTCTATTCATGGTAAATGCTCTAAACACATGTACCAGTTTTATAATTTGTACCATATTTTTACTTTACCTTTTCCATGTTTAGATATGCTTAAATACACAAATACCATTGTGTTACAATTGCTTACAGTATTTAGTACAATAACATGCTGTATAGGTTTGTAGCTTAGGAACAATAGGCTATATCATATAGTCTAGGCATGTAGTAGGCTGTAACATCTAGATTTGTTTATGTGCACTTCATGATGTTTGTGCAATGACAAAATTGTCTGACATTGCATTTTTCAGAATGTATCCCCATCATTAAGTGATGCATAACTGTATTGAGTCTTCTGATTCATAAACATAGTATAGCTCATTATTTATTTAGGTCTTCTTAGAGTTATTTTAAGTGTTTTGTAGTTCACAGCATATACATCCTATATATATTTTTAAAAAGTTTATTCCTATGTATTTCATTTTTTGGATAATCTCTAATGCATCATGCTTAGTGAAAGAAGCCAGATTCAAAAGGCTAAATTCTATATGACTCTATTTATATGATACTCTGGAATGGAAAAAATATTTTTATAAGAATGTAGAACAGATCAGTAATAGCAAAGGGCTAAGGGTAGATAATGAAACTGTTTTATTTTTATTTATTATTATTTTTAAATTTATTTACTTATTTTTTATGACATTGGTTAATGAAATCCAGTGAGTTTCAGCTGTACATTTTAACAGTAAGGCATATACATACATATATACACACACACACACACACACACATATACACACACACATTGTGTGTTCATCTCCTATAGTTTGATTTCTTTATGTCACCACATATTTAACCCCTTTTACCCCATGTACTTCCCCCTGCCCCCTGGAAACTGTTTTTTAAATTTCGATTGTGGTGGTTATTACCTGACTCTGCATTTGTCAAAACTCACAGAACTCTACACCAAAAAATAAAATATTTTGTATACTAATTTTTAAAATTTTCCTAGAGAACATTTATTTGTTTTAGTAGGTGATCAACCATTTAGGGTCAGATTGAAAATTCTGTCTCACATCTGGGGTAGTAGTTCCAGTGTCATTTCATTTATAAAAACATTTACTATGCAGCTTTTGGTATTTTCCACACTTGTGTAGCTGAGGGATGACCCTGGTTGTTTTTTTTTTTAGTTTATACATAGTATTAGGGGATCCCCTTCTTCAACTCTGATCTTATGACATTTCCACTACTCTTTTCTGCCTGAAGATGCCCTCTTTTCCTTGTTCTCTGGCCAAAAAAGACAGTACAGGCATACCTCATTTTATTGTGTTTTGCCTTATTGCCCTTTGCAGATATTGTGTTTTCATCAATATTGAGGCAAGATCATCTACCAACAAAATATTACAGCTCTCTGAATGTTCAGATGATGGTTAGCATTTTCTAGTAATAAAGTATTTTTAATAAAGATATGTACATTGCTTTTTAGACACAATGCTATTGCACCCTTAATAGATTACAGTATAATGTAACTTTTATATGCACTGGGAAAACAAAAAAAAATGTGAGTCACATTTTATTGCAATATTCACTTTATTGTGGTGGTCTGGAACCAAACCCATGATATCTTCAAGGTATGCCTATATTTCTCTCCAAATTTTAGCTACCTGAACTACTCTTGGGATGTTCTCTAAATTGATCTCCCCTTTGAGTCAAAGTGACAAGAGAAAAGCAGAAAAAAATTAATACTTATCTTGTATAAATCATATCTCCAGGTTTTGACATTCCCCAATCTGACCGTCTATGTTTACTTTTCAGAGTTTTCATGTAATGACTTGCTGTTGTTCAGAGTTTTTACTTATAATCATCAGGAGAAATAGGCTGTATTGAGCTTATGTTTGGAAATTCTGACAACAATTTTATTTTTCACTTGTATGTAATCTGGTATTTATGCTTCTTTGCACATAGGTTTTTCTTCTTTTCTTTGAAACCCAGTATGTTTATCAAAATATATGTTACTGTATCTCATTCTAGGACTTTTATCTCAAGTACATGGTGTACCCTTTAGATATGTAGTTTCAAGTTTCTTTTTTTCCTTAGGAAAACATTCTTGAATTTTTAATATTAGCCTTTGTTCCTCTCTTTTGGAACTCCTTTTCTATGTATGTAAAATCTTACTAATATCTATATATGAAATTTTCTCTTAAATATTTTTTATTTCTATTTTATTTAAAATTCATTGTTTACTGAGCTTCTAACACTTTCCTTTAAAAAGAGAATTTCTCTGCTGTAGATATACGGAACACATTTCTATTTCTGTTAATAGTATTATGGATCTTTTGTCTTTTAGAATCTTGTAATAATTTGAAACACTGTGCAGAAAATTATATGTCATAAACACTGGGTAGTATAAATGCTAATAATATTTTAAAGATTCCACCAAAAATATTGTGAATAATGAACAAATACAGTAAAGTTATAATATACAAAGTGACTATACAAATATCTGTTGTGTTACTATATATGATGAACTGTCATAAAGAGAAATGAAGAAAACAATCCCATTTACAGTCACAACAAAATAATAAAATTTCTAGAAATAAACTCAACAAAGGAGGTGAAAAACTGTTCATGGAAAACTACAAGACATTGTTGAAAAAAATTAAGAAAACATAAAGAATTGGAAAGATATTTCATATTTATAGATTAAAAGAATAAACATTACTAAAATATCCATATTACCTAAAGCAATCTATAGATTTAATGTAACTCCTATCTAAATACCTGTCATTTTTCACAGAAATAGAACAAAAACCTTGTGCAACCACAAAAGATTCTGAATAATCAAAAACAATCCTAGAGAAAAAAAAGATCAAAGCCAGAAGTATCACACTCACCAATTTCAAACTATACTACAAGGTTATAGTAACCCAAACAGTATATTTACAGAAAAACGTACATACAAATGAACAAAACATAAGTGAGATCCCAAAAATAAACTCACACATATATGGACAAAGGAGCCAGAAATTTAAAATGGAGAAAAGAAAGTATCTTCAATAAATGGTGATGGGAAAACTGGACAGCTATATGCAAAACAAACAAACAAACAAACAAATAAATAAATAGACAAATCGATCACTATCTTATACCATACACAAAAATTAACTCAAAATAGATTAAAGACTAGAATGTAATACCTTAAATAATAACATATGCAGAAGAAAACATAGGCACTAAGCTTCTAGACATTGGTTTCAGTGGAGTTTTTGCGAATTTGACTCCAAAGGTAAGGGAAACAAAAACAAAAAATAAACAAATGGAACCACATCAAAATAAAAAGCTTTTGCAAAGCAAAGAAACCCATAAAAAAGGGAACCAACAAAATGGGAGAGAATGATATATTGCAAATAATAATTATAAAGAATTAAAGTCCAAAATATGTAAAGTAATAAAAATCAATGACCAAATTACCAAGAACCCGATGAAAAAAGGAGTGGAGATATGAATAGATGTCTTTCCAAGGAAGACATACAGATGGCCAACAGGCACATAAAAAGTTGTTCAATATCACTAATTAGTATAAAAAGGCAAACAAAAACCACAATAGGATATTACCTCACATAGGTTAGAATAACTATTATCAAAAAGACAAGAAATAAAAAGTGTTGGAAAGGATGTGGAGAAAAGATAACGCTCACACACTGTTGGGGGGATTATAAATTGATGCAGTCATTATGGAAAACAGTATCGAATACAGACACTAACATCTATAGTGGCTAGGCAGACAACAGAAATGTGTAAATCAGGTCAGATCTTTAATGCTAGATTTGAACTAAACATGGAAAGTCCCATATAAAGACATTTACATTTAATTTTTTTAATTTCCATACCAACATAATATGTCTGCTGGCCAAATTCAGCTTTCAGGCTCCCAGTTCATGGACCCTTGGTAAATGGCTGATATGACAGGTGTTCCTTAGAGAAAGCTTTAATGGTAGTAGGAAGAGAACACAGAAATGGGCACTAGGTAGTTGGATAGACAGAAAAAGAAGAAGCTGGAACCGTGTAACACAAGTTTCACCAACTTTGCAAATTTTGCTGTAGGCCAAGTTTGTGTTAACAAGCTTAGTCTAGGTGAAGAAATAAAATACACACTGAGCAAATGACTGAATTCTTTACAAAGAAGCATATCATCAAATGCAAAATAATTAGTGCTAAGGGGGTGCTGAATATTTTTGATCAGAGTTAAATAGAATTAGTTTGCCAGTTTCAAAGGACAAATAACAAGCAGACTGAAAGAAATACTGAAAGTGTATTGGTAGCAAGAGAAATAACTTATTCAAAGACACATCTTGTCGTGGTAAGAGCCTTGAATTGGGAGTCAAAGAGACCTGGGCCCTAGTCTTAGTTTTGTTACCAACTCTCTGTGAAGTCTTGGGTAAATCAATGTCCCTCTCTAAGTCTTTGTTCCCCTTCTGGAGTTCAATTAAACCATGGATTATAAGTGCAAATTCCTAATAGTTAAACGAATGAAGGACAGGAGCAATCTATGTAACTAAATCATGTATGCCTTATTTAAACAGACAAAAATAACTGAGCAACAATTGTTTGTGACCAAGTAGCTGTGCAGATTCAGTGTTCTATTTTTTCTGTGGTTGCCAACAATTCCAGTTTTTATGTAAAATCTTTTAATTTTGAATTTTTGACAAAGAATTTATAGTAAAACAACATGAAAATCAAACAAAATATTTCTGTAGGCCACATTATGCCTGTAGACTACTTAGTTTGCAGTCTCTGGACTAGAAAAATTCCAAGGTTCCTTCTGATTATTTTTGTTTATGGCTTTATGATATTAAAATTTAGATTCAGTAAAATGGAGGGAGATTCCATAAGTTACTGGGCATTGCCACAAAGTCAAATGACTAAAAGTATGGAAGTTGGAATCAGATAGCCTGGCTTTGCCTAAAAAGCAAGTGACCTTGAGAAAATTATGTTAATCTCTCTGTGCTTCAGTTTCAACATCTGCAAAATAAAAAATAATAACAGTCATTACATTATAGTGGTGTGAGAATTAATTGAGATAGTACATGTAAATCACTTAAAAGAGTACCTAGACCATACTAATTATTTAATATTCAGCTATTTACATGAAAATAGTGTATCTTATAAGCTATTTTGCCAATTGAATGTAGGATGATTAAAGGCACGGAGATGAGCCAGGAGGCTTACAAATGAGATAAGTATAAATGGGTGACTATAAAAATGGAAAGAAAGTGTCAGATATGAGAGACATTATGAGATTTGTTAGGACTTGATTGAATGTAGGAATGTTACAATGCTTTGCCTTTAGTTTTAAAATTCTAAGCACTTTCCGTTTTCATAGTTGATATGTTTCTTGTTATTCAAGATAATTTAATTACCTTGAAATACCAGTTTTATCTTTATATCTTCTATTTTTCTAATGAAAATTGGTTCTGAAATTTAATCTGTCTTATTTAAAAGGCCATTTGTGAGTAAAAAACAAAAATAAAACAAAATAACACCAGGATTAGATCTGTTTGTCATGTTCTTATTATAAATGATGCTCCAACTGTGGTTGTTACATTTCAGGGTACTTTAAATTAATTAAGATTGTTTTATTTAGAATATCACTTATAAATATACGCTAAAACTGTTGATTTTTGTGACTGATGTAATAGATGTCATACTATCTGCCTATGTTTCTATGACTTTTTAATATTTAATAGGACTACACTACCCACAACTTTGGTCAATCTTGTTGATATAGTTATTCTCCTTGTCCTTGGGCCCTTTTTCCATGGGGCACACATCCTTTTTCTGTCTGTTCAGAGACATGTCCCAGATCTTCTCTTCTTTGCCTACCATTCTGTGGATTAGTTCTCCTGATTTATCTCTTTTAATGCCCTTTTCTTCATTAGCTTAGTTTATGCACCTAGTCCCTTGACCACCGTACACATGTTAACTTGAATCTATTTTATGGACTACAACTTTTATTTAAACCGAAGTTGACTTTATTAACACAAAAACCATGATATAAAAATAAATAAGTGAGAAGATATGATTTTAAAAAGAGAGCTAATGTCAGAGGCAAAGAAGAAGAGAGAGTGGGGGCTATACTTAGGAAGAAAGAAAGAGATACTAAAGAGATACAGATTGAAACTTGTGAAGGAGTTAGAAGGAGAGAGGCGTTAATGCTAACAATAGTAATATTTTCCTCCCTTACATATATTGCATTATAATTTGTAAGGATGTTAAATTGAATGCTCTCTGAGAAGAAGGACCCAGTCTTGGTCATCTTGGTATCCCTTAGAGTTTTTAGCACGTTATAATGCAAAAAAAAGTACTCAGTAAATGTTTGGCAAATAAATGAAAAAAAAAATCAATGTTTCTGCTCTCATATGTCTCCTTGTGACAAAACAACCAGTGGAAGGAGATTTAGTACAATTCTATTTTAGTTTAGCATATAATCATTATTACTATTTATTGAGTGCTTATTAAGTAAAAGGAACAAAGTAAGCATTTCACAATTATTATCTCATTTAATACTTACAACAATTCTGTGAGTTAGGGAATATTATTATCATCAAGTTTAGAGAGGTTAAATGAATTACCCAAGGTCACACAATTAATAAATGATGGGATTATCAACCCACTTTCATCTGACTCCATAGTCTTTCCTCTTAATACTAACATTTTAAACTTTTTCTCTGAATATTTCTATTAGACTTTAGACCAACAAATAGATGCAAATGTCTACAGAAGTTTCTGTTTGTCTCACAGACATAAATAGTACCAGTAACCCTATAAAATATATTAAAATTAAGGTTCTCATAACAAAACATTCTTTGTTTATTGGTTTTGATATAAACTCTTTAGAAAATGTTATTCAAAACAAATTTGAATTAACAAGACATTAAAATAACCTGCTTTGGATATGCTATAGATGTAGAAAAGAAAAAAAATGTGGAGGGGGAAAAATTAATATAAAATGAAAAATAAAAAAAGTGTAGAAGTTTTTTGAATTAGTGAAAAAGATTAGGTAGGTAGGAGGGGAATTAGTAAGAAATGGGGAAAGGCCAGGCGGCTGGCAAGTCAGCTAAGTAACCACCAGATGTTAGTTTTTCATTTACTATACACGAGTAAGTGGGATATGTAAGGTGGAATTTTTTTGGCTGTATTATCTTACACAGTGTGCACATATTTCTTTTTGAAGGAGTACTCAATATCAATATTTCTTAATCTTATTTTAGTCATAAATCTTTTTGAAAATATGATGAATGCTTTGGACCTTCTTTTCAAATGCACATATGTGCCAAATCTTACATCTAATTTCAGAGACTTCCCAGATCCCTTCAATCTCATCTGTAGATCTTAGGCTAAGAATTCATAACTTTTTTAGGGTTATGATTTCTACTTCACATGGCTAACAGGGTAGAGAAAACTATTTGGGGAAGAGGATGAAGGAGAAAAGATAGTAGAAAAACCCCAATCTGTATTCCACAACACAAACTGAAGAAATATAATTATAAACATTGTACTTCCTAAACATTTTCCAAAGGTCTAAATCACTAGTGGCAAAGGAGATTCTAAAGATAATCTCAATGATTAGTTTTCTGCTGATGTAGCCAGTAGGAAGATATATTAAATTAACTTTCTACTCATTAAAAGGATATTATGTAGTATTAGTAGCAGTAATATGTTGGTAAATGTTTAACAACCAGCTCTCAGCAAGATGGCGATTGCAGAGTGAAAAGCAAACCCTAATTTGTAATGTTTGCTGATTTCCAGGGTGTAAATACTCCAATTACAGCTAATTTTAAGCTACCAATGAGCAGTCACTGAACACACAAGTACATACAGTAGTCCCCACTTATCTGCAAGGGATGTGGTCTAAGAATCCCAGAAGATACTTGAAACCATGAATAATACCAAACTATACGTATGTTGTTTCCTATCATATATACCTATGATAAAGTTTAATTTTTAAATCAGGTACAGTAAGCAATTAACGATAATAACTAATAATACAATAGAAAAATTATAATAACATACTGTAATCAAAATTATGTGAATGTTCCGTCTCTCTCTCTCTCTCTCTTTCTCTCTCTCTCTCTCTCAAAATAACTTATTGTACTGTAGTCATCTTTTCACTTAAAGAAAGATCTTTACTGTTTCTCTTTGGCGTATTCAAATTGCCAACATTGCATCTTGTGCTTTGGGGCCATTTTTAAGTAAAATAAGGGTTACTTGAACACAAGTACTATGACATTTTATCAGCCAATTTGATAACTGAGATAGCTACTAAGTAACTAATGGGTGGATAGTCTATACAGTTTGGATACACTAGACAAAGAGATGATTCAGGTCCTGAGCGGGATGAAGCAGGATCATGTAAGATTTCATTGCATTACTCAGAATAGCACACAATTTAAAACTTGTGAATTATTTATCAAATTGTTTATTTGGAATTTTTTATTTAATATTTTTGGACCATGTTTGGCCATGGATAACTGAAATCACAGAAAATGAAACCAAGGATAAGGGAAAACTACTGAAATTATTTATTATTTCCAACATACAGATAAAATAGATGTAAATAACTTAAAGAGCATAAATAGTAAAATCTAGTAAAATAATGAGGAAGTAATGAGTTTTGAGTATTAATATTCTTTTTGTTTTTAATATAACTTATTTAATTATAAGTTACATAATTTACTTTTTAATAATGGTTGTGTTTAACAACTCTAAGACGCCTCATATTTTTAAAAACACTTTTTATCTTGAAATAATTCTAGATTTACAGAAAAGTTTCAAAGATAGCACAAGGAGGTCTCTCATCTAGTTTTCCCTTTATTAACATCTTATAGTAATATAAAAATGGAATATTTGTCAAAACTAAAAATACAGCATTGGTACATTACTATTAACTTTACTCCAGACTTCATTTGGACTCCCTTAGTTTTTCCACCAGCGTCTTTTTTCTGTTCCAGGATTCAGTTCAGTATATCGCATTGCATTTAATAATTACACCTCCTTAGTCTTCTTTGACCTGTGATAGTCTCTCAATCTTTACTTGTTTTTTCTTATCTTAAGAGTTTTGAAAAGTATTGGTCAGATATTTGGTAGAATGTAGCTCAATTATTTTTCTTATATTTTCCTCAGGCTTATACAAGAGTTATGGGTTTTGAAGGAAAATACCACAGAGATGAAGTGCCCTCCTTATTATATTGTATGAGGAGGTTTATGATATAAACATGGCATCATTGGTAATGTTGACCTTGATCATTTGCTTAAAGTGGTGTCTGACAGGTCTCTTCACTGTAAAGTTATAGTCAACTTAGGCTTCTATTAAAAATACTAAAACCTGGGAGATTTAAACAGTAGACATTTATTTCTCAGAGTTCTGAAGGTTAAAAATTCAAAGATCAAAGTGCTAGGAGATTCAGTTTCTTATAAGAGCCCTCTTCCTGGCTTGTAGATGGCCACCTGCTTGCTGTGTACTCATATGACCCCTTTGCGCATCCGTCGAGAGTGAGATCTCTGTTTTCCTCTTCTTATAGGAATACTAATCCAACCACAAGAGTCCAACCATCATGATCACACCTAGACTTATTACTCCTCAAAAGAGCCACTTCCAAATACCATCACATTAGAGGTTAGGTCTTCGATATATAAATTTAGGGGGCACAAACATTCAGCCCATAACAGCTAATATATTTCCTTTTATTTACTCTGATTTTGGAAGGGAGTCACTAAATTCAGCTCAAGCCCAAGGGGTGAGAGTAAACTCTACCTCCTTGAGGAAAGGAGGTATCTATGTAGATCATTTGGGATTCTTCTGTAGAAAAAAAGTTTCTGTGTTACCCCATTTATTTTTCATCATTTATTTATATTAATATTAACTCTTGGGTCTTTATTTGATACTATGGTTTATAATCCAATACTATAATATTTATTTTGTTGACCAAATTGTTCCAGATTTAATCATCTAGAGCTCTTTTTGACTGACTCCTACATCCCCGTGACATTTCTCACCATTTTGCTTCTTGAGCACTTCCTTACTTTATGGCACTACAAGATGTCCTGGGCTCATTGTGATGGTTAATTTATGTGTCAACTTGACTGGGCTGCAGGGTACCCATATATTTGGTCAAACGTTATGCTGGATGTTTCTGCGAGGGTGTTTTTAGATGAGATTAACATGTAAATCAGTAGACTAAGTAAAGCAGATTACCCTTCCTAATGTGGGTGGTCTTTATTCAATCAGTTGAAAGCCTGAATAGAACAAAAAGGCTGATTCTTCTTTGAGTAAGGAAGACCTCCTTTTGCCTGAATGACTTGTGTTGGGACAACAGTCTATTTCTGCCTTCAAACTTGAACTTAAATATGAGCTCTTCTTGGATTTAGAGCCTGGGGCTTTCAGACTAGAACTTATACCATCAACTCTCCTGGTTCTCAGACCTTCATACTGGGACTGGAGCTACACCATCCACTCTCCTGGGTCTCCAGCTTGATGATTGCAGTTCTTAAAACTTCTTAGCCTCCATGATTACAGAAGCCAATTCCTTACAATATCTATCTCTTTCTCTGTCCCTCTCTCTCTACACACACACACACACACACACACACACTGTTTCTCTCTCTAATTGTTCCATTTCTCTGAAGAACCCTTACTAATACACTCATCTTGTGTTTTCCTTGTTACATTCCTAAAATTCACCATTTCTCTAAATAGGCCTGATTCCTGTAATGAGAGTAGTATTTAAAAATCAAGATCTGGGCACTGGGTATTGCTCCACTATTTTATTTGCACAAAATGCATAGTTTAACTAAATATTCTAAAATTTTTGGAGGTATAAATGTCCCTACCTTTTTGCAGTTTTTAGTGTTAAAAACTATTTTTTCTGTAAATCAGTTAATAAGCCTGTAAACCTGTAAATTAACCTTTAATTCACAAATCTAATGTAGATAAAGATGTCATAATGATTATTTAGCAATTTTCAAAAATAAGAGAAAATTCTTTGAGATTTTTTTTCTTGTGACCCAAAGTGTTTGCCTATAAGCTATCCACTAAGGGAACTAAAATATAAAATCCTGAAAGTTTAAGCCCATGGAAACTTTGACCAGTATGTGGACTGACATCTTGAAAAGTAATCAAAACAATTTCAAGAAGATAGAGAAAATAAAATAAGATCTGACTTAATTTAAATTGATCATAATTAATCCTATGGTTATTTCAATGCATACATTGCTTTTCCAAATAAGTTTATCAAAGCATGAAGCATGATGTAGTAAGAAAGGTATACGCAATAGCATGAAACCCAAAGGACTTCCCTTAATATAAAATGAAACATGCAGCCCTAACTTTTGTAGTTTTTCATGGCAAGAGAAAAAAAAATTGTTATAGATTAAAATAGGTGGAACTTTGGAAGGCACATAGAACAGCCTTTATATTTCTACATTGAGGAACTGGGGTCAAAAACAAGGATGTGGCAATTTCTTTTTCTTTTTCTTTTTTTAACACCTATAGCACCTGTTATTCCTAGGTAGTCTCGCATCCAAGTACTAACCAGGCCTGACCCTGCTTAGCTTCTGAGATCAGATGAGATCGGGCAAGTTCAGGGTGACATGGCCATAGACAAATGTGGCAATTTCAACGTCTGTAATTAGACTATTTTTTTCCAAAATATGCCCCTCCTTCTTTATTATACATCCCAATAAATGGCATCACAATTCATCTAGTCTTTTGCTCTAGGTATCTCACAGCCATCCTTACAATTATCAAATAATGGCAGTTTAACCCTAATTGGGGTGCTCTCCATCAATGGTGTAGATTGAATCTTTAATACATTTCTCTATGACTATTCAACTGATTCTAAGTAAATCTTTTTTTGTTTGTTTGCTTGTTTTTGATTTTATGGTGACATAGGTTAACAAAATCCATAGTTAGATTTCTTTCTGTCACCACATATTTGGCCCCTTTTATCCCATCTACCTCCCTCCGCTTTCCTCCCACCTACTTTCTGGTAACCACTAGTCTATTGTACATGTCAATGAGTCTCTATTTGTTTCTCCTGTTCGTTTGTTGCCTTTAGGTCTATATCCCACATATAGGTGATATTATGTGGTTTTCAACTTTTTCTGTCTGGCATGACTATCTCGAGGACCATCCATGTTGTCGCAAATGATGGGATTTCATCTCTTCTTATGGCTGAGTAATATTCCATTGTACATATGTATCACTGCTTTTTTAGCCAATCATCTATCGTAGGACACTTCAGTTGTTTCCATGTCCTGGCCACTGAGAATAATGCTGCTATAAACACCGCTGTGCAAATATCTTTTTTGGATATGGGTTTTGAAGTCTTTGGGATAAATACCCAGTAGTAGAATTGTTGGGTCATATGGTAGATCAATTCTTAGTTTTTTGAGAAACCTCCATACTGATTTCCATAGTGGCTGTACCAATTTGCAGCCCCATCAACAGTGTATGAGGGTTCCCTTTTCTCTGTATCCTCTCCAACATTTGTTACTACTTGTCCTGTTGATTATAGCTACTCTAAAAGGTGTGTGATATGGTATCCCCTTGTGGTTTTGACTTGCATTTCCCTAATAGCTAGTGATGTTAACCATCTATTCATATATTTGTTGGCCATTTTTAGGTTTTCTTGTGAGGAGTTCTGTTCAGGTCCTTGCTCATTTTTTGATTAGATTGTTTGTTTTTGTTGTTATTGAGTTGTATGAGTTTTTGTATATTTTGGATATTAGGCACTTATTGGAGGCATTGCTTGCAAATATATTTTCCCATTTGGATTGTTGTCTCTTTGCTCTGCTGATGGTTTTTATTTTTAATTTTATCTATCTATCTATCTATCTATCTATCTATCTATCTATCTATTTATTTATTATTGGTTTGTTTGCTTATTTATGGCTCTTCAGAAGCTTTTTAGTTTGATGTAGTCCCATTCATTTATTTTAGCTTTTACTTCCCTTGCTTTTGTGGTCAAATTCATAACGTCCTCTTTAAGTCCAAGGTCCTTCAGTTTAGTTCCTATGGTTTCTTCTGCGCATTTTATTGTTTCAGGTCTTATATTCAGGTCCTTAATTCTTTTTTAGTTAATTTTGGTGTGTGGTGATACACAACAGTCTAGTTTCATTCTTTTGCAGGTGGCTTTTAAGTTTTCCCAGCACCATTTATTGAAGAGGTATTCCTTTCTCCACTGTATGTTTTTGGCTTCTTTGTTGAAAATTATTTACTCATATAAATATGGATTTACTTCTGGACTCTTGATTCTGTTCCACTGGTTCGTGTGTCTGTTTTGTTACCAATACCATGCCATTTTGATTGCTGTCACATTGTATAATCTGAAGTCAGGCAGATCCATGCCTCTAGCCTCATTCTTTTTTCTCAGGATGGCTTTGGCAATTTGGGGTCTTTTGTGCTTCCATACAAATCTGATGATTTTTTGTTCTATTTCTTTAAAATATGCCGATGGGATTTTGATGGGGATTGCATTAAATGTATATAATGCTTTAGGTAATATGGTCATTTTAACTATGTTGATTCTTCCAGTCCAAAGACATGTAATATTTTTCTATTTATTTGTATTTTCTTCTATTTCTTTTAATAAGATCTTGTAGTTTTCATTATATAGGTCCTTTACATGTTTCATTAGATTTATTCCTAGGTATTTTATTCTTTTTGTTGCATTTACAAAAGGAATTATTTTTTCTACTTCTTTTTCTGATACTTCATTATTAGAGTATAGGAATGTTATGGATTTTTGAACGTTGATTTTGTATCTGGAGATGTTACTGTATTTACTTGTTGTTTCTAGTAGTGTTTTTGTATAGTCTTTATGGTTTTCTATATAGAGAACCATGTCATCTGCAAATAGTGACAATTTGCCTTCTTGCTTTCTTATTTTGATGCTCTTCATAACTTTCTGTTGTCCGATTGCACTTGTAGGGCCTCCAATATTATATTGAATAACAATGGCAATAGTGGACAGGCTTGCCTTGTTCCTGATCTTAGAGGGAAGGTTTTGAGTCTTTCATCTTTAAGTATAAAGTTGGCTGAGGGTTTGTCATAGATGACCTTTATTATGTTAAGGTACTTTCCTTCTATACCTATTTTGTTAAGTGTTTTGATCGTAAATAGATTCTGTATCTTGTCGAAGACTTTTTCTGCATTGATTGATATGATCATATGATCTTTATTTTTAAATTTTTTTTGTGGTGTACAGTATTAATTGATTACCATATATTGTGCCATTCCTTTGAGATGAATCCCACTTGATCGTGGTGTATAATCTTTTTAATATGTTGCCGTATATGGTTTGTAAGTATCATGTTTAGAATTTTTGCATATGTGTTCATGAGGGATATTGGTCTGTAATTTTATTTTTTTTGTGTGTTATCCTTACCAGGTTTTGGTATCAGAGTATTGGTCTCATAAAATGAGTAGGAAAGTATTGCCTCCTCTTCAATTTTTTTGGAAGAATTTGAGGAGAATAGGTATTAAATCTTCTTGGAATGTTTGGTAGAACTTACTGGTGAAGCCATCTGATCTTGGACTTTTACATTTTGGTAAATTTTTGATGATTGTTTCGATTTCCACACTGCTGATAGGTCCATTTAGATTTTCCAGTTCCTGATTCAGTCTAGGAAGATAGTCTTTTTCTAAGTACTATTCTATTTCTTCTAGGTTATTAAATTAGGTGTTATATACTTTTCATAGTATTCTTATATAATCATTTGTATTTCTGCAATGTCAGTCATAATTTCCCTTTCTTCATTCTTTACTTTGTTTATCTGTGTCTTGTCTCCTTTTTCTTTAGTGAGTCTAGCCAGGGTTTTTTCAATTTTATTAACCTTTCAAAAAAACAGCTCTTTGTTGCATTTATTTTTCTACTTTTTTGTTTGCTTGTTTTCAATTTCATTTATTTCTGCTCTAATTTTGATTATTTCTTTCCTTCTTCTGACATTAAGCTTCATTTCTTTTTCTTTTCCTCGTTTTTTTTAAGATGAGGCATTAGGTTGTTGGGCATGTTCTTGGTTTTTTAGATAGGTCTGTAATGGTATGAACTTTCCTCTTATGACCACTTTTACCATGACCCAAAAGTTTTGATATGTTGAACTATCATTATCATTCATTTCTATATATCTCTTGATCTGTTTTTTTATTTCTTCCCTTACCCAATTATTCTTCAGTAGCATATTTTTAATATCCATGTATTTGTGATTCTTCCTGAATTTTTTTTTTGCAATTTATCTATAATTTCAAAGCATCATGATCAGAGAATATGATTGGTATGATTTCCACTCTCTTATCATTGTTGAGGTTATCTCTGTGTCCCAGTATGTGCTCGATTCTTGAAAATGTTCTATGCGTACTAGGGAAGAATGTATAAGCAGCTATTTTGGCATGAAAGGCTCTGTAAATATCAATTACATCCTGTTGGTCTAATGTGTCATTTAAGGATGTTATTTCCTTATTGATTTTCTGTTTGGATGAATTGTCCATATCTGACAATGGGGTATTTAGGTCCCCTACTATGACAGTGTTTTGGTCTGTTTCTCCCTTTAGTTCTGTTAGTAATTGCTTTACACATTTCAGGGGTCGTGATCAGGAGCATAGATATTAATAGGTGTTATGTCCTCTTGGTGCCTGATTACCTTTATCATTACGAAGTGTCTTTCAGTATTTTGCTTTACCTTTTTTTTATTTTGAAGTCTATTTCATCTGATGTTAGTACTACTACTCCCGCTTTTCTCTGAATGCCATATGTTTGGAATCATTTTCCACCCTTTTACTTTGAGTGTATATTTGTCTTTGGAGATGAGATGTGTCTCCCTGAGGCAGCATTTGGTTTGGTTTGTTTTTTTGATGCAATCTGCAACTCTGCTTTTTTACTGGTGAGTTCAGTCCATTTATATGTAGGGTGATTATTGAAATATGAGGTCTTCTTATAGCCATTTTATGTTTTGTTTCCAGTAGTTTGGTGCTTCCATTGCTTCTTTGTCCTTGTGTTTCTGTTTTCTTTATTTTAGTTGGGTTTTGTGGGTTTTTCTCTGTTTTTTATTTTTTTGCTATATACTTCAGTTCTGAATCTTTTGCTATTTGTTTACCATTACGAATACATAAAGGATATATGTGTGTGTGTGTATACATATGTATATGTGTGTGTGTGTGCGTGTGTGTGTGTGTGTGTGTGTATACATACATACAGTCATCCATTTTCTTCTGTGTGTGCCTTATCTCCATTTCCATTTGCAAGTTTGGATCTTTGTTTCCTCATCTTTTTGGTCATTGTTATCTCAATTTGTCCCTATGTATGCTGAACATTCATTACTGTTTTGCTATACCAATTCTCTTCTTAATGTTTTACTTACAATGAACGCCATGTTTTTTTGTAAGGATTGCACTCCTCTGCTTCTTTTGCCTGATAGTTACCTTACTCCTAATTATGTTTATTTTTTTTGTGATTTTGTTTTTGATGATCTGATCCCTTTTAATATTTCCTGTAGTGCAGGCCTCGTAGTGGAGAATTTTCTCAAGTTTTTTTTTTTTTTTAATCTGGAAAGGTCTTTAGTTTTCTTTCCTATCTAAAGGTGAGCTTATGTGGATACATTATTCTAGGCTGGTAATTTCTTTCACTTAATACTTGATTCTACTCCTTTCTGGTTTATAAGGTTTGCACTTTGATGTATGACAATAATCTAATGTTTTTTTCATTTATAAGTTACTGTTTTCTTCTCCTTGGTTGATTGGGAATTTTGTCATTGATTTTCGATCATTTTAATACAATGTGTCTTGTTGAAGGCCTTTTTGGGTTGAGATAATTGGTGTTCTGTTGATTTCTTAAATTCCAGCCCCAGCTCATTCCTTAGGTTTGGGAAATTCACATGGACTATTTGTCTGAAAATGCTTTCTAGTCTCTGCTCGTTTTCCTCCCCTTCAAGAATGTCCATTATTCTTATATTTCGTCTCCTTATTGTATCAACTAGTTCTTGTATTTCTCTTTCATTATTTTTCATTCTTTAGTTTCTCTCTTCTTTCTGATTTATTTCTAGATCTCTTTCTTTGATATCACTGATTCTTTCCTCCATTTGGTTGACACTATTTCCCAAACTTGTTATTTCATTTTTTTCATTTTTTAACTTTTGCTCTGTGTGTGTGTGTGTGTGTGTGTGTTTATCTCCAGAAAATCTATTCTGTTCTTTTTGAGGGTTTCAATCTCCTTGCTAAGAAACTCATTCTGCTCATCATTTAGCTGTTTTTTTCAATTCCTGAAATTGTCGATATGACTTGTTTTTGATCTCACTGAGTTTTTTTCATAAGTACCATCCTGAATTCTCTGTCATTTAAGTCACACATTTCTATGTCTGTAAGCTTATTTTCTGGAGATTTTTCTCTTTCTTTCTGAGATGCCTTTTCACCTTGGTTGTTCATGATGTTTAATGGACTATTTCTCTGTCTGGGCATTAATGGAAATGCATTCTACTGTTTTTCCAGAAAGAATATTTATTATATAAAGTCCGCTCTTTAGCCTGTTGCAAAGAAGGTGCTTTTCTTTTGGTTTCCAATAGGTGGTATCTAAGCCTCTTGTATCCCTGCTTTACATAAAGCCTTAATAATGCCTTTTTATTTTCTTATAGATATTTAATCACTATCGCTATCCTCATTCTTAGTTCTTGTCACTATTAAAGACAATTTTGTTAGTATTTACTCAAATTCCCCTGGGCTCCGTGGTGGTTGGTCTTGGAGGGTGTGGAGTGATTGGCCCTCTGTGTTGGGGATGGAGGCTATGGCTCAACCTCGGTTTTGCAACCTCAGCTGGTAAAAATTAACTTTTTTTCTTTGAATTCCCACTTCTCTGCTTTCTGCCTTGATGACTGAGCCTTGCCACCGGCTGTGTGGAGCTCGCAACACTTCCAGGCAGGGCTATTCAGGGAACTCACTGCACCTTCTCTCCTCCCCCTCCTCCTTCAGGAGCTTCTGTGGCTGCGAGAGGTAGCTTTTTTATTTCTACCAGAATACCCCCCGACACCTGGGTTTCTGACCTGTGGTAGCTCTTATGCACAGATCCCATGCTCAGACGTGCTGGTTTGCAGTTTGGGTGATTTTTGTTGAGTTTTAGATGTTCAGCTTATTGTTGTTTCAAGGTGAGAGATCTGAGGATATCTCTCAGTCTGCCATGTTTCACCAAACTACATTAAATTTCTTTTAATGTCTTCTAGTTTTCAGTGTGTAAGTCCTTCACATGCTTTGTTAAGTTTATTGCTAGATATTTGATTTTTGCAATTGCAAAATAAATATTTTTCAAATATTTTTCTGAAAATTTATCGTTAGTGTATAGAAATCCTATGGATTTTTATATGTTGATTTTTTATACTGAAGCTTTACTGTATTTGTTTATTGTTTCTAATAGTTTTTCATGGAGTCTTTAGAGTTTTTTAAATAGAGAATCATGTCATCTGAAAAAAGTGACAATTTGACTTCTTCATATCTAATTTTGATTTCTTGTATTTCTTCTTGTATTATTGCTATAGCTAAGACTTTCAAAAGTATATTGAATAATAGTGGTGTGATTGGGTATCCTTGCCTTGTTTTCGATCTTAGAGGGAAAGCTTTCAGTTTTTCCTCATTAAAGATGATATTAGCTGAGGGTTTGTTTTATATGGCCTTTATCATGTTGAGGTACTTTCTTTCTATCCCTATTTTATTATGAATTTTAATCACAAATTAGATAGAATATATTGCCTCTTGTTCAATTTTTTAAAAAAAGTTTGAGAACTGTAATTAAATCATAGTTTCAAGCATTTTATTTTATTTTATTATTAGTTTCAAGTATACAGTACATTTTAGACATTTTTATAGTCCCCTGATTAAATTGGCTTTGATATTTGGTAGAATTTATTAGTGAAGCCATCTGGTCCTGCACTTTTATTTTTTTGGAAGGTTTTTAATTTTATGATTTTGATTTGGATTTTTCTAATGAGTAGTGACCTTGAGTATCTTTTCATGTGTTTCTTGGCCAGTTGACTATTTTTGAACAAATGTTTATTCAAGTTTTCTACCCATTTTTGATTAAGATTGTTTGTCTCTGATTGTTGGCATAAGATCTCTTTATATATTTTGGATACCAGACTCTTATCAAATATATAATTTGAAATTATTTTCTCCCATTCTGTGGTTTGTCTTTTTATTTTCTTGATAGTGTCCTTTGAGGCAAAGACAATTTCAATTTGATAATCTCACATCATTCATTTATTTATTTGTGCTTATACTTTTGGTGCCACATCTAAAAATTAATTTCCTAATCCAAGGTTATAAAAATTTACATATGTTTTTCTTCTAAGATTTTTATAGTGTCTACTTTTAAATTTATTTATTTAATCCATTTTGAGATACTTTTCTGCATGTTGTGAGACAGGAGTTTAACTTATTTTTTTTTTCCATATCAATATCTATTTGTCCCAGCACCATTTGTTGAAAGATCATTCTTTCTCCATTTGTAGATCTTGGTTTTAGAGGAGCGGTACTCAAAACCAGACATCTGATAGTCTTGTAAAATGAAGGCAATACATTTTTAAGTTTCTTAAACTAGGATTTTAGGTAAGTAATTAATGTGGAAGTAGAACACTGAAGAATAACAATACATATACTATATGAATGTGATCATAACTAAAATTTGCAAAGCATGAAATTAAGCATTCATAATGAATTTTGTATGTCTTATTTAACTATATATAAGTAAATTATATAAGAATAAGTTCTGTTCTGACCATCAACGCAGGGTGTTTCAACAGTTAATTAACTATTATTTAGTCTTTTTCCTGCTGTACAATTTTATTACATTCTTGTAGATTAATTTATCTCATGATAACTATGTTGATTTTGTGGCTGAAATGTTTCTCCCCTGTTAAAGTTCTACAGGTCTTGTTTCAATACCTCTTACAGGAGGCTTGCAGAGTTCTGCTACATATAATTCTGATTCTTCCCCCGCTTTTTCCAGATTCTTTTTTCCTATTTTCTTCTACTTTATTTTGTTTCCTTTCTTTCAATTTATTTATTTATTTTTCTATTCTTTCTGTGTGTTGAACTTTACTTTCATCCATTTGTTTTCTTTTTCCTGTTTCTGTATGTCTCTTGTTTATAGTGAGCAAACCTATTAATTTTTCCTCATTGTGAAGGTAAAAGATTGACTTTCCTGCAAAGCCATAATAAATACTTGCTGGAGGAAAAAAAAAGTTACTCCATTTAGCATTTTTTGATTCCAGGATAGTATATCCTGCTTGATTTCAAACATCCTTAGTCTTTTCATTGCCAAAGGTGGGGCCACTTATTCCCACTTGCAGGCTTAGCCTGAAACCATTGACCTTAGAATGTAATGCCATAACAATCTCCATTTGAACACTCTATGACTCACTGAGTTACTTGTGTAGCTTGTTTGGCCCTGAAATCATAATCCTTTGGATATGTGCTCTTGTTGTTTGTTCCTGACACTGTCCCCATCTTACCTGATAATTCTTGTAATCAGGTTTCCCATTCTGTTTTCTGAGCTTGATTCTCTACTTTGGTATTATTCCTTCTTGGACTGGATTTTTCTTTTGATTCCGTCCATTCCCCCTTCTTCCCTGGGGTTCTCCTTCCTGAACCCCAGGACAGTAGCTATGTCCATGCTGACTTGATGACAGTCAACTTAGACTTCTGAGTATTAGCTTCCCTGGATCCCTTTTCTCTCTGCTCAACTGGTGTATTTGTATTGGGACTTACCATTGTCTTATAATAGATAACCTCATGTCCACCATTTTCAAACTTCAGTTACCATAGAAATTACTTATGATATTAGAATTACATATTTCTAGGTTCCATGATCTGAGATTTTGATTCATTATGTTTGTGATAAATACAGAGGCTTTAATGTTTAGCAATGACTCTGATACAAGTGGTCAGCAGAGCGGACTTTGAGAAACATTATAACTTACAGTTATGGTTTGCCAAAGAAATGTTTACCATTGTTTATTGTCATATTATTGGATACTACTTCAAAATTGAACTCTCACAGAGCTTAACAGGCTGGATATGTATTTTGCTGCCTGTCCATACCTGGACAATTTCACCTTTGAGGTATGCTGAGACTGCAATAGTAGGGTTTTGCATGAGGAAACAAACTAAAGATGGGCAGGATCAGGCTCTTATCTTAGAAGTAGTCCCTGTATGTGTGACTTGAATTTGAAATCACACTTTCTAAGGATGCATAGCAAATAAACTTAATTTGATTGCGGTCTGATTGGTGGTTAATACAAATAGTTTCAGAGCAGAGCTAATACTTGTGTTTGATCATGAGGTAAAAACAGAGTATTCGATCATCTGTGCAGATTGGAGAAGACTTCCAGGAAACAATTTGGGTGTAAAGAGAAAGTTCTAGCTTTTGAAAAGATAGAAATTGTCAAGAACCAGGCTCATGTTCAAATCAAGGGCACTGCTCAAGTGACAATGAGAAAGCTGGAAAATATTCATTACCATGGATATTTGTTGGTTTGAGCTGCCCAGTATTAATTTTCCTTTCTTAATTTGTACCTTAATTTCAATTTGAGGAATTAGCTTTTCCCTGTTGCATAAATTCTGTTGTGTCTGTAATCACATCTCTCTTCTTCCCCTACCCAGGGGATGAATAAGTGACGATAATAAGGCCAACTGAATGCTACCTTCTTGGAATTTGAAACTTGAAGGAAATTATAAAAAAAACATGAAATATGTTTGAGTCTATTCTGTTTCATTGAGTCCAGCAAGTACTTTTTTTTTCTACAAGAGTATTTCTATTTCTATTCTTGCAACTTCCTCGCCCGCTAAGAGCTGCCTTGATTCCTGCCAATTTCTAAATCTGGCCTTCCAGTGATTTCTATGAATAAATATTATATTTCCAATTAATTTCACTTTTCCTGCATTAGCCAGATTTAGTTTCTTTTGCTTGTAACCAAAGAACTCCATCTGATCTATTCAGGAAGATAAGGCAGAAACTGAATCAGAGGACTAGAAAATTATAACACAAGCTTTGGAGAAGAAGGTACTCTAAATGGAGGGTAGCATTTTGAAGGACTTGTGGGCCCAGGATTTTGCTTGGGAACACCAGTTGTAAGGCTAAGAATGAAAGAACCAGCTCTTGATTCTGTTAGTGCTAATGGGTTACTAATGTATTGAACAGTGTTGAACCTGCAATTTGAATTTCTTGTGTACCGGTAGAGAAGTAACTGGAAAAGTCAGAGACTGACAGGGCCTGATATACCCTAATGATCAGCCGTATTTCTATTTCTAGCCCCTCCTAATCATCTTCATCCACTCTGGAAACCAAGCTATCCCTGACTGTATACTGAAATACAAGCCTAAGAACAAATAGCAGACTAAGAATATCAAGATAAATATTGGTTCAGTTTTTTAAATTTATTCTCTCTCTCATAGGTATATTATATATACATATATGTGTGTATATATACATATTTATATCACATTTAATAATTTAGTGAGGATGAAGATAAGGATAAAGAACAGACAGATGTTGGAAATTATGTTTATATTTATATCTCAAAAATAAAACTCATAGACATTGCCTATCGTGCCATCTCATTATGGCAGGAAGAGAAGGCAGAGCTAGAGATTAATGAGATTGATGAGTTATGAAATATGATTGGATTGTACTTGAAGTGGATAATTCTCACCTGGACAGATACAAAAAATATTAACTGTTATAACTGTTAAAAGTTAATGTTAATGATTCAGTATTGGGAGGAATACAAATATTTTATATTTGATTCTAAAATTCATATATCACTCTTCTTTCTACTAAAACTGTCTATAGTACATTATTTTATTTTAAGCTATTTTATTTTATAGGTGTTTTATAGTAAATCTATATATGGGTTACGAGTGTTAATATAGGTTTTCTTCCTCACTGAATTATAAGAATGAAAAAAAAGTTGTCAGAAAACTTTTCCACCTGTAGGAATTATGTGGTATTTATAGTCTAAATACAGCCTCTTTCAAAGGACATCCCATCCATGTACACAAAGTCACATAGATTGAAGCACAAGAAACAGGATATAGTTCTTGGACACTTCGGAATCTGAGGGATTTGATGCATAAAGTGGTTTGAATGGTTCTTGCTGATCATTGAGGAGAAATAACTTGCCTTACTTTTAGTTTAATTTCACTGCTTCTGATCCAGGTAATACTCTATTTAAACCTAGAATCAGAAACTTAAAAAATATAATAATGTTTCAGAGCCTCATCTTTCCCTTTGTGCCATCTGTACTTTTACAGCTTTGATTCTTGAGGCTTCCAGAGATTGATTAGAAACACACAGCAATAGCAACTGATATCCTCTCTCTCTCTCTCTCTCTCTCTCTCTCTCTCTCTCTCTCTCTCCCCCCCTCCCTCCTTCCTCTCTCTTTTTCTTTCCTTCCCTCAAGGGAAAGACACTGGCCTAAACTCATTCGGAAATTTTTTTCTCTCTAGACACTTTCAGCAGATAGCTTTCATAAAAGAAACAAAAGATGAAATCTGGCCTTATTTAACACACTCACAAACACACACAGAGACACATAGACACACACACACACACCATAACAAACCATCACACACCATTGGCAGCTGGAGAGACTTTTTGCTCCAATGAGTGATGTAATGAGTTTTATCAGACAGTGCTATAATGAATAAAAATCTACACTTTAAAAAGCATCCATGCTTTGGATGAAGCTCATTAGATTTAGAATTCAATCAATTACAACATTAAGCCAGATTTGAAGTTTTATAGTAGAAGACATGACTTACTTAAGAGGACATTAATATACCATAGTTTAAAATTACTATGTCTTCAAATGTCTTTCTGTTAAGTCATGTTCACTTAGTAAAGTAAGAAGAGGCAAAAAATATCTAGTTCTTTATTCTAACTCTGTAGTTTCTTCTTACTTTTTATTATTTTCTTTGGTTTTGTTTGGCAGAAAATATTTTCCACATGTTTCAGCAGAAAGAGTCCAGCTCTATTAGCTTCTGAATTGTCACACAAAGACATAGCACAGTAGGTCAAGACAGCTTGATGGTGAACTGGGAATGGCAGCATGTATATAACATATAATATTATTTTGGAAATTTGTTTATTTCTAAAAATAACTGTATGTGTGTCATTATTTTTGCTCCTAAAATAAGGGTAATTTTCCTGTCTATATTACTCACTTAGAAACATGGTATTGAGAGAAAGATCAGATTTTTAAAAATTTAGATTAAGCCACTAAGTTTTTACCCACAATTTATATAACCACTTAAAATCATGTGTTATTAACATATAACAAAAATGGAGTCTGTGCCTTCTGGGCTTAAAGGCTGACAACAAACTCTCCAGCTTAAATGCCAAGCTTTTCTGCTTTACCATTCCTTTTCTTTTTCTGAAATGAATAAAACCAGGTTCAGAAAGCTAGAGCTTGGCCTTGGGCCAATAAATTGCACTGTTGTATAAGTGTGTGCTATAGGCTCAGATCCCACTAGGATGTGTAAAATCAGTTGTCAAGGAAATTACTCAGATTAACTTCTTCTGTATGATCAGCAATCAGAAACAGGATGGCCAAAAATCATAACCTAAGATCAAAAAAGAAAATTTAAAACATGAGTGTACCCTGGCCTAAAGCAAGTAAATTTTATTTTTAAAAAAGTGTGCCTCTTAATTATACTCCATTTTATATTATTATAGTCTTTTCACAAAAATATCATTTGCACATTTGGAATTTAGCCCTCCAGTTTCAAAACAAAGTTGTAGAGACAACAATGTGGGGAAAGAGTTAAACTGTGAGTTAATTAAATTAAGAACTATGTCTTATTTATATTCATATCCATGACATCTCTTACATCTATTATAAGGCTTTTATATAGCAGACAGCAAATTAAAATATGTGAATAACTGAATAAGTTAGCTGTGTTATCTTAAATAAATACTTTCCTCTTTCTATATCCAGTTTCCTCATATTTAAAATGAAATAATTATCTTAGCTAAATTTTAACTCTAACAATCCAATCTAAGTAGATGTAATAAAACCTCTTCTCTAATATTTTCCTTAAGCTTTTCAGAAATTTTCTTCTACCTGGTAAGATCTATTAACAAATTTTCATGATATGTGACATGATACAAAGCAATGGAATATAATTCTCCAGGAGGAAACAATCTGTAGTGAAAAACTTAAATACTTTTTGGGCAAAGTTACTTTATCAAATTAAAAGTGAAACCTTAAAAAGTACTTTGGTACCACCAGCAGTTAGGGTAGACTCAGAAGGCTCAATGCAGTGGCTATTTACTAAATCAATATACAAGTATTTCAACAATTTAACAACTATTATTGCTGTACTAGTGCATATCTCCTCAAAATCAGCCTTGGTAGTTTAAATTCTAGACATCAGGAAACTTTAAGCCAAAAATTGATTGCCTATATATTTATTGGTGGACTATTTTGTTGACTATGTGATTGGATTTCAACATCTCTTTCACTACCCCTTTCATCATGTGGGAAAAATTTCACCATAACCAACTTTTTATCGTTAGGGGGAAAAATATTTTTAATGTCTAAAAAGTGCTGCTATATTCATTATATTATGTTATCCTCACTTTAACTATTCCCTGATCTACAAGGCCCACATTATATGTCTCCTGCCTCCTAACAATAAGTTCTCTACCCGGCAGCCAAACAGAAAATTTTAAAACATTAATCATATCCTACTACTTTCCTGCTTAAAATTCTTCAATAACTTCTCATCTCACTTAAAATGCAATTTAAACTCTGTACCATTATCTATAAGAAACAAAACATGCACTGGCTTACAAAACTCAGTAACTGTCTATGTCTAAAAAATTATTTTATTCATTTTTTGTTTGTCATCAATAAGTTGAAGAATCTTACCTATATTGTTCTTTACTTAAAATGTTTGAAATATAAATATTCAATCACTGCTTTATGAATGAATGAGCAAATGAATATAACCTCGTAGAGTTGACAACACAGATATTTCCCTCGTTTTATGGATAAGAAACTGAGTTTTATAAAGGAGTTATTAACTACTGAAGGTTAGTCCCTCTCAGATACTCTTTTCTTTAAATGCAAACACACTTAAGAAATAATGGATAATGATTTTTTAGCACATACTCTGTGCTAAGCACTGTTTTACGTAAGTGCTTTACATAAATGGCCTTATTTGATTATCACGAAAACAGAGATAATGGAAAAGGAAGGTACTCTGTCTTAAGGATTATATTCTTGAGCATTAGACATTACTATCTTGTGTAATAGATGTGATAATGCAGCATGATAAGTATGTTGACTCTAGAGCTAAACTAATCTAGATTGACATTTCAGCTCTAATACTTGTAAGTTGCATGATATTCAGTCATGGGGATGGGGAGCATGGCAGAGGGAAAAGCAGCATTAACATGATGGCTAGGTGGAGGGCCAGGGGAGAGAGGGAGCCACTAGAAGGATTATTTTATGAATTATAGAGATGTCTATCCAATGTACTGTATACTTGAAACTAATTTAAACAAATAAATTTAAAACAATACAATTAATTATAGAACAACATCACTTAGAACCACTTGAAGACTAGCTGAACATAATTCCTATAACTAAGGAAATAAAAAAGAAGCCATATTAAGGCTGGTAGGAAGAATGGTGATGTGGACCAAGAATGTCCCACACTTATGGTCATTAAGAAGTGAGAGGGACATCTCAGCTGTGGAGGTACTCCCTGAGGAGTGAGGGAGACCCACAATGGGCTCCCTGGTCCAGGACATCAGTGCCTAAGAGTACTCCTCATAATATCTGGCTGTGAAAACCAGTGTAGATTGTGTTCCAGAGAAACAAAGAGCTGCAGGAGACCAAAACATGCTTTTATTAAAGAACCAGCATACAAAATTACTTGCTCTAAACTCCAGCATAGAGACAGCAGCTCAATAGGACCACAAACATAAGGAGAAACATTAAATTGACTAACTCCAGGGTGAGAGCTGGAGAGGAAGGTGTCATTGTTCCTTTGTTGAGTTCTCCTTCCACCCAGCCTGCTCAGTGAAGGTGGACATCAGATGTGTGGTCACCATTAACCTGGCTAACATAGCTTACCTCAATCTGGTGATTCCTTGAGATCCTGTTGTAGCAAACACGCTTTCCCTGCTGAGCCTCTTCCAGGGGCTTCTCCACACAAGCAGCATGCCTTGGCTAGTGCTAAAGACTCACTCAAAGTACTGCAAATCCCACACAAATGGTAGCTGCACTAGTCTTGTGATGCAGAATTTCTCAAAGGTTCACAAATTTACACAAGCAGTATCTAGCTCTAGTGTACATTAAAGCTCCTGCCAACTGGCCCAAAGACTATCACAAATGACAACTAGTCTTAACTTGAATTGTAACTCCCATTAGGTGGCCCCAAACCTGGCATACATGGTGGCTAGTCTTGGCCTGTAGTGTAGTGCTAAGTGGCCATAAACCTGGCACAAGTGGTAGCTGGCTTCAGCTTGCATTGTAGTGATCACCGAAGGTTTTCAAGACTAGAACAAGTACCAGCCAGGCACAGTTCACAGAGTAGCCTTTCTCAAGGACCCAAAGCCCAGCAAAGAGGTAATAAACTATAGATAACTTTGGAGTACCTACAAAGGGCTCTAAGCCCTGCATAAGTGGCAGTTGACCTCAGCTTGCATCAGAGGCCCTCCCAAGAGGTTCAAGACTAAATACAACTGGTGACCAACTTCTGAACATATCAAAGTCCAAATGACCAACACCACACTGACACAACAAAGAGTGACCTTGGCTTTCACCAGGGCTATGATAAAGTTACTGCCACTCTGCGGTGTCAGCCCCCATACAACAGCTCATCCACTGTAGTCACAGTCAGGCCTCAGCCAGTCAGCATTAGGGTCACCCTCACCCACTGACATGTCAACAGCAAGAGGCCCAACTAAAACAGGGAATACACACAACATAGAAAGGGGACACCCCTTGAGCACCTGGCTCAGGTGACCACAGAAACTGCCACTGAGCCCCACAGGATACCTATTACATAAAGCCACTCTGTCAAGACCAAAAACATAGCAAGTCTACCTAATACATAAAAACACAGAGAGTCAGCCAAAGCGAAGAGATAAAAAACATGTCCAAATAAAAGAATAGGACAAAACTCCAGAAAATAGAACTAAATGAAATAGAGACGATCAATCTACCAGATGAAGAATTCAAAAGATACTCAATGAACTAGGGAGCAGCATAAAAAAACTCAATGAGAACTTCAACAAAGAGATAGAAAACATAAAAAATGGAGATAGAAAACATTTTTAAAAAGACTATCACAAATGACAACTAGTCTTAACTTGAATTGTAACTCCCATTAGGTGGCCCCAAACCTGGCATACAGAACTGAAGAATACAATAATTGAAATGAAGACTATACTAGAGGGAATTAATAGCAGATTTGATGGAGCAGAAGATTATAACAGCTATCTAAAAGATAATGTACAACACCCAATAAGAACAGCAAAGAGAAGAAAGAATTTTTAAAAATGAGAAGAGTTTAAGAGATCTTTGGGACAACATCAAACATGCCAATATTCGTATTATAAGGGTCCCAGAAGGGGAAAAGAGAGAAAGGGATTAAAAATCTATTTGAAGAAATAATGACTGAAAACTTCCCTTACCTGTTGAAAAAAAAATAGACATACAAGTCCAGGAAACACAGAGTCACAAACAAGTTGAACCCAAAGAGGCCCACGTCAAGGCACAGAATAATTAAAATGTCGAAGTTTAAGGAAAAAGAGAGAATCTTAAAAGTAACAAGAGAAAATGAGTTAGTCATATACAAGGACACTCTCATAAGGTCATCAGCTGATTTTTCAACAGAAACATTGCAGGCAAGAAAGAAACGGTGTGAAAAATGCAAACTACAGCCAAGATTAGTATACTAAGCAAGGCTTACATTTAGAATCAAAGGAGAAATAAAGTGTTTCCCAGACAAAAATACCTAAAGAAGTTCATCACCACTAAACCAGTATGACAAGAAATGTTAAAGGGACTTATTTAAGTAGAAGAAGAATAAAGCTTAAAAATATAATTAAGAAAACATAGGAAAGAAAAAAATCACATTGACAAGGCAAACAAAGGCAAACACTTCATAAAAATGGTGTATAAATCAATTAAAAAGCTAGTACAGAGGTTAAAAGACAAAAGTAAAAAATACCATGTGTAATTACAAAAATAAAATAATGAATACACAAACACACACAAAAGAAGTAAAAGTAAAAAAAATAATGACAAAAACATAAATGTGGAGGGGGTGAGTAAAAATTGTAATTTTAGAATGTGTTTGAACTTAAAGGGAACGCCAACTTAAATTGACTGCTATAAACATGGCTTGATATATAGGAAGCACATGGTAACCACAAGCCAAAAATCTATAAGATACAGAAGAAACAAAGAAGAATGAATTCAAACATAACATTATAGAATGTCAACAGCATATAAGAGACCAATAGAATAAGAAAAGAACAGAAAACTACAAATACAATGAAAAAACATTAAAATGGCAATAAGTACACACCTATCAAAAATTACTTTAAATGTATATGGACTAACTACTCCAATTAAAAGACACAGGGTGGAGTTCCAGACAAGATGGTGGAGTAGGTAAATGCTGGGCTCGCCTCCTCTCATGACCATATTAAAATTACAACTAAATTATAGAACAATCAACCTGGACAGTCATCTGAAGACTAGCTAAACAGAACTCCTATAATTAAAGATATAAAGAAGAGGCCACGTTGAGACTGGTGGGAGGGGTTAGAGAAGCAAAACAAGTTGGTCCCACACCCACATGTGGTGGTTGAGCATTGGGAGGGATATCCCGATGGTGGAGGTCTCTCCAAAGGAGTGAGGGTCCTTAGCCACAAACAGGAAACCGAGCACAAGTTTCTAGTGAAAGGAAGAGGAGTCCCCACAAAATCTGGCTGTAAAAATCAGCTGGGATTCTGACCATCTGGGTGAGACAGAAGGCAGCTGGAAACTCAGACATCCCATTAAAAGAATTCCACACAGACTCACTCACGGCATTCATCCTGGGCTCCAGTGGAGGGATAGCAGCTCAGGAGGTGCCAGATACATATAAATGGGGAAACTGAGTTGTGCTGCTTTGGAGAAGAAGTGGAGGGACAGGTGCCATTTTCTCTGTGCCAAGCCCTCCTTCTGTACAGCCTACTGGTGGGCACCATCTTGCCTGTGTTGAGACCTTCCCCCATATAGCCAAATCTGAATCTGTACTGGCCTAGTGAGCTCTGCTTGATCCACCCTGTGACTCCCTGAGACCCTGTACCACACAATTTGCAAATTTCCAGTGATTGGGAAACTATCCCCACTCTCTGCCTTGGCAGGAGGCCCCTTAAAGAGCAATCAACAGGCCTTGGTTCATGCAGTTCTGGAGATAATTGAGGTGGTAGGCAACCGCCTCAGGACAGTCAAAGGCAAAATATGACTTTGTTTGACAGTCACTCTGGAGCCGCACCTCAAAGTGACTCCAGAACTGAATCACCCAGAGGCTGGAATCAGACCTCAGCAGAACAACACTTGCTTAGAAAAGCAAACCCAAAGGGTGGCCTCAACAGGCACACAGATCTACTGGGGGTGAAGCCTACTCCATGGGGTGAGCCACCATAAAAAAGCTCATATGCTATGGGAATAACCAATTCTCACAGCCAGTCAGCATGACAGTAAATATCAACCATGAATGCGCTAACAGCAATCAAGGCTTAACTACAACAATAGGGCACACACAACTGACACAGAGGACACTCCTGGAGCACCTGGCATAGATGATCAGGAAAACTGTACCACTGGGCTGCAAAGTACACCTACTACATAAGGCCACCTGGCTGACACTGGAAAATGTAGCAGATCTACCTAATATATAGACACAAACACAGAGAGGCAGCCAAAATTAGAAGATAAAGAAACATGACCCAAATGAAAGTATAGAACAAAGCTTCAGAAAAAGAACTAAATGAAATGGAGGCTAGCAACCTACCAGATACGGAGTTCAAAACACAGGTTATAAGAATGCTAAACGAACTTAGGAGAAGAATAGATTATCTTAGGCAGAAATTCAACAAAGAGATAGTGAGCATTAAAAAATGATATCAAAAAGAACCAGTCAGAAATGAAGACTACAATAGCTGAAATGAAGACTACACTAAAAAAAAAATCAACAGTAGAGTATATGAAGTACAGAATCAATCCAGCAAAGATAAGGCAACACAAAACACTCAACTGGAAGAGCAAAAAAAAAAAAGAGAGAATAGTTTAAGGAACCTCTAGGACACCAGCAACCTTAACAAAACTTGCATTATAGGGGTAGCAGAGGGAGAAGAGAAAAAAGAAGGAATTGAGAATATATTTGAGAAAAATAATGACTGAAAAATTCCCTAAGCTGGTGAAGGAAATAGAGGTACAAGTCCAGGAAGTGAAGAGAATCCCAAACAAATGAATCCAAACAGACCTACACCAAGACAAATCATAGTTAAAATGTCAAGGTAAAAGACAAAGGGAGGATACTAAAAGAAGTATGAGAAAGGCCGCTAGTTACTTACAAGTGTACTTCCATAAGACTGTCAGTTGATTTCTTTACAGAAACTTTGTAGGCCAGAAGGAATTGGCATGAAATATTCAAAGTGATTAAAAGTAAGGACCTAAAACCAAGACTACTCTATTCAGCAAGGTTATCATTTAAAATTGAAATTGAGATAAAGGGCTTCCCAGAAAGGAAAAACCTAAAGGAATTTACTACCAAGCCAATATGTCATGAAATATTAAAGAGCTTTCTTTAAGAAAAAGAAGGAAGAAAAAAACCCATAAATATGAATACTAAAATGGGGAAATAACATACCTTTCAATAGTCACTTTAAATGTAAGTGGATTAAATGCTACAATAAAAACTCATAGGGTAGTTAAATGGATAAGAGAACAATACCCATACATATGCTGTCTAAAATACCCTCTTCAGATCAATACACAACTCAGACTAAAAGTAAAAAGATGGACAAAAGATATTTAATGCAAATTGGAATGAAAAAAAGCTGGGGCAGTAATATTTACATTTGACGAAAAAGACATTGAAACTAAAGCTATAAGAGACAAAGGACATTATGTAATGATAAAAAGATCGATCAAACAATATGATATAACCATAGCAAACATTTATGCACCCAACATAGGATCATTTAAATGTATAAAGCAAATATTGACTAACATGAAAAGAGAGATCAGCAGTAGCATAGTCATAGTAGGGGACTTTAACACTCCATTAACACCAATGGACAGTTCTTTCAGACAGAAAATCCACAATGAAACAGCGGCCTTAAACGATATACTAGACCAGGTAGATTTAATTGATATTTTTAAAGCATTTTACCTCAAAGCAGAAGAATATACATTCTTCTCAAGTGCACTTGGAACATTTTCCAAGATAGACCAAATGTTAGGCCACAAAATAAGTCTCAGTAAATTTAAGAAGATTGAAATTATATCAAGCGTTTTTTTCGATCACAATAGTACGAAAATAGAAATCGATTACAAGAAAAAAACTAAAACCACAAAAATACAGGAAGGTTAAATAGCATGTTACTTACCAATGAAATGAAAGAATCAATCAAAAGATACCTTGAGACAAATGAAAGTGAAAACACAACTACCCAAAATCTATGGGATATAGCAAAAGCAGTTCTAATAGGAAAATTCACAGCAATATAGTCCTACTTCAAGAAACAAAGAAACAAAAAACTCAAACAAATAATATAACCTTATACCTAAAGGCACTAGAAAAAAACACAGCAAACAAAGCCCAAAATTAGTAGAAGGAAGGAAATAATAAAGATCAGAGCGGAAGTAAATGAAATAGAATCTAGGAAAACAATGCAAAAGATCAGTGAAAACTAGAGCTGTTTTTTTAAAAAAACAAAAATGATAAACATTTAACCAGACTCATCAAGAAAAAAGGAGAGAGGACTCAAATAAATTACATCAGGAATGAAAGAGGAGAAAGGAGAAGTGACTCTGCAGGAATGCAAAAAAAGTAAAATAATAATAATAACAATATGAGCAATTGTATGCCAAAAATTTGGTTATTCTGGAAGAAATGGGTGCATTTCTAGAAAGATACAATCTCCCAAGACTTAATCATGAAGAAATAGAAAATCTGAATCCACTTATTACTAAAAAAGAAATCAAATTGGTAATCAAAAATTCATAACGAAAGTCCTGGACCAAGTAGCCTCAGAGTTGAATTTTTTAAAACACTCAAAGAATAATTAACAGCTATTCTTTTCAAGCTATTCTAAAAATTCAAGAGTATGGAAGTTTCCTAAGCTCATTTTTATAAGGTCACCATCACCCTTAATCCAAAACCAGATATAAACATTACAAAAATAGAAAATTACAGACCAATATCTTTGATGAACATAGATGCAAAAATCCTCAACAAAATGTTAGCAAACCAAATTCAGCAAGACATTAAAAATGTCATATACCATTATCGAGTGGGATTTATTCCTGGTATGTAAGGTTGGTACAACATCAGCAAATCAATGAATGTGATGAATGTGATACACTACATTAACAAATTGAAAGACAAATATATATATATATATATATTCATTAAAAATGCTGAAATAAGCATTTGACATAACCCAGCATCCATCTATGATAAAACTTTCAGAAAAGTGGGAATAGAGGGAACAAACCTCAACATAATAATGGCCATATATAACAAACCCACAGCTGACATAAGAGTCAACAAGGAGAAGCTAAAAGCATTTTCCTAAAGATCAAGAACAAGATAAAGATGCCCACTTTCACCACCTTTATTCATCATAGTATTGAAAGTCCTAACCACAACAGTCAGACAAGAAAAAGAAATAAAAGACATCCACATTGGAAAGGAAAAAGTAAAACTGTCATTATTTACAGATGGCATCATACTATATTAGAGAACCTTAAAAATTCCACACAAAAAACCTATTAGAACTTATAAATGAATTCAGTAAAGTAACAGGATATAAAATAAATATTTAGAAATCAGTTACATTTTTATACACTAATAACAAATTATCAGAAAGAGAAATTTAAAAAAAAAACAATCCCATTTGTAATTGCATCAAAACAGTAAAATACCTAGGAATCGATTTAACCAAGGAGGTAAAAGATCTGTTCTTGGAAAATTATGTCATTGAAAAAAGAAACTGAAAAAGATATAAATATAAGGAAGCATATACTGTGCTCATGGGCAGGAAGAATCAACATTGTTAAAATGTCCATACTACCCAAAGTAATCTATAGATTCAATGCAACCCCTATCAAAATACCAATGGCAGTTTTTCAGAGAGCTAGAACAAATAATCCTAAAATTTATATGGAACCATAAAAGATCCTGAATATCCACAGCAATACTGAGGAAGAAGAACAAAGTTGGAGATATCATACTACCTGATATCAAACTATATTACAAATCTATAGTAATCAAAACAGCATGGTACTGGCATAAAAGCAGATACATTGATCAATGGAATACAATAGAGAGCCCCAAAATAAATCCACACTTATATGCTCACTTAATATATGACAAAGAAAGCAAGAATATAGAATGGGGTAAAGTCAGTCTCTTCAATAAATGACGTTGACAAAATTGGACAGATACATGCAAAAGAGAGAGAGAGAGAGAGTGATGAAGAGAGAGAGGAGGGAGAGAGAGAGAGAGAGAGAGAGAAGAAGAAAGAAGAAAGAAGAAAGAAAGAAAAGAAAGAAAGAAAGAAAGAAGAAAAGAAAGAAAGAAAGAAAGAAAGAAAGAAAGAAAGAAAGAAAGAAAGAAAGAAAGAAAGAAAGAAAGAAAGAAAGAAAAACTGGACCACCTTCTTACACCGTATACAAGAATAGACTCAAAATAGTTAAAGACTTAAATATAAGATCATAGACCATAAAACTTCCAGAAGAAAACAGGCAATAATCTCTCTGATATTGTTGCTAGTGATTTATTTTTAGTCCTATCTCTTTGGGCAACAAAAGAAAAACATAAACAAATGGGACTACATCAAACTAAAAAGCTTTTGAACAGCAAAGAAAACCATCAACAAAGCAAAAAGACAGCCAACTGAATGAGAGAAGATATCTGCTTATGATATATCAGGTAATAGGTTATTATCCAAAATATATAAAGAACACATACAACTCAACAATAAAAACAAACAAACAATCCAATTAAAAAATGGAAAGACTTGAACAGATATTTCTCCAAAGAGAAAATACAGATGGCCAGTAAACATGAAAAGATGGTCAATGTCACTAATCATCAGAGAAATGCAAATTAAACCCACAATGAGATAACACCTCACACCTGTAAGAATGACTATCATCAATAAATCAAAAAACAAGTGTTGGCAAGGATGTGGAGAAAAGGGTGCCTTCATACACTGTTGGTGGGATTGAAAATTGGCATAGCCACTATGGAAGACAGTCCGGAGGTTTCTCAAAATTTTAAAAATGGATATACCTTTTGATGCAGCCATTTCACTTCTGGGCATTTACCCAAAGAAAACCCAAACAATTCATAAAGATCTATGCACCACTATGTTCGTGGCAGCACTAATTACAATAGCCAAGACATGGAAGCAAACTAAATGCCCATCAACTGATGGTTGGATAAAGAATTTATGATTCATATATACAATGGAATATTACTCAATCATTAAACAATGAAATCCTACCATTTTCAATGACATTGATGGACCTAGAGGTTAATAAGCTGAGTGAAGTAAGTCTGAGAGAGAAAGATAAATACCATTTGATTTCACTTAGATGTGAAATCTAAGGTCAAAAAGAACAAACTAATCAAAAACACTCACAAATATAAAAGCCAACCTTGTGACAGCCAGAGAGAAGGGGTTTGGAGGGCAAGGAGAAAGTGGTGAAGGGTTAAAGAAGTACAAATTAATAGTTGATAGATGGTCGTGAGGATAGGGAAAAAAATATTTATGAACAAATACTTAAATGAAAAAGAATTAAATGCTTCAATCAAAGAGTGGGTGGCTGAATGGATAGGAAAATAAGACCCATATATATGCTTCCTACAAGAGACTCACTTCAGATTAGAAGACATATACGGACTAAAAGTAAAGGGATGGAAAAGATATTGAGTGATGGACCTAGAGGGTATTTTGCTGAATGGAGTAAGTCAGATAAAGACAAACACCATAATATTTCACATACACATAGAACATAAAGAATAAAATAAACAGCAACAGAATTTACTGAGCAAAATGATGTTGATGAGGCTACAACCTAGAGCGGCCTGTATTCAGTGATGCTTTCTTTTTCCACAAACATGGGGAAATCGAATTAGACAGTGAAACCACTTTAAAGCTAATGGTGCTTATTTTACAGTGATGAAAATGTCAGGAAAGATTTAAAGACATTACCAGCCTTTCCAACAAAAACTCTTCAGGAGCATCCACCCTTTGCTTACTATGAGGACAGGGTAATTGGGCATTATTTGAAAATCAAAGGTCTGATTAAGGGTCAAGCTGTGTTTCAGTATACAAAAATAGTAGAAGCTCTACCAACTTACGGAGTCCATTACCATGCAGTAAATGATAAACAAAGAGTTCCTTGGTGGCTTGGAATCAGCTATAAAGGAATTGACCAGTATGATTTACAAGATAAGGTGAAACCTTGGAAAATCTTTTAGGGTGCTACTTCTAATTCTGCTTAAATGCCAGATGAGGTTAACCGTAGAAGAAAAGAACATGTGCTGTCCAGCTGCACTTTTTATGTCAATACAAAATTAAGTATGCTGTGGAGGAAAAAAATTGAACCCATGGTGGAGGGAAAAATAAAAATAGATAGATGATAGAGGCTCAATTCATCCCTCTGGCAACCAAATCAAAGTTGTGACAGAAACAAGGAGCAAACAGCAAGAAATAATCACCTGGGATCTAGATGAATAAGCCATACAACTAGGGAGAAATCCAAGAAAGCACTCTGTAATGACAGAAGATAGGACAGGGTGAGGACACAAGGCTGCCTGGTCACAACCACTAGGACAAAGGCTCCGGCAGTGTCAGTGGCAGTGGCAGAAGCCTCTTAAAGGGGTGACATCCACTAGCGGATTTTCATAGTGATGGACCTGCTTGCTCTGAGCACCAGTGACAATTCAGGGGCACCAGAGACTTAGAGGGTAACATTGTTGGAGTGAGGGCTAAGGTGAGACTCACTCTGTACAGAAGTGCCAGTGGTATCCATCATTCTTTGTTGAGCCTTCACCCCTCCCAGTGCATGGACACAGTGTCACCATAGCTGAGACATCATCAAACTGGATAACAGAGATTTCTCTACTGAGAAGATTCCCTGAAACCTCGCCTCTTCCAACTCATGGCCCCACCCAAGCCTCACCCAGGTGTATCCTCAGTGAGTCAGGTGCTCCTTGCTGAGCAGCGCTTAGATTCACACTGGAGGCAGCTGGCCTCAGTTTTTGATGAAACCTGTGAGACAACTAAAAGCACAGCATCTATGAATTGCTTGCTGAATCTTGACGGATGGCCCCAGAGGGGCAGAGATTTGGACTGTTTGGTCTGAAGGTGAACCCCTCTCTGGACTGTTCCACTGAACACCTGCTTCACAAATCCACACTAATAAGAGTGGGAGACTCAGGAGTTTTGATTAGTACATAGAAACGAACACACAAAGGCAGCCAAAATGGGAAAACAAAAAAATAGAAACCTTATGAGAGAACAGAACAGAGATCCAGAAATAATGGGGTCAAATAATTTGACTTATGCAGAGTTCAAAACACTAGTTATAAAGATGCTCAATGAACTTTTGGGAAGTGTAGAACTTCAATAAAGAGATCAAAACACGTAAAAATGAAATTGGAAATTATAAAAGGGAACTAGTCTGAAATAAAGAACACATTATCTGAGATGAGAAGTATATTAAATGTGATAAACAAAGGAATGAACAAAGTGAACAAAGGAAAAGATCAAATGACCTACCTAGATGTTGGGAAAGCCAAGGACACTCAATCAGAATGGCAAGAAAAAAGATGACAAGACTATAAAAATAATTTAAGGAGCATATGGCACACTATTAAAGGTCAAAATATCCATGTCATGGGAGTACCTGAAGGAAAACAAGATGTTGAACAGCTATTTGAAAAAATAAAAATGGAAACCTTCCCTAACGTGGTGAAGGAAATGGACATATGACCGCAGAAAGCTCAGAGAATACCGAAAATGAGGGATCCAAAGAGGCCTACACCAAGACACATCATAATTAAAATGCCAAAGGTTAAATACAAAGATAGAATCTTAAAAGCAGCAAGAGAAAAGCAGATAGTTACATCTAAGGGGGCACCTGTAAGACTGGCAACTAATTTCTCAAAAGAAATTTTGTAAGACAGAAGGGCTTTGCACAAAATATTTGATGTAAAGAAGGCCCAGGATCTACAACCAAGAATACTTTATATAGCAAAGCTATCATTTAGAGTTTAAGGAGAGATAAAGAGCTCCCCAGACAAAAATAAGCTAAAGGAATTTATCACCACAAAGCCAGTATTACAAGAAATGTTGGAGGGACTTCTTTAAGAAAAAAAGACATGTATAAATAAGCATGAATAAAGAATGGTAACAGCTACATTCCTACCAATAAGTACTTCAAATGGAAAAGAATTAAATGATCCAACTAAAAGATAGAGTGGATGAATGGATAAGAAAACAAGACCCCTATATGCTGCCTACAGGAGACTCGCTTCAGATTAAAAGACACACAGACTAAAAAGAAGGAAATGAGAAAAGATATTACTTTGATAGACCTAGAAGGTATTTAAGCTAGACAGAGAAAAATAAATACTATATGATTTCACTTATATGTGGAATCTAAGGAATAAAAAAGAACAAACTAATCAAAAACAGACACAAATATAGTGAACAATCTGGTTATGGATGGTGAGGAGGGAAGTTGGGAAGCTGGGAGAATTGGGTGAAGGATTAAAGAAGTACAAATTAGTAGCTGATGGATGGTCACAGGAATGGGGAATAAGGCATAGGGAATGCAGTTAGCAATATGTTGGCTAGGTGGAGGGTCAGGAGAGGGAGGGAGCAATTTGGGGGATCTTTTTTATAAACTATATAGATATCTAACCAACGTATTGTATACTGGAAACTAATTGAAATAAATAAATTTTTTAAAAAGCTAAAAAAAAATCACCGAATGTCAACTGGAGACTGGTGGGGTGGAAAATGGTGTCGATGATAGAGGCTTTGTACATTCCCTCTTGTGATTACATCAAAGGCATGCTGGAAACATGAAGTAAAGGGCAAGCAGAGTCGCCTGGGGGTCTAGATAAACAGAAGCATTACAACTAGGGAGAGAAATAAGACATCATCCTGTAATGGTAGAAGGTAGAATGGGTTGAAGATGTGAGGCTACCCGGTCCCCAGCGGCTAAGTGGGACAGAGGCAATGGCAGCAGCAGCAGGCAGCTGCACATGTCTCTTAAACAAACTGTAGCTGCAACCAGACTTTGTGGTGATGGACTCGCTCACTTTCAGCACCAGAGCTGGGTAGGCTGCTTGGGGGGCACCAAGGACTTACAGAGAAATGCTGAGTTGTTGGAGTGAGGACCGTAGACAAGGCTTTCTCCTGGGTAGAAGTACTGGTGGAATCCATTGTTATTCTGTTGAATAACATCCCAGCATACAGATGCAGTGCTGCCATAGCTGAGATGCCATCAAACTAGATAACAGAAGTTCCTCTTCCCAGAGGATTCTCTGAAACTTCACCTTCCCAACCCGCGGCCCCACCCAAGCCACATCCAGTTATGCCCTTGGCAGATCTTGTGCCTCTTACTGAGCAGCTCTAAGACCCATACTGGTGGCAGTGGACCTCAGTTTCTGGCATGGCCTCTTGAGCAAGTATAAGCACAGCATCTGTGAATTGCTTGCTGAATCTTAACAAGTGGCCCTGGAGAGACTCAGGCTGGCACTAAACTTGACCTGCAGCTGAACCCCCTTAGGACTATGCCTCTGGACACCTACTACACAAAGCCACGCTAATAAGACTTGGAGACTTAGGAACTTTGACTAGTACATAGAAACAGACATAGAAAGGCAGCCTAAATGGGAATACAAAGAAGCAGAAATCATATGAAAGAACATAAATCAAGGAAAAATGGAGTCAAGCATCAAACAGATGCAAAATTCAAAACAGTGGTTATAAAGATGCTCAATGAAATTATGGGAAGATTAGATGAACTGAGTGAGAACTTTAACAAAGAGATAAAAAAAAACCATAAAATTGGAAATGGAATTATAAAAAAGAACTAGTCAGAAATAAAGAATACATTATCTGAGATGAAGAGTATTTTAGAGGGAATCAACAAAGTGATGAATAAGAGGATCGAACCACCAATATAGAGGATGGAACATCCAGGGACACCCAATCAGAAAGGCAAGAAAAAAGAAGTTAAGGATACTATAATAAGTTAAGGAGCTTATGGGACACATTTAAATGTAAAAACATCCATGTCGCAGGGGTATCTGAAGGAGATGAGGGAGAACAAGAAGTTGAAAAGCTAATTGAAGAAATAATGACGGAAAATTTTCTTAACCTAGTGAAAGAAATAGACATACAACGCCAGGAAGCTCAGAGAGTCTCCACCATGGTGAACCCAAAGAGGCCCGCACCAAGATACAACATAATTAAAATGCCAAAGTTTAAATGGAAAGAGAATCTTAAAAGCAGCAATAGAAAAGCAATTAGTTATCTACAAGGGAGTACCCATAAGACTGGCAGCTGATTTCTCAAAAGAAACTTTGTAGGACAGAAGGGGTTGGCACAAAATATTTGATGTGATGAAAACCCAGGATCTACAACCAAGAATATTTTATCCAGCAAAGTTATCATTTAGAGTTAAAGGACAGATAAAGAGCTTCTCATAGAAAAAGAAGCTAAAAAAATTCATCAACACCAAGCCAGTATTACGAGAAATGTTGGCGGAACTTCTTTAAGAAGAAAAAACATATATCCAAAACAGAAATAAAGAATGGCAATAACTACATACCTATCAACAAGTTACTCAAATGGAAAAGAATCAAATGTTCCAATCCAAAATAGGGAAGCTGAATAAGAAAACAAGCCCCCTACATATGCTGTGTACAAGAGACTTGCTTCAGAGTTAAAGACATAGAATAAAAGGAGGGAGACGGAAAAAGATATTGCCTTGATGGACCTCGAGGGTATTATGCTGAATAAAGTAAGTCATATAGAGAAAGACAAACACCACATGATTTCTTGTACATGTTGAATCTCAAGAACAAAATAAGGAATAACAACAAGAATGGAGACAAACTCATAGATACAGATTATATTTTCAGGCAAACTAGACAAGAGGTGATTTGGAGATACAGTGAAAAAGGGCAAAGGGATTAAGAAGTACAAATGTATAGTTACAAAATAATCGTGGAGATATAAAGTGTAGTATAAGGAAAGTAGTCAACATTGTTTTAATAAATATGTAAGTGGAGGAACAAGGGTACTAAATTTAGTGGGATAATCACTTTGTGAGTTATATAGATTTCTAATACTATGTCATACACCTGAAACTAATACAATATTATATGCCAACTATAATTGAAAAATAAAAAATATTTTAAAAATTATTGCACAAATACACATATATATTATTCAAAAGTTAGATAATAGTAAAACCTGCCAGATAAAAAGTGAAATACCTATTTCATATATCCCATCTTCACTTTCTATTTTTATTTCTTTCCCCCCCAAAACTATTATTAATAGTCCATGTTTTCTTTGAGATGTTTTATGTGTATGTTCTTGAAACATAGAGTGTAACAAGAATATAGTCTATCATTTTTAGTGTAGTAAGATATTTTTATTTTTTATTTAATTTTTTTTCAATTATAGTGGCATACGATGTTATATTACCTTCATCTGTACAATATATTGCTTAGAAATTTACATAACTTAAGAAGTGATCACCCTGATAAATCTAGTTTCCATCTGATGCTACATATAGGTTATTACATTATTACTGACTATATTCCTTGTGCTATTCCTTGCATCCCTATGACTATTTTCTAACTACTTATTTGTATTTGTTGATCTGTTCCACTTTTTCACCCACCCCCAACCCCCTCATCTGACAACCCTCAAAATGATCCCTATATCTATTTTGTTTCTGTTTGTTTCTGTTTTGTTAGTTTATTTTGCTCTTTAGATTCCACATGTAAGTGAAATCTTACAGTATTTGTCTTTCTCCATATGACTTACTCAATTCAGCACGATACTCTCTAGATCTATTCATGTTGTTGCAGATGGCAAGATTTTATTCTTTTTTAAAAAAAATTATTTGTATGGGTGAGTAAAATTCTGTTCTATGTATGTACCACATCTTTATTCACTTATCCATTGATGGACACCAAGTTTCTCTTCATATCTTGGGTTTTGTAAATAATGCCCAATGAACATATGAGTGGACATGTCCCTTCAAAGTAGTATTTTGAGTATCTTCGAATTAATATCCAGAAGTGAGATTACTGGTTAATTTTTTGTCTTTTATTAAGCTTTTGTTTTAAAGTCTATGTTGCATTGCTACCCCAGACTTACTTTCTTTCTTTCTTTCTTTCTTTCTTTCTTTCTTTCTTTCTTTCTTTCTTTCTTTCTTTCTTTCTTTCTTTCTTTCTTTCTTTCTTTCTTTTTCTTTCGAATAGCTTTATTTTGTTTGGGGGGATGGACAGGTCTGCAGTCTCAGAACTTCTGGATTGTTTCTTGGTGCTGGCAGCCTTGGTGACCTTGAGCATGTTGAAGCACACAATCTTGCCCAGGGCCAGGCACTCACCCACTGTGACAATGTTGCCAATCTGGACATCTCTGAAGCAGGGAGACAGGTACACTGACATGTTCTTGTGGTGCTTCTCAAAGAGGTTGTACTTTTGGATGTAGTGGAGGTAGTCTCAGCAGATGACAATGGTCTTCTGCATCTTCATCTTGTCACCACGTCAGACAGGGTGTGCCTTCAGATAGAGACATTACTGGTAAAAGGGCATTTCTTTTGAATGTAGGTGACCTCGATGGCCTCCTTGGGTGTCTTGAAACCCAGACCAATGTTCTTGCAGTACTGCGGGAGCTAATCTTTGACAATTTCTCCAAGCAGGACTCTTTTCTTATTTTGAAAGATGGTTGGCTGCTTTTGGTAGGCACGCTTAGTCTGAATGTCCACCATCTTCATGGCTGCCTGAAAAAAAGACCAGATTCTAGATTTTAATACACATTTTCATAAATTTTTTTTTCTAGCTCCTCACTCTTAGCCTGTGTGTATTTTGATCTAAAGTGAATCTCTCATAGGCAGGAAGTGTAAGGTTCTTGTTTTCTTATCCATTTAACCACTCTATCTTTTGATTGGAGCATTTAATACTTTTTCATTTTAAGTAATAGTTGATTGATGTGTAGTTATCACTGTTTTATCATCTATATTTTTAATATTTTCTTCTTCTTCTTCTTAAATAAATTCCTCTAGCATTTCCTGCAATACTGACTTGGTGTTGATAAACTCTTAGCTTATTTTTTTTGGTCCAGGAAGTTTTTTATCTGTCCTTCGAGTATAAATGATAGCTTTGCTGGATGGAGTAATTTTGATTGTAGGTCCCTGTTTTTCATCACTTTGAATATTTCCTGTCAATTCCTTCTGGCCAGCAAACTTCATTTTGAGAAATCACCTGACAGTCTAATGGGAGCTCCCTTGTAAGTATCTTGCAGCTTTTAAGATTCTCTTTTCGTCTTTAACCTTTGGCATTTTAATTATGATGTGTCTTGCCATGGGCCTCTTCGGGTTCATCTTGTTTGAGATTCTGCACTTCCTCTGCTTGTATGTCTATTTCCTTCACCACATTAAGGAAGTTTTCTGTCATTATTTCTTCAAATAGATTTTGAATTCCCTTCTCTCTCTCTTCTGCTTCTGGTACCCTTATATTGCAAATACTGGTACACTTGATGCTGTCCCAGAGGCCCTTTAAACTAGTCTCATTTTTTAATTTTTTTTTTCTTGTTACAGTTCTGACTAGGTGTTTTCTGCTACCTTATCTTATAAATTGCTGACTCAGTCCTCTGCTTCATCTAATCTACCGTGAACTCCTAAAGTATTTTTTCGTTTCAGTTATTATATCCTTCATTTCTAATGGGTTCTTTTTTATGTTTTCTCCATTTTTATGTTTTCTGTCTCTTTTTTAAAATTCTCACTGACTTCACCTATTCTTCTCCTAGGTTCTTTGAGCATCCTTATAACCTGCGTTTTGCACTCTGCCTCTGATAGATTGCCTGACTCTCTCTCTCTCTCTCTCTCTCTCTCTCTCTCTCTCTCTCTATATATATATATATATATATATATATATATATATATATATACACACACACACACACACACATACACGCACACACACATATATACATATATATACACACACATACATACATACATACATACATACATATATTAGTTCCTTTTCTGGAGCTTTGTTATGTTCTTTCATGTGGGACATGTTTCTTTGTCTTCTCATTTTAGCTACTTACCTATGTTTGTGTTTATGTCTCAGGGCTCCTAAGTCTCACAGTCTTAGTAAAGTGGCCTTATTTAGTGTCTTGTGGGGCCCAGTTGCACAGTCTTTCCTCATCAACTGTGCCAAGTGCTCCAGGTATGTCCCTTGTATGGGTTGTGTGTGCCATCTTATTTTAGTTGAGCTTTAGTTGCTGTTTGTGCATCAATGAGAGGGATTTCCTTGAACTGATTGCTTGCAATGACTGGTTGGTGAGGGGCAGACCCTATGGAGCAGGATGTGCTTTAGCAGGGTTCTGGTGCCTGCCCAGTCTGTCCTTTGAGTGTATCTTCCTCAGATGAAGCCTCAGGTTATGCTCCAGCTCAGGTTTAAGACAACCACTGATCATGCTGGCTCTAGAGTCCCCTGGGAGTGGTCCTTCCCTAGGCTAAGTTCAACTGCAGTCAGCACACTTCCTACAGCCACTAGAACCCTGGGCTGGGGAGCCCTGTGTGGGGCTGGGGCTCCTCTCTCCTGTGGGAGTACTTATGCAGTCGAGATATCCTTTTCAATTCTCAACCTCCACATGCAATAGCGGAACCAGCTCTTATCACAACGTCGCCCTACCAGTAAGTCTCAATGTGGCCTCTTATGTAAGTCCCCAGTTGTAGGACTTCTGTTCAGCCATACCTCAGGTGATTCCCAATGTGATTGTTCTGTAGTTTAATTGTAATTTTAATGTGGCCATGAGAAGAGGTGAGCACAGTGTCTCCTTCCTTACTACGCCCTCTTGACTGGCAAGACATATTTTTTTTAAATCTGCTAGGGGTTTTTAGTTTTTCAAATGCCTTTTTAGACTCTTGATATTCACAGTCTGCACAGAGTAAGCACTAATTAAATGCACGTTCTTTTAAAATTTTTATTTGTATCGATATAATGTACTGTTTCTTCTTCAATCTATTAATGTATTCAGTGTAATATCTTCCCTAATATTACATTATCTTTAGGTTATTGTAATAAATCCTAATTTGTCAGTATGTATTATTTTATGTACTCATAATTTTTAATTTCTTAAGATTTCATTTGGACTGCTTACACATAGTTTATTAAGTCTAAGCTGTTAATTTTCCTTAGTGTGTTATCTTTCTTCTTTTTGACTTTGAATACCTTAGTTTTATCAAATGAATTATGCAACTTCTCTTCCTTTATGGTATACTTCACATACCCATGAATATTTTCTAACTACCATTTTGTACTTCTTAATCCCTTCCCTTTTTTACCCATCCCAACACCTCTCACATCTGGCAACCCTCAAAATGTTCTTTGTATCTATGATTTTTGTGTGTGTTTTGTTTGTTTATTTTTTTAGATTCCACATGTAAGTGAAATCATATAGCATTAATCTTCTTCTGTCTTACTTACTCTGATCAGCACACTACCATCTAGGACCATGCATGTTATTTATCGCAGGTATCAAGATTTGATGCAGAGATGCACATGTCACTTCTAAGTAGGATTTGGGGTTTCTTCAGATAAATACACAGAAGTGGGCTTTCTGAGTGTTTCTTTGTCTCTTGTTATAAACTTTGTTTTAAAATCTGTTTTTGTCTGATATAAGTAATGCTATCCCAGATTGTTTTTTCATTTCCATTTTTATGAAATAAATTTTTCCATCCCTTTATTTTCAGTCTGTATATACCTTTTAATGTGAAGTGAGTCTCTTGTAGGCAGCATATGTAAGGGCCTTGTTTTCTTATCCATTCAGCCACTTATCTTTTGATTGGAGACTTTAATTCATTCACATTTAAATCAATTGTTGATAGATATGTAGTTATTACCGATATTCACATTTTTTATCTTTTTCTGGAGCTTTGTTCTGTTCTTTCATTTGAGACATGTTTCTTTTGTCTTTCCATTTTGGCTGCCTCCCTGTGTTTGTTTCTGTGTATTAGGTAAGATACCAATGTCTCCCAGTCTTAGTAAAGCAGCTTTATGTAGTAGGTGTCCTATGGGGCCCAGTGGCACAGTCTTCCCTGCTCACCTGAACAGGATGCTCCAGGCATGTCTCATGAATGGGTTGTATGTGCCCTTCTGTTGTAGTTGAGCCTTGGTTGCTGTTTGCCCATCAGTGGGAAGAATTGAGCCTTGGTCTGTTTGTGAGGACTGGCTGGTGAGGGGCTGACACTACATAGCAGAGTTTACTTTAGCAGGACTCTGGTGCCTGCCCAGTCTGCCCTTGGTGTATGTTATCCTTGGATGTAGACCCTAGTTGTACTTCAGCTCAGTGGAAGCCAGCCACTAGTCATTCCAGCCTGGGAAGGGACCCACCACAGGCCACATTCAGCTATCTACTGCCTTTGGATTTCCTGAGGCCACCTGGCAACAATCACAAAGCAATTCACAAATGCCCACCACCCATGTTGGTCTTAGAGGTGCCTCAAGAGACAAAGCCAGAAACCGTGTTCATCTGTTGCTAGTGCCAGGCTTGGGGCCGCTCAGCAAGCGGTACAGGGAATGCTGAGACCAGATACTACTTGTTTGCATTGTGTGAACCTTTAAGACATTATAGGAAATTCCACACTATTGGTAAAGATAGGCTGTTTGTATGGAAAAGACACTGGAGGTGTCTTGGGTGGGCTTGCAAGTTGGGAGGGGTAGGGTCTCGGCGAATCATCAGGGCTGGGCAACCGATGTTAGCCAGGTTGATCAATATTCGGATAAGGCATTCACCTTGGTTTGCATGCCAGGGAGGGTGCAGTAAAAGAACAATGGATTCAGTCAACACTTCTGTCTAGGAGAAAGCTGCCCTTTCAGCCCTCACCCTGAAACTGGAAAATTTAGTTCCCTCCGTATGTCTCTGGCACATTTTGAGCAGTTAACCCACTGCTGGAGTTCAGAGCAAGTGAGTCTGTCAGTAAGTCCTTACATGGACCCTTTAACAGGAATTTCTGATTCCCACAGCTTTTTTGTCTCACTCAGCCAAAATCTCCTCTGGTTTTCACAGCCAGAGGTTGTGGGGATTTCTTTTCCTGGCACTGAAACCCTGGACTGGGAAGCCCAGTGTGTGGCCAGGACCCCTCTCTCTTCCATGGGGACCTCTGTAACTGAGATATCCCTCTGATTCTCAATCGCCACATATAGGTCTGGGACTAGCTGATATCAATCTTCTGTTCCTTCGATTTGTCTCCAGATAGCCTCTTTCATATGTCTCCAGTTGTAGAACTTCTGTTCAGCCAGACCTCAGGCAACTCCCAATGATTGTTTTCCAGTTTAGTTGTAATTTTGATGTGGTCATGAGAGGAGGCAAGCATGGCATTTACCTACTACACAATCTTGAATGGAAGTCCTCATTATTATTATTATTATTATTTTTTTTTTTACCTGATAACATATAATGTAGAGTCTCTTTTAATATGCTTATTTGCAAACTATATATCTTCATTGGTGAGATGCCTGCTAATCCTTGGCCTATTTTTTTTTGGTTGAATTGTTTGCTTTCTTATTAGTGATATATAAAAGTTCTTTGTATCTTGGATAACATTCTTTATTTGATGTGTCTTTTGCAAACATTTTTTCCCAATCTGTGGCTTGTCTTCTAATTCTCTTTACAATGTTTTTCACAGAGCAGAAGTTTTTAATTTTAATGATTTCTAGTTTATTAGTTATTTATTTCATGGATCATGCTTTTGGTGCTTTTTCCAAAAAGGTATCACCATACCCAAAGTCACCTAGATATTTTCCTATATTATTTTCTAAGTGTTGTATATTTAGGGCTATAATCCATTTTGAATTTTTTAAATGGAGGGTATAAATTTTGGGTCTAGATTCGGGTTTTTGTTTTTGCTTATAGATGTCCAGTTGTTCCAGCACAACTCGTTAAAGAGACTATCTTTGCTGCAATGTATTACCTTTGCTCCTTTGTCCAAGATCAGTTGACTATATTTATGTAGATCTATTTCTTGGCTCTCTATTCTGTTCCATTGATCTCTTAGTCTCTTCTTTCACCAATACCACACTGTCTTGATAACTGTAGCTTTATATCAAGTCTTAAAGTTTGGTATTCAGACCTCCAACTTTGTTCTCTTTCAATATTGTATTGGGTATTCTAGGATTTTTACTTCACCATGTAAATTTTAGAATCGGTTTGTCAATATTCATTGATCAAATTGGGAAAAACCGACATGTTGAAAATATTGAGCCTTCCTATTTATGAACATTAAATATCTTTCTACTTATTCAGTTCTTTGATTTCATTCATCAGAGTTACATAGTTTTCCTCAAATAGGTCTTACATGTACATTTTGTTAGATTTATGCATAAGTATTTCATTTCTGGAATGCTAATGTAAATGGTATTGTGTTTTTTAACCTCAAATTTCATTTGTTGGTAAGTTTCCTGTATTTTATTTGCTAAAGTTGCCAAACTTACTATTTAGATTCTCTATTTGTGAATTTCAGTATTCGCCACTTAAGAATTTGTTCAACTATAAGTAACAGAAAACACAACTGATATTGGGTTAAACAGATAGGCATTTTTTTCCAATATAATAATAAATTTTGAGATGGACAAATACTGGTATCAGTTCAATAGTTCAAAATATCATGAATAATTTGTCAGTCACATGATAGCAGTATGGCTGTTATAGCATCAGACATCACAGCCATAGTACTTTCTATTAATGCCTCTATTATCAGGAAAGCAAAAGCTGACCCAACAACTATGAACAGACTTATTATTATATTAACCAATACTGATTATATGGCTATCTCTATTTGCAAGAGAATCTGTGAACCTAACTATTTAGCTTTTCTACCTTCTAAATGGAAATGGGCAAAGGAAAGGAGATGAGAATGGATATTATGATATGCACCTAGCAGTGCCTTCTATAAAGTAATTTCTATTTTCTCTTCAAATTATCTCTTTCATCAAGAATTTTACATTTATTAGCTTAATATACACCATCTAGCTTTATACCACCTAACATACACTGTTCAAATGCAAGTGTAAATTCGTAAAACCTCTTTAGAAATTGGTTGGCAAGATGGATACATGCTCCATGACCCAGAAATTCCACTCCTTGGTAGGAATACACTCAACAGAAATCCATATCACCAAAGATATGCACAAGAATATGTGTAGCAGTTGTATTCATAATAGTCTAAAACTGAAAACTACCTAAACTCCCATCAACAGTAAAATGAATAAATTATGGCATACTCATGCAATAAAGTCTGGGTAGTTCATATACTGGCCAAATGACTTCACATGAAAATATAATTCAGTTTCACAAACAAAATGTTGAGTGAAAGAAGCCATATACCAAAGTGGACATGCTTTATGATACCATTTATATAATATTCAGAAGGAGATCAGATTAATCCATATTATTAAAAGTCAAGATTGGAGTTACCCTCACTAGAGAGGTAATTACTAAAAATGAGCATAAGAAGAATTTCTGGAGGGCTTATAATGTTATTTTATTTAACTTAGGTATGTTCAACTTGGAAAAATTATTTTGATTTTAACTTATGATTTGTATACATTTCTGTATGTAGGTTATAATTAAATTTAAGTAAAAAATAATCTATGTGAACAAAAAAAATCTTGACTACAGGCTAAATTGAACCATCTGGCTGTGAGTCTCTACTTTCGAGTAATTACTTATGTGAGGTAGCATTTGAAATATTATGGTTTTCACATCTACTTATATTACATATTTTTAAAATTATAGTTGACATACAACATTATGTTAGTTTCAGGTGTACAGTACTGTGATTAGACATTTATACAACTTATGATATTATCACCATGATAAATCTAGTTCCCACCTGACACCATACATAATTATAATAATAGTATAGACTACATTCCCTATGATATATTCTATGTTCTTATGACTTTTTAAATTTTTTTCTTTATTTTTATTTATTTATTTTTATTATAGTGATATTGGTTAACGAAATCCAGTCAGTTTCAGGTGTACAATTCAACAGTAAGTCATATATATATTGAATTGTACGTTCACTGCCCATAATTAGATTTCTTTCTGTTGCCACATATTTAACCCCTTTTACCTCGTCTACCTCCTCCCCTCCAGCTCCTCTCCCCTAACTTCCGGTAACCACTAGTCTATTGTCCAAATCTATGAGTATCTGTTTCTTTGTCCTGTTCGTTTGTTGCTTTTAAGTTTATATCCTACATATAAGTGATATCAAGGGGTTTTCAAGGTTTTCTGTCTGGCTTATTTCGCTTAGCATGATTATCTCAACATCAATTCAAGTTGTCACAGATGGCAGTGTTTCATCTCTTCAAATGGCTGAGTGATATTCCATTCTATATATGTAACACAGCTTCTTTACACAATCGTCTATTGAAGGGAAGATCCTCTGCCCATTTCTTTTTGTTGTTATTGAGCTGCATGAGGGTATGAGGGCTTTTTTTTGTATATTTTGGATATTAGGCCCTTATCATAGGTGTTGCTTTCAAACATATTTTCCCATTCGGATGATTGTCTCTTTACCTTGTTGACGGTTTCTTATGCTGTGCAAAAGCCTTTTAGTTTGATGTAGTCCCATTCATTTATTTTTGCTTTTACTTCCCTTGCCTTTGAGGTCAAATTCATAAAATTCTCTTTAAGTTCAAGGTCTCTGAGATTAGTTCCTATGTTTTATCGTATGCAATTTTTTTGTCAGGTCTTATATTCAAGTTCTTATTCCATTCTGAGTTAATTTTGGTGTGTGGTGATAGAAAACAGACTAGTTTCATTCTTTTGCAGGTAGTTTTCCAGTTTTTCTAGCACCGTTTATTAAAGGGGCTTTCCTTTCTCCACTGTATGTTTTTGGCTTTTTTTTCATCGAATTTTGTTTGCCCATATAAATATAGGTTTATTTCTGCACTATTCTTTCTGTTCTACTGGTCTGTGTGTCTGTTTTTCTGCCAATATCATGCTGTTTTGATTATTATCTCTTTGTATTATAATTTGAAGTTGGGCAGAGTTATGTTTTCAGCCTTGTTTTTCTTCCTCAGAATAGATTTGGTGATTCAGGGTCTTTTGTACTTCCACACAAATATGTTGATTTTTTGTTCTACTTCTTTAAAAAATGCCAATGGTATTTTGATGGGGATTGCGTTAAATCTGTATAATGTTTTAGGTAATAAGATCATTGTAACTATGTTGATTCTTCCAATCCCCCAAAATGGAATGCCTTTTCATTTCTTTGTATTTTCTTCAATTTCTTTTAATAAGATCTTATAGTTCTCATTATATAGGTCCTTCACATGTTTTATTAGATTTATTCCTAGGTATTTTATTCTTTTTGTTGTAATTTCAAAAGGAATTATTTTTTCCACTTTTTTTCCGACACTTCATTATTAGAGTATAAGAAAGCTATGGATTTTTGAACGTTGATTTGTATCCAGAAAATTTACTGTATTTGTTTGTTGTTTCTAACAGTGTTCTTGTGGAGTCTTTAGGGTTTTCTATATAGAGAATCATGTCATCCACAAATAGTGACAGTTCGACTTTTTCATTTCCTATTGGGATGCCTTTTAGATCTTTCTCTTACCTGCTTTCACTCTCTAGAACCGCCACCGTTATATTAAAAAACAGTCGCTATAGTGGACCACCTTGTCTTGTTCCTGATCTTAGAGGGAAGATTTTCATTTTTTTCACCATTCAGTATAATGTTGGCTAAGGGTTTATCATACTTGGCCTTTATTATGTTAAGGTACTTTTCTTTTATAACAATTTTGTTAAGTGTTTTGATCATGAATGGATGCTGTATCTTATCAATGGCATTTTCTGCATCTATTGATATGAACATATGATTCTTATTTTTTAATTTGTTTATGTGGAATATCACATTAATAAATTTGCATATGTTGAACCATACCTGTGCACATGGGATGAAGCTCACCTGATTATAGTGTAAAATCTTTTATTAATTTTAATTAGTTTTAAGTATACAGTACATTGATTAGACATCTATTTAGTTCATAAAACTATCCCCTCCTTCCCTAGGAGGCACCCAGCCGTCATATTAAGGCTAACTGAATTTCTTATGCCATGTTCCTAATCCCCATGACCAGCTATCAACTAGTTATTTGTACTTCTTTTACCCTTCACCCCATTCTCCCAGCCCCACAACCCTCCCTCACTTCTTTCTATCACCAAATTGTCCACTATTTGTGAGTCTGTTTTTGAATAGTTTGTTTTTTCTGTTCCTTAGATTCTGCATATAAGTGAAATTATATGGTATTTATCTTTCTCTGTCTGACTTATTTCACTCAGGATAACAACCTCTTGGTCCATCCATGTTGATGCAAATGGTAGGACTTCATGTTTTATAAGGGCTGAGTAATATTGCATTGTATATATGAACCATAATTTCTTTATCCAATCATCTGTTGATGGGCATTTAGGTCACTTCCATATCTCAGCTGTTGTAAATTATGCTGCCATGCATATTGGGGTGCACAGATCTATGTGAATTATTGTTTTGGTTTTTGTTGGATAAATAATGAGAAGTGAAATTGCTGGGTCAAAAGGCATATTCATTTTTAATTTTTTGAGAAACCACCACACTGTTTTCCATAGTGGCTGTACAAATATGCAATTGTTAGTATCTTATTTATAATTTTTGCATCTGTGTTTATAAGAGATATTGGTCTGTAGTTTTCTTTTTTCTGTTATCTTTATTAGGTTTTGGTATCAGGGTAATATTGGCATCATGAAATAAGGTAGGGAGCATTGCCTCCTCTTTGACTTACTGGAAGAGTTTGGGGAGAGTTGGTATTAAATCTTCTTTGAATATTTGATAAAATTTACTGGTGAAGAAACCTGGTCCTGGACGTTTACTTTTTGGTAGCTTTTCGATGATTGTTTCAACTTCCATACTGCTGATCGGTCTATTTATATTTTCCATTTCTTCTTGATTCAATCTATGAAGGTCACATCTTTCTAATTACTGGTCCATTTTTCTAGGTTATTAAATTTGTGTTATATACTTTTTCATAGTATTCCTGTAAGATTATTTATTACTGCAGCGTCTGCCATAATTTTCCCTCTATTCTCCCTGATTTTGTTTATTTGTGTCCTTTCTATTTTTATTTTAGTGAGTCTAGCCAGGGGTTTGTCAATTTTATTAATCTTCCCTTAGAACTAGCACATTGTTGCATTTACTTTTTTCTATTTTTTTAATTTCATTTAATTCTGCTCTAATTTTGATTATTTCGTTTATTCTACTGATTTTAGGCTTCATTAGCTTTTCCTTTTCTAGTTTTTAAAGAAGTGTTAGGTTGTTTATTTGGGCTCATTCTTGTTTTTGGAGATAGGCCTGTAATGATATTAACTTTCTTCTTATGACCACTTTTGCCATGTTCCAAAAGAATTGATATGTTGTACTATAATTATCATTTGTTTCTATGTATCTCTTGATCTCTCTTTTTATTTCTTCTCCGACACAGTTATTCTTCAGTAGCACATTATTTAATCTCCACATATTTGTGGTTCTTCCTGATTACTTTATGCAGCTGTTCTATAGTTTCAAAGCATTATGATTAGAGAATATAATTGATATGCTGTCAGTATTCTTATATTTGCTGAGGCTGTCTCTGTGTCCCAGTACATGGTCAATCCTTGAGAATGTTCTATGTTCACTATAGAAGAATGTATAAGCAACTGTTTTGGAATGGAAGGCTGTGTAAACAAATGTAAATTATATCCAGTTTTCTAATGTGTTATTTAAGGATGTTATTTTCATATGGATTTTCTGTTTGGATGATCTGCCCATATCCAACAGTGGGGTATTTAGGTCCCCTACTATGATAGTGGTTTAGACTGTTTCTCCCTTTAGTTCTGTTAGTAATTGCTTTACATATTTTGGGGCTCCATGATTGGGAGCATAGATATTAATAAGTGTATATCTTCTTGGTGCATGATTCCCTTTATCGTTATGAAATGTCTCTCAGTATCTTCCTTTACCTTTCTTTTTATTTTGAAGTGTATTTAATATGATATTAGTACTGCTACTCCCAATTTTCTCTGAATGCCATTTGCTTGAAATATCATTTTTCACCTTTTCACTTTGAGTCTATATTTGTCTTTGGAGCTGAGATGTGTCTTCTGGAGGCAGCATATGGTTGATTTTTGTTTTTGATTCATTCTTCAGTTCTGTTTCTTTTGATTGATGAGTTCAGTCCATTTACATTTAAGCTTATTATTAAAATCTGAGGCCTTCTTATAGTCATTTTCTCTTTGGCTTTCTTGTAGCTCAGTTTTTTCATTGCTTCCTTGTTCTGTGTTTTTTTTTGTTGTTTTGTTTTGCTTTTTTGGGGTTAGGTTTTGTGAGGTTTCCCTCTGGTTCTTATAGGTTTATGTTATATACTTCAGTTCTGAATCTTCTGCGTGTGGTTACCGTTAAGAATATATAAAGGATAGTTATGTGTGTGTGTGTGTGTGTATATATATATGTGTGTGTATATACACACAGTTGTCCATTTTCTTCTGTGTGTGCCTTATCTCCATTCCCCTTTGTAAATTTGGATCTTTGAATTCTCCCCTTTTCAATCGTTGTTGTCTCAATTTGTCTCTATGTATGCTAAACATTCATTACTATCTTGCTACAGCAATTTTTTTTCTCATTGTGTAAGCTTATAATGCCCTGTTCTTAGTAAGGGTTGCACTCCCCTGCTTCTATTTGCCTCATAGTTATCTTACTCTCAATTATTATTATTTTTTTTGCCATTTTGTTTTTGGTGAGCTGACCCATTTTAGTATTTCCTGTAGTGCAAGCCTTGTAGTGAAGAATTCCCTTTTCCTGTTCTGCAGGCATTGTAGTGAATTTTGTTTTTGTTGTTGATTTTTGATAAGTTTAATACAATGTGTCTTGAAGAAGGTCTTTTTGAGTTGAGACAATTGGGTGTTCTGTTGACTTCTTGAATTCTATGTTCCAGCTCATTCCTTAGTTTGGAAAATTCTTGTCAACTATTTGTCTTAAAGTGCTTTCTAGCCCCTGCTCATTTTCCTCACCTTCGAGAATGCCCATTATTCTTATGTTTCCTCTTCTGATGATATCAGCTACTTTTTGTATTTCTCTTTCATTATTTTTTAATCTTTGGTTTATATGTTCTATCTTCTGATTTATTTCTAGCTTTCTGTCTTTGATATCACTGATCCTTTCCTCCATATTGTTGACTCTATTTCCCAGCTTGCTATTTTATTTTTCAACTCTTGCAGTGTGTTCTTCATGTCCAGAAGTTCTATTTGTTTCTTCTTGAAGGTTTCAAGCTCCTTACTGAAAAAATTCATTCTGCTCATCTAGTTACATTTCAAATTCCTGACATCCTTGAGATGTCTCTTTTTGGATCTCACTGGTTTTTTTCAGAAGTACTATTCTGACTTCTATGTCATTTATGTCACATATTTCTATGTCTCTAAGTTTATTTTCAGGTGTTTTTTCTCTTTCATTCTGAGATGTGTTGTCACCTTGACTGTTCATGGTGTTTAATAGAAGATTTCTCCATTTTTGCATTAATAGAAGTGTATTTTCCTTTCCCCCCTCCCCCCCAGAAAGTGGATTTACTATATAAAAGTGTCTCTTTAGCTTGTTGTAAAGAGGTGCTTTTGTTTTATGGTTTCCAGTGGGAGGTGTCTAAGCATCTTGAATCTCTGCTTTATACAAAGCCGTAATAATGCCTTTTTTTTTTCTTTTAGATGTTTAATCATACTCACTATCCTCAGTCTCAGTCACTGTCAGTGTTAGTGACAGTTTCATAAACTTTTGTTCAGATTCCCCTGGGGTTCCCATATGGGGGAAGGGCCCTTTTGGGTTGGGGGTTTTGGACTGTGTCTCAACCTATGTTTTGTAAGTGCAGCAGGTAAAAACCAACTGCTGTTTCTATGCAGTTCTGCTTCTCTGCTTTCTGCCCTCAGGACTGGGCCCTGCCGCCAGACATGTGGAGCTCACAAATCTCCCACTCAGGACTGTTCAGGGAACTCTCCACATATTCTTCCCTCCTCCTCCTCATATAGGGAACTCTGGTGGCTGCAAGAGACAGCTTCTTTATTTCTCCCAGTCCACCGCCCAACACCCAGGGTACCTGTGGTAGCTCTTACACACTGATCCCATGCTCAGACATGCTGGTGCATGGTTTGTGTGTTTTTGGTTGAGTTTTAGATGTTCAGTTTACTGTTGTTTCAAGTGGAGAGATCTGGGGATGTCTCTCACTCTGCCATGTTTCTCCAAACTTCCTTCTGTCTTATTTTTAGATTTCTGCATTTGAAATCATTTATCCCTTCCTTCATTTGGTTAACTCTATTTCCGAAGCTTGCTATATCATTCTTCATCTCTTTTAATGTGTTCTTTATTTCCAGAAGTTCTATTTGCTTCATTCTTAAGATTTTAATCTCCTTGGCAAAAACAAACAAACAAACAAACAAACAACAACAACAAACTCGTTCTGCTAATCTAGTTGTTTTCTCAATTCCTAGAATTGTTAATATGAATTATTTTGGATCTCATTGAATTTTTTCAGAAGTAATATCTTGAATTCTCTGTCATTTAAGTTGCATATTTCTATGTCTTTAAACTTATTATTTGGAGAGTTTTCTCTTTCTTTCTGAGCTACCTGTTACTTTGGATTTTCATGTTTTTTAATGGACTTTTGCTGCCTGGGCAGTAATGGAAGTGTATTCTGCTCCCCCGACCCTCCCCACCCCAAAAGATGTATTATATAAAGGTCTCTCTTTAGCCTGTTGCTAACAAGGTGTTTTCTTTTTTTCGGTTTCCAATAGGTGGCGTCTAAGCCTCTTCGATACCTGTTTTGAGCCTTAATAATGCCTTTTTTTTCTTATACGTATTCGATCATGATCACTACCTTCAGTCTCAATCTCTGACAGTGTTAGCTACAGTTTCACTAGCGTTTGCTCAGATTCCCCTGGGGCTTCGCAGTGTTCCGTGGTGGAAGGTATTGGGGGAGGTGCCCTCTAGGCTGGGGAATGGGGACTGCTACTCAGCTTCAGATTTTATAACTGCGGCTGGTAATAATCAGTTGTTGCTTTTCTACCATCTCCACTTCTCTGCTCTCTGCCCTGATCCCTGGGCACTGCCACTGCATGGAGCTCACAGCTCTCTCAGGCTGGGCTGTTCAACAATCCTACCTCACCTTCTTCAGTCTGCTGCCATTGTTCTGACTTGTGGTAGCTCTTATTCTGAGCTCTTACTCAGACGTGTTTGTGTACAGGTTCAGTGTTTTTTTGTTGAGTTTTAGATGTTCAGCTTATTGCTTTTTCAAGGGGAGAGCTCTAAGGACATCTCTCACTCCACCATGCTTCTGACGTCACTCCCCCATGACCATTTTTCTACTACCAATTTGTACTTCTTAATCTCCTTCCCATTCACTCATCCCCCTAATCTCTAATTCCAGCACCATCAAAATTCTGTCCTTATCTATGCACTTTTTCTGTTGTTTGCTTATTTATCCTGTTCCCTAGATTCCACATATAAGTGAAATTATATGACATTTTTCTTTGTCTGACTTACTCCACTCAGCACAATATTTTCTAGGTCCATCCATGTTATGCAGATGGTCAGATTCCATTTGTTTTTATGGTTGAGTAGTATTCCATTGTATACATGTAATTTTTCTTTTTTATCCATTCATTCACTAATGGACACCCAGATTGCCTCTACACCTTAGCTATTGTAAATAATGCCGCAATAAACATATGGATGCAAATGTTCATTTGCAGTAGTGTTTTGAGTTTCTCTGGATAAATACCCAGAAGTAGGATTATTTGGTCCTTCTTTGCTTCTTGTTATAGCCTGCTTTTTAAAGTCTTTTTTGGCTGTTTTAAGCATTTCTACCTCATCTTATTTTTTTTCACTTCTGTTTTCATCCCTTTACTTTCTGTCTGTATGCATCTTTCCAATCGAAGTGAGTCTTCTGTAGGCAGCCTGTGTAAAAGTCTTATTTTCTTATTTATTCAATCACCCTATTACTTTTTATTGAGCATTTAATCAATTTACATTTAAATTAATTTTGGGTAGATATCTAGTTATTGCCATTTTATTATTCATTTCTTAAATCTTTTTTCCTTCTTCTTAAAGAAGACACTTTAACATTTCTTATAATATTAATTTGACAGTAATGAACTCCTTTAGCTTTTTCTTGCCTGGGATGATCTTTATCCATCCTTCAAGTGTAAATGACAGCTTTGCTGGGTAGAGTAATCTTGGTTGTAGGTCCTTGCTTTTCATCACTTTGAATATTCTATGCCAATTTCTTCTGGCCTACAAAGTTTCTGTTAAGAAATCAGCTGACAGTATTATGGGAGCTCCCTTGTAAATATCTAACTATTTTCTTTTGCTACTTGTAAGATTCTTTCTTTGTTTTTAACCTTTGGTATTTTTATGATGATGTATCTTGGTGTGGACCTCTTTCAGTTAGTCATGTTGAGGACTCTCTGCACTTCCTAGGCTTATATATATATTTCTTTTGCTAGGATAAGAAATTTTTTTGTCATTATTTTTTCAAATAGGTTTTCAATTCCCTGTTCTCTCTCTCACTCTCTCTTTCTTCTGGTATCCTTATGATGTGATTGTTGTTACACTTGATGTTCTCCCAGAGACCCCTTAAACTATTCACATTTTGGGGGATCCTTTTCCCTCGTTATTGTTCTGATTGGATGTTTTCTGCTACCTTATCCTCCAAATCTCTGATTTAGTTTACTCTACTCTTGATTCCTTCTAATGTATTCTTTATTTCAGTTATTGCATTCTTTATTTCTGACTTTTTTTGTTTTTGTATCTCTATTTTTATGTTTCTTATCTCTTTGTTGAAGTTCTCACTGAGATCAATGATCATCTTTATAACCAGTGTTTTGAACTTTGCATCTGGTAAATTACTTGTCTGCATTTTGTTTAGTTCTGTTTCTGAAGCTTTGTTCTGTTCTTTCATTTGGATCCTTTTTTTTGTCTCAAAATTTTGGCTGCTCACTTTGTTTGTTTCTATGTATTAGGTATAACCGTTATGTGTTCTGGTCTTAGTAGAGTGGCCTTAAGTAGTAGGTGTTCTACGGAGTCCAGTGGTGCAGTCCCCCTGGTCATCTGACCCATGTAGTCCAGGTTTGCGTCTCTTGTGTGAGTTCTGTGTGCCCTCCTGTTATAGTCGATCCTGGTTGCTGTTTTTCTATCAGTGGGAGGGATTGACTCTAAGTCTGATTTATTGTGAGGATTGACTAGTGACTACAGTGGAGAAGCTGTTGTGGAGTGGCTGACCCTGTGGAGCAGGTTTCATTTTAGCTGGGAACTTGTGCCTGCCAAGTCAACCCTTTCAATGTGTTGTTCGTGGAGGCTACTGGGTAGTACTCTGGATAAGTTTGAAGTGGCCACTGGATGTGCCAGTCCCAGGGCTCCTGGAGGGAGCTCCATTGTAGACCCAGTTCAGCCGCTGCCTATGCTCTGCCTAGGGCCATCTGGCATGAGCTACACAGCAATCTGCAGACATCCATCATGTTGGCCTTGAGTCTGCCTGGGAGAAGTTAAGTTGAAAATTGAGGCCTGCTGCCATTAGTGCCAGGCTTGGAGCTCTTCAGCGAGAGGTATGTGGTCAGATGCTGCTTTTTTTTTTGGTACCTTTAAAAGATTTTAAGAAAGTCCACAGCATGAGCCAAGAGAAACCATTTGTATGAAAAAGCCACTGGAAATGACTTTGGTGGGCTTGCAAGTTGGGTGGGGTAGGGTCTCAAAAAATCACTAGAGTAGGCTACCAGTGTTAACCAGGTTGATGGAGACTCAGATATGGTGCACTCTGGAGTCTGCATTCTGGGAGGGGGAAGGGACCAACAAAGGAACAATGTCCTCTGGCATTATTTCTGTCTGGGAGTACATTGCCCCTTTCACTCTTGCCCTAAAGCCAGACAATTCAGTTCCTCCTAAAATGTCCCTGGAACCTTTTGAGATGCTGCCCCAGCATCGGGCTCAGAGTGAGTGAGTCTGTCAGTGAGTAAGTGTGTGCACAGGCCCTTGAAGAGGAATATCTGAGACTTCAGCCACCTTCATCTAATTCAGCCACAATCTCCACTGGTTTCACAGCCAAATATCGTGGGGACTTCTCTTTCTGGCCCTGGTGCTCTATGTTGGGGAGCTTGGTGTCGAGTTGGGACCCCTTGCTCCTCTGGGGTGACCTCCACTGTTAAGATATTCCTCCTGATGCCCAACTACCACATGCGAGTGTGTGGCGAACTTGTTTCACATCTCCATCCCTCCTACCAATCTCCATGTCACTTCTTTTGTATAGCTTAAATTATTGGACTTTTGTTCATCTAGACTTCAAGTGATTCTCATTGATGGTTGTAGGTTAGTTGTAGGTTAGTTGTAATTTTGATGTCATTGTGAGAGGAAGCAGGCACAGTGTTTATCTACTCTGCCATCTTGGCATGAATTCCCATGATGCTCCACATTTTCTTTTAATGCTTCCACGTTTTGATTTCTCATATGATCACTGAGCTTATTCACTATGCTTGTATCCAAGTGAATCCTTGCACCATTTATGCTCAATTAGATTTATTCATTAAAACTTTAATTTGTTTCAGTATTAATCATAAAATTATCTACCTTCCATTTTGAATAAAATATTCTATCGTTTTCTCATTGAGATTCTGAAACACTCATTAATGAGGACTTACAATCTTAAAGTTCCCATTGAACATGTAGATCCTCTTCCTCCATTATTATGACATGCTTCATGGATAGAGAATATTAGGAGTGAAATTGCTACATCAGAATGTAATCTCTTTAGAACTATTAATTTGCTTTTTTATATTTTCTGTGATGTTAATAGATAAGCACTATTACTACAATCATCATTGTGAAATGACTGTGATTAGAACTGTTCTTGGGCAATCCTTTTCTCTGAGGCAGTCTTTTCCCATGTTCCCAGTTCATTTCCATGTTTGGCTGGATGGTCAAAGATTTTGTCTTCCTCTAAGAGCTTTTTGTAAATATGAAATATATTTAGTTACTTGTAAAACATATTTTTTACCTTTTTATCTGTCAAGCTATCTTTTATATTGCTGCCTTGGGGATTCAGTGTTAATCTGATATGTCATGGTGGCCAGATGCAAGAATGTTTCCAGGTATGCTCTGACAAATGCTTTAGCTCTATTTATTTGTTATTCTTTTAGTTCTTATATCTGTGCTGCCTTCCCCCCCCACACACACACATACCTGTAGGGGAAGAGCTCATTATTTATATTTTAAAATTAAAAAAAGAGGCATTTTCTTCTAATCTTAATAAATGGATATCGAAGCAGTCTAAGAACTCTGATTATCTCAGATAACTCAAACCTAGGAGAGTCGATGACTGTTGTCGTAATAATTTTGAAACCATAATTTATTGTCTTTAAGCTTCCAGTGTTGTTGAGAAGTTTTTGCTATTCTTATTTCTTCTCCTTTGTATATAAGCTTATTTATATGGGGTATATGTGCAACATATGAGAGATGAGAGAAGGAGAATGAGGATGAGGTCGAGAATTGTAAGCTTTTAAGCTATTCTTTTAATACTTAATGTTCTAAAACTTCCACATGATTTTCCTTGTCATTTTCCCTTTTAATTCATTGTACTAAGCACTAATATATATTTTTAAATATAGAATTTTAGGTACTTTAGTCCTAAAAATGTTTTTGCATTATTTCCTTGATAATTTATGTTCCATTTACTTATCATTTAGTAACAACCCAAAAACATAATGACATAAGATAAAAATGTATTATTATCTCGAAATTCTGTGAAATAATCAACTGTGTTGTTCTCGTTTGGATTCCTTCATGTGGTTACAGTCAAATGGTGGTGGGGGCCAGAGTCATTTGAAAATTTTACTAACTGACCATCTGAAATGGCTTCCTCATCTACATGTTTGGCACCTCAGCTGCAATGGCTAAAAATCCTCAGGGTCAGCTAGTAATTTTTATCTATACACAGGATTCTTCATTTTTCTCCATACACAGCTCAGGGTAATCAGACTTCTCATGTGGAGGCTGTATTTCTCCAAAACACACATTCCATAAGTGAATATTCTAAGAATTAGGAAGCAGAAGGCACTAATTTAAATCAGTGGTTCTCAACTGGGAGGTATTTTGCCCGTAAACCAGGAGATATTTGGCTATGCATGAAGACCTTTTTAGTTGTCACAAATGGGGTGAGCGTGCAACTGGCATCTAGCTAGTAGGGCCCAGGGATGCTGCTAAATATCCAATAATACATGGGTCAGCCTCATTCAGTGAAGAATTATTTAAAGTCAAATGTCAGTAGTGCTGAATTTTAGAAACACTATTTTAAAGTTTAGACCCAGAACTGACTCAACATCACTTCTGCCACATTCTATTCATCAAGGCTAGAAGTTTAGTCACCAGAGACCTTGAAACAAAAGGGCTCTGGGCTCAGTGATACCAGGTACAACTAGGGACGGAGGTAAGGTGCTTTTTGAAATCATGGGGAATTAATTAAAAATGTACATACTAATCAGTGAGACTGTAATGGTTTTATGTGTCAACTTAGAGGGTATTTTTGAATGAGCTTAACATTTAAACCTGTAACTTTGAGTAAGAAGATTGCTACCTGTAATGTGGGTGGGCCTAATCCAATCAGATGAAGGCCTAAATAGAATAGAAAGACCAGCCTTCTTAAGGGGGAATTATCTAGCTGACTGCCTTCATCTGAACTATTGGTTTTCCTGGTTCTCTAGGTTGCCTGCCCTTCATACTGGAACTGCAATGTCAACTCTTCTAAAGGTTGAGTCTGCCAACTTATACCACAGATTTAGACTTGCCGGTTTCCATAATTATGTGACTCAATTCCTTATAATAAATCTATCTACCTATATGTCTATCTGTATATCTATTCATTATCTATCTACCCATTATCTATCATCTATGTATGTATGTATGTATGTATGTATGTATGTATGTATCTATCTATCTATCTATCTATCTATCATCTATCTAATCTCCTATTGGTTTTGTTTATCTGGAGAACCCTGACTAATACAGATACCTACAGTGCCACTTTTTTCTTTGGACTTCTGATTATTTGTAGTAAAGCTTATACATTCAGACAGGAGTTTGCATGATTCCTCTCTAGAGAAACTCACTAGCTAAATAGATAAGGCCTATAGAGAATGGCATTAGTGGATACAGCTCATGAAATGGCCAGATTCCTACAAATCATCTCATGGTGCCATTAGTTGATTTGCTCCACTCAACCAGCTTTTTTAGTGTCTCATTCTTAAATGTGAGTCTAAATGTCTAAAATCACCAGGCATTTAAGGCAAAACTCTAAGATTAAAAAAGGCAGATAGTAAAACAAGCAAAAATGGAGGTGTGGAGGAAAGAAGAAGACCTTGCAGGAAATATGGCAATCCAGGGAACAGAAGAAAACTTAAAAAAATAAATTAAAAAATGGCAGCAAACTTGTAAAATTGATACCAGGGAACAGAAGTGAGAAAACGTTACATCAAGAGATAAAAAACAGCATGGCATGAAAAAAAAAAAAAAGGAAAAGCATAGAGCAAGAAAGAGTTCACGGAAATTAAAAATAAATATAAAATTCCATAGACATCTTGATGAACATATAAAGGTATATCCCAGAAAAAAAAAAGAAAGAAAGAAAAGAGAGAAGGAAAATAGAAGAGAAAGGTTTATTTTAAATAAAAGATCACTCCAGAAGGTCCAACACCTATGTAGGAATTCTGGAAACAGAATAAACAAAACGGAGCATTATGGTGGTTAATCTCCAAAGACGTCTTCCCAATGAATCATGTCTCCCTATATTCATGTCTTTGTCTATTTTCTTTCCCTTATATTTGGGCTGACCTTCTTTCTGACCAAAAAAAAAGTGTGGTAGAAGTAATACATAGTTTCCCAGGCTGGGTCATAAGAAGCTTTGTAACTTGTGCCTCGATCTTTTGAAATACACAGTCTGGAGTAAGCCAACCACCAGCTACCAGCCACCTTGTAAGAATCTGGACAACCCTGAAACCACCATGCTTTTAATAATAATAATAATAATAATAATAATAATAATAATAATAACAATAATAAATTCTATCCAAGCTGAACAAGCTAAAATGCTAGACAGTTTATTGAAGAAGTTATCTTAAATATCTGCTCAGTTGAGCTTGTAGTTGACTCCAACCCCAGTTACTGTGTGCCTATAATTACATGGGAAACTTCAAGTGAGAACCTCTTACCTTAGTTCAATCAACCCATATGTCTTGGGGAATGGATTAGACTGACACATTATATGAAAATTTTCACCTCTAATGACTCACAAGTGCTAGCTTCTCCCAGGTTTCTGTCATATTGTATTTAACTACCTTACAATTCTTCTATAGCATTAATAAAAGTTGTAATTAATGATTACTTATGTGATTAAAATAAATATATTGGTTTCCTCTGCTAGAGTATAAGATCTATGAGGGCAAAGAAGATCCCTATTTTCTTCATAGATGTAATACCAGTACCTAACTGATACATAGTAGATACTCAATAAATATTTATTGACTAAATAATCTAAATTGTAACACTGGTGAGTGAGTGACTTGTCATTTCTCATTAGAATTATGTGATTATTTTTACAAAACAAAATCCTGTTGGGCTGAAGTGGCTTGTGAATTAAGTCTTTTTGACAGACAATATAATCTAGTTCAAATCCTGGAAACCATAGATTTATTACAAGTAAACTAAACTGATTGACCTTTGTGCTTTAGTTTCTTCATCTATAAAGTGAGAATAGTATTAGTATCTGCCTCATAGGGTTGTTATAAGTAAATATGTATTTATATCAATGTATCATATATATATATATACATAAATACATACATGTAATGCTTAAGAAACATAGTAAACACTTTTATATATATCAAATATTTGAAGAAATTATTTAACCCTTGGTAATAATTCCTAATCTATATGAAGAAAATAGCCTTTTAAACAACTACTACTAAAATATTTCAAAATCATCCATCTCACTTTGTGATTTCTCCTTTTCCTCTTTTCTAGAAAACACACACACACACACACACACACACACAGATACCCTTCCCCATTAAATGATCTGAAACAAGATGTCGGTAAACATTGAAGTTCATTTACATTATTTAGTAAATTCCACCAAGCAGGAATGTATAATATCCTTGCTAAGGGATTAAAGGCATATATTGTCAAATAGCACATACTAAATCATAGTTTTGGTTCTTAAAGAATATTTAATTTTTCTGAATTTAATGTGTAACTCTTTTAAAAAAGGGAACTCATTTCGATCTACATTGTTATATGATCCTTAATATAAATGTCCATAGAAAAAAAAAACATTCAGAAAAAGATTTAAAAAATCAGAAACAATTAGAATGAACAACTTTAGTTGCAGAGACAATATGTGAGAGAAATTGAGTATTACTCCATATAAAATTAGACTTTTGCCTACTTACTATTTTCCAAGGTAAGAAAATTAACATAGTCTGAAAGACTATACTGTATTTATGAGAGGGAAATGAATCATTATTAATGAAAAGTCTTAAATATATGTATTTTAAGATAAAAATAATATCTATTGTGTAAATATCACATTTAAAAACCTTTTCTGTATTCTAGAAAAGTACCTTCACACAAGTCATTTACTTACTGTCATGGTTTAGATTTAACTTAATTTTTTTGCATAGGAAACGATTAACTATAGCTGATTTGGCATTTTTCTTTATTCTTTGTGTATTAACCAACTTGTTCCACAGTTTTTTAATTTGGGAAGATTGCTGCAATTGTATCTTGAAGAAAAATAATTATCTTAAGATCAAAATATTGTTTGAGATTTTCATAACCTGATTTTTAAGATGATGTCAATATTTATCTATGTGATCTCAGTAAGTAATCAATAATTCTTATAATATTATGGTTTATGAAATTAGAATCCAAGTCTCACATGCACTTGCTTTATGTCTCCTTTTGCTTATACCATCCAAAACATGTTTTTTAATAAGGATTAATAATTTTCAGCATGAAAAGCACGAAACATTAAATATTATTAGGATTAAACATTAAGGGTAAGCCTTGCTTTATGCAGCAGATATGCCCCTGAAGATTTGTGTACAGTTATTCTTTTTCTCAAGGTACAGCAATAGACTAAATTATGCTTTTCCATCTAATTACACTTGCGAAGGTTATTTTCATTTTTTTTTTTATTCTGAGCCATGCTCACGCAAGCCAAATTCGCTTTAGTCACAACAGAAAATTTTAAAATAAAATTTCAGCACTGTATACTCATAAAATCAATTATTGTGATGAATTGGTATTATATATTACCAAAAACGTTTGCTGCTAATGAGTTAACAAAAGATGTTTTATATTACTATAGAAATTCCAAGTGTACTTCTTGAACTTTTCTGTGGGGTTCTCTGAAGATTTTTTTGTACATTTGTCTATTTTTTCACATCTTTAGTAAAGAGTGTTCTGCTACAGTAGATTTACAATTTATATCCCTTTTCACTCATTGATGGTATGTTGCCTCTATAAATCAGCACTCCCATACTATATACCTCCCTTCACATTTTACTATTACTGAGCCTTTTAGAAGAGAAATTGTATGAAGCAAAGTTTTTGTGGTAAAGGGGAAATAAAATCTAATTAAAACATCAAGAAATAAAATGATGTGAGACATGGAGGGAAAAGTTTACTTTAGTATCATGGTGTTAAGAAACGACCCTTCTGTAGTATATGATGGTATTGTTATATGAATGCTTTACCATATAGTTAAAATAATGTAAGTTGAAAGTGACTACCTCTTTTATGTATTGGGTAGAATTTCACATGAAGAGTTAAGATTACTCATTACCACAGTTCCTTCTGTCACTTGGAATGTGTTTTTAAAGAAGAAACCAGGATTGTTACTTTTATTTTAGCCTTGACAATGAAGGGGGTTAAGGTGCTCAAAAGAGCAGTTTCTGTGTTGGGAGTTATAACAGTACATTTTCTGTGGTTGCAGAAAAAGGCTAGGAAATGAGGGATCCAGGCAAAGTACCTAGCAGTTTCACCAGTCCTTTCACATTGGTTTTGATTACAGTAGCAAGTTTTGAGGGAAGGTATGAAATTTTTCAGAGCTTGGGAAAAGAGGTAGAGTCAGAGGTCTGTCTCTGCTTTGAAAGCTGGATTTCTGAATCTGTGTATTTCCTTGTTTTGTCTTAACACATGTGAATGCCTTTTAAAACCAAGAAAATTAGGCAAGAAAAAAGAAATAAGGCTAAGGCATTTAAATTAGAAAGAAAAGCAAAACAATCTCTACTTGCAGATGACATAAACATAAATAGAAAACTCTAAAGAACCCACAAACTCCCTATTAAATCTAATAAATGAGTGAAGCAAAATGGCAGAATAAAAGACTAACAATAAAAAATCAGTTGTATTTCTATACACTGGCAACAAACAACTCAAAATGGAGATTAAAAAAAATCATTTATAGCATCAGAAAAATAAAATACTTAAGAATAAATTTAATCAAGAAAATGCAAGACTTGTACCTAAGAACTACAAAATAACGTTAAAAGAAATTAAAGACTCCCTAAATAAATGAAAAAAAAATCTGGTGTTCGTAGATTGGAAGACAATTTTGTTAATATGGCAATATTCCCCAAATTTATCTATTTATTGTGATCCTTATCAAAACTCCAACTACCTTTTCTTTTTTTTTTGTAAAAATGAACAAGCTGATCATAAAACTCTTGTGGAATTGTAAGGGACCCTAAATAGCTAAGAACAAAGTTGGAGGACACATAATTACCAAAGTCAAAACTTACACAATGCTTCAGTAATCAAAGTGTTGCACTGACATAGAAACAGATATATGGATCAATGGTATAGAATTGAGTCCAGAAATAAACCTAAACATCTGTGGTCTACAGATTTTTGCAGAGCTCCCAGACTATCCAATGGAGAAAGTCTTTAATAAATGGCACTTAGACAAAGAGATAGCCACATGTAAATGAATAAAGTTGGACCCCTACTTCACAACATATACAAAATTTAACCTCAAACATATCAAAGACTTAAATGTAAGAGATAAAACTATAAAACCCTTTATATGGGTGTACATCTTTGTGTTCTTAGAATTGGTACCAGATTCTTAGATATGCCACCAAAATAAAAAGTAGATAAATTGGACTTAATCAAAATTTAAAATGTTTGTGCATCAAAAGACATTATCAAAATGTGAAAAGACAATCCATAGAATGAGAGATGTTTGCAAATCATTATATCTAGTAATAGAGATTTATACCCAAAATATATACATGTCATACAACTTAATACTAAAAAGACAACCCAAGTAAAAAAAATGGGCAAAGAAGTTAGACATTTATCCAAAGCATATATGCAGCCAATAAGCACAAGAGAAGATGCTCAACTTCATTAGAAAAATTAAAATAAAAATCACTATGGTTTTCTATAACCTCCAAAACCTCCACTAGGATGGCTATAATAAATACAGACAAAAACTTGCATTGGCAAAGACGTGGAAAAATTAGAACCCTCATACATTGTTAGTGAGAATATAAAATGCTGAAGCCACTTGCCTAACAGTCTGGAAATTTCTCAAAAAAATAAACACATAATTATTATATGAACCACTCCCGGGTACATACCCAGAAGAAATGAAAACATACATGGATGCAAAAAAAAAGTGCATATGAATGTTCGATAGCAGTATTATTCGTAGTTGACAAAACATGGAAACAACACAAATGTTCATCAACAACGTAGTATGTTGATGCAATATAATATTATTCAGCCATAAAAGGGAATGAAGTAATGATACATGCTACAATATGGATGAAACTGAAAACAATATACCCAGTGAAAGAAGCCAGATACAAAAAATGTCACATATTACTGATTTCATTCACATGAAATATCCAGAATAGGCAAAGCCATAGAGAGAGAAAGTAAATTAGTGGTTGCCAGAGACCAGCATGTGCATGGGGAAATATCCTGGAATTAAATAGTGGTGGTTGTATGATATTGTGAAAATACTAAAAACCAATGAATTTTACACTTCAGAATGGTTAAAATGATGTTTTATGCTGTTAATTTTATCCCAGTGCAAAAAATGTAAATGTTTTCACAAATATCACAATAAAAAATCAAGAATTATAATATTTCATTAACTGTATTTTTGGAGATATAACAAACTGCAATCATCTTTGAAGATACTTTTTATTATGATAAATCCAGTAAAATTTTGTGGATACACATAATCGGAACTTCCCTTTTAAAATAAACATTTGCATTTCTTTTAAAAATGAAATTACAATTTTTATTTTTTCCAAAATAATAATAAAGTTATTTTGGGGAAAGATAATTCTAACACTTAGCATTACATGAAAATAATTCACCTTCTTTATAAAAGCAACTTAGAGAATCACAAGAACATTTGAGGAAACTTTTTTCTTTTGAGATCTTTCCACTTTACCAACTTATCACATATAAGAGTAAAATTAAAATAAAAAATAATTAACACATAACTTACGCAAAGTTGAAAGTATATTTTTCTATATATTCCACTATTATAATCACAATATTTATAGATAAAGGTTTCATGTAAGTAACTTTGTGGCTAATGATCAGTATGTAGATATTCTGAAATTCAGTTGATACTAAAGAAAAGCTGTTTTTATAAAATATTTGATAAAAATATTCATCTCTATTAATATTACAACATGGAGGTACATATTATCAAATTATTGAAACTATATAGGGCAGTTTTAAATGATACTCTGAGACTCTTCTTTTTTTCCATCTTCTTTTTTGACCTCTTCATTTTTGGCTACTTTTTCAACTTTTGCCTCATTTTCATCTTCCTTTCTATCTCTTCCATCTTTCCCATCTCCTTTTCCATCTTCTTCCTGTTTTCCTTCTTCCTCTTTTCCACCTTTATCCTCTTTTTCATCTTCTCCTTTCTCTTTTCCATCTTTCTCCTCATTTCCACTTTCATCCTCTTTTTCATTTTCATCATCATTTCCATCTTCCTCCTCTTTTACATCTTCCTCAACTTTTTCATTTTCTTTCCCATTTCTGTCTTTTCCCTGTCTTTCATCTTCTCCTTTATCTTTTTCATCTTCAGATTCTTTGCCATCTTCTCCTTTCCCCTTTCCGTGTTCACCCTCTTTTCCATCTCCTTTCTCTTTTCGGTCTTTTTCCTCTTTGCCATTTTCTTCCCCTTTTACTTCATCAACCCTTTTTTCATCTCCTTTCTTTTTTGGGTCTTCTTCCTCTTTTCTGTCTTCTTTCATTTTTCCATCTTCATCCTCTTTTCCATCTTCTCCTTTCTCTTCTTCCTTATTTTGATCTTCTCCATCTCCTTTCTGATATTCTTTTTCATTTTTTTCTTCTGCTACTATCATGTCTTTTGTTTCTCTTCCCTCTTCTTCAAAATCTTCTATTTTTTCTTCTTTTATTTCCTCAAGTTCTTTTTCAGGAACCGGTGCCTATAAGTATAGAGAGAAAAAGATAAAGATTGTATTTTTAAATTTATAATTGTTTACCCTAAATATTTAGACAGGATTATATCTATTTTATGGAAATAACAACACTGCCTTTACAAAAAAAAAGGCCTGTGGAAAAGGCCTCTGAAATAAGGAAAAAAATGATAAGAAATAAAATTAATTAAAATATCTCCAAAAAAAAGAATAGATACTTGGAACAATAAATTCAGGAAAACTTATTCATATATTTTTCATTACAAATATGAAGAAACAGAGTAAATGCAGAAAAATGACATATATTCTATATTAGCAATTCTCAGTGAGTAGTATATATGTAAACAAAGCATATATTCCTTGAAGAAATAATACATTATGTTTCTATAATTGTGAGATTTAGTTTTCTTTTGTAAAAAGCTACTTTTCATGTATTTTATCATATATCATAGAACCACTTAAAAAAGATATTCCCTATATGCACAGGTTTGGTTTGTAGATTTGGCCCTTTATCCCATTTTCAGTGCTTTACTATAATACCTTAAAATGTGGCATGTATTGAATATACAAAGTAAGATTTATTAGAAACATTTACATAATGATTTATTTTTCAATTTGTGGGGCAGGGAGGTGTATGGATCATATAATTTGGGAAAAGAATTTATAAATAATTCACCACGTGCTGACAAAAGGAATACAGAACTAGTCTGTATTTAATAAAGAAGAGTCATTATATTAGTACTAAGTCATAATCAATGTTCTATTAATAGCAAGGCTACTACCACTATCCATACCTATAAATCTCATATTTAAATTCATTTTCTTTCTTTTCCCATTAGATACCATTATATTATATGCTACATACTGCATGTTTGTGAACCCCAAATTTCATATGATGAAACGTAATCCCTCATGTGATGGTAGCTGGAGGTAGGTCTTATGGGAGGTTATTAGGTTGTGGGGGTAGAGTCCTCATGAATGAGATTAATGTCCTTATGAAAGGAGCCCCATAGAACTCTCCAGCTCCTACCATCATGTCAGGACATAGAGAGAGGACTACCATCTATAAATCAGACACAAAAATGCTGTCACCTTATTCTTGAACTTCCCAGTCTTCAGACTGTGAGAAATAATTCCTGTTGCTTATAAACCAACCAGTTTGTGATATTTCGTTATAGCAGCCTGAACAGACTAAGACATTATCGAAGTACTACTTATTTAATATTTCTCAAAGTTTGAACTACAAGGCAAATAAGATTTCTTTCAGTTGCACCCATTGTTAAACTTTCAAATGGACAAATCTGTTAATATTGTAAGATACCTCTATAATTTTAGTTTCTCCATTTTCAGCATTTTCATTGCATTCTTCTTTAACACATTCTTCTTGCTTGGTTTCAGTTATTGTTTTGGTACTTGTCTCTGTTTTTTCCAACATATCTGTTTTTGTTTTCATTTTCTGTTCATTGACACAAAATAATAAAAATAAATATACAGTTTAACTGGTGTGTTGACTAAAGGGCCTAAGTTATCTTACCAGCTGTTGTAACAATTTATGCAAAAATTTTAAAGTATCCATATGAACGTTAAATCAAGATTCTCACTTGACATCTTCAGTTTCATAGTAAACTGAAGCAGCATTTAAAGTGAATAATGTTCCTTTGGTATAAATAAAATAAAATTTCTTTTAGATGAGAAGTAACAAGTTAAAATGCTGAATAGTGGTCACTCAGGGTCAATTACTTGCATCAGGTTAGATAAATTAACTCTCTTTGACTAGAGGAGCAGTTTATCTCTGTCATGTCTAATAATTAACAACAGGGTTCTGCTGATTACAAAGCCTTTATTGACAATGACTAAGAGAAATACTAGTGAGATTATTGATTTAGATATATTTAAAAGAGATTACCTGGGGGGCAGGGCATAGGGGATTCAATCTTTGTGTCTTTAAGTTTTGTAATAACTTGAATCATGATTGCTTTACCAAGAAAGCTTTTTGCCTAAGTATGTATGTAGTACACAGAACACTGAGTTAAGTGGACAGAAAAATTTGTTTAAATTCTGGATCTACTACATATTTGATATAAGGAGCAAATGATAAAATTTATGCAAAATTGCTTTATAAACTGTAAAATGCAATGTAGATATGTTTTTACTCTTTTAACACATGAGAAACAAAGATCCAAGGAGGGTAAAGTATTTTAAAGTCCACGATATTATAGTATCTGTTTTATTCTAGCAATATTTTCCATTGTTAAAGGAAATAAACAATGTGTATTATTTCATAACCTATAAATTGAGTATCTAATTTTATACAATAGTGACCTTAAAATGTAAAAGAGAAAAAAATAAAAAGATATTTCTTCTTCTGTTGTCACTTACTATTATTATTAAAACCTCCCTTGCTCTAGTTTTAGCAATATATTTTAATAAATGATTTAAAAGTATTTTACAAATATAACTATAATTGAGAGTTTCTTCAACCACAAAACAATAGGATTAGATGACTCTAATGTTTCCAATAGCTTTAAACTTTTATGATTTTAAGAATTTAACCAGTCCTTAAAATATCGATCATACCTCAGTAAAGAAATTTAAAAAAAAGAAATAAAATGACATTATATTCACATACCATAAATAATATAAGTATGGGGAAAGTGAACTTAATATTGAGGCTATTTCTATTTCTAATGTCTATTTTATATTAGAGCATAGAGTCCATATGAAATCAATTGTGTCCATTAAAAATAATGTAAGTGAAAGCACTTTGCAAACTAACGCTATTATCAAATTTTAGTTACTACTATTATTAAAAAGCATTATTTAATAATCCAAAATATACGAAGAACTCATACAACTCAATAACAACAAAAAAAAGCAAATGCTTCAGTCAAACAATGAGCAGAAGACCTGAACAGACACTTCTCCCTAAAGGTCATACAAATAGCCAAAAAATATATGAAAAGATGCTCAACATCGCTAGCTATTAGCAAAATGCAAATCAAACCCAAATGAGATACCATCTCACACCTATTAGAATAGCTATAATCAACAGAACAAGTAATAACAAATGTTGGAGAGGATGCGGAGAAAAAGAAAGCCTTATGCATTGCTGGTGGGACTGCAAATTGGTGCAGCCGCTATGGAAAACAGTATAGAGGCTCCTCGAAAAACTAAGAACTGATCTACTGTATGAGCCAGCAATCCTGCTACTGGATATTTACCCCAAAGTCTTCAAAACCCATATCCGAAAAGACATTTCACACCAATGTTCATAGCAGCATTATTCACTGTGGCCAGGACATGGAAACAACTGAAGTGTCCTACAATAGATGACTGGCTAAAGAAGCCGTGGTACATATATACAATGGAATATTACTCAGCCATAAGAAAAGATGAAATACTGCCATTTGTGACAACATGGATCATTCTCGAGATAATCATGCTAAGAGAAATAAGCCAGACAGAAAAAGTTGAAAATCACATGATATCACTTATATGTGGAATATAAACCTAAAAGCAACAAAAGAACAGGACAAACAGAGACTCATGGGCATGGACTATAGACTAGTGGTTACCAGAGGATAGTGGGCGAGTGAGGAGGGGGGAGGTAGACAGGGTAAAGGGGGTCAAATATACAGGGTAGGGGAAGGGTGAAGTGGGTAAAGGGGATCAAATATATGATAGCTGAAGGAAACTAGACTTTGGGTGGTAAACACACAATAGAATATACAGATGCGAAATTATAATATACACCTGAAAATTATATAATTGTATTAATCAATGTCACCCCAGTAAACTTAACTTTTAAAAAGTTAAAAAATAAATAAATAATAAATAATAAAAATGTATTGTCACACAAAAAAAATCACAACATGCAATTAATAATTTATAAAAAAAGCACTACTTTGGTTACTATAGTTTATACCTTTTGTTTTCCTGGGAATATGGGTATTGTACATTTTATGAGTCTATCCAGCTAAAATTTTGTATTGTCTCTTCCTAATAAAAATGCAAAAACGCAGTGTACAATCACAGAACATGAACTAATGTTCCCTACTCAAAGAGATTACATGTATGATATAGTACTAACTGAACAGAATATAACATATTACTAACTGAACAGAAAATAAAGGAAAATGATCAGCTGTATACCTTTCAATAATTTATTTCTGAAGAAAAGCAATTTTCTCTCAACATTTAAAACTGAATATTTACCCTTGGAATTGATGTTCTTTTAGGCTTCAACTCTGGCGTAAGGAGCACAGGCATCTGCATCAAAAAACAGAAGTCACAAGGGGAAAAATGTAAAGAAATCATAACTGAAGAAAGATCACTAACAGTGAAATTCATCCTCTTAGTTAAAATAAATGGGTATAGTTCAAACTGAGCACTAGGGAAAAAACGTTTCCTCAGTGTGAACGTTTTTCTTAAAACTTTAAACATAAGTTTTGTATTAAATATAGTATTGTCCAGGATTACCTGAATTTTAAAATTATATTTTACAATACATAGGCAGCTTTTTAAAAAGACTACTTACGGCAGAGAGCCTTGGTGATCTTCTCTTTGGCTACAAGTGAAAAAAAAATATCAGTTAAGAAAACTATGGATACATAAAACTAGAATTATTTATATTGTGAAAAATTTTAGTGTAACACTACATAAATATTGTCATTAAAGAAGCAATTATAAACTAGATTATAAAATATAAGTTCTGATTTTTCCCTACTCTAGAGTTCTCATATAGCTAAGGACAAAAAATCCCCAATTAAACTTTAATTGCTAGGCTAAGCAAATACAATGGCTAGTAACACGGAGCATATTTAGAAATGAAAATATAGCCTCTTCTTGTAAACTTTCAAAGCAAAACTATTTTGCTTAAAAGGAAGAAGCTCTCTCCAGATCTTAACAAGCACAATAAGGTCATAAATTCCAAGAAGGTTGGAGTTTTCAATACCTACTATATTTCTGGAAGAGATCACTGGCATACCATATTGGTACTCACACGGTAAAATATGCTAACCAGAATCTGTGTTTTAGCTGCTTATCAGCCTCGAGTTTATAAATGAGTCAAATTTTTTTGACATATTTTAAAACTAAAGAAACTCACCTCCTTCCTCATATCACCTTGACCTGCAGCCTATACGGAGGAGAAAACCATACAGAAATAAGGTCATCGATATAAACACATAGATCAGAAAATATTGCCTATGGATTACAGTTGCAATGTAACTACTTATGACTTTTTCTTAGATTCCCGTTCAAATAGCCGCAAGTTATTTCCTAGCAGCATGCTACATATTGCTGTCTACCAATGTACAATTACGTACCAAGATGCAAATGCATTCTAAAAACCTAAGTTGACACAAATGATAGTCAATTTCATCCTTTTATATACATCGCATCACCTAAAAACAAACCTTTTAAATTTTAAGATCCACCCGCTGTAGCCAGGATTAAAGCCAAAAATGTGTGGGGGTGGACAGAATGAACCAGCAGCTCCATGTAATTTTCCTGTTTTCCTTTACGTTTCAGACGCAATTGTGCTTCTCCGACCCTCTCTAGAGAGTCTGGACTATCTTCCCCTCCAAGTTCTGCATACAAGAACTACAACCCCCACAATGCTTTGAGGGGGCTCTTAGTTACAACGTCAATGCGTTCTTCTGAAGAGCCAGCCGCGTTTTTAAAACTTCCCGCCACTACCTGCTGCAAGGTTGCTGTCAGCTCTGTAAAATAGCAAGATCTATTGCACAACACTAGAAAAACGCAGCGGCGGGAATCTCAGGAAGGGGGATGGTGATCAGAAACCATTTCTTTCCGTGCCTGAGCAGCCCTCTAGTCTGGAATTATCAAGCTATTGCACGATTCATACCACAGCCGCAGAGCACAGGGGAATTTCGATCTTCTTCCTATGTTCTAGAATTATGGAAGGCGAATGGATAAAAAGAAATAATAGCGAAAACAATCATAATGCCTTACATTAGCACAGTGTTTTACAATTTTATCAAGCATGAAACAACGTTCGATTTCGCTGCTAAGGGATCTCCTGTCCCAGCAAAATGAATACCGAGCGTGAATTTATTTCCCGTCCAAGAGGGGAGCCAGGAATTTTGATGTGAGGGTTTTTAGAAGACCTGTAGCCCTTGAATAGCTCATATCAATTCTGCATATCTAAAGTAGACAAATCCACGCTATCTCAACATTGATAATAGTTCATCTGATGCAGTTCTCTTATCTTTCTATCTTTAGACAGAAAGCTGGAAGAACCCAGATCCCTCAGCCCTAGAGTTGCTAATTGCAACGGTGAATCTCTCCCTTCTCTAGGACAGTTCGAAGTCTGCGCCGCCTAATGGCACAGGCTTACCATTGCATAGCCATCTGGCATGACAAGAAGTGGAGGAGGGAAGGGGAGTAAGGGAAAAAGAAAACGGGAAGAACAAAGGCAAATATGGGAGAAAGCCATGGCTTTCGTTCCCCCAAACGGCACGGTTCCCAGAGAAAAGCCGGAGTCTGAGGAGGAAACCGGTGCCTGGAAGTGTGGTTACCCCAGTAGGAAGGGGTGTGGGGTAGGAAGCGACAGCACAACGCTATGGCTATTTGTAATTCAGCATGAAGACACCTCTTAAGTGATTCTTTCACCTAAACAAAACACGTCAAAAGTGAACTACTAGTTGCGTGCGAGACCGTCCTAAACCTTACACTGACTGGTCTTTGCCTTTCCCTCTATTTCCACTCAGTACTTCTCAAAAATGAACTATAAGCTAAAATGGCTTTAAAAAATCTCTGCCGATTAGAAAATATGTATTTCAGTCTCTAATCCCCCTTCTATCTTCCCATCACTTACCTTTCTTTTGGGCATTGTTGCAGCTCTCTACAGGAGATATTAACAGACAGCGGGAAAAACAACAAGAACAACAATAACAACAACAACGAAGCAGTCTCCGCACAACCACTCGGAGAGCAACTGAGTTTTCAATGAACAGCAGCACAACCTGTACTCGCCTCTACTATCCACCTCCCCTACGCCCCCCCTCCCAAAAAAAATCTCTTGTATTGGCAACATTAAATACACCAAGACGCAACCAAACTGCGTGAATGGTTAGCTGTAGTGGGAGCCAGGTAGGAGTGACAGGCTCTCAGGCCAATAAGAGGAGATGACCAGTCCAGGGGGCGTGGCCCATGGAGTTGCCTGAAGCTCTCCTACGCTCCTGGCTCTGACCCGGGTTAGTGTGGAGGAGCACGGGAACTTAGTAAACGCAAAGTGCTCAAGTGTTAAGACCAGAGAGAAAACCGGAGTTGTCTTGATCTTTTATTTTTCTTTTATTTGGTAATGACAGGCGAAAGTCACAGCATTTGCTTCTCCACAATCTCCCAAATTTATTTTTACTTCTTCCTGAGGGTTGGGTGGGGGGCGGGGGAGGTTCTTTTGAGACCCGGTTGAGTGTAAGCTCCTATCTTTCCATTCAACTGAGAGGAGTACTCATTCAAAAAGAGTGAAGCAGAATTGTGATCCTGGCACGGAGATGTTGCCACACTGCCCTGTCTCCCACAAGCAGAGATAAACAACAAAACTAGAAGCTAGAAGGGTAGGAAATGCCTGAAGGCAGGGGCACCTGATAAAAACCGTTATCCCACTTGGTGAAAGTCCACCAAGAACTCAATGGGACCCTAGGTGAAGTTTGTAGTAACGAAGGTCTATCCAGAGGAAAAGTGCTGATACAATGGATTTTGAATCTAAAGGTGGTGTTTAGTGAAGGGACTCGGGGAGGTTCATACGTGAAAGTGTTTAGGACTCAAAGCTTGGGCTAGGATAAGGTGATTAAGGCACTCACCTCTAGCACAATATTTATGGATGTGCCAAAAGCTTAGGAGATTAAAGCGAAGCAGTTGAAGTGAGTCATTCAAGTGCAGGGTAGGATCTGTCATTAGTTAAAATTTTGATATTTTATTAATCATGGATTTTTTGCATTAATTTACATCTTTAAAATAGTGCATTAACTATAGGCGGTGAACACACAATGCAAGGTATATATATGCTTTACTGTTGAATTGTACACTGAAACTTAATGATTTCGTTAACTAATGTCACCATAATAAAAATAAATAAATAAATAAATAATAAAAACAAAAATAAATTAAATAAAATGGTGCATTAAATATTTATCTTCATTACTAATTTTTGGGACACTCCTTTTATATTTTGTGCCCAAGGAGAGTGTCTCCCTAACATTGATCTAGTCCTAGCCATCCCTAAGTCATTTTCTATTCTAAAAGAGGCTTCTGTCTGCCTTCCAAAGTTATTTCCTGAGACTTTAAAGTTGTGCGAGTTGCGGTTGAGGATTGGCAAATAAAGTACTTTAGGATAATTATGGGTAAAATGTAGGAACCGGGTCCCCGAAGTTCTTTTTCACCGTGCCTTGCTTTGGTTGTTGTAAAAGGTAATTGGGTTTCAAAGTGCTTCAACAATACCCAATCCCTATTCTGGAAGGCTTATTAAAAAAAAAAGAAATTAACCTTTTGAACAGTTACTTAAAGGAAGAATTCCATTCATGTTCATGTGGATTAAAAATTGGAATCATCATTTTAAAAAATAGATATCCATAGCTGCTAAAGGATACCAAACCTTCAAAAATACTTCAAACTAAAATACAGCCTAAGGAAAAAAAACATCAATTTTATTTTTACCCATTCTTCCCCAGCACTTACAGTGTGGAGTTAAACAGATCAGGTAGTATAAAACCGCAGCTCAATTTCCCTCCTTCAATCTTATATTGCATTCTGATTCACATAGGTAAATCGAAAAGACATTTTAATTATTTCCTTTTCCCCACAATTATTAGGATAATTCCTAAATGGTCTTTTAACTCTTGTTGTGAAGACATTATTTGGGTGGAACTAGATGTGCTTTAATCATTTTATTTTCTAAGAGTTAGAAGGTAAGTATAATAATTGGATTCAAATAAGGATTACATCATAATGATAAAGAGAAACAAGAAAAGAATAAAAATGTGTCAACATTGGAACACATTCATTCAACAAACATGTATTTCGCATTATTTTGTGAGTTAGATTTTTTTCGTACAGTAGCTTATGAAAATGCAAAACCCTGTGGCATGAAAAGTTGCATTACATGATTTCTTCCTTAGATTTAGTTAATTTGCAGGATAGAGCAAACAGATGCATATGTATTTATAAATTAAGTTTGCTTGTATCATGTAAGTGGTACAATCTAAATTCAATTGTAAAATAGAAGGGGACTATCATTTAGGACTGAGATCATTGAAGATGGCTTTTGTTGAGGAGGTGCTATTTGACTTGGCTTTTAACTGTTGGATAGACTTATATTATAGCAAATGCAGAGGCAGGAAAACTGTACTTGTTCAGGGAACAGAATGCCTACCCCACGCGGATTGAAACAAAAAATTATGAGGAGTCTTGGGAGGTAAAACTTAGTTTGGAGGCAAAGCCAAATGGTGCAGTTTGGTAAGCTCTAGGACTCCTCTCAAGTTTGCTAGCAATTTTCCTTTTTGGTCAGCTTTTTTTTTTTCTATGCAGTCTAAACTGTTGTGACAGTGACTTATTTATCAGACTGAAAAAAATAGACATGCATGCATAAGAAAATTTACTCTGTGAAACATTTCTCTAATTCCTTATCCCACCCCCCAACCTCATGTTCTTTTCAACCATTAACCAGAGTGGCGTTTTGTACAAATCAACCTGCCCTAAGGCTCTTTGCCTTTGCTATATTATTGCCACTGAGTGCAGTCCCATTCTCTAATATCTTTACCTATCAAATATTTACAAAATTATTCCTACCCCAGTCAAAAATCACCTTTTTGAAAACAAGCCTTCTCCAGTCATTTCAGCCCTAAAAGATCCTACCTTCTTGTTATAATATAGAATTAAATTGTACCACTCATATGACACAAAAAGTTTGATATTTTTCACTATCTCCCCAACCACTCAGTCCTATAACTTTAGTTATTTGAAATTTTATATACTTAGTTCCTCCTGCCTATTTTCTCAGCACATTACATTATATACCTTCTACAGAATTTACTAACTTTATTTTATTTATTTTTAAAATTAATTAATTTTTATGGTGACCTTGGTTAACAAAATCCAATAAGTTTCAACTACACACTTTAACAGTAAGGCATTTACATTGTGTTCAGCTCCCATAGTCAGATTTCTTTCTGTCACCACATATTTGACCCCTTTTATCCCATCTACCTCCTCCCACTCCCCTCCCCCTACACTCTGGTAACCACTAGTCTCTTGTCCATGTTCATGAGTCTCTGTTTGTTTGTCCTGTTCATTTGCTGCTTTTAGGTTTATAACCCACATATAAGTGATATCATGTGATTTTCAACTTTTTCCGTCTGGCTTATTTTGCTTAACATGATTATCTCAAGGTCCATCCATGTTTTCGCAAATGGCAGTGTTTCATCTCTTCTTATGGCTGAGTAATATTCCATTGTATTTATGTACCACTGCTTCTTCAGCTAATCATCTATCATAGAACACTTCAGTTGCTTCCATGTCCTGGCCACAGTGAATAATGCTGCTATGAACATTGGTGTGCAAATGTCTTTTCGGATATGGGTTTTGAAATCTTTGGGGTAAATACCCAGTAGAGGGATTGCTGGATCACATGGTAGATCAATTCTTAGTTTTCTGAGGAACCTCCATACTGTTTTCCATAGTGGCTATACCAATTTGTAGTCCCACCAGCAATGTACGGTGGTTCTTTTTTCTCTGCATCCTCTCCAACATTTGTTATTACTTGTTCTGTTGATTATAGCTATTCTAGTAGGTGTGAGATGGCATCTCATTTTGGTTTTGATTTGCATTTCCCAATAGCTAGCAATGTTGAGCATCTTTTCAAATGTTATTTGCCCTTTTGTATGACCTCTAGGGAGAAGTGTCTGCTCAGGTCCTCGGCCCTTCTTTGATTGGAATGTTTGTTGTTGTTGTTGTTGTTGTTGTTGTTGTTGAGTTTTATTATTTGTATATTTTAGATATTAGGCCCTTATCAGATGCATTGCTTGCAAATACATTTTCCCAATCAGATGGTTGTCTCTTTACCTTGTTGACAGTTTCTTTTGCTGCGCAGAAGCTATTTAATTTGCTATAGTTCCATTTATTTATTTTTGCTTTTACTTCCCTTGCATTTGAGGTCAAGAATTTACTAATTTTAAAAACTATTTTTCTAAAATTGATAAATTATACTTAGTAAAGTTTTTATTTTTGTATACTTGTCAAAGTGAAACTTTTATTGGTTCATTTTTTTCCTGTAAAATTGCATTGGCTTATTTCTTTTTAGATTATTTATTAATGTTTATGGAGGTCGATTGCCAGATAATTCTCCACAAGGCTTCGATTTCCCCTAGATATTAAGTATACCTACTACCACTCTCAAAACTTACAGGAGTTGTAGTGTGTCCATTTAGTAACGATTGGGAAATGACACAGAGTGATATGAAAAAATTACAGAGGAAAGACAACAAAATTAATATATTTGAGACAGAGAATCCAAAAGAAAATATTAAGATTATGTGTTTATAAGAAAAGTGATGCTAGACAATTAAGAGAAAAGTGGTCTTCAACTATTCTGTATAATCATAGTTAACAATGATATATATGATGCATTATTAAAATTTGTTCTATATACACTGCTTTGTATGCAACGGATCTCAAAAATACTGATTGATTTTAATATTTTCTTTTCTCTATTACATTATCTTTAATTTTGGCCTTATCCATTACCATTATTATCCCCATTAATTTCAAAAATGAAAAATATCAAAAAGCTACTTACTAGTGTTAGCAAATAATAATGCAAGACTTCTAGCATATAATTAAAATACTGTGTTTTAAATATATTGTTTGTTGGCATTTTTAGAGGGAAAAATAAATTCTTAGTCTACTGTGAGCCAAATACATCAATGAACTTATTTTTGAGCTTTCTTAAAGATTGTTTTGAGCAATTTGCTTAGATCAATGCCAGTACTTAAATGAAACTATAATCCTGAGTACCCAAAGCTTCCCAATATTCTATGTTTATTCACAGCAGGCCTGAGACTAATAAAATACCTAATTAATGAGTGATTTCTAATATGAAGGATCTAGAATATGTTCCCAATGGTAGGAAATAAATGAGGCTGCTGTCTAGAGGAAAAAGCGATGTAATACAATTTTATGTTTTTAAGTGCAAAATTTCTAGCTGCTTTTAAAGTACTAATTGAAAAAAATCATGTTTTTAGGCTCTCATACCTTAATACTTAGAGGAAACTATTAGACTTTGCCAAGTATTTGCCCATGTTTTCCTCTTTCTTTTGCCAGAAGAGTTTTCAAACGAAATTGCAGATGTGCTTTCTCATTGGCTAAAAGTTATTTGAAGATTTCCAACTTCCAGTAGGTGTCCTCATTTACCTGAGGAGTTTTAAAGTTTCTCATAGACTTATGGTCCCTTAAATTTACTAAATGCTATATCTCGAACTTAGTTTATGTTTTTGTTATGGTTATTATCTATGTTTTTGCATGAAATACAAGACTTTTAAAATCTTGATTTTAAAAAATAATTGCGTGAATAATATGGTATACTAAAACATAGCATCTTTAGTTTAAAGCAGTTATATTTGGGCTTTTTATATTTTAATTTACCTTAATAGTCCAGGTTTCTTCTCTCTCCTTAGGAAGTTCATTAATGCTGGTTACCCTTATAAGAATAATTTCTTAAAAATAATTTAAAAATTGATAAATGCTTCATACTGCCTATATGAGACTAGAGTTTATTTTCAAGAAAAGATAGATCAGTTTTTTGGTGTAGTTCAACTGTCCATCAATTGAGGGTTGATTAGAAAAAAATATCTTCATGATTTTTGGAATTCTCTGAGCTTCCTGGGGTTGTATGTCTATTTCCTTCACCAGGTTAGGGAAGTTTTCCATTAGTATTTCTTCAAACAGGTGTTCAACATTTTGATTTTCTTCAGTTATGCCAATCAGATGGATATTTGGGCCCTTAATAGTGTCCCATATGTTCCTTAAATTATTTTTATAGTCTTGGCATCTTATCTCTTGCCATTCTGCTTGCATGTCCTTGGCTTTCCTGTACTCTAGATAAGACATTTGATCCTTTTCTTCATTTTCTTTGTTTAATCTTTTGTTTATTTCATTTAATATACTTCTCATCTCAGATGTGTTCTTCATGTCAGACTGATTCCCTTTTATATTTGCATTTCAATTTGTGTGTGTGTGTGTGTTTTTATCTCTTTGTTAAAGTTCTCTACCCTTTCCAAAAGTTCATTGAGCATCTTTACAACCAGTGTTTTGAACTCTGAATCTGTTAGATTACTTAACTCCATTAAATCTGGATCTCTGTTCTGTTCTCTCATATGGCTTCTGCTTCTTTATTTTCTCATTTTGGCTGCCTTTCCATGTCTGTTTCTATGTACTAAGCAAAGCTCCTAAGTCTCCCTGTCTTATTCGTGTAGATTTGTGAAGTAGGTGATTGTCCAGTGACACAGTCCTGAGGAGTTCAACTGCAGGCCAAACTTAATCCAAGCCTCTATCCCTCCAGGGCCACCTGTTAAAGTTCAGCAAGCAATCCGCAGATGCTGTGCTTATAGTTGCCTCAAAAGGCCACACCAGAAACCAAGGACAGCTACCTCCATGGTGAGTCTAGCCGATGCTCAGCAAGGAGCAACTGACTCGCCAAGAATACACCTGGATGTGGTTTGGGTGGGGCCTTGAGTTAGGAGAGGCAGGGTTTCAAGGAATCCTCTGGGTGGAGCGACCTCTGTTATCCAGTTTAATGATGTCTCAGTGAAGGCGACACTGTGTCAGGGCACTGGTATGGGGGAGGGCTCAACAGGTAACAATGGATATTGCTGGCACGTCTGTATGGAGTAAGTCTCATCTAGGCCCTCACTCCGACAATGTCTCCCTGTAAGTCCCTGGTGCCCCCTGAGTGCAGCCGAATTGGCACTGTTGCTCAGTGTGAGCAGGTCCATCACAGTGAAAATCCTCCTGCAGATGTGACATCTTTAAGTGGTGTCTGCCGCTGCCACAGCCTCCATCTCACTCAGCTGCCTAAGACCTGGCAGCCCCAAGTCTTTGCTCTGTCTTACCTTCTACCATTACAGGGTGATTTCTTGTATTTCTCCCTATTTGTATGGCTTGTTCATCTAGATCCCAGGTGATTTTTCCTTGTCGCTGCTCCTTGTTTCCATCACATCTTTGATTTAATCGACAGAGGAATGAACAGAACCTCCATCATCTATGCCATTTTTTCCCTGCATCTGTATCTTTTGAGATTTTTTTTATACTAGTATGTTTTTCCAGACAGAAGTTTTAAGTTCTTATGTACTTTTATCACTTTTTCTTTATGACTTCTTGGTTCTATTTCTTTTAGAACAACTTCTCCATTTCAAAATTATATTATTTTTTTATAATTAATTTTATGTTTTGGTGACATTGATTACCCAAATCCAGTAAGTTTCAGGTGTACAATTTAACAGTAAAGAGTATATATATTGCATTGTGTATTCCCTTCCCATAGTTAAATTTCTTTCTGTCACCACATATTTGACCTCTTTTATCCCATCTACCTCCCTCCTCCACTCTTTCCCCCCTCACCGCTAGTAACCACTAGTCCATTGTCCATGTTCATGAATCTCTATTTGTCCTATTCATTCGTTGCTTTTAGGTTTATATCCCACATATAAGTGATATCGTGTATTTTTCAACTTTTTCTGTCTGGTTTATTTCGCAGTCAATCACCTATTGTGGAACACTTTGGTTGCTTCCATGTCCTAGCCACAGCGAATAATGCTGCTATGAACATCAGCGGTGTGCAAATATCTTTTTGGATACGAGTTTTCAAGTCTTTGGGGTAAATACCCAGTAGAGGGATTGCTGGATCATATGGTAGACCAATTCTTAGTTTTTCGAGGAACTTCCATACTATTTTTCACAGTGGCTGTACTAATTTGCAGTCCCACCAGTAGCTTATGAGGGTTCCTTTTATCTGCATCCTTTCCAACACTTGTTATTACTTGTCCTATTGATTATAGCTATTCTAACAGGTGTGAGATGGACCATTTCAAATTATAAACATATCTATCTACCTTTCTTTTTATAAATGATATAGTTTCACTTTTTATAGTTAAATATTTGTTCGGTTCTCTGGACTTATTTTTTTAAGGAGTGAGTGGGGATATATTTTTTTTAAAATATGAGAAAGCTGTCTCTGCATAAAGCTAATCATATATAAGTGAGAACGTTGAGGCCTAGAGCAATGAGGCAACTCACCTAGTATTTCTAAGTAAGTTATTAGCAATGTTGAGAATAGCAATCAGGTCTCCTACTTCAACTTTTGGCCTTTTATTTTTCCAGCAAAGTACACTGTCTCATTGTCACCTCCTCTGCTTAATTAAGTACTTTCCTGGCTTGACAGTATTGTGATTTAGTCTAACCCAGTAGAAAGTGGATGAAAAAGCTGTTTAATTATAAAGAATTATCTACTTGCTATCTACCAAGAAAGTGTGAATTAGAAACTGATTTATTTCCTTGTATAGGGAAGATCTCTACCATGACATTCAGGGAGAGAGATCAACTGTGCTTTAGATTGGTGCTTGGCATAAGTCGAGAAAATAATGATAATAATGCTATAATGAGGGATTGGTGTGGAAATGGGAGCAAGATAAGAGGGAGACCTGGACTTCTTTATTTTTGGGGGGGGAGGTCAAACCTTCAGAGAGTCACTACTGGGAGATTATTAGTAAGAAATTCTTTTCTTTTCTCCAGATTAAATTAATAATAACTACTACCACTTATTGGAAGCTAATTGTATATCAGATACTATTTAGGCTTTATGGAAATTATCTTTGATTCTCAGTTTAGAGATAATACAACTAGAAATTGTTGAGCCAGTATTCAAACTCAGATGAGTTTGAGTATAGAGCCTGTGCTCTTTTAATTACATTTCAGTTCTTTCAACATATAATGAGAATGAAAATACCTGTTAATTTAATCCAGTAATTCTGCTTTGAATCTTAGTTCAGAAATCCATCATTATAAGAAAATGCAGAATAAAAATATTGTTAATGTAATTATTTAGATAGAGAATTAATTATGTTTGTTTTCCTGTCATACGGTTTGAAATTTTCAGTTCTCCCTGGGACACAGTGCCATCTTTACTTCAATTGTGAAATAGCTGCTACATCTATGATTGTAAAATGTGATTATCCTGGCCATAGTTGTAATTGACATTCATTCATTTCATAAATATTCATTGAGCACTTTCCATGGCCTACTCACTGCATTGGCCACTGACAATACAAAGATTTGACTGGTTCTTGAGGAACTCGCAATGTAGTACAGAGAGATGTATGCCTACAAAAATTACAATGTAATCTGAGTTGTGATATAATCAAGATATGTGCAAAATTATATGGGTATCAGAGTAAAAAGCAACTAGCGCTGTCTGAAAGTGAGAAGGTCTGGAATACCTTTACTGAATAGAAAATTACAAAAAAAGAGAGAAATGGGCATTTCGAGTACAGAATTACTATTCTATATATCTTTACTCACCTTAAAGAAGTAGTATTTGTTAAAATATCAACTTGTGCCTGTTATTTACTCTTTTTTTGTAATATACATAAAACAAATATATAACTATTGGAATACTTGCCAATGTATCCCCCCAAAATTATTTAGTGGGGCACTTGTCCACCCTTCAAGAAGGATTCTTCTATTAAAGGCATTGGCATTGTTCCCAGAGCTCAGTGCAGCTGCCTGGTTTTATTTTTTATGTAACTGGACAATTCAATGACCATTTGGACTATGTATTTCTCAGGAAGTGCTGAATAGCTAACTTTTTTTTTTCTTGCTTGACTAAAGAGATGTAGAACTCTGCCTTGAGTACAGCCAGGTAAATCAATGCAAAGAGACTGTACTGGAATTGAGAAGGACTACATTAGTGCCTAGCCAAAATAGAAAATTTGATCTTGACCAGCTACCATTTTAGGCAAGCAAGAGCCAGTATGAATCAGCCAGCCAATTTATGAAATAAGTCTGCTTCCTTGCATAAAATGTGGACTTGGCAGGTATACCATTATATATATACTACATAATTTTACTGACATATGAAAACTAAGACCATTAACTTTTCAACTTAATAATTGTTTATTGTTTTTGTTGTCAATTCGCTTTAATATTTCAATTAATATTTTAAATATAAATTGATTTAAGTAAGTTAGATTCCATTAAAATTGTATTACCTATAATGAGCATTAAAAAATACCTGTTTGTTTTCATTGAATACCAAAACATGAATCTATCGAGGATAAATCTATGAATAGATTTACATCTGGCAAACAAGAGTGATGCTAAAAAAACCAAAGTATTTATGCACATTACAAAATTTGTCTAATATAGACATAGTAGCTGACAAAATATTGGACTCTAGCCTGCTGGAAATCATGTTATGTGTTGTACTACCATTTCTCAATTGTGTTTTATTGTGCTCTTTGGTTCCAAGAACTGATTGCAACCAGTTTAGGACCTTCATATCGAGTTTGAATACCACCATTTGATTTCGTAGTGAACTTGAATGTTGCAATGGGTTTTGGCTTTCATATTTGGCTTCTTTAATATTTTAAATTTGTTATGAACAAACTCCAAATTTTATCATTAGATTTATGTCTTATTTCAATAAGCTGCTTTATTCAGATACAATTCACATATCATAAAATTCACCCATTTAAAGTGTGCAATTAATTTATTTGCATATTCATAATTGTGGAACCATCACCATAATTAACTTTAGAATATTTAATCACTCCAAAAAGAACACATGTATCAATTAGCAGTCACTCATTCTCTCCAAACCGTGACCTCAATTGACATGCACATTTAACATAATTCCTAAATTCATGTAGGAACCTAGAATAACCAAAGTAATCTTAGAAAAGAAGAATAAAGTTGGAGGACTCACAGTCTCCAATTTCAAAACTTATTACAAAGCAGCATTACTTAAGACAGTGCTTAAGAATGAACATACAAATCAATGGAATCAAATTGAAAGTCAAAAAAATATTCATTACCTAAATGATTAACTGATTTTCGATAAGGGTACAAAGAAGTTTCAATAGGGGAAAAAACATGTTTTTAACAAATGACACTGAAAAAGAGTAGATACCCACATGCAAACAAATGAAGTTGGACTACTTCTTTAAACCGTACACAAAAATTCCCTCAAAATACATCACATACCTGAATATGAGAAATGAAACAATAATATACTTAGAAGAAAACATAGGAATAAATATTTATGACCTTGGTTTAGGCAATATTTTCTTAGATATGACACTAAAAGAACAAGCAACAAAAGAAAAACAGATAAATTGGACTTCATCAAAATTAAATTATTTTGTATTGCAAACTATCATAAAGAAAGTGAATAGATGGCCTACGCAATGAGAGAAAATATTTGCAAATTATTTATCTGGTGAGAGACTTTTTATTCAGAATACATAAATAATGCTTGTAGATAAATAATAAAAAAATAAATAACCCAACTTAAAAATGAGCAACAGATCTGATATGACTCAGCAATCCCATTTCTAGATATCTACCAAAGAGAAATAAAACTATATAGCCACACAAAAACTTGTACATAAATATTCATAACAGCATTATTCATTATAGCCAACGAGTAGAACCCAAATGTCCACCACCTGTTAAATGGATAAGTAAAATGAGGTATATCCATATAATGGAATAATGTTTAGCAATAGAAAAAAATGAAATAGTGATGCATTCCTCAACATGGATGAACCTTGAAAACATATTAATTGAAAAAAGTCAGTAATAAAAAGATGAGATGTAATTTAATTTTATTTATGTAATATATCCAGAAAAGACAAATCTATAGAGACAGAAAATGCTTGTACTGGCAGTTGCCTGGGGTTGGCATGGGTGGATGGAGTTTTGAGAAATAGTGATTGCTAATGGGTACAGTGCTTCTTTCTAGAGGAAAAAATATCCTAAAATTGATTGTGATGATTGTTGCACAACTATTTTATACTAAAAAATATTGAGTTGTACACTTTAAATGAGTAAATTATATAGTGTTTGAGTGATATCTTAATAAAACTGTAAAAAAGAAATATAGGAGCATACAATAGATTATCCTTTTCCTCATGAGTTTTACAAAACATATTTTATGATTGGAACAAAAAATTATAATATCATCGAATATTCAAGACAATGACATTTAAAAAGTGGGGAAAGCAAAGGAACCTCAATGGAAGTATGGTTTCTACACCTCAAGGTGGTGAGATATTGAAACCAGTAGACTGTGATGTCACATATGCATATTGCAACACCCAGAGCAACATCTATGAAATCTATACAAATATACACTCAAAAACACTATAAATAGAATCTTGAAAAATATTCAAGTAATAAACAGGAAGTCGAGGAAAGAGAAACAGAAGAATGACAACCACAGGTAACAAATAGAAAACAATAATAAAATGGGAGACTTAAGCTCTAACATATCCATAATAACATTCAATATTAATGGTCTAAATACATCAATCAAAAGACAGATTGTCAGAGAGGATTAACAAAATAACCCAATTATATGCTGTTAACATGAAACTTCAAATGCAAACACACACAATGCAATATATGAAAAATGTATTATAGAATTGCACACTTGAAACCTATATAATGTTATTAACCAATGTCATCCTAATAAATTTAATAAAAAAGAAACTTCAAATTCAATGACATGAGTTGGTTGAAACTAAAAGGGTGGAAACTGATATACTATGCAAATGTTAATTTTAAAAAGCAGGTGTTACTATATTAATATCCAATAAAGTAGACCTCAGAGTAGAGAATATTACTAGAGACAGTAAGACATTCCATAATGAGAAAAGGATCAATTGAGAAAGACAAATGATCCTAAATGTCTATGCATTAAACAATAGAGCTTTAAAACAAATATATGAATCAAAAACTGAGTTGAAGGAAGAAAGAGACAAACCCACAAGTATAGTTGAGGTTTTTAACATACCGCTCTTAGTAACTGATAGAACTACTAAACAGAAAAATAATTAAGGATATAGAAATGAAGAATATAGTCATGGGGATGTAGTGTACAGCATAGGAAATATAGTTAATAATGTTGTCATAACATTGGACAGTGTTAGGGGGTTGATGGACTTATCATGGTGATCAATTCTTTAAGTATATAAATGTCGAATAACTGGTGTAAACATGAAACCGATACAATCTTTTGTTAGCTATATTTTAATAAAAATGTTTTAAAAAGAAATGAAAATACAATCAATCAACAGGACCTAATTGATATATATTGAGCACTCCACCCAACAGTGGAAAACACATTATTCCAAAACCCATTGAATATTCATCAAGGTAAACTGTATCCAGGGCCATAAGGCAAACCTCAACAAATATAAAAGAATTAAAATTATACAATACAGATATTTTCTCTGACCATAATGAAATCAGATTAGAAGTCAATAACAGAAAGGCCACAGGAAAATGTCCCAATACTTGAACATTAAACAACACACTTCTACAAAATCCTGGAGAAACTCTCTAGGGATTTTTTTTCTAAATTCATATAACTAGGTGAAAATAAAAATATTAAAACACAGGGGATGCAGTTAAGGCAATACTGAGAAATTCATAGACCTAAATGCTTCTAATAAATGAGAAGAGTAATCTCAAATCAATAATCGAAGTTCTTCAATAAACTAGAAAAAGAAGAGCAATATCAACCCAAAGCATGCAGAAGGAATGAAATCATAAAAATAAGATGATATGTCAATGAAATTAAAAATAAAGTATTAGAGGACAATCAATGAAATAAAAGGCTGATTCTCTAAAAAAAATCTTTAAAATTGATAAACCTTTAGCAAGACTGTCAAAAATAATAATAGAAAAGACACAAATCACCAATATTAGAAATAAATTAGGAGATAACTACAGGTTCTCTATTGAAAAGATAGTAAAAGAAGACTATGAACAACTTTACATTCATAAGTTGCACAAATTAGAAGAAATGAACCGGTTACTTGAAAACTACGAAATACTAAACCTCAACCAATATAAAATAGTTCTTGCTGCCAAATATTAAGTAATAATCAGCACAACTTCTTCCAAAAATTCAAAGGAGAAATACTTCCCAACTAACTTTGAGGCTAGTATGATGTTGCTGCCTCGAATAGACAGAGACAGTATAAAATAAAACGACTACAGACAAATATCTCTCATAAACTTAGATGTAAAAATCCTTAATAAAATATCTGAATGCAACAATGTATAAAAAGAATTACACACCATGACCAGGTGTGCTTTAGTCTAGGTATGCAAGACCCATTCAACATTTGAAAATCAATTAAAGTGATCCACTGTATCAATAGGCTGAGAAATAAAAATCATCTGATTGTCTCAAATAGCCAGAAGACACATTTGAAAAAATTCAACACTTATTTATGATAAAAATTCTCAACCAGTTACCAAGAGGGAATTTTACCTCAACTTGATAAAAAAATCTACAAAAGTCCTTGAGCTAACATCATACTTAATGGCAAAAGACTGCATGCTTTCCCCCTAAGATTGGGAAGATTGTTTACTGTTACTACCCTTTCTCAACATTTTACAGGAAATTCTGGCCAGCACAATAAGGCAAGACAAAGAAATGAAAGGCACACAGATTGGAAAGGAAAGAATAAAACTGCCCCTATTTGTAGGTGACATAATTGCTCACAAAAAAAATCACTAATGTCTACAAAAAAAAAAAAAACAAAATAAACTCTAGAACTGATAAGTGAGTTTAGCAAGATTCAACGTACAAGATCAACACATAAAAGTAAAATGCATTTCTATATACTAAAATGAACAGTTGAAAGCCAAAATTAAAAGCACAACATCATTTATAGTTGTTGTGGATAAAATTAAATATTTAAGTATACACTTAACAGAATATATACAGGTTTTATATGCTTAAAATTAGAAAATGCTGATGAAAGAAATAAAAAAACTAAATAAACGGAAAGACATATTATGCTCATGGAATGAAAAACAACATAGTAAAAGTGTCAATTTGCCACAAATTGGTATTTAGATTTATTGCAATTCCTGTTAAAATTCCAAGTTTTTGTAGACATATGCAAGCTTCTTCTAAAATTTAAACTGTAAATGTGTTATTGGCAGAGGAGTAGACATAAAGATTAATGAATATAGTCAAATGATTTTTGACAAAGATGCAAAAGCAAGTCAATGAAGGAAAGAGTTTTTTCATCAAATGGTGCTGGAATAGCCGCATAGCCATAGGCTATAAAATAAACTTTTATTTTAACCTCATACCTTATTTAAACATTAACTCACAATGGATTATGAACTTAAGTATAAAACATAAAACTATAAAATTTTAGTAAAAAAATACCTTTAGGATCTAGGGCAAGACAAAAAGTTCTTATATTTGACACCAAAACCATGATCCATAACAGGAAAATTTGATAGATTATGCCTCATCAAAATTACAAAATTTTGTTCTGTGAAAAATGCTGTGAAGAGAATGAAAATTCATGCTATAAACAGAGAAAATATTTGCAAATCACATATCTGACTAAGGTCTAGTACATATAAATAACTCTAAAGTCTTAAGAATAACAACAACAAAATAAAACCACAACCCATTTGCCGTTTAAGAACAATTAGGAGTTGGGTAAAATATATGAAAAGTCATTTTACCGAAAAAGATATACAAATGGTAAATAGTGATCAACATTATTGGCCACCAGAGAAATGAAAATTAAACCACAAGAAGATATCAATATACATCTATTAAGAACAGTTAAAATAAAAAAAAATAGTTATGCTAGCAAATTTTGGTGAGAAAGTGGAAAAACTGGATTGCTTATAAATTGCTGGTGGTAATGTAAAATGGTACAGCAGCTCTGGAAAACAAGTTTTACAGTTTCTTACAAAAGTAAATATTTTATTAAGCTACAACTCAGAAATTGCTCTCCAGGGCATTTTTCCCAGAAAAAATAAAATTGATGTTAATGCATAAACCTGCACAGGAATGTTAATAGAAGCTTTATTCTTGATAAAAACTATAAAAACTCAGATGTCCTTGAACGTGTTAATAGTTAAACTGTGGAACAACTATATCATGGAATACAATGCAGTAATGTAATAGAATGAAATATTGATATATGCAACAACCTGAATGAATCCCCAGGGAATTAATATTACTGAAAAAAGCCAAATCCAAAGGTTACATAATTTATTATTTTGATTATATAACTTTCTTGAAGTGACAATATTTTAGAAGTGAAGAACTGATTAGCGATTGCCAGGGATTAGGGTTAATGTAAGGAGTGGGAAGGAGATTGGGTGTAGGTATAGAAATACAACACAAAGAATCTCGTGGTAATGGAATTGTTCTGTATCTAGATCTGGTTGGGGATACAAGAAACTACACACGTGATAAAACTTCATAGAACTTAATAAAAACACTAATACACACCAGTTAATGAGTACAGAAAAATATGGAGGAATATGAATAAGATCAGTTGATTATATTATGTCAGTATCTTGGTCGTGCTATTGTAATATATATTTGATTTTAGGAGGGAGTTAGTGTTTTGAGAGTTTTTGTTTCATTTTTTTTGTCATATAAAATATGTAATGTTGAGGATGTAAACAAAATGAACTTTTTAATAGTTATGGGCATTTTGCTGAGTGACAATGCTTCCTGAGACACCCCTACACAGCCATATCCCCAAATGGCTTACTCATTAAAGAATCTTCCCCTGCTGTTCAGAGATTAAACAAGAGGCTGGTTTCCCTCCCATCCACTAATTAACTAACAGTTATTATTATTGTTGTTGTTGTAAGAACACAACGTGAAGCCTACTCTCCACAAATTTTTAAGTACGCAATACAGTATTGTTAACTATAGGCACAATGGTGTATGGTAGATGTCTAAACTTACTCATTTGCAAAACTGAAACTTTATACCTGTTGAATAGCAACTACTCATTTCTCCCTCACCCCAGCCCCATGTGAGCACCATTTCACTATGTCTATGAGTTTGACTACTTTAGATACCTCCTAAAGATGCAATCATACTGTATTTGTCCTTCTGTGTCTTGTTTACTTCATTAAAACATAATGTCTTCCAGTTTTATACTTCCAGTCACACATAGAAGTATTTCTTTTTTTTAAGTCTGAATAATATTCTATAGTATGCATTTATTACATTTTACTTATTTTATTATTTTTAAACAACAGAAATTTATTGTCTCACAGTTATGGAGTCCAGAAGTCCAATATCAAGGCGTATGTAGGGTTGGTTCCTTCTGAGGGCTGTGTGGAAGGATCAATTCCAGGCCTTTCCGAAACTTTTGGTGGTTTGCTGGCAATCTTTGGTGTTTCTTGCCTTGTAGAAACATCACCCTGACCTCTGTCTTCATTTGCACATGGTGTTCTCCCTGTGTGTATGTCTATGTCCAAATTTCTCCCTTTTTCTCCAGCTTTATCAAAATATAATAGACAATTAGTTGCTCATATTTACATTATACGACTCAATGAGTTTTTTTTCAATTATATTTGGCATAAAATAATATATTAGTTTTAGTTGTACAGCATAGTAAGTAGAGCTCAAGTGATCACCCCACTAATTCTAGTACCCCTCTTCCCCCTTACATATTTATTACAACATTGTTGACTATTTTTCTTATGCTACATTTACAACTCCGTGAGTATTTTGTAACTATCCATTTGTCTTTCTAAATACATTTGTTTTTCTTCACCTTCCCTCCCAAATCCCCCCTCCATTCTAGAAGCCCTCAAAATATTCTCTGTATCTAGAGCTTGATCCCATTTTTGATGTTATTGTTGTTTATTTTGTTCTTTAGATTCTGTATGTACATGAACTCATGTGGTATTTGTCTTTTTCTATCTGACTTACTTCATTCAGTGTAATACTCTCTAGGTCCATCAAGGCCATATCTTATTCCATTCCCTTTAGTCTGTGTGTGCTTTTTAATCTGCAATGAGTTTCTTATAGGCAGCATATGTAGGAGGCTTGTTTTCTTATCCATTCAGCTACTCTATCTTTTGGTTGGAGCACTTAATTCTTTTCCATTTTAGGTACTTGTTGAGAGAAATATAATTATTATCATTTTTTTAATGCCTACAGCACCTGGTATTCCTTGGTGGTCTCCCATCCAAGTACTAACCAGGCCCAACCTTGCTTAGCTTCTGAGATCAGATGAGGTTGGGCATATTCAGGGTGGCATGGCCGTAGACTACTTACTACCATTCTTTATTCATGTTTTTTGACACACATTTTTTTTAAAAGAAGTTCTCTCCAACATTTCCTGTGATGTGATGATGAATTCCTTTAGCTTATTTTTGTCTGGGAAGCTCTTTATCTGTCCTTTGACTCTAAATGATAGCTTTGCTAGGTAAAGTATTCTTGGTTATAGATCCTGGATTTTCATCACTTTGAATATTTTTTGCCAAGCTCTTCTGTCCTACAAAGTTTATGTTGAGAAATCAGGTGCTAGTCTTATGGGTGCTCCCTTGTAGGTAATTCACTGCTTTTATCTTTTGCTTTTAAGATTCTCTCTTCATATTTAACCTTTGGCGTTTTAATTATGATGTGTCTTGGTGTGGGCCTCTTTGGGTTCCTCTTTCTTGGGACTCTCTGAGCTTTCTGAGTCTGTATATCTATTTCCTTCATCAGATTAGGGAAGTTTTCCATCATTTCTTCAAATAGCTTTCAACTCCCTATTCTTCCTCTCTTCCTCCAGGTACCCCTATGACATGGATGTTTTTACATTAATTTTGTCCCAAACACCCTTTAAATTATTATTATATTTTTTACTTTATTTTTTGCCATTCTGATTGGTTGGTCTTGGCTTCCCCATCCTCTATATTGGTGGTTCGATACTCTTCATCCACTCAGTTGATTCCCGCTAATATACTCTTCACCTCAGATAATGTATTCTTCATTTCTGACTTGTTCCCTTTTATAATTTCCATTTCCATTTTTATGTTTTTTTTTATCTCTTTATTAAGTTCTTACTGAGTTCATTTACACTTCCCCTAAGTTCACTGAGTATCTTTATAACCAGTGTTTTGAAGTCTGTATCTGTTAGTTTGCTTGACTCCATTATTTCCGGATCTCTGTTCTGTTCTTTCATATGCATTCTGATTCTTTGTCTTCCCATATTGGCTTCCTTTCTGTGTCTGTTTCTATGTACTAATAAAAGCTCCTAAGTCTCCTGGTTTTATTGGTGTGGCTTTGTGTAGTAGGTGTCCAGTGGCACAGTCTTGAGAGGGATTTAGCAGCAGACCAAATGTATCCCAAGCCTGTGTCCCTCCAGGGCCACCTGTTAAGATTCAGCAAGCAATCCACAGATGCTGAGCTTATAGTTTTCTCAAGAAGCCATGTCAGAAACCAAGGTCAGCTGCCACCAGTGTGGGTCTTGGAGCTTGCTTAGCAAGTTGCACAGGGCTCGCCCAGGATGCAACTAGATGTGACTTGAATAAGGCCATTAATTGAGGGAGTCAGAGTTTCAGTGAATCTTCTGGAATGAGCGATCTCTATTATCAAGTTGAATGACATCTCAGCTATGGCGGCACTTCTGTCTGTACAGTGGGAGGGAAAAGGGCTCAACAGAACAATGGATACTACCAGCACTTCTGCCTGGGAGAGAACATAGCCTCCCTGCCCTCGCTCCGGGACCTCAGCATCCCCCTGTAAGTCCCTGGTGCCCCACAAGCTGCTGACCAGGAGATAGTGCTCAGAGCAAGCGAGTGCATCATCGCGAAGGTCCGGTCATGGTCACTGCCCCTTTTAAGAGGAATGGCTGTGCCTGCCATATCTTCTGTCCCATTCAGCTGCTCCTGACCCAACAGCCTAGTGTCTCTGCACTCTCCTACCTCCTACCATTGCAGGGTGATTTCTTATCTCTCCTTAGTTGTAGGACTTGTGTTCATCCAGACCCCAGGCGACACTGCTTGCTGTTTGGTCCATCTTTTCGTCACAACTTTGGTGTGGTCACAAGAAGAAATGTACAAAACCTCTAGCACCTGCACCATTTTTTTACCACATTTTATTTATTCATCTATTTCCTGATGGACACTTGGGTTGTTTCTTGGCAATTGTGAATAATGCTGCAATAAACATGGTAGTACAGAAATCTCTTTAAGATCTTGATTTCATTTCTTTTTCAAATATATACACAGAAGTGGAATTGTTGGATCATCTAGTAGTTCTATTTTTATTTCTTTATTTTTGTTTTTAGCTTTTTATTGATATTCTTCAATAAAGTTTTATAAATTTCTCCACAAAAGTCATGCATCTATTTTTATCACAAGCACTCCTATTGATCTTTTAAATGGTATATTTTATTTTTTATTTTTTAATTTTAATTTATTTTTTTATTTTGCAATTACAGTTAACATAAATATTATATTAGTTTCAGGTGTAATTAGATATTTGTATAATTTACAAAGTGATCCCCTTGAATAGTCTAGTATTCACCTGGCACTATACATATTTATTACAATATTATTGACTGTATTTCCTATGCTATACTTCACATCCTCAAGACTATTTTGCAACTACCAAATGGTACTTAATCCCTTCACCTTTTTCATCTAGTCCCTAATCCTGCTCGTATATAGCAACCATCAGTTTGTTCTCTGTATCTATAAATTCATTTTGGTTTTGTTTGTTAGTTTATTTTATTCTTCATATTACATATATAAGTGAGATCATATGGCATTTGTGTTTTTCTCTGTCAAACTTATTTCACTCAGAATAATATCCTCTAAGTCCATCCATGTTGTCTCATATGGTAAGATTTAATTTTTTATGGCCAAGTTATATTTTATTCTTTGTATGTACCACAACTTCTCTATCCAATCGTCTATTGATGGGCACATTTTATATCTTGGCGATTGTAAATATATCATAAATAATGCAGAAATAAACATAAGGGTGCATATATCTTTTTAAATTAGTGTTTCAGATTTCTTTGGTAAATACCCAGAAGTGGAATAGCAGAGTCAAAAGGTAGTTTGATTTTTAACTTTTTGAGGAAACTCCATACTATTTTCTGTAGTGACTGCATCAATGTCCATTCCCACTAACAGTACACAAGGGTTCCCTTTTCTCCACATCCTTGTCAACACTTGTTGTTTGTTGATTTATTGATGATAGTCATTCTAACAGGTGATACCCCATTGTAGTTTTAATTTGCTTTTCTCTGCTGAACAGTGACATCGAGCATCTTTTCATATGTGTATTTACCATCTGTATATTCTCTTTGGAGGAATGTCTGTTCAGGTACTCTGTCCATTTTTTAATTATTTTGATTGTGTGTGTTGAGTGGTTTGAGTTCTTTATAAATTGTGATTATTAACCCCTTATCAGATATATCATAGACAAATATCTTCTCCCATTCAATAACTTGTCTTTTCCTTTTTGTGGATGATTTGTTTTTCTGTGCAACAACTTTTTAGTTTGATGTAGTCCATTTGTTTATTTTTTATTTTATTTCCTTTGTCTTAGGAAATATATTAGAAAAACTATTAATAGGAACACTGTCAGAGTTTACTGCTTATGTTTTCTTTTAGGAGTTTTGTGGTTTTGGGTCTTGCATTTAAGTCTTCAACTCATTTTAAGTTTATTTTTCTATAAGGTGTAAGAGATAGTGGTCTGGTTTCAGTTTTTGCATGTATATGTGGAGTTTTTCCAACACCATTTATTGAATAGACTGTCTTTAACCCATTATATATTCTTACCTTCTTTGTCATAGATTAATTAATATTTAGGCATAGATTTCTTGCTCAGCTCCCTATTATATTCCATTGATCTATGTGTCTGTCTTTGTGTCAGTACCATGCTATTTTGATTACTATAGCCTTGTAATATAGTTTAATATTAGGCAGTGTGATACCTCCAACTTTGTTCATCTTTCTCAAGATTATTGTAGCTACTTTGGGTCTTCTATGAGTCCATATTAATTTGGAATTATTTGTTGTAGTTCAGTGAAAAATGTCATTGGTATTTTGATAGGAATTGCTTTGAATTTATAGATTGCTTTGGGTACTATAGACATTTAACCAATGTTAATTCTTTCCATCCATGAGCATGTATATGCTTTTATTTATTTGTGGTTTTGGGTTTCAATTTCTTTTTTAAATGTCTTATAATTTTCCAAATACAGGTCTTTTACCTCATTGGTTAAATTTATTCCTAAATATTTTTGATACAATTGTAAATGATATATTTTTTTTAATTTGTCTTTTTGATAGTTCATTATTGATGTATAAAAATAAAACCAATTTCTGAATATTAATTTTGTATCTTGCTAATTTACTGAATTCATTGATCAGTTCTAATAGGTTTTTAGTGGAATCTTTAGGGTTCTGTATATATAGTATCTTGTCATCTGCAAATTATGAAAGTTTTACTTCTTCCTTCCTAATTTGGATGTCATTTATTTTTCTTGTCTTATTGCTGTGGCTAGGACTTCCAATACTATGTTGAATAAAAGTAGTGAGAGTGGACATCCTTAACCTGTTCCTGGTCTTAAGAAAAACACTTTTAACTTTTCTCCATTGAGTATGATGTCAGCTGTGGGTTTGTCATATTATATATTGCATTGATTTTATTGAGGTATGTTTCCTTTAGTCAAATGATTTTCTTGCATGTATTGATTTTTATCTTTCAATTTGTTAATGTGGTATATCAGGTTAATTGATTTGTGGATATTGAATCAACCCTACATCCAAGGAATAAATCCCACTAGATAATGGTGTATGACTTTTATAATGTCTTGCTACATTTGGTTCACTAAATGTTGAAGATTTTTACATCTATATTCATCAGAGTTATCAGTCTATATTTTTTTTCTTTTCTTTTTGTATTCTTTTCTCTTGCAATGTCTTTGTCTGGTTTTGGAACCAGGGTAACAGTGGCCTCATAAAAAAATGATCTTGAGAGCTTTCCCTTCTATTGAATTTTTAGAAATAGTTTGAGAAGTAAAGGTGTTAATTTGAATTTTTTGAAAATTCAACTGTGAAGCCATCTGGTCCAGGACTTTGATTTGTTGGGAGTTTTTTGATTACCAATTCAGTTTTGTTAGTAGTAATCATTTGGTTCATATTTTCTGTTCTTGATTCAATCTTGGAAGATTGTATGTTTCTAGGACTGTATCCATTTCTTTCAGATTGTCCAATTTGTTGGTGTATAATTGCTCACAGTATTTTTTTTATGATTTTTGTTTCTGTGCAGTCAGTTGTCATTTCTCTTTGGTTTCTGATGTTATTTATTTAGGTCTTTTCTCTTTTTTTGTGAAGATTCTGGTTAAAGATTTCTCAAATTTGTTTATTTTTTTATGAAACAGCTCTTGGTTTCATCAATCCTTTGTATTTTTAAAAGACTTTATTTTGATTACTTCCACTCTGATCTTTATTATTTCCTTATTTCTACTCACTTTGGATTTTGTCTGATGTTCTATTTCTAGTTCCTTTGAGTGCGAGTCTAGATTTTTTATTTAAAAATTTTCTTGATTCTTGAGGTAATTGTGTGTTGCTATGAATTTACCTCTTAGGACTGATTTCACTGTGTCACATAGATTATGGGCCAGTGTGTTTTTGTTTTCATTTGTTTCAAGATATATTTTGATTGCTTTCTTGATCTCATTGTTAAGCCATTCATTGTTTAGTAACATATTATTTAGTATTCCTGTGTTTGTGTGTTGTACAGTTGTTGTTGTTTGCTTATAATCAATGTCTATTTTCATACTATTTTAGTCAGAGAAGATGCATGATATGATTTTAATCTTAAATTTACTAAGACTTGTTTTGAGGCCTAACATTTGGTCTATCTTGGAAAATGTTGTACACTTGAAAAGAATGTATATTCTGCTAAAAATGTCAGTTATATCTATCTGGTCTAGTGTATCATTTAAGGCCACTGTTACCACTGTTGATTTTCCTTCTGGAAGGTCTGTCCTTTGGTGTCAATGGGGTGTTAAAGTCTCCTACTATGATTGTATTACTGTCAATCCCTCCCTTTATGTTGGTCGTAATTTGCTTTATATATTTAGGTGCTCCTATGTTATGTGTACAAATGTTTACTATGGCTATATTGTCTTGTTGGATTGATCTTTTTATCATTATGTAATGTCCTTTTTCTCTCTTATTACAGACTTTGTTTTAAAGTCTGTTTTGTATGACATAAGCATTGTTACCCCAGACTTTTTATCTTCATTTGCATGAAATAACTTTTTCCATCCTTTTATTTTCAGCCTTTGTGAGTCTTTGTATCTGAAGTGTGTCTCTTGTAGACAGCATATGTATGAGTCTTGTTTTCTTATTCATTCAGCTATCCTTTGTCTTTTGAATGGAGCATTTAATCCATTTACATTTAAAGTGAGAATTGATAGGTATGTAACTATTGCCATTTTATTATTCATATTTATTATTTTTTCTCTTCTTAAAGAAGTCCCTTAAACATTGCTTGTAATACTGGTTTGGTGGTGATGAGTTTTTTAGACTTTTATTGTCTGGAAAACTCTTCTCTCTCCATCAGTTTTAAATGATACCCTTGCTGGGTAGGGTAGTCTTGGTTGCAGGTTCTTGCTTTTTATCATTGTGTATATTTCATATCATTTCCTCCTTGCTTACAGAGTTTTAGCTGACAGTCTTATGAGAACTCCATTTTAAATAAATAGCTGCCTTTCTTTTGCTGCTTTTAGGCTTCTCTCTTGTATTTAACCTTTGCTATTTTTAATATGACATGTCTTGATGTGAGCCTGTTTGGGTTCATCTAGTTTTAGACTGCCTGTGCTTCCTGTACTTGTATGCCTGTTTCCTTTGCCAGGTTAGGGAAGTTTTCCATTGTTATTTCTTCAAATAAGTTCTCAATCCTTTGTTCTCTCTCTTCTTCTCTGATACCTCTATGATGTAAATATTGTTACATTTATTGTTGTCATAGTGGTACCTTAAACTATCCTCATTTTTTTTTGCTGTTCCAATTAGACATTTTTTTCTTACCTTGTATTCCAAATTGCTGATTCAATCCTCTGCTTAATCTAATCTGTTATTGAGTCCTTCTAATATATTTTTCATTGCAGTTATTGTATTTTTCATTTCTGACTTGTTCTTTTTTATGATTTTTATGTATTTTTTTATGCCCCATATCTCTTTTTTGAAATTCTCACTGCATTCCTTGAGCATTTTTATAACTAACATTTTGAACTCTGTATCTGGTAGATTACTCAAGTCTGTTTCATTTATTTCTTTTTCTGTAGCTTACTCCTTTTTGGGGGGGCATGCTTCTTTGTTTCTTCATTTTGACTGCTGTTTTTCTGTTTGTTTTTATGTATTAGGCAAATCTGCAACATCTTTAAATCTTGGCATGATAGCTTTATGTAGTAAGTGCCCTTTGTATCCCAATAGCACAATCTTCCTGGTCACCTGAAGTGGGTTCTCCAAGAGAGATATTTGTGTGAGTTGTGTGTGCCCTCATGTTTTAGTTTAACCTTGGTTGCAGTTGACAAGTCAATAGGTGGAATTGAGTCTCATAATGACTGATTGTGAGAACTAGCCATGCTCACAGAGCCTGAGCTGATTTTTGGCTGACGTCACAGAGTGAGAGTAGCCTCAGTGGGCTCATGTGCTTGTTGAGACCACTCTTTAGGAGTGCCACTTGTGGGCCTAATCAGGTAGTACTCTGTTGTAGTCTGAAGACAGCCTCTGGGTGTGTTTGTCTTGGGGACACTTGATATGAGCTCCCATGTTGGTCAAGTTCAGCTGCTGCCTGGGACTGGCTCAGGGCTACCTGGTAGGAGCTACAAAACTATCTAGTTGGCCACTGCTTATTCTGCACCTGGGGGCATGTGGGAGAGGCCATGCTACAAACAGATTGGCTGGCTGGCACTGGACCTTGGGCAGCTCATCCAAATGCTCAGAGCACTCTAAGGCCTGAAGCCACCTGGAAGCTGCTCATAAGTCACTAAAAGAGCCTTGGGCAATAAACAAGGTGAGTGATGTAGGGTCCCAGAGAGTCACCAGGGTTGGGAAAGTGTTATTCCCCAGGTTAATGCAGATTCAGATTTGGTGCTAGTGTTGAGCCTGGGGCTACTCACAAGAGTCTCAGAGCCCACCGATGCAAGCCTCCCCTGCTTTGAGCCTGCAGACCCTTATAGTCTAAGAAATACTATAGCATGGGGCAGGGCTGGTTTCTAAGCTTCCAAAAGTGCCTTCAGTGGTGCATAAATTGGGTTGGGCAGAGTTCCAGGGAGTCACAAGGCCAGTGTAGATTCAGATTTGAGTGTGTGGATGAAGGGTTCAACACATGAAAGATGATACCCACCTGTAAGCTACATGGGTGGTAGGTTTGACACAGGGATAAAGGCAGCTGTCCCTTCAGCCTTCATCCCAAAGTCACACTACTCAGTATTTCTCTGTATATCTCTGGTGCATCCCAAGTCACTGTCTTTCTTTACCTCTGCCAGAACCCAAAATGAATGCCTGTGAGCAAGTGAGTCTGTGTGGGGGCCCTTTTAGAGGAAGTCTGGTTTCCCAGCAGCCTTCTATCTTACCCTGTGGAATGGAATCCCTGCTGATTTTCACAGCCAGATGTTGTGAGAACTCCTCTTCCTGACACTGGAACCCTGGACTGGGGATCCCTGGTGTGGGGCTGGGGCCCCTCAGTCTTCTGTGAGGGGACCTATGCAGACAAGATATCACTCTTAATGCTCCACTGCCACACATAGGTGTGGGATCTTTTTGTTTCACATTGCTATCCTTCCTAACAGTTTTGAAATAACCTCTCCTTTATATCCTCAGTTATGGAATTTCTGTTCAGCTAGTCTTCAGATTGTTCTCCATGTTGATTGCTCTATAATTTAATTATTGTCTTAATATGGCCACAAGAGGAGACAAACAGCATTTTCTTACTGTGCCATCTTTCCAGAACTCCATAATATATATAGTTTTGAAAGGAGTTGTCGTTGGGGGAAACTGAGTAAAGGGTACAGGATATCTCTTGGTATTGTGTCTTACAACTTCTTGGGAATCTATAATTATCTCAACTAAAATTTCAATTATAAAAACAGGATTAGATTCTACTCATAAACTGTTATTTATTGACCTTTCCTTTAAAAAGTACATTTGTCATTTTTTTTTCAGGAATTAAATGGTCAATTAATTAAATGGTAGTTGTTGAATGGCTAGTATCCTTCTGCAATAAGTTTGCCTCTGATGTAGTATTGGAAGTAGATATTTGTACTATCTGAATGTGTTCTTTACCAGAGTATGGCCAGAAGTAAAGAAAGGTTAACACATCTCAGTAACAGCTAACATCATGCTGATTCATTTGTTATTTAATCACAATGGTTGTGCCTTCAACTCAAAGTTTAAAGCAGAGTTAAAATTTCAGTTCTGGGTTCCTCTATGTAGAAGTCTTCCTCCCACATAGCTACATGTTTTCCTGCTTTAGCTTCTTCCAGTATCTGGCTAAATGTCACTTTCTCAGAGAGACTTTCCCTGAGATCACATTTAAAAGAAATCTCCTTATCCCCTTTTTCTTGCTATTTACCTCTCATAGCACTTATTTCTTTCTAGCATACTATTTTATTTACTTATTTATTTTGTTTATTTTCTCTCTTCTACTCTAAAAAGAAAGTCTCATAAAGCAAAAAATTCGTCTTATTTTCTCACCACTGTATCTCAAGTACCTATATAATAGCAAGTCCTTAATAATGACTTATTCAATAAGCGAATAAGCAGGGTATCATAATTTGATAGCTGCAAAATTTCTTGCTTTGTGCCCAGAACATATACATAAAGCATTTGTTTTTTCTTCAATACAATATTTAATGCTGTTGCATTAATTCAGTCATGGCTAGTGCTAGACTGAATCAGGATGGCTAGAAAATGAGTCCAGGTGTCCAGATAGCCTTTCAGCTATACACACAGGTCCAGGCTACTAACTAGCCTTGGCTATCCAAATCAGTTGTTCACAGAAAAAATGTGGGAATTCTTTCTTGGAATGTCATGTTTAGGAAAGCATCATTCCATAGCATATTTTTTCCCAGCAACTGGGACTCTTGCACAGTAACTACCTTCTGCTCTGGAAGTATTGGCATCTCCTCATGAGCAGAAAGTCATATACCATCTACAGTGCTAATACTAATCTAATGTAGGTCTGGCACAGGGAGTAACATTTAGAATGTGCAAAATGACATTCATATACCTCCTCCATCAAGAGGATATCTAAAATGTTCTGCCTTGCTCTGAAGTCTGAGACCTGAGTGTCTGTGGAGTTATACAAGGAATTGCATCAACTTACCCAGATAAAGGAAGCTGCCTGAAAAAGGCAGTAAATTCCTGGACAATTATGCAGATGTGGTGTCCTAACATATAGGAGTAAGACTTTTGATTACAGAGCCAATCGTTCAATTCATCTATGCCCATATGTGTAGTGCTTCTGGAGCTATGGATTTTACAATATGATGGTCATGTACTACACTTTAGGCTGTGGAGAGTCCAGGAGGAATGTTAGCAAGAGGGGCTTGGATTATGGGGTAAACCAAAGGTGACCTGCATCAAAGGAAAAATTAAAATAACAGTCAAGTTCATAAGCAAAAATTCCAAGGTAACTTTTGCACTTTTGGTTACTATTTAACTCACCAGTGAAATTCTATCTGTTTTTTAATAGTTTAAAAAGTATATATATGATAAAGGTACAACTCATAATATATGAATTAAAGAGTGGCACTTTTTCTTTGCTTTAAAACATATCCTTACACAATATTCATTTCTGAAATTTGAAATGTAGATATAATTTATTGGTGTACTTTAGTGTTGTTTTTGTCATTCAAATATATTTCATGCAAAATAACCTTGAGGGAATGTATGGGAACCATTGAAATTAATATTTCCAGTTGTGAAGACAATGCAATTGCAGGGAAAAAATCCTATTAAAATAGCAGGAGAAGTGGGCCAATATAAAATTGTATTTACAACATGATCTCAATTCTCAATATTATACCAACCTTGATAAGGCTATCTTAGCTTTAGGACTTGTTGAGTGTCCCTAGATTTAGGGACATTTGTGGTTTATTGAAGGGCATTATTAAAGACATAAGATTGATGGAAATTCTATGAAGTGCATTATCGGTGTTTCGGGAAGACTATCTGGTAATATTCAGAAGCATATAACTGTGCAGAGTTTTTGAGTTGACATCTTCAACCAATCATTCTGTACAATGGGTTCCCAGTTCAGTCTAGAACTTTGGTGTCTTTTACAGGGTCCCTCACACAAGGCTATGTGTAATGATCTACCAGTTATTCATATCAGATCAGTTATATTTCTAACTACTTATAGATGTCTATAATGTTTCCATGGTGGAGGATCTCTTGGGGTTAAGTGGCCTCTGCTACCTTATATCATCCAGGCTTGCATGGCAATGTGTCCATCCAGAGGTTTTGATTACTCATTACATTCATGTTCTATACTTAAATTGCCACCAGAAGAGTGCTTAATACATCAGAGATGAGCTGTGCTTTTTGAATAGTTTGAGTATTCCAAATTGTAATGACTGACACATGATGATGAATGTCCTCAAGGTGATCTCTCTAAATTGAAAGAAGTCTCAAAGTAGCCACATGGGGAAGCTACATGTAGAAGTTGGCCAACAACCTCAGCTAAGACCCTACTTTCAGATATGTGAATGAATAAATTTTCAAGTGATCCCATTCCTCAGTCTTTGAGTATCTCCAGCTGGGGCCTTAGACATTTTTTAACCAGAAAAAGATATCCTTGTTGTGTCCTTACAAATTCTTAATCCAAAAAATTTGTGAGCATAATAAAATGATTGTTGCTTTGTGCCTCTAAATTTGGGATGATTTATTATTCAGCAAGAGTTAACAGGAATAGATATTTGTATCCATAAGTGGGGTGCTACTATAACAAAACCTAAAAATGTGTGTCATTGTCATTAGGACCAAGCAGCAGATGATGAAAAGGAAACTCTTGTTACACAGTAGAAGAAAGGCAGCAATGTCTCTTTATGGTAATATGGAAAATAATAAATATACCTAGATCTATGTGTATATAGAGATATATAGGCAAAATATTAAAAGTCACCCTTTATTCTCACTGAATATGATAACGTGTAGAAAGAGAGATGTGAGCTAAAAAAATTAACTTTTATTGTAAAGGATCCAGGACTTATTGGGTTTGAAAATAATACTATTTCTTTTTTCCAGCCTCTCCAGACTGTGATTCTCAAATTAGAAAGGATTTCAGACCAAAGATCAAAACAAGATTGGAATTGTATAATCTTTTGTTTAAAAACCTCAAAAAAATGTAAGGCAGCTCCTCCTAGAATCTTTCAGACAAAGGTTTTCTAAGGATCTTAAGGACATATTTTACATATTCTTTTTGCTAAACAATAACGCTTTTAAGAACTTTAAGATAATTATCCAGAGAAGTCTCACCAGAGGCCAAAGTCAGAGAAATCTCTTCTGATTATGCCTTTCGACTAATGGAATAAATTCTAAATAAGTATATAGAAAGCCCTCAAAGTTTTTCATGGAATTGTATAAAGACTGTATAAGCTTGGACTAAAAGGGAAAGAAATAGTAGAAACTGAAATTTTTTGGACTCCCAGACTACTATAGAAGGAAGCAGGTCGAGAAAACTACTCAGATGTAAACACGAACTAGTATTTCTATAAAATGAAAAAAAAACGGCTAAGAGGTGGAACTAAGTGGCCAGAAGGTAGAGTGAGGAGTGATAGAGAGAATCTTCCAAGCAGTAGGACAAGAAAAGGACATGGAAATATGTCCAAATCTAGATTTTAGAATTTTTTTTTAGTAAATAAAGTTTTATTGGAATACAGCCATATTTGTTTGTTAACATGTTGTTTTTACACTTAAATGGCAGAATGATTACTTGTGACAAAGACTATATGGCCCACAAAGCCTAAAATATTCACTATGTGAACCCCTTTAAAGGAAAGTATACCAACTCCTTTTCTGGACTACATAATTATCTGAGACGGTCCTATGAGGGTACTGTAATTCTACTACTCTAGATCAGTGCTTCTCAAAATTAAACATGCATATAGATCATCCAGGGAGCTTGTTAAAACATAGGAGCCTAGGCTCTACCCCAGGTAGTCTGATTCCTTAGGTCTGGGTTGAGGCCTAGGTATTTATGTTTCTTTTTTTATTTTATTTTATTTTATTTTATTGTATTTTATTGTATTTTATTATTTTATTTTTTTTAAGTTTATTAGGGTAACATTGATTAATACAATTATATAATTTTCAGGTGTACATTATAATTTGACATCTATTTATCCTATTGTGTGATTACCACCCAAAGTCCAGTTTCCTTCAGCTACCATATATTGGATCCCCTTTGCCCATTTTACCCTCCCACAAAACCCTTTTTCTGACCACCTTTATCCTGCTACCTCATCTCTCCTCCCGCATTCCCTATCCTCTGGTAAACACTAATCTATGTCCATGAATTTCTGTTTGTCTTGTTCGTTTGTTGCTTTTAAGTTTATATCCCACATATAAGTGGTATCATGTGATTTTCAACTTTTTAAGTCTGGCTTACTTTGCTTAGCATAATTATCTTGAGATCCATCCATTTGATGCAAACAGCAGTATTTCATGTCTTTTTATGGCTGAGTAATATTCCATTGTATATATGTATCACTGCTTCTTCAGCCAATAATCTATCATGAGGCATTTTGGTTGCCTCCATGTCTTGGCCACTGTGAATAGTGCTACTATGAACATCGATGTGCCAATATCTTTTTGAATATGGGTTTTCAAGTCTTTAGGGTAAATACCCAGTAGAGAGATTGCTGGATCATATGGTAGATCAATTATTAGTGTTTTGAGGAACCTCCATACTGTTTTTCATAGTGGCTGTACCAATTTGCAGTCCCACCAGCAGTGTATGAGGGCTTCTTTTTCTCCGTATCTGCTCCAACATTTGTTATTACTTTTTCTGTTGATTATAGCAATTTTAACAGGTGTGAGATGGTATCACATTGTGGTTTTAATTTGAATTTCCCTAATAGCATCTTAGGGAAACGCAAATAGCAAGATGTTGAGCATCTTTTCATATATTTTTTGGCCATTTGTATGTCCTCTAGAAAGAAGTGTTGGTTCAGGTCCTCTAGCCTTTTTGATGGGATTGTTTGTTTTTCTGTTGTTATTGAGTCATATGAGTTCTTTCTATATTTTGGATATTAGCCCGTTATTGGAGGCATTGCTTGAAAATATATTTTCCCAATTTCTTTTGCTGAGCATAAGCTTTTTAGTTTGACGTAGTCCCATTTATTTATTTTTGTTTTTACTTCCCTTGCCTTTGAGATCAAATTCATAAAATCCTCTTTAAATTCAAGGTCCTTAATCTTAGTTCCTATGTTTTCTTCTATGCATTTTATTGATTCCGGTCTTATATTCAGGTCCTTAATCTATTTTGAGTTAATTTTGGTGTGCGATGATAGACATCAGAATAGTTTGTTGTTGTTGTTGTTGTTGTTTCGTTTTGTTTTTGCAGGTGGCCTTCCAATTCTCCCAACACCATTTATTGAAGAGGCTTTATTTTCTTCACTGTATGTTTTTGGCATTTTTGTCAAAAATTATTTTCTCATTTAAATATGATTTTACTTCTGGACTCTTGATTCTGTTCTACTGGTCTGTGTGTCTGTTTTTCTGCCAATACTATGCTGTTTTGATTAGTCACTTTGTGGTATAATTTGAAGTCAGGCAAAGTGATGTCTCCAACTCCATTCTTTTTTCTCAGCATCCAGAAACTTTCCTGTATTTGATTATTGTTTTTAGCAGTGTTCTTGTGGAGTCTTTAAGGTTTTCTATATAGAGAATTATGTCATCTACAAATAGTGACAGTTTGACTTCTTTGTTTCCTATTTTGATGCCTTTTATATCTTAATCTTACCTGATTGCACTTGCCAGGACCTCCACTGTTATACTGAATAACAGTGGTGAGAGTGGACATCCTTGCCTTGTTCCTAATCTTAGAGGGAAGGTTTATAGTTTTTCACTATTAAGTATAATGTTGGCTGAGGGTTGGTCATAGATGGCCTTTATTATTTTAAGATACTTCCCTTCTATACTGATTTTGTTGAATGTTTTGATCATAAATGGATGTTATGTCTTGTTGAAGGCTTTTTTTTGGCATCTATTGATATGATATTATTTTTACATTTTAATTTGTTTATGTGGTGTATCACGTTAATCGATTTGCATATGTTGAACCTTCCTTGTGTCCTTGGAATGAAGCCCACTCGATCGTGGTGTATAATCTTTTTAATATGTTGCTGTATTCGATTTGCTAGTATCATATTTAAGATTTATGCATCTGTGATCATGAAAAATATTGGTCTGTAGTTTTCATTTTTTGTGTTACCTTTACCAGGTTTTGGTATCATGGTAATACTGGCCTCATGAAATGAGTTGGGAAGTATTGCCCCCTCTTCAATTTTTTGGAAGAGTTTGGGGAGAATAGCTGTTACATCTTCTTTGACTGTTTGGTAGAATTCACTGGTGAAGCCGTCTGGTCCTAGACTTTTACTTTTTGGTAGGTTGTTGATGATTGTTTCAATTTCCATACTGCTGATTGGTCTATTTGTATTTTCCAGATTTTCTTGATTCAGTCTAGGAAGATGGTGTATTTCTGAGTACTGGTCCATTTCTTCTAGGTTATTAAATTTGTCATTATATATTTTTTCATACTATTCTTGCATGATCCTTTGTATTTCTGAAATGTCAGTTGTAATTTTCCCTCTTTCATCCCTGATTTTGTTTATTTGTGTCCTTTCTCTTTTTTCTTTAGTGAGTCTAGCCAGGGGTTTGTCAATCCTATTAACCTTCTTAAAGAACTAGCTCCTTGATATATTTATTTTTTCTATTGTTTTTCTGTTTTCGATTTTATTTATTTATGCTCTAATTTTGACAATTTCTTTCCTTTTGCTGACTTTAGACCTCATTTGTTCTTCCTTTTCTCGTTTTTTAAGATGAAGCATTAGCTTGTTTATTTGGGCTCATTCTTATATTTGGAGACAGGCCTGCAATGGTGGGAACTTTCCTCTTATGACTGCTTTTGCTGTGTCCCAAAAGTTTCGAGATATATATATATATATATATATATATATATACACACACACACATATATACACACACACAGACACACACACACACATACATATATATGTGTATATAGACATATATATGTGTATATAGACATATATATGTGTATATAGACATATATATGTGTATATAGACATATATATGTGTATATAGACATATATATGTGTATATAGACATATATATGTGTATATAGACATATATATGTGTATATAGACATATATATGTGTATATAGACATATATATGTGTATATAGACATATATATGTGTATATAGACATATATATATATATATAGTCATCTATTTTATTCTGTGTATGCCTTATCTCCTTTCCCTTTGTGAATTCGAATCTTTGTAATCTCCCCTTTTCAGTAATTGTTATCTCAGTTTGTCCCTGTGTATGCCGAACGTTCATAACTATCTTGCTATAGCAATTCTCTTCTTATTAATTAATCTTATCATGCCCTGTTCTTAGTAAGGGTTGTACTCCACTGCTTTTATTTAACTGATAGTTGCTTTACTCATAATTATGTATTTTTTTTGTTTTGTTATTTTGTTTTAGATGAATTGACACCTTTCCGTATTTCCTGTAGTGCAGACCTCACAGTAAAGAATTCCCTCAATTTTTGTATGGTGAAAAGGTCTCAATTTCTTCTTCATATCAAATGAAGAGCTTAGCGGGTACATTATTCTAGGCTGGTAGTTCTTTTCACTTAATAGTTTAAATATTTGATTCCATTTCTTTCTGGCTTGTAAGGTTTGTGCTGAGACGTCCAAGGATAATCTAATGGGGTTTCCTTTATATTTTACTGTCTTCTTTTCTCTGGCTGCCTTGAGAATTTTGTTTTTGTCATTGATTTTTGATAACTTTAATACAATGTGTCTTGGTGAAGGCTTTTTTGAGTTGAGATAATTGGGTGTTCTGCTGACTTCTTGAATTCCAAGTTCCAATTCATTCCTTCATTTTGGGAAATCCTCGTCAACTATTTGTCTGAAAATGCTTTCTGGTTCCAGTTCCTTTTTCTCAACTTCGGTAATGCCCATAATTCTTATGTTTCCTCTCTTAATGGTATCAGCTAGTTCTTGCATTTCTCTTTCATTATTTTTTATTCTTTGATTTCTCTCTTCTTTCTTCTGATTTATTTCTAGATTTATGTCTTCAATATCACTGATCCTTTCCTCCATTTGTTCGACTCTATTTTCCAAGCTTGCTATTGCATTTTTCAACTCTTGCAGTGTGTTCTTCACCTCCAGAAGTTCTATTTGGTTCCTTTTGAAGGTTTCGATCTCCTCGCTCTGCTCATTTGGTTGTTTATTCAAATCCTGAAATTATTGATTTGAGTTGTTTTGGATCTCACTGAGTTTTTTCAGAAGTTTCATCCTGAATTCTCTGTCATCTAAGTTGCATTGTTCTATGTCTATAAGCTTATTTTCTGGAGATTTTTCTCTTTATTTCTGAAATGCCTTGTCACCTTGGTTGTTCATGGTGTTTAATGGACTATTTCTCCATCTGGGCATTAATGGAAGTATATTCTGTCATTTTTCCAGAATGATTTATTATTTAAAGTCTTCTCTTTATCCTGCTGCAAAGAAGGTCCTTTTCTTTAGATTTCTGGTAGGTGGCGTCTAAGCCTCTTGTATCCCTGCTTTATACAAAGCCTAAATTTCTTTTTTATTTTCTAGTAGATAATTAATTGCATTTTCTAATCCCAGTTTCGGTCCCTGTCAATGTTAGGAACAGTTTCGATAGCATTTGTTCAGATTCCCCTGGAGCTCAGCAGTGATCGGTCTCGGAGTATATGGAGTGAGGGGCCCTCTGGGGTGGGAGTTGGAGGCTGTGGCTCATTCTCAGTTTTGCAACCTGGGTGGTAAAAATAAACTGTTGTTTCTCCTTGGTCCAGTCCCACTTCTCTGCTTTCTGCCCTGATGACTGGGAAGTTGCTAGAAGTTCTGGCACTTCCAGACAGGCTGGTCAGGGAAGCAACCGCACCTTCACTCCTCTCCCTCCTCCTATAAGGAGCTCTGGTGGCTGTGAAAGGCAGCCTCTTTATTTCTCCCAGTCCACCACCTGACACCTGGTGTTCTGACCTGTGGTAGCTCTTATACGCAGATCCCATGCTAAGATTTGCTGGTGTACAGTTTGGGTGTTTTTCATTGAGTTTTAGATGTTCCACTTACTGTTGTTTCAAGGAGAGAGATCTGAGGACATCTTTCACTCTGCCGTGTTTTCCTCACCCACTGGATTGTAGAATTGTTGTGGACCAGTGATAGCTACATTTTTTCCATTCTCCCTTCCTCTCGTTTTTATCAGTGTCTATAGTGGTTATGTTTGGCTTGCCCACAAATTGTATATTGGGTATGTCTAGCAGATAATTCGTAACTTTAGTTTTCTTGTAAATTTACTGTTCCTATCTTCAAGTGAAGATATACTCAAGGAACCACACCCAGAGAACCAAATCTGAAGATCTTCATCTATACCTGGACCTATTTAGAGAAATAAGATCTGGTAGTTAAACTCTTTTCAAATGAGCTTAGATTTGGAGGTGGGGAATCAGAGTATTTTGCATGTGGGAAGAATGTTCAATGTTGCCAAAGGGAAGATTGTGACAGGTTATTTTTCCAAAGTTGACTATAACATTTTTTTCCATACCACATGTTCTTCCTAAAATGTGACTTTGACATTTCTTCTATCAAGAGCTGGTAGTTATGTTTCTTCCCATTCAATCTGAGTGGGTTTGTAACTATGGTGCAAGCGATACGATGTGACTTTCAAGGCCAGAACTTAAAAGGTGATAGAGTTTCTATTTTGTGACTCTTGGAACACTTGCTCCAAGAACCCAAGCACCATGCTGTGATGAAGTCTAAGCAGTTACATGAAGAGGGCACATGTTCTAGCCGACAGTCTCACCTGATATCAGACCTGACAGTCAGCATCAATTGTCAAAACATCAAAGTGTGTAAGGCTTCAGATGATGTTATACCTCAGCCGTTGATTTTCAGCTGAGACCTCAGACACTGTGGAGCAGAGACAATCCATCCTTGATGTATCCTTTCCCAAATCCTAACCTATAGAATGCATGTGCATTATAAGTCAGTTGTTACATGCCATTAAGTTCAAGTGGTTTGTTATATAGCAATAGTAATGGGAACAGGACCTGATAGCCAGTATTCTTCATTCCTAAGCCAGGTACTAACCAGACAGGTAGAATGTTTTGGCTGAGGAAATCCATCTAGACTTTTGAAGATGTATTTTTAAAATTTTATCCTGGATAGTGTTGCTATGGAAGACTCATTATTGCTTGGATTAGGAGTTTGTCAGAGAGATATATCTGTGGAATACATTAAATGTATCAGACAGGTCAGTCTTCATCAACCTTTCCAGTCTCTTAACTCACATGAGGGATAAGTTTATTTCTCATAAGTAACAATGTCTCGCTATAGCAATGACATTTAGGTATAAGGGTAAGAGGTATGTATCATAATCTATATGGGGTAAGAAGAGGGAATGCATAGTTTGAAAAAGTCTTTAACCCGCAGAGATTGTTGTGATTTCTACAACTGAGATTCAATGATTGATACATTTATATCCTCTTGATATCTTATACAAGATATCATGCAGATTTCAATTTACCAGTAGCCATGGACATTGAAAAAAGAGAAAGGAAATCATTAGGTACTGAAATTATTTTGTGTCATGGAGTTGTCACAATAAGGCTCTAGATTTTCATATTTGTTTAAAATTGGCTCTTTGGTTGACATAAAATATCAGAGATTCACAAAAGAAGATAGAAGCCCTGCAGTACTAATGTTATTTTAAGGAGAAACAAACGAAAAAAGCTATCACTAAGTGTTACTGGGCTCTTTTTATCAGTGATTCCCCTCCTCTACAATAATAGGGCTATTTCAAAAGTGCTGAGAAAGTTTAAAGTTTTATCATCAAAATTTAGTTCAATGTATTTATTATGTGGTCTGATCATATCCATTTGCTCCCTGATGGGAGTAAAACTTAACCTGAGATAAACAAGAACAAAGATACAGAATCAGAAAAATGATTATTTGAGTTTATCTCTATTCCTGCTAATTCTTTCTTTCCTAATGCATGCTGGCATTTTTAAAACAGGACCATCTCTTTACCCTCCAATATTATGTAGCTATGTTGTTTCATCTTTGTTATATATTGTCAATCTTGGAACTGAGATTTCTTTGTCTACTTATCTTAACTTGGGATTATAATGTAATTTGTTTCGTTATGAATGCCTCTCATTCTTTTTTATGTAACATTCTTTCTCTGTCCTTTAGCCCAAAGTCAATGTCTCTCTAATTTCTGGATTGCTGTATTATCTATTTCATTTGTTTGAAGCAACCAACAAATTTGTAGGAAAGCTACAAAGTTGCATACAACTCTGAAGAAGATGCTGGAGTGGAGAAAAGGGGAGAATAAGGTAGCAACTAGTATTTCGTTCTAATACTGAATGAAGGTAGTAGATTGAGGTTCTCGGAGAACCAGAGGCTTTGTAACAGGGAAGACCTTGGGAATCCCTATTTCATTATAAAGAAACTTACTACACGATAAACTCACCTAAGGTCTGGGATTTTTGTCAAGTTTGTTTACCGATATATCCAAGTGCTTAAAATAGTTTCGGGTATATAAGAAGTGCTTAATATAAAATTTTATTGAATAATTAAATGTAATTCCTATTTTATCTGACAGCCTGCTGTAGTGGGAAATATTGTATCTGGATTGGTCTTTTATATAACATCAAATGTTGGAGTGGCTTAAGAGTTCAGTTATGGACTACTTTCTTTTCTAAATCTATATTATTTCCTTAGTTTTTATAATCCACCTTTATGACTTCAATTGTCATCTATCAGCTGATGATGCTCACAGTTTTATTTCTACCTCCAATTCCATATATTCAATTACCTGCTTCCCATCGCTGTTTAAATGACTCACAGACACTCAAGCTCATCATATTTAAAATTGAACTTATTATCTTTTCCCCATACTAATCATTGAGGTGAGCTGAATCAATCCTTCTGTGGTATTGACTGAGCCTAATTTTGTCCTTTTTAAGTTCCAGAATATTATTTCCAGCAGCAGACTGATGATATATCCATAAATAACTCCCTTTGCTTATCTCATACACAGTAGTTCACCAGAATTCAAGACAAATAGAGACAAAAACAACTCTCAATCTCTATTTCTTCTTCCTGGCTATTATCCTAGGAAATTCCAAATTTACAATTAGAGTTAACTTAATTTTGAATTTGAGCTCTATTCAAGTTCTGAGAAGTAGAATAAGAGATTGAGAAGGAATTCAGGGTCAGGGCCATGATATAGTCCCTATGTAAATTAAACATGTTTATAAAGAGAATAGCTCACTATAACTTTGAATGACTCAAGGAAATATTAGGGTTGAATGTCAGTGTCAGAACAGTATTGTTCAACAGTAGCATCAGCTCTATTGACATTTTGGACCAAATAATTATATGGTTAAGTGGTGATAGGGGGTGGGCTACCCTGTGCATTGCATGGTGTTTAGCAGTGCCCCTGTTTTCTACCTACTAGATGCCAGTAGCTTTCTTCCCATACAAATACAGTTCTGACAGCCAAAAATGTCATCAGATGTTGTTAAATATCCAGAGTGGCAAAATTTTCCCACTTGATATACATTCATCTAAGAAGATTGCTTTACCAGAGGTTAACAATCTCAGAAACAATATTAAAGGACTCTAAACTAATAGGATTATTACAAATCATTCTTTACAAATACTTTACCTACTATGGAAATAAGACAAAGTCTAAAAATTTTTGAATGAGCATGGATGATTATAATCACATTCACTATGGGCAGATATAAGATATACAGTATGGCTTATCAAGAGGCCAGGAAATTATTCAATTATATTTATAGAACATAAATCTTAAAATTCCAATAATTGATACAAGGAAAATATTTTTATCAGTTTAAGAGGCTACTTCAGAGAAAAACAAAAGTTTCTGCTACCTCACTACACCAAATGAAAAGACGACAGATTGCATGAACTACCTAGAAGTATCGGTAGTTCTAAATGATAGCATTGCCTTTTTCAGGGCACTAGAAGAACATAGATGCTTGATACTTAAAGTCCCAAGGCACGGGAGTATAGCCAGTTTGAAAAGATCTCTAGAAAAATACTAGTTCTGTCAAGATGCTATTAAAGTGGGGTTCACTCAGAGAAGAACCTCAGTGAAATCCAGACAAAGACTCATATATTCTTGGCTTCAGCCAACAGGTTGCATGAGCAACAAGATCCCAAATAGTCATTACTGTATCATTCAGGCACTGACTTCTAGGATGCCATTGTCTTCTTTGGTCTTCATTGTCTCCAACATATTGTTTGTCTGGAAAAGGAATGAAATAACATTTTCAGATTAGATGTTACTGGGCATACGTGGGTGGTGGTTTTCCTAGATTAAAATGTAAAGAGTTCAATCTATGCTACAGGGCCAGGATTAGCAGCAAAGATATGCCATCTCACATTCTCAACCTATAGGATATGAAAACTATTCACATGGAGTAAATTAGATCTGGTTGGATTTCCCAGTGTACCTGGTACTATGTTTTAGCAAACATGTCTTAAAACTTGCACCTGCCTCCAGACAACATTTATAGTTGCTTTCAGCTATGTTGTCCTATGTAAATCCTTGCTGCCTCAATTTATAGGGTAGAGCAGGGCTCCCCAATCCCCTGGACATGAACTAGTACTAGTTCAAGGTCTGTTAGAAACTGGACTGCACAGCAGGTGAGCAGCAGGTGACCAAGCAAAGCTTCATTTGTATTTGAAGCTGCTCCTCAGAGCTAGCATCACTACCTCAGCTCCATCTAATATTGTTGGGCATCAGCTTCTCATAGGAACACTGTCAGGTATTATGCCAACTTTTGGACTGCTATGTGCAAAGAAAATAAAAACATTCAATTTTTTCACATATTTTATTTTCCTGAAAAGATATTGGCATATACTTTTGAGAGCATTAGTAATGACTATGACTATTAAAAGAGAAAAAAACCTAGAACTATTTGGACCTGGATGTTCATTTGTTTTGTTTGCCAAGGGTGACTGAAGACATTAAATCCACTATGAAACTTCTGTATATTGCAAAAGATGTCCAAATTTGGCAGCCTATCTGGAGACAATCCATAATGGCAAGCCTGTAGTGTTAATAAACAAAGATGTATTGCTTTTAAACCAGATAGCAGAACTTGTGGGAGCAGCAGACTTTTGGAAATCAATTCTTTTACCCATCATGCCTAAAACTAAAGGGATCTAATCACAGTTTCTCAGATTTTGTGGAAGAAATGCTTCCTTATATAAAGGCTTTTATGCAAAGTAGTCCAAGAAATGGGCACAAAAAAAATCCAGAACCACATCATCATGATTCTCAGGAGTTCACAACCTAAAAGAATTGATTAGATTTTGCTGAACATATCAGGAAATGGGGAGTGGGGACAGAGCAAAAGGATTAAGAGCTAGAATGTGACAGTTTTAGCACTTGGCAATGATGACTCTAAAAAAAAGAACCCATCACTTTCTTTATATATATATTTTTTTACTGTGCCAATTACTGGGCTAAATTTCTTTATTTACACTATTTAATTTACATAACAACTGCATTCCCATTTTAAAAATAAATTTATTTAATTATTTTAATTAGTTTCAAGAATACAGTACATTGAATAGACATTTATATAGTTTATAAAATGACACCCCTAATTGCTCCTTCCCTCCTCTGGATTTCCACCTTGCCAATATATTAATGCCAACTGCATTCCATATGCCATTCTCCCCATCACTGTGACCATCTATCAACTACCAATGTGTACTTCTTTAACCCTTCACCCCATTCTCCCAGCCCCTCAACTCCCCCTCTTCTCTGTCTGTCACCGAATTGTCCACTATATTTGTGAGTCTGTTTTTGATTAGTTTGTTCTTTTATTTCTTAGATTCCACATATAAGTGAAATAATATGGTATTTATCTTTCTCTGTCTGACTTTTTTCAACATAATAACCTCTAGGTCATTCATTTTTAATATTTATTGAGAATCCTGTCTCTCCACAGACCCTTAATTTGGTGTGGGTGTTAAGAATGGAAATTCAGTAAACCTGACCTATCATGTGGCTAGATAAAATGAGAAACAATAAGATATTTCCAGATGAAAAATCACCATGACAAACAGTAGTGGTGTCAATGCTCAAGTGCTGTGCCAAGGACTCCTAGATGGGTGATAAATACTGTTGTATACTGTGGGCCTCCCTGTCCAGTATAATATTAGTGACAGGTGAACAGTTATACTCCATCTAGTGGGACTAAAGTTTGAGGTCACTACTTATATAAAAAGAGATGGCAGAAAATGGAGTGTAATTAATATGTGGTAGGTATAAAAATATGATCCATTGCCTGAAGATGAATTAGAGAAATATACTTTTCCTACATCTGTAAGCCCAGCACTTGTAACTAAGGCAAGAGGGTGAAGCATCTGTCTTTTGCCTAGGAAAACTTTATAGTTAACTGAGTCTGATTTCCATGAGAAACAGAGTGTGAGTCAGAAGCTAGGGAGTCTGCCTACCCATACCCATAGGTTTTTTGACAGATAGTGTTTTTTGAACATGTGGCTCCTCAGAAGAGGCCTCAGGAAGTTCTAGGAAACACAAAGTACCTGGAGGCCTACTTCTCTAGGGCAAAAGGGATTAGAGACAGAAAGGAAAATGCTCATCTTGAAAAAGAATACTAATTCACAGCAGAGGTAATTTGAAATCTGGATTATAGGCTAGCTTTATTCTATCACCTTGGTTGTGCCAAAGAAGAATGCCACAAACAAAGTCTAGAGTTGTTTGGTATGTGAGAATTCGGACCTGTGAACCAAGCTCAGAGTGCTTAGATAAAAGATTGCTTAATTTCCCATTCTTGCAAGAACTGATACTTGAATCCTGCATGAAGATTCAGACTGTAGCATGTACTGAGAAAGACTAATATATCTCAAATCTCCCAAATCTACCATTAAGAGTGTATTAAATATCATAATAAAATTTCACAATTTCGTTGAGCATATACTATGTGTCAGATGCTTTACATAAACTATCTCACTCAATATTCACAGCAACTTTGCATGTTAGGTTTAATTATTCCTATTTTGTAGATGGAAAAGCTAAGAAAGTGAGACTATGAGTTGGCTACAACATATTACAAATATGTTATGGAATTGGGATTGCAATCCTGTTCTGACTGAATTCAATCTTGTACAACAATATGCTGCCTTCTAAGAAGGTTGATTTTAAGGGACTAAAATGAGCATGGAAAAAAATGTATAACACCGTCACGAGAATAGAACATTGTTATTGTGACTCAGGGGGAATCTAACTTTAACATCCAATTTGTGTGTTACAAGTAACTTAGATTTTGTTTAGTGAATATTAAGTGATTGACAAAATGCATTTTGGAGATATGCTTATGAGAAAGTGGGATTTTCTAAATGGACCAACCAATGGTGATAAAACTGAAGCTTTCATTACAGAAAAAAACACATGCATTTTAAGTAAGTGGGAAGAAAAATGAATGTAATTGAAGTAACATCTGAAAAAGGTAATGATTGTACAAATTTTCTATTTTTCATGACTATAATTTATTTTCTTTTCAAATACAAACTTTCAAACCCTGAATTTTTATATGCCAGATAGAAATTTGGTTCTAGTTCTGCAAAAACTTCAGGAATTGGTAGAAATGTGAATGGGAATGTAACAGCATGTTTCCAGGCTTGAAAAATAATTTACTCAGTTTTGACTCAAATATTGGTGGATGAGAGTCAAACAGTTTATATTTCCTTGTGTATTTTTTTATGCGAGCTAATTAATCAGCATGGAAATATTCAGAATTTTCTTTAGTTGAAGATATACAACTAAAAAATTAAAACTTTTCAATGACTTTTTCTCAGGATAACAACAACAACAAAAAGCCATGCATGGTTTGGCACCTGCCTTTCTCTCTCTGCACCTCATCTAAGGTCACTTGGACTTTTGCTTACTACAGTCTGGTCACACTGCTTAGGGTCATTGTACATGCTATACTCAAATTATGATACATAACTGAGATTATTTTATTTCTCCCATTAGAAAATACTTCAAATATAATAATAAGTATATAAAACAAGAACTGATAAGTATGTTTACAAGGAACTATTTGAAAAATTCTAGGTTAATGCAGTAAAGTTTTTATTTATCAAAAATAAATTATGTTTTATGAATTACATGTCTTGATAAAATTAAATATGCTGGGCAAAGCTAAATGTTATTTCCTTAAATTCTATTTCTTTCAAAAAAAGAATTTGAGGCTCTAAAGCTAGTTTTAAAGAGCAACACTGCACTCTTCTGGTTCTCCTCCATCTGCTTCTTAAATATCTATACATAATATGAGGGGCAGGGGGGCAAGCTGGGGAATGTAGAATAAAACATACTTAAGATACATAACAACCAAATGTAATGTTTGAATCTTATTTGGATGGTGATGACAGAAAAAAATAAATGGTTGTAAAAAGACATCTTTGAGGTAATTAGGAAAAAATTAATGTAGTCTGGGTATTTGATGGTATTAAGGTATTAGATGGTATTTGATACTTTTAATTTTGTTAGGTATGATAATGTCATGGTACTTATAAGGAAAAAATAAGTCCTATAAGTTACATATGCATATTGAAATATTTAAGAGTGAACAGACAAAGTGTGTATAAATTGTTTTAAAACATTCCAGCAAAAAGCAAAGGAAGAAATAGATGTAAACAGATTGTTATTATGTACACTGAACGAGCAGAGCAAACTCTAAATGTTAAAAATAACAACAACAAAAAAGCTACAAAAAGACTAGAAGAAAACACAGGTGAATTTCTTTTATGACTGAGGAATAAGAAAGGCCTTTAAAAAATTAGTTTAATTAGTTTCAAATATACAGTACATTGGTTAGACATCTATATAGTTCACAAAAAGATCCCCCCACTTGCTTCCTCCCTCCCCTGACCTTCTACCTAGCCAACATATTAATGCTAATTGCATTCTTTATGCTGTGCTCCCCATTCCCGTGACCATCCATCAGCTACTAATTTCTACTTCTTTAACCCTTCACCCCATTTTCTCAGCCCCCCAAACCCCTCCCTTCTACCCATCACCAAATTGTCCACTATATTTGTGAGTCTGTTTTTGATTAGTTTGTTCTTTTTATTCCTTAGATTCCGCATATAAATGGAATCACATAGTGTTTATCTTTCTATGTCTGACTTAAATATCTTCTAGTTCCATCAAAGCAATATCTTTTTCCATCCCCTTCCTTTTAGTCTCTGAGTGCCTTTTAATCTGAAGTGATTCTCTTATAGGCAATATGAAGGAGTCTTATTTTCCTTTCCCTTCATCCACTCTATCTTTTAGTTGGAGCACTTAATTCTTTTCCATTTGAGGTACTTATTGATAGGAATTCAGTTGTTACCATTCTTTATTCCTTTTTTTCATATATGTTTTTTTCTTCTTAAAGAAGTTCCTCCAAGATTTCCTGTAATACTGGCTTGGTGGTGATAAATTCCTTTAGCTTATTATTATTATTATTAATTATTATTATTTGTCTTGGAAGCTCCTTATCTGTCCTTCAACTCTAAATGATAGCTTTGCCAGATAAATTATTCTTGGTTGTAGACCCGAGGTCTTCATCCTGTTGAATATTTTGTACCAAGCCCTTCTGTCTTGCATAGTTTCTTTTGAGAAATCAGCTACCAGTCTTATGTGTGTTCCCTTATAAGTAACTATCTGTTTTCTCTTGCTGATTTTAATATTCTTTCTTTGTATTTAATCTTTGACATTTTAATTATGATGCGTCTTGGTGCAAGCCTCTTTGAATCCCTGATTTTTGGAATTCTCCGAGCTTCCTGGGGTTTTATGTCCATTTCCTTCACCGGGTTAGGGAAGTTTTCCATCATTATTTCTTCAAACAGCTGTTCAACTTCTTGATTTTCTTCAGTTATGCCAATCAGATGGATATTTGAACCCTTAATAGTGTCCCATATGTTCCTTTAATTATTTTTTTGTCTTGGTATATTTTTTCTTCCCATTCTGATTGAGAGTCCTTTGCTTTCCTGATCTCTAGATAGGACATTTGATCCTTTTCTTTATTCACTTTGTTTATTCCTTTGTTTTTCCATTTAATATACTTCTCATCTCAGATTATGTATTATTCATTTCTGACTGGTTCCCTTTTATAATGTCCATTTCCATTTTTATGTTTTTTTTTTTATCTCTTTGGAAGTTCTCACTGAATTCATCTACACTTCCCAAAAGTTCATTGAGTATCTTTATAACCAGTGTTTTGAACTCTGGATCTGTTAGATTACTTGACTCCATTAAATCCGGATCTCTGTTCTGTTCTCTCATATGGCTTCTGCTTCTTTGTCTTCCCATTTGGGATGCCTTTCTGTGTCTCTTTCTATGTACTAAGCAAAGCTCTTAAGTCTCCTGGTCTTATTAGTGTGGCTTGGTGTGGTAGGTGTCCAGTAGCACAGTCCTGGGAAGAGTTCAGCTGCAGGCCAAATTTAACCCAAACCTCTGCCCCTCTGGGACCACCTGTTAAGATTCAGCAAGCAATCCACAGATACTGTGCTTATAGTTGTCTCAAAAGGCCACACCAGGAACCAAGGACAGCTGCCTTTGGTGTGAGTCTAGGTGCTGCTCAGCAAGGAGCACCTGACTTGCTGAGGATATACCTGGATGTGGCTTGGGTGGAGCTGTGAGTTTGGGGAGGTGGGGTTTCAGGGAATCCTCTGGACAGAGCGACCTCTCTTATACAGTTTTATGACTCAAGGCTATGGTGGCACTGTGCGCAGCACACTGGTAAGGGAACTATGGATGCCACCAGCACTTCTGTGCAGAGCTAGTCTCACCTAGGTTCTACCTCCAACAATGTCTCCCCGTAAGTCCCTGGTGCCCCCTGCATACAGCTAAATCTGCACTGGTACTCAGAGTGAGCAGGTCTGTCACTGCGAAAATCTACTCATGGACCAAGACCCTTTAAGAGGCATGAGGCATCTGTCACTGCCGCTGCTGCAGCCTCTGTCTCACTCAGCCGCTTGATACCGGGAAGCCTTGTGTCCTCACCCCGTCCTACTTTCTGCCATTGCAAGATGCTTTCTTGGATTTCTCCCTAGTTGCATGACTTGTTCACCTAGATCCCAGGTGATTTTTTCTTGCTCCAGATCCTTGTTTCCATCACAACTTTGATTTGGTTGCCAGAGGGATGAACAGAGACCCTATCATCTATGCCATTTTTTTCTCTTTGATCTAGAAGGTCAAGATAGGTCTTTTTATGATTCAAGATTCAGAAGCCAAAAAAGAAAATATTTATAATGTCAACTACTTTAAAAAAGACACTTCTGCATGACAAAAAAAATTCATAATTTAAAAATATAAATAATGAAAAGCTGGAAAAATATTTGCTGCTAATATCACATACAAGAGGTAATCTTCCTAGTTTATTAAGAGGTTCTAGAAATTTATATTAAAAAGACAAGCAATTCAATAGAAAAATGAGGAAAATATAAGAATGAATAGTTCTGAGTAAAACGAGTACAAATTCTCCATATATAAAGAATAAGCTTGTGCTTGAAGGGGAGATGGTGGACTAGATAAAAGCAGGGTTCATCTCCTCTCAGGATCACATTGAAATTAAAACCAAATTATAAAATAATCAATGTGGAGAATCACCTGCAGTCCAGCTGATCATAATACCTACATCTGATAATATAAAAAGGAGCCACGTTGAAGCTGGTAGGAGGGGCAAAGTCATGAATCAGGCTGGACCTGCACCAGTGGGTGGAGGGGGTTCACCAGGAGGGAAATCAAGGCTACAGAGGCTCTCCTGAAGGAGAGGTGGTTCCTGGTCTCATCTGGGGGCTCTCCAGCATAGTGTCCCAGCACAGGGAAGAGGAGGTTCCAATAATTTTGACTAGCAACGGAAAGGGATTCCGGCCACCTAGTTGAGATGGAAAATGACTGAGTCCTTAGATGTTCCTCTGAAGAACCTATGCAAAGGCTTTCTGACCTGCAGACACTCACCTGGGACACTGGCGGTGGGTCAGAGGCTCACGCAAGATTCATTCTGAAAAAGTCTCCATTACCTGGAGTCAGTACAAGGGCTGGAAAGGCAGTCACTATTTTGCCTTAGTCCAGCCACCCTGCAGGGTAACCTAAAGACCACTGCAGCATGAATGTGCAGAGCCTTCCCACAGACTCATTAGGAAGTTCTGGTCTGAGGGGATCAGCCCACCCTGCTTAACCTGCAGACTACTGGGGGCAGTGGTTCCTGGATGGCTGCCAAGCCCTGATCTGAGTGAGTCAGAGCCAAGTATTCATAGCAGGGTGGCCATCATTGTGGTGGCATTTCTATCCCCAGCAATAGCAGCCAGTGCTGTGAGCCTCATTTCAGAGATAGGATCAGGCAGATCACTGCTGCCAACACAAGCTTGGACAGATATTGGGGACCTGTGGACCAGTTACAGACAGCAGCTGGTCTTGCTGTGATCTGGGTTGTCTGCAGGAACTCACAACAGTTACCAAATTTTCAGTAAGACTGAGGCTGTATTAATTTGACTGCCATTGTCTCTCTGAGACCCCATCCTACCCAACCTGCAGACTGACTGGGACAGGTGTTGTTGGATGGCTGCCAAGCTCAGCCTCAAGTGATTCAGGGCCAAGTATTCACAGTGGGGCAGTCATCATTGTGAGCGGCCTTTCCAATCCCAGCAAAAGCAACTAGAGCTATAAGCTACATTTCCATTCCAAGAGGGCGACCAGTGCTGTGAGCTGCATTTCAAAAATAGAGTTAGGCAGATCACTGCTGCCAACACAAACTTGGACAGATATTGAGAACCTATGGGCCAGTCTCAGACAACAGTTGGTCTTGCTGTGACCTGGGTCTTCTGCAGGAACTCACAACAGTTACCAAATTTTCAGCAAGACTGAGCCTGTATTGATCTGATTACCATTGTCTCTCTGAGACCCCCTCCCTACCCTATCCACAAATTTCCCCTAGTGGCCCATTGACAGTGAATTGACAAAGCCTTGCCCTTCCTTTCCCCTGATCTCCTAATCCACACAAGTAACAAACTTTGGCCGGCACATGGTGATCACTGCATGGAAATCAATGGCAGGCACACCTCTCCTTCCTGTAAGAGTTGCAATATTGTGTCCAGGGAGCACAGAGGTCCGTGGGAACACTCCTGACAACAACTGGTCTCACTGTGATCTGGATCTACAGCGGGAACACCCAGGCACAGAAGTTGCAGCAAAACTGAGGCTGTATTGGCCAAAAGGACCTTGTTGCCTTGAGATCCTACTTCTCCCAAGCCACAAATGCCTACAGCCCATTGACAAGCAGCCTCTTGTTCCCTGCTTGGCTCTAGGGTTGAGAAGTTAGTGCAGGCAACAGACCTAGGCTAGCAAAGTGAGTGCATTTTGAAGAAAACAGCTATTGGCAGATCACAGCTCCCTGTTCAAGCTGCAATATCTCTTAAGGATATTGCAGAGGTCTGACAGCCCTTAACTCCCAGAGTTCCTACCCCAGCCAGTACACAAAGTTCCCACTGCACATTGATAAGCAGCTGCCCTTGCTCTGTGGTGGCTCACTTAGGCCCAGTGTAGGCAGAAGTTGACCTTGCTATAAGTGGAAACTTGTACAGTCAGCCACAGAGACAGCGTGAACACATAAACTGCAGTGGCAAGGGGACATTTACTCACTAGACCCAGGAGACTCCCAGGGTCCCTGCACCACTCAACACACATATCACCCATAGGCTCATCCAGTTTCAGAGACTTACAGGCAACTGATAGGCAGTATCAGGCCTTGAGGAGCACTGTTCCCTCTACTAAACTTCCATAGGTCAGGTACTGAGGATAACCAAGAGCTTCTTACAGAGGTGTCTCTTCCACTTACCTATAGATCCAGCATAGGCAATAAACATCAGAGATTGCTTTGTACTTCTCACTGGGTAGCCCCGAGCAATCAAAAGCAGTGGTTGAATTTGGCCTACAGGGAAGCCCCTCCCAAGGGGCCACAAAACCAATGCATCTGGAGGCTGGCACCAGACCACAACAGAGCAACTCCTAACTAGTTCCAGTAGTGATACACACAAAGGGTGGTTGCAAGAAGTACACAAGCTTGCTAGGGTAAATCCCACTCAGTGGGGTCAACCCCCACATAACATAACAACTCTTATCCTGAGCATACAGCCAATTCCCACAATTAGCCTGAATGTTAATCATTCCCACTGATCTACTAACAACAATAAAGGCTTGGTGACAACAGAAGATCACACACAACCCACACAAAGGTCACCGTCAGAGCTCCTGGTACAAGGGATCAGGAAGAATTTGCCACTGGACCACACAGGACACCTTCCACATTAGGCCATCTGGCCAAGGCTGAGACAAAACAAATATTCCTGACACACAGAAACAAACACAAAGAGGCTAATAAAATGAGAAAACAAAGAAATGTGTCACAAATGAAACAATAAGAGAAAACTTCAGAAAATAAGCTAAATGAAATGGAGGTAAGCAACCTACCACAGTCAGAATTCAAAATAATGGTTATAAGGATGCTCAAGGAACTTATGGGGAGAATGAATGAGCACAATGAGAACATTAAAAAGGACATAGAAACCATAAAAAAGAACCAGATAGTAATGAGGAATATGATAACAGAAATGAAGAATACACTAGATGGATTCAACAGTAGATTAGATGAAGCAGAAGATCAAATCAGTGCATTGGAAGACAAGGTTGCTGAATACACCCAAACAGAACAACAATAAGAAAAAAAGAATTTAAAAAAACGAGGAGAGTTTAAGAGACCTCTGGGATAACATGAAGCTTAAAAACAATCGGATCATAGGAGTACCTGAAGAGGAAGAGAGAGCAAATGATTGAGACTCTATTTGAAGAAATAATGATAGAAAACTTCCCTAACCTGGAAAAGGAATTAGACAAGTTCAGGAAACACAAAGAGTTCCAAACAAGAGGAATTCAAACAGACCCACACCAAGACACATCATAATTAAAATGCCAAAGGACAAAGACAAAGAGAGAATATTAAAAGTAGCAAGAGAAAGCTGGTTACTTACAAGGGTACCCCCATAAGAATGTCTGCTGGCTTTTCAATGGAAACTTTGCAGACTGGAAGGGAATGACAAGAAATATTCAAAGTTATGAAAAAGACCAATCTACAACCATGGATACTCTACCCAGCAAGGCTTTCGATTAAAATGGAAGGTGAGATAAAGAGCTTCCCAAACAGAAAAGAGCTTAAGGAATTCATAGTCAACAAATCAGCATTACGAGAATATGAGAAGGTCTTCTAAAAAGAGAAGGGGTAAAAAAGAAAATAGAAAAAACAAATATGAATAATAAAATGGCAGTAACTATGTACATATCAGTAATCACTTTAAATGTAAATAGATTAAATGTTCCAATCAAAAGACACAGGGTAGCTAAATGGATAAGAAAACAAGACCCATGCATATGCTGTCTACAAGAGACCCACCTCACAACAAAAGACTCACACAGATTGAAAGTGAAGGGATGGAAAAAAATCTTCCAAGCAAATGGAAAAGAAAAAAAAGCTGGGGTAGCAATACTGATATCTGATAAAATAGACTTTAAAACAAAGGCTACAATAAGAGATAAAAAAAAGAAATTACATAATATTAAAGGGTTCAATAACTCAAGAAGACATAACCCTAATAAACATATATGCAACCAACATAGGAACATCTACACACATAAAACAATTATTGTCCAACATAAAAGGAGAGATCAATAGTTATACACTGATAGTAGGAGACTTTAACACCCCGTTGACACCAATGGACAGATCTTCCAGACAAAGAATCAATAAGGAATCAATGGACTTAAATGATACACTAGGATAGATGGACTTAGTAGATATTTTCAGAGTATTTTACCCCAAAGCTGCAGAATATACATTCTTCTCAAGTGCACATGGGACATTTTCAAAGATAGACCACATGTTAGGACACAAATTCAGTCTCAATAAATTTAAGAAGATTGAAATCATATCAACCATCTTCTCTGATCACAATGGTATGAAACTAGAAATCAACTACAAGAAAAAAACTGGAAAATACACAAACACATGTAGGCTAAATAATATTCTACTAAACGATATATGAGTTATTCATGAGATCAAGGAAGAAATCAAAAGATACCTAAAGACAAGTGAAAATAAAAACACAATGACTCAAAATTTATGGGACATAGTAAAAGCAGTCCTAAGAGGAAACTTCATAGCAATACAGGCCTATCTCAAGAAATAAGAAAAAGCCCAAATAAACAGTCTAACCATTCACTTAAAAGAACTAGAAAAAAATACAGCAAACAAGCCCAAAGTGAATGTAAGAAAGGAAATAGTAAAGATCAGAGCAAAAATTAATGAAACCAAGAGCTGGTTCTTTGAAAGGATAAACAAAATTGACAGATCCTTAACAAGAATCATCAAGGAAAAAAGAGAGAGGACTCAAATAAATAAAAACAGAAATAAAAGAGGAGAAATAACCACAGACTCCACAGAAATACAATGGATCATAAGAAAATACTACGAGCAATTATATGCCAACAAATTAGACAATCTGGAAGAAATGGACGCATTCCTAGAAATATACGATCTCCCAAGACTGAATCAAGAAGAAACAGAAAATCTGAACTGACCTATTACCACCAATGAAGTAGAATCCATAATCAGAAACCTCCCCAAAAAACAAAAGTCCTGGACCAGATAGCTTCATAGGGGAAATTTACCAAACATTCGAAGAAGAATTAGCACCTATTCTTCTCAAACTATTCCAAAAAATTCAAGAAGATGGAAGGCTTCTTAACTCCTTTTATGAGGCCACCATTACTTTGATTCCAAAACCAGACAAAGACATTACAAAAAAAGAAAACTATAGGCTGATATCTCTTATGAATATTGATGCAAAAGTCCTCAACAAAATAATAGCAAACTGAACTCAGCAATATATTAAAAATATCATATACCATGATCACGTGGGATTTATTCCTGGAATGCAAGGTTGGTGCAATATCCACAGATTAATTAATATGATACATCACATTAACAGACTGAAAGATAAAAATCATATGACCATATCAATAGATGCAGAAAAATCATTTGACAAAACTCAGCATCCATTTATGATAAAAACTCTCAGCAAAATGGGAATAGAGGGAACATACCTCAACATAATAAAGGCCATATATGACAAACCTACAGCTAACATCATATTCAATGGGAAAAGGCTAAAAGTATTTTCCTTAAGATCAGGAACAAGACAAGAATGCCCACTTTTACCACTCCACTTCAACATTATATTGGAAGTTTTAGCCACTGAAATAAGACAAAAAGAGAAATAAAAGGCATCCAGATTGGAAAAGAAGTAAAACTCTTGTTATTTGCTAATGACATGATGCTATACATAAAGAACTCTAAAAATTCTACCCCCAAACTGTTAAAACTAATTAATGAATTCAGTAAAGTAACAGGTTACAAAATAAATATTCAGAAGTCAGTGGCTTTTTTATACACCAATGATTAACTTTCAGAAAGAAAAATTAAGAAAACAACCCCATTTACTATTGCATTGAAAACTATAAAATACCTGGGCATCAAATTAACCAAAAAGGTAGAAGACTTGTTTTCAGAAAATTATAAGTCATTGAAAAAAGAAATTGAAGAAGATATAAATAAGTGGAAGCATATACCCTGTTTATAGGTAAGAAGAATTAACATTGTTAGAATGGCCATGCTATCCAAAGCAATCTATAGATTCAATGCAATCCTTATCAAAATGCCAATGGCATTTTTTCAGAGAGCTAGAACAAATAATCTTAAAATTTATATGGAGCCATAAAAGACTCTGAATAGCCATGGCAATCTTGAGAAAGAAGAACAAAATTGGAGGTATCACACTACCTGATATCAAACTATACTACAAGGCTACAGTAATCAAACAGCATGTTACTGATAAAAAGAAATACATTAATCAATGGAACAGAATAGAGAGCCCAGAAATAAATGCATGCTTATACGCTCACTTAATGTATGACAATGGAGGTAAGAATATACAATGGGGAAACAACAGTCTCTTCAATAAATGGTATAGGGAAAATTGGACAGATACATGAAAAAAAAAAGCTGGACCGTCTTCTTACACCATATACAATAGACTCAAAATGGATTAAAGATTTAAATATAAGAACCGAAATTGTAAAACTTTTAGAAGAAAACATAGGCAGTAAACTATCTGATATTACTAACAGAAATTTCTTTTCAGATAATATATGTCTTTGGGCAAGGGAAACAAAAGAAAAAATAAACAAATGGGACTACAGCAAACTAAAAAATTTTTGTACAGCAAAGTCTACCATCAATAAAACAAAAAAACAACCAACTTTTTGGGAGAAGATATTCACTAATGATACATCTGATAAGGGGTTAATATCCAAAATTTATAAAGAACTTATACAACTCAACAACAACAACAATAAATAAACAATCCAATTTAAAAATGGGCAGAAGACCTGACCAGATACTTCTCCGAAGAGGAAATACAGATTGTTAACAGACATATGAAAAGATGCTCAAGGTCCCTAATCATCAGAGAAATGCAAATTAAAACCACGATGAGATATCACTTCACACCTGTCAGAATGGCTATCATCAATAAATCAAAAAAAACAAGTTTTGGTGAGGATGCAGAGAAAAGGGAACTCTCATACATTGTTGGTAGGATTGCAAATTGGTAAAGCCACTATGGAAAACAGAATGGAGGTTTCTCAAAAACTTAAAAATGGATATACCTTTTGACCCAGCAATTGAACTTCTGGTTATTTATCTATAGAAAACCATAACAATTCATAAAGATCTATGCACTCCAATATTGATAGCAGCATAATTTACAATAGCCAAGATATGGAAGTAACCTAAATGCCCATCAACAGACAATTGAATAAAGAAGTTATAGTTCATATATACAATGGAATATTACTCAACCCTTAAAAATATGAAGTCCTACTATTTGCAATGACATGGTTGGACATAGAGATTATTATGCTGAGTGAAATAAGTCAGACAGAGAAAGATAAATGCCATATGATTTCACTTATATGTAGAATCTAAGGAACAAAAATAACAAACTAATCAAAAGAGTCAAATATAGTGGAAAATTTTGTCACAGACAGAGGGGAGGAGGGTTGAGAGGCTGGGAGTATGGGGTCAAGGGTTAAAGAAGTACAAATTAGCAGTTGATAGTTGGGCACAGGGAGCGTGGCAGAGGGAATGCAGTTAGCATTAATATGATGGCTAAGTAGAGGGCCGGGGAGGGAGGAAGCAATTGGGGAGATCATTTTATGAACATTATAGATGTCTAACCAATGTACTGAATACTTGAAATTAATTTAAATAAATAAATTTATTAAAAAATAAGGTCAATCTCACTCATAGTAAGAAAAATACACATTAAACTACAATGAGAGATAATTTTCACTAATCAGCTTTCAGAAATAAGCATTCTCATATATTTTTGTGGAGAAATCCCTGTAGAGGATAACCTGGTAATATTTATCAAAAATACAAATGAATATATCCTGTGTCTCAGCAATCCTAATGAGAATTTATATCTACAAATATACCTACATATGTATACAAAGCTATTTCTTGTTGTACTCTTTGTAATAATAAAAGATTGGAAATAACTCAAATTTTCATTGCTACAGAACTTGTTAGGTAAGTTATGGTATCCAACAAGAGGACATAAACCTAGTGAACACATACACACCCAGTGTAGGAGTACTACATATATAAAGCAATTATTGACTGACATAAAGGGAGACTGACAGTAATATACTCACAGTAGGAGAATTTGACACCTCATCGACACCAATGAACAGATCTTCCAAACAGAAAATCAGCAAGGAAACAGCACTCTTAAATGATACACTAGACCAGATGAATTCAATTGATATTTTCAGAGCATTTCATCCCAAATCAACAGAATATACATTATTCTCAAGTGTGCATGGAATGTTTTCCATGATAGATCACATGTTGGGCCATACACACACACAAAAGGCTCAGTAAATTTAAGAACATTGAAATTATATCAAATGTCTTCTCTGATCACAATGGTATGAAACTAGAAATCAACTACAAGAACAAGTAAGTTATGTTAAATCCATATATTAGAGTTCTGTGAATCTGTTTAAGAAATAATGAGGAATCTTTACATATATTGATATGGAAAGATCTCCAGGGCATATAGTTAAGAGAAAGACAGTAAAAATGGAAGAGTATCTATAGTATAATACCTTTTGAGTAAATAAAAGATATAGCAATAATGGCATATATCTTCATTTTCTTGTATTTACATAGAAAAAGACTGGAATTATCCACAAGAATTAATAGAAGCAGCTAGTTGTAGGGAACAGGGGAGAGAGGTACAGTTGGGGAGGAGATAATAATGGAATGTCTTAATATAAACCTTAATTCATTATTTTAATTTTGAACCATTTGAGTATATTACATATCTAAAGCCATATAAATAACATTTTAAAAGAGAAATTCAACTCTTCAATGAGCCTTGCATTTTTATCCAAGAAGATTTAGTCTTTCCCTTTACTGTGCTCTTTTCTATATGCAGTTTTCTATAACACTCCTTAGTCACTTCCATAATTTTTGTTTCTTGTTAGTCATTTCTACAAAGGTATGAACTTTTCAAGCGTAGGAATCTTATGTTAATGTATTTCTATCTCTTTCATAATGTGCACAGTGCCTGGCAACTTCTTCAGGTCTACCTTGTCTTAATTAAGCTCTTCCTGTAGCATCTTTTGCTTCTTTTATTGCATTTATCACTATCCTATAATAGAATTATTTACTTAGTATTGTTTGCCTTTATCAGATGGTGAACACCTGGTGATACATTAGGTATTCAATTAAGATGATGAACTGAGAGAACTTGAAAATTTAGAAATAATTTTTCTATAATTTCTAAGTTAACAAATGATGCCAATACTATCGCAATATGTAGTGCTAACATGATCACTCTTTAGCAAAATAATATTCTAATTAGTGGAAGATAAGAATCAGACCTTTTAAAAAAATCTTCGTTCATTACACTGATGCATTTATCCATGAAGGCCTTACACATCCTAGAGTTCTTTATTAAAGGGTATGCATAAATATATTATTAAGCTGTTTTTAAAATTTCCTTTTGGCTTAATTTCCAGAATTTCAAGAATTAATTTTGAAAGACATTAATGGTCTTTAGACAGACTACTATACACTAGTGGGGTAGAACAACATTAATAAATAGGAAATGAAGCTCCAAGACTGATAGAAATATTTTCTTAGAGAACATAAATTCTTGAAGACATGAAAGCCACTTGACCTAGCTGATATGTATTTATTTCCACATTCACTTTTTCGGAAAATATTTTTTGAGAAACTATTATGCTAGGCATTCTGAAATATTAAGGTATAAATGAAATATGGTTTTTGTCCTCTGGGAGGCAATATAGCATAATGGTTAAGAACATGAAATTAGCAGACTAAGGCACAGCGATGGCTGCCTGTCAAACCCTCATTCTGGCACTAGAAGCCCTGAGCCACCATGTATGATGCTTACGCTGAGGCCACAGTAATGTGAGGAAGTTCAAATAACCCATGTAAAGATACAATGTAGGAAGAGAGATTGAGATGCCCAGCTAGCCCTCAACTGTTACAGCCTTCTCAACTGAGTCGCCTTGCATGGATTTGCAGACAAGAAGAAGAGTTATCATGTAAGCAGGAATAGTTGACCCTGATCAGCATAAGGAGGAAGGCAAGAAAAAAAATGGTATAGATGATTGAGGCTCTGTTCATCCCTCTGGTTACCAAATCAAAGATGTGACAGAAACAAGGAGCAAACGGCAAGGAAAAACCACCTGGGATCTTAGATTAGGGAGAAATATAAGAAATCACCCTGCAACAGGAGGGGGTTGGATAGGGCGAGGGTGCGAAGCTGCTGGGTTCCTAATGGCTGAATGGGACAGAGGCTGCGGCAGCAGCAGCAGCAACCGGCAGCTGCACACACCTCTTAAAGAAGCCATGTCCGAGAGCGGAATTTCACGGTGATGGACCTGCTTGCTCTGAGCACCTCTACTGGTTCGGCTGTGCAAGGAGCACCAGGGACTTACAGGGGGACACTGAGTTGTTGGAGTGAGGGCCGAGGGAGACTCACGCTGTACAGAAGAGCTGGTAGTATCCATTGCTCCTCTGTTGAGCCCTCCACCTTCCCTGTGTGCTGACACAGCAGCGCCATAGCCAAGATATCATCAAACTAGATAAAAGAGGTTGCTCTGCCCAGAGAATTCCCTGAAACTCTGCCTCCCCCAACTCATAACCCCACCTAAGCCACATGTAGGAGTGCCTTGGCTTACTCAGATTCCTCTTACTGAGTAGCACCTAGACTTACAATGGTGGAAGCTGGCCTCGGTTTCTGGAATGGCATCTTGAGGCAACTATAAGCACAACATCTGTGGATTGCTTGCTGAATCTTAATAGGTGGTCCTGGAGGGGCAGAGGTTGGGGCTAAATTTGGCCTGCAGCCGAACCCCTCTCAAGACTGCACCATTGGACACCTACCACACTAAGTCACACTAACGAGACTAGGAAACTTAGGAGCTTTCCTTAGTACATAGAAACAGACACAAAAAGGTAGCCCAAATGGGAAGACAAAGAAGTAGAAACCATATGAGAGAACAGAACAGGGATCCAGAAATAAGGGTGTTAAGCAATCTAACAGATGCAGAGTTCAAAACACTAGTTATAAAGATGCTCAATGAACTTATGGAAAATGTAGATGAATTCATTGAGAACTGCGACAAAGAGATAAAAAAAACATAAAAATAGAAATAGAAATTATAAAAGGTAACCAGTCAGAAATGAAGAACACATTATTTAAATGAAATAAACAAAGTGAATAAAGAAGAAGGTCAAATGATCTATATAGAGGTTGGGAAAGCCAAGGACACTCAAGCAGAATGACAAGAAAAAAGAAGCCAAGGCTATAATAATAATTTAAGGAGACTACGGGACACTATTACAGGTAAAAATATCTTTCATAGGGGGTACTTGAAGGAAAACAAAATGTTAAAGAGCTATTTGAAGAAATCGTGATGAAAAACTGCCCTAACCTTGTGAAGGAAATAGACACAAAATCCAAGGAAGCTCAAAGAGTCCCCAAAACCAAGAACCCAAAGAGGTCTACACCACGACACATCATAATTAAAATGCCAAAGATTTAATACAAAGAGACAATCTTAAAGCAGCAAGAGAAAAGCAGTTAGTTACCTTCAAGGACTCACCCATAAGACTGGCACCTGATTTCTCAAAAGAAACTGTGCAGGACAGAAGGGCTTGGCACAAAATAATTGAAAGAAACTCATTGAATTGTACAATGTAAATATGAGCAACTAATTGTTTATTATATTTCAATAAAGACAAAAAATAAAGGTTTAGGTTGATAAAAAGAACATGAAATTAAATAAATATGCATTTTTAATTTTTATTTTTCAATTACAGTTGATATTAACTAACTCTATTTTTGAAATATTGCTTCTTTACTGGTTACATAACCTTGAACAAGTTACTTAAATATTGTGCTTTAGTTATATCTGCCATATAGGTCTATAATAGCCATTTCACAGAATTGCTATGAAGAATTAGATGAAACAATGTCCATATAGAGCTATACATAATGCTTGGCATGTGATAACCTCCCCAAAAGTGTTTATTTACAGTCTTATTGTCTAAAAATAGAAGTATTCTTTTATGTAGTCTATTTTTTCATAATAGCTTTTGTCTAAATATTTACAGATAGATTTGGTATTACACATGATACTCATCTCAATCCTCAGGCTCCATGAGGCACCAGGGAACAACTTCTCAGAGTGATGAGGATATTAGTGAATAAAATTGATGAATGATTATTAGTACTATTAAGAAGAATAAAAAAAAGTTCCATGAGAATGATGATGGGAGAATACCGTGTTATTTATTTGAATAATACAGTGAAATTCTAGTAAAAATTCTAAATGTATTAAAAATTACTTTCAAAAGGAAATGGTGAATACTAAAAGTCAGTATGGGTTCACCACACAAACATTAGCATAAGAATATATTATGCTAGACCAGTAGACCAGAGTTACCTAAACTGGTGTTCCTCAGAATAGTGAATGGTAGTAGGGCAGTGCTGCTAAATATAGATATTTCTATGATGAAATAAATCTAGGAAACATGAGATTAAGCAAAGTTAAACATGTATTGACTACAAGACTTTTCAGAATTTTAAAACACTAAAGAGTATTATATGTTTCCAATAGGATGACATAATATTCAGTTTCTCCCAGATCTAAGCACAAAAGTATTGGGGTGTGTATGTGTGTGTGTGTGTGTGTGTGTGTGTGTGTGTGCGCAATATTTATCAACATTACCCCAAACTAATGCTTTATAAAATATAGTTTTGGAAATATTGTTCTAGTTTAAGGTTTTTATAGTTACTAGAATAGTAGAAAGGAGAATGAGCAGACATATTATATTTTAATTTTTAGAAGGCATTTCAAAAATTTATTTTATTGATCTAAGGTGGAAAATTGTCTTGTAGATCAGTTATCTTTAAACATTTTGTTTGTGTAACCCCTAAAAGAATTTTGAAAACATACATCCTCTCTCACATTTTTAAGTTGACATCAAATATTTTTCATCACAATTTTAAAATTATTTTTAAAAATTTTGTGTCTCAGAAACACAGAATTGGATTGGCTTCATTTAAAACATTTTCTATGACATACTCTTCATTGGTCTCACACGTGGACTACTTTTAGTCATTTATTTAGTAAATCATTTTGTATCATGTAATAAGTATGCACAAACCCAACAACCAGAATGAAATTTAAGCTTTGAGAGTAAGTTGATATCTAACTATATATTTTTTCTCACTATTTCACTTACCTGTGTCACCAACCCTGAATCCTGTGTTTATTGTTCCTAGGTTTTCTGTTTTATTTAACTTGATTGCATTTAGATGTATTCTTAATATATATATACATATACATATATATACATAAATATATACACACACATATATACATATGAATATGTATTGTGTATATTATTTATATACACATATATATATATATTTTATATATTATATAAAATTGTAGGTGTTTTAACAATATAAAAAAGACTTCATGCTATATATAATCTGGAACTTAATAATTTTTACTCAATATTATATTACTGAGATTCATCTATATTTTTGTATATCTACATATACAAACTACATGTCTGTAGTTTATTATTTAAAAAACATCTTATTGAAGTATATAACACATAGAAAACATATGTACCAAAAATGTGTGAAAATCATAGGTACATTGATGAATTGAAATAGACACATCTGTGTAACTACCACCTACATCAAGAAATAGATTTATTATTAGGTATTCAATATTTTACACTTTTGTATGTGTGCTTTAATATGTTTAATATTATTTATTATGTTTTAAAAATTACATTTGATATTCAATGTATATTAGTTTCAGGTATATAACATTTATGTAATTTATGAAGTGATGCCTCTGATAAATCTAGTACTCACCTGACAGCATAAACAGTTATTGCAATATTATTGACTACATTTCCTATGCTATACATTACACTTTTGAGACTGTTTAGCAGCTATCAATTTGTACTTTATAAACCCTTCACTTTTTCCACCGAGCCTCTCAAATCTACTCCCCTCTGAAAATCATGTTTATTCTCTGTGAGTCTGCTTCTATTTTGATTATTTTGTTTTATAGATTCCACATATAAGTGAAATCATATGGCATTTTTCTCTTTCTCTTTCTGATTTATTTTACTTAGCATAATACCCTCTGGGTGAATCCATGTTGTCACAAATGGCAAGACTTTGTACTTTTCCATGGCTTTAGTAGCATGTTATATATTCACCACTTCCTCTTTATCTACTTGTCTACTGATGGTCACTTAAGTTGCTTCAATATTTTGGTTATTGTAAATATGCTGCAATGAACATAGAGATGCATATCTTTTCAAAATAGTGTTTTAGATTTCTTTATATAAATACTCAGAAGTAGAATTGCTGGGTCATAAGGTAGTACCATTTTAAATTTTTTGAAGAATCTCCATATTGTTTTTGACAATGGCTATACCAGTTTGCGATCCCTCCAACAGTGTACAAAGGTTCCTTTTCTACATATCCTCACCAAGACTTGCTTTTCGTTGATTTATTGGTAATAGCCATTCTGAGAGGTGTGAGGTGGTATCATGTTGTGATTTTGATTTACCTTTCTCTGATAATTAGTTATGTTGAACATCTTTTCATATGTCTATTGGCCGTCTGAATGTCCTCTTCGGAAAAATGTTCATGAAGGACCTTTGCTCATTTTTGCATTGGATTGTTTGTTTTTTCTAAATATTAAAAAAATTTTTTTCAATTACTGTTAGCATACAATATTACATTAGTTTGAGATGTACAAGATAATGATTAGACATTTACATAATTACATAATTTACAAAGCATTCACCTTGATAAATCTAGTAACCATCTGACACATATATAGTTATTACAACATTTTTGACTATATTCCTTATGCTGTATTTTACAACCCCATGACTATTTTGTAACTATCAATTTATACTTCAGAATTTTCTTTTTTCTTGAGGTAGGTGTGTAGTGACGTAAACTTCCCCCTTTTTACCCCTTTTGTTGTATTTCAAAAAACTGATATATAATATTGTCGTCTAATATTGTCATCCTCAATTGTCTCTATGTACCTTTTGATCTCATCTTTTTTTCTTCTTTGACCCACTTGTTATTTAGTAGCATGTTATTTAATCTCCATAGATTTTTTTCCCCATTTATTGCAGGTGATTTCCAATCACAAAGCATCGTGGTCAGAGAATATGCTTGGTATGATTTCATTCTTCTTAACTTTGTTGAAGCTATTTTTGTGTCCCAACATATGGTCTATTATTGAGAATGTTTCATGTGCACTTAGAGAAGAATGTATATTCTGGTCTTCTGAGATGAAAAATTCTGTTTTGTTAATTTTGTTTTTTTAGATTCCATTCAACATATAAGTAAAATCATATGGTGTTTGTCTTTCTCTGACTTACTCCACTCAGCACTACACCTCTCTAAATTTATCCATGTAGTTGCAGATGGCAAGATTTCATTCTTTTTATGGTTGAGTAATAGCCCATTGTATATATGTACCACCTCTTCTATACCCATTTATCCATTGATGTCACCCAGGTTGCTCCCATATCTTGGCTATTGTAAATAATACTGTAATGAACATATGGGATTCACATGTTTCTTAGAAACTTTTGGGTTCACCTGGATAAATATCCAGAAGTGGGATTACAATGTCCATCTTTGTCTCTTATGATAGCCTTTGTTTTAAAGTCTATTTTATCTGGTGTAAGTATTGCTATCCCAGATTTTTTTTGTTTCCATTTTTATGAAACATTTTTTCATGCCTTTACTTTTAGTCTGCGTGTCTTTCAATCTGAAGTGAATTGCTTGTAGGCAAGATTTCATTCTTTTTATGGTTGATTTTTTATGGTATATAAAAATCTTGTTTTCTTATTCATTCAGTTACAGATCAGTTGATTGGAGCATTTAATACATTGACACTTAAAGTAATTGTTGCTAAATATGTTGCTATTGTCATTTTATTATTCATATTTTTTACCCTTTTCTTCTTATTCTTCTCCTTCTCCTTTGTCCTCTTTTCTCCTTATTTTCCCTCTAACATTTCTTGTTATCATGGTTTTATAGCTTTTTCTTGCCTGGGAAGCTCTTTATCTCTTCTTCAATTTTAAATGATAGCTTTGCTGGGTAAAGTAATCTTGATTGTAGGTTCTTGCTTTTTATCACTTTGAATATTTCCTTTCAATCCCTTCTTGTCCACAAAGTTTCTGTTGAGAAATCAGCTGACAGTCTTATGGTTGCTTCCACATAGGTAACTAACTGCTTTTCTATTGCTACTTTTAAGATTCTCTTGTTGTTCTTAACCTTTGGCATTTGGAATATGGAACAACTTTTGGAATTATTATGTCTTCATGTGGGCCTCTTTGGGTTCATCTTGCTTGGTACTCTCTGTGCTTCCTGGACTTGTATGCCTATTTTCTTGACCAGGTTAAGAAAGTTTTCCATCATTATTTATTGAGATAGATTTTCAATGTCTTGCCCTCTTTCTTCTCCTGATAACCCTATGATGCAGATGTTGGTATACTTAATGTTGTCCCAAGGGCCCCTTAATCCACTTCTCATTTACCCTGAGAATACTCACCAGTGGCACTTGCAGCAGCAGCATTTACTCTGAGATAACTCGCAGATTACAGTTTCGACCTTACCGCCAAAGTTTTCCATGAAATATCTTGTTATTATTATTTTTGCATTGCTCTAGTATATCAATAGTCTTTAGAAACAAATGACATCATTCTATTTATAGCATTCTGTTTTTAGTAGTAGTATTTCCATTTATAAAGTATAATAATTCTCAATTGCTAAAAATGTCAAATCCTAGAAAACATAGTATTCCTACATGTGATATTAAATTAACATTGGCAGTGAGCTTCACTTTTTATTTTCACAATGAGAAAAGGGTCAAACTATCCTAATTTTTCAAAATTCTTTTTTATGTTGCTGCTCTGATATGGTGTTTTCTGCTACCTTGTTTTCCAAATCACTGATTAAACCCTCAGCTTCATCGAATCTACTATTAAGCTCCTCTAATGTAGTCTTCATTTCAATTATTGTATTCTTCATTTATGACTGTTTATATTTTTTATGTTTTATATCTCCATTTTAATGTTTCCTATATCTTTACGTTCTCACTGAGTTCATCTACTCTTCCCCTAAGTCCTTTGAGCATCCTTATAACCAGTGTTTGGAACTCTGCATCTGGCAGATTGCTTGTCTCCATCCTGTTTTGGTCTTTTTCTGAAGCTTTGCTCTGTTTTTTTCATTTAGGACATGTTTCTTTGTCTCCCCATTTTATCAGATTCCCTGTGTTTCTTTCTGTGAATTAGGAAGGGCTTCTATCTCCTGGTCTTAGTAGCATGGCCTTATGTATTAGGTGTCTTGTGGAGCCAAGTGGTGCAGTCTTCTCTGGTCACTTGAGTCAGATGCTCCAGGTATGTCCCTCATATAGGTTGTGTGTGCCCTCCTGTTTTAGTTGAGCCTTGGTTGCTTTTTTCATGTCAATGGAAGGGACCGACTCTTGATCTGATTGGTTGTGGGGACAGTCTGTTGAGGGGCTGACCGTATAAAGCAGAACTCACTTTATCAGGTCTCTAATGCCTTCCCTGTTTGCCCTTTGAGTATGTCATCCTTGGATGCAGTCTTGGGAGATGTCTGGCTCAATCCAAAGCCAGCCACCAGGAATGTTGGCCCTGGGGCCTCCTGGGATGGGCTCCCCACTATCCAAGTTTAGCCTCAGCCTGTGTCCTGCCCAGGATAACCTGGCCAGTTTCACCAAGCAATCAACAGATGATTAACACAAGTGCTGGGCTCAGATGTGCTTCAAGAGTCCAAGCCATGAAGCAAGGGCAGCTCCCACTAGTGCCAGACTTGAAGCTGCTCAGCGAGAGGTATGGGGAAGACAGAGGCCAGATACTGTTTGTTTGGGTTTTGTGAACCTTTGAGAGATTTTAGGAAAGTTCACAGCATGATCCAAGACAAGTTGTTTGAATGAAAAAGTCACTGGAATAGGCTTGGTTGGGCCTGCAAGTGGAGTGGGGCTGGTTCTCAGGGAACCTCCAGGGTGGTACAACCAGTGTTAGACATGTTGATGGAGACTCAGATATGGTGGCCACCTGTGTCTGCAAGCCAGAAGCAGGGAAGGCTTAACAACAACAACAGAAACAATGGCTTCTGCCAGCACTTCTGTCACTGAGAAAGCTACCCCTCCAGCCATCACTCTGAAGCTAGACAATTCAGTTCTTTACCATATGTCCTTGGCATCTTTTAAGCTGCTGCTCCAGTGCTAGAGCTCATAGAGAGTGAGTCTGACAGCGAATACGTCAGTGCACAGACAACTTAAGAGGAGTGTCTATCACTCTAGCTTGCCCTCCATCTCACTCAGTCACAATATCTGCTAGTTTTCACATCCAGAAGTTATGGAGACTTCTCTTCCCAGCACTGGAACTCTGGCTGGGGAGTTCACTGTGGGGCCCGGACCCCTTGCTCCTCTGGGGTCACCTCTGTAGCTGAGATATCCCTTCTGATTCTCTACTTCCACATGCAGGTGTGAGACCAGCTTGTTCCTACCGCTGTCTCTGTTCCTGTCTCTGCTTCTCCTACCAGTCTCAAGGTGCCTTCTTCTGTATGTTCGAGTTGTAGGATTTCTGTTTAGCTAGACTTCAGATGACTCCCAATGAAAGCTATTTTGTAGTTGAGTTGTAATTTTGATGTGCTAATGAGAGGAGGCAGGTACAGCATTTAGCTACTTTGTCACATTAACCAGAATTCTTTTTGTTTTCCTTTGGTGTTAAGTTGTATGAGTTTTTTAATACATTTTAAATATTAATCTCTTACTGAATGTATCATTTGTGAATATTTTCTCCCATTTAGTAGGTTGTCTTTTGGATTTGCTGGTGGTTGCTTTTGTTGTGGGAATTTTTTTTTAATTTGATAAGTTCCCATTTGTTTATTTATTTATTTTTTGTTTCCCTTGCCTGAGGAGATATATAAAAACATATTACTAAGAGCAATGTCAAAACCTTTACTACCTATGTTTTCTTCTAAGAATTTATGATTTAAAAAAAGGAATTTTATGGTTTTGGGTTTTACATTTATCTTTAATTCATTTTGAGTTTATTCTTGTATATGGTGTGAGATGGTTGTCTAGTTTAATATTTTGCATCTCTATCCAGTTTTTTCAACACCTTTCATTGAATAGACTGTTTTTACCTCATAATATTCTTTCCTCTTTTGTCATAGACTAATTGACCACATAGTTTTATTTCTGGGGTCTCTATCATGTTCTGTTGATCTATTTGTGTGCTTTTATGCCAGTAGCATGTTGTTTTAATTATTAGAGCCTTGCAGTATAGATTGAATCAAGTAGCATGACACTTCCAACTTTCTTTTTTTGCTTGAAATTGCTTTGGGAAAATAGTGTGGAGGGTCCGCTTAAAATTAAGAGCATAATTACTGTATGGCCCTGAAATACATCTTTGGGTATCTACTCAGAAAAGCTGAAAACTTTTACCTGTAAAGTTATATGCACCCTTATGTTCATCGCAGCATTATTCACATGGCCAAGACATAAAAACAATTAAAGCACCCTTTGATAGATGTTTGGATAAGGAAAATGTGGTACATGTATATAATGAAATATTACTCAGCCATAATAAAAGGTGACATACTGCCATTTCTGACAACATAGATGAGTCTTGAAATAATTATGCTAAGCAAAATGAGTCAGACAAAAAAGTTGATATCCTTATGATTTTACTCATATGTGGGATATAAAACTGAAAGCAATAAATGAACAAGACAAACAAACAGAAACTTATAGACACAGACAACAGTTTGGTGGTTACCAGAGGGAAAGGGAGAAATGGGGGTGGTACATAAGGGTAAAGGGGGCCAAATATAAGGTGATGGAAGATTTCACTTTGGGTGGTGAACACACAATGCAATGAATGGATAATGCATTATTGAATTGTACACTTGAGACCTATATGATTTTATTCACCAATGCCACTCCAATAAACTTAATGAAAAAGATTTTTACTTTATCTTTAACCTTTGGCATTTCAGTTATGATGTGTGTTGTCGTGGGTCTCTTTGGTTCATCTTGTTTTTGACTCTACATTTCCTGGACTTGTATGTCTATTTGCTTCACTGGTTTAAAGAAGTTTTCCATCATTGTTTCTTTAAATAGGAGTTTAAACTCTTGCTCTTTCTCATTTCCTTCTGGTACCCCTATGATAAGAACGTTGTTATGCTTCATGGTGTCCCAGAGGGCCCTTAAACTATCTTTATTTTTAAAAATTTTTTTCTTGTTGCTGTTCCGATTGCATGTTTTTCTGTTACTGTATCTGCCAAAAAGATGATTTGATCCTCTGCTTCTAATTTCTGTTATTTTCTTCAGTGTATTATTTATTTATTTATTTACTTACTTACTTACTTATTTACTTACTTACTTACTTATTTACTTACTTTATTTACTTATTATATTTATATCTGGCTGTTTCTTTTTTTATTATTTCTTTGTTCTTTTTTTCTCTTTTAGTTCTAAATTCATTTGTTGTTATTGTTGTTGAATTTCTGACTTCATCTATACTTACCTTAAGTGCATTGAATATTCTTATAATCAATGTTTTGCACTTTTTATCTGGTAGATTGCTTGCTTCCATTTTGTTTAGTACCTTTTCTGGGATTTTATCCTGTTTTTTTTCATTTGGAACATGTTTGTTTCCTCATTTTTTCTGCCTCTCTGTTTGTTTCTATATATTTAGCTTATCTACTATGTCCCCTATAATCAGCATAGTGGCCTTATGTAGTAGGTGTCCTGTGGGGCCCAATGGTGCAGTCTTTCTGATCACCAGAGCCGGGAGCTCCAGGAGTGTCCCATGTGTGGATAGTATATTACCTCCTATTGTAGTTGAGCCTTGATTGCTATTGACACATCAGTAGGTGGGGTTGACCCTCAGACTGACAGGCTGTAATGATTGGTCAGGACCACCTCATATGAGCTGCTGTGTATCAGCTGACCCCACAGAGCTAGATTCATCTCAATGTGCCTTTGGTTCCTGTTAAGACCGCCTTTTATGTGTGCCATTTATGAAGCTAAGTGGGTGGTGATATGTTGTGTCTAAAACCAGCTACTGAGTGTGAGTCTTTAGAGCCTCTTGGGAGGAACTCCACTGCAGGCCAAGGTCAGCCACTTTCTGTGCCTGGCCCTAGGCCACCTGGTAGGAGCTACAAATTGATACAAGTTCTGTAGCTGCCTCTGTTGGGCCTGGAGTTATATGGGAGAGGCCACCCTTTAAACTTAGCCTAGCTGCCAACAGTCTCAGATCTGGGGCCAGTCAGCAAGGGGCACAAGGTATGCTAAGGCCAACTATTGCCTGCCTGGGTCTGTGGCCCTTTGAGAATTTTAAAGAAAATCTGCAGGATTGGCCAAGGTCAGCTACCTGCTGCTGAAAGTGTCTCAAGGAGTGTGTGGTTTGGGTGGGATGAGGTCTCATGGAATCATCAGGGTTGAGGTAGCTGTGTTCACATGGTTAATACAGATGCAGATTTGGTACCCACCTGGTCCTGCAGGCTGTGTGCAGGGAGGGCTCAACACAGGAAAAATGATACCCACCTTCTGACAGTGTGGGAGGAGAATTCAACACAGAAAAATTGGAGGCTCTTTCCCCAATCGTCATCACTTAGTCACACAATTAAGTTCCTCTCCACATGTCTTCGGCACCATTTGTGTTGCCGTCCCAACACTGGAACTTAGAGTGAGTGTTTGAGAGCAAGTGAGTCTGCGTGTGAGTCCTTTAACAGAACACTTGTATTTTCATCAGTCTTTCATTTTGTCTGGATGGAATCCCAGCTGATTTTCACAGCCAGATGTTGTGGAGTCCTTTTCTAAGCACTGATGGTCCAGGTTTTGGAGCCCAGTATGGGACCAGGACCCCTCACTCTTCTAAGCCAACCTCCACAGTTGAGATAGTTCTCCCAGTTCTTAACCACCACATGCAAGTGTGGGACAAGGCTGTTTCTCACCTCCACCCTTCTACTAGTCTCAAGATGGCCTCTTCTGTGTGTCCCCAGTTGTAGGACTTCTGTTCAGCTAGACTTCAAGTGATTCTGAATTATGGATATTCTGTAGTTTAGATGTAATTTTGATGTGGTTTTGAGAGGAGGCAAGCAGAGTATTTACCTACTTTGCCATCTTGACCTGCAGCCCTATGGCACTAAGTTTTGGAGTTGTTTATTACACAGCAATAGTAAGTAGAATGAGTGTTTTGGAGGTATCAGTGCAATAAAAAAATGAAAATAAATAAGTATAAGATTGTAAAGAAAAATAGCACTGTTATTTTTGTACGATATTATTGTATAAATATAAAATCCAAAATATGTACAAATAGATAATTAACATTAACATTTCAGTTTCTAGATACAAGGTCAATATACAGTAATCAACTGTATTTTTGTATTGAAGTTAAAAACATTTTAACTTTTTTAAAGAAGATATAAAGGGCTATAAACAGTCAGGAAAAAGTAGAAAAACTTGCTGTACCAGAATCAAGATATTAAAATTGATAATAATTAAGATAGTATAGTATTGGCACATAGATACACAAATAAGCAAATGGAACATAATAAAAATATCAGAAACAGACACCCATGTATGTATGATCTCTTAGTATTTGACAAAAGTAGCATTGCGAAGCATTGAAAATGTTTTTTTTTCCAATTACTAGTGCTATAATCAGATATCTATTTGGGAAAAAATGATACATATCTCAAAAATTACATGTAAATCAGTTCCCTGTGGATTGTGGCTCTTAAAGTAAAAAGCACCATGATAAAGCTTTTACACATGGATATAAGAGAACATCTTCTGGAAAGATTTCTTAAACCACTTACATAAAGCTAACTGACCATAAAGAAAAAGATTCATACATTTATATAACTTAAAAATAAAAAATGACTGTTTATAAAATGGTACTGTTGAAAGAATAAAAAGCCCAGCCTCAGGCTGGAGGAAATTATTTATGACACGTATAAAGGACACAAGGCTGCTATTCAGGATAGAGATGAAGAAAGACAAAAAAGGAGAAAAATTTCTGAGCAGATATTCTACAAAATAAAACATCCGAAAGGCAATAAAATACGAAAAGATGAATAACTGCTTGGTAATCAGGCTAATGCAAATTGAAATCTCAATAAGATAACCATTATCCACCAAATAGAAAGAATAAAAGAGGAACATAGGGTCTATAATGAGAACTCCACACTACTCTATTTGATTATAATCAAAATATTTGGAGCATGAAATTTAGTTATGTGCATCACCTTTTGAAGAAGAAATTTACTGTAACATGTTTAGAGAAAAGACCTCTAGATATCATATCATATGAAGAATGGATAGAGAAACTAGAAATATTAACTTGGAGGAGAGAAAGCCTCCTATTACAAAGGTTTTCACAAGACTAGAGATGAGTTTATAACTGTGAATTATTATTATTAAAGAAACAAAAGGAAACAATTCTCAGTTCAACCTCAGAAAAATATTTCTAAAGCTTTGAGCTGACCTAAGACAGAATGGGGATGTCTCAGGAATTCTGAGTTGACTCTAACTGGAAGTGTTCACAAGCAATGCCTGGAGGACCATTTGATGGTGTTATTATTGTTAAGGTGTGGAGGGAGCTAAGTGGTTAGATTGACCTCTAAGGCCCTTTTCAGATTTTTAATTCCATAAATAATGGAGTATGTGTGTATGTGTTTGTGTGTAAAAGAGATCTCAAAGCAGGCCTATTTTGGGAAGAAATAATACCTATACCTCAGCTCTATTGTATCTCTTTGTAATGATAACTTACAGGCTGACTTATTACTCTTCTAGGATCAGTGATACACAACAAAATAATGGGCCAGAAGATTTTAGGAATAGTTATTGCTCTTGTTTGGAATCCTATTATTCCCTGAGAACTTTTCTTGTTATTGCTCAGAGACAATGGATAAAATGACATTCTACCCCTTTACTATAATTCTATACAAAGCTGATAAAATTTTTATCTTTAAGTTTTGCTTTTCTGAGCACAGAATATTTATTTTCTATGTGTATGCAGTACTCTCTAGGTGCTACAACTATGGACATAATTAATGTCTTGGGTGAGATCAGAGCTCTGGACCTAATACTTCAAAGACAACTTTTGGCACCAAGACCTAAAATTTCTTCATGCTGATGCATATCACCATGTAGCAGGTAAGTGAGAGAGGCTTAGATCTATCTCTTAAGCACAACACTCTGTTATTTAACCTACTCTATTTCACTGCAAATATTGTCCTTGCTGTTGACACCCAGATAGAACAACAGTAAGTCCTTCAAAGCATCATATTTTTTTCTGTAGATATTTATGTGTTAATGTGTTGTTTGTTAATAAAATAAAAACGTTACATTACTAGTCTCCCACCTGCCAGAGCAACCAGAAATGAGGAGACCAGGTCATCATTGAATAACTTTGTTGGTGGTTCAATCTAACAATCAAGTCTCTTTGAAGACCATTGACAACCCAGGTACTTTTGTTTTGGAAACACAACTCCACAGTGTATCAAAGCATAAAAATTAAAATGTACCTACCCTCTCATTTAAATATAAATATTAAATAAAATTACTATTAAGGTTTTATAATTTTATTTTCATATTTAAAATTATTCAGCACCAAGCAATTCATTAAATTATAGTTGACAGTAATTTCCCTGCATATTGCATATGTAAAAACAAAAATAAAAAAAACCCAAAAACTAAACTCCAAATTATTTTTAAATAAAATAAAATTTTTATACATACTAAATTTAGTATTTAAAGAAGTTGATATGATAATGTTTGGTAGATATTTCATTAAACATTTCTTAATTGTGATTCTGTAGTCTTTATACTGTGGGGTAAATATTTTTACTTTCTCAAAAGTTTAAAACTAGAAAAAGATTCATCTGGCAAAGATAGACTAGGCAAACTGGATGAATCATCTTGCTAAAGGCAATTTAAAATGTTAGAAGACACTTTACAAAATCTTCTTAGAGTGACTTCAGAAACATGGCAGAGTAAGAGAAGTCCCCAGATCTCTCCCCTTGAAACAACAATAAGTCGAACATTTAAAACTCAACGAAAAAATACCCAAACTGCATACCAGAACGTCTGAGCGTGAAATCTGCATGTAAGAACTACCACAGGTAGAATCCCAGGAGTCGGGGAGGTAGAATGGGAGAAAGAAAAAAGCTGCCTCTAGCACCTGTAGCTCACTGCAGGAAGATGGGGATGGAAGGAGTGGGTGGTTCCCTGAACAGCCCTGCCCAAGAAACCTGTGAGTTCCATGGAGCCGGTGACAGTGCCCAGGCATCAGGGCAGAAAGCGGACAAATAAGGACAGCAGAGAAACAACAGTTAATCATTACCAGTTGCAGTTGCAAAATATGAGGCGGAGCTGCAGCCCCCTCCCCCCAATCCAGAGAGGCCCTCCCCCCATGTACTCCAAGAAAGAACCCACAGAGACCCAAGGGGAATCTGAGTGAACACTACAGAAACTGTCGACAAAACTGACAGGGATTGACACTGAGGGTAGAGAGCATGATTGAATATCTATAAGAAAAAAAGAGGCATTTTTAAAACTTTACTTAAAGCAGGGTTCCGAGAGGCTTAGATGCCACCTACTGGAAACCAGAAGAAAACACCTTCTTTGCAATAGGCTAAAAAGAGACCTTTATATAATAAATCTTTCTGGAAGAAAAGCAAAATACATTCTATTAATGCCCAGGCAGAGAAATAGCCCATTAAACACCATGAATAAACAAGGTTACAGGGCAGCACAGAAGACACAATTAAAATCTTCAGAAAATAAACTTATGGACAGAGAAATATGTGACTTAAATGACAGAGAATACAGGATGGCACTTTGAAAAAAACACATTGAGATCTAAAACAATTCATATCAACAATTTCAGAAATTGAAGAAACAACTAGATCAGCGGAATGAGTTATTGAGCAAGAAGATTGAAAACCTAAAAGACAACCAAACATAACTTCTGGAGATGAAGAGCACACTGAAAGAGATGAAAAATGAAATACCAAGTTTGGGAAATACAGTGGACAAAATGAAGGAAAAGATCAATAATATCAAAGACAGAAACCTAGAAATAAATCAGAAGAAGAGAGAAACTGAAGAATGAAAAATAATGAAAGAAAAATACAAAAACTAGCTGAAACCATTAGGAGACAAAACAAGAATAATGGACATTCTCAAAAGGGAGGAAAAGGAGCAGAGATTAGAAAGCATTTTCAGACAAATAGTTGACAAGAATTTCCCAAATTTAAGGAATGAGGTGGAGCTTGGAATTCAAGAAGTCAACAGAACACCCAAATATCTCAAGCCAAACAGGCCTTTTCCAAAATACATTGTATTAAAATTATCAAAAATCACTGACAAAAAAAATGAACTCTCAGGTAAATTAAGAAAAAGAAGAGAGTAACCTATAAAGGAAAAGCCATTAGATTATCATTAGATTTCTCAACACAAACCTTACAAACCAGAAAAGAGTGGAATCAAATATTCAAACTATTAAATGAAAGGAACTACAAGACAAGAATAATGTATCCAGCTAAGCTCTTCTTTAGATATGAAGGAGAAATAAAGACCTTCTGGATGTAAAAAAAAAAAAGTTGAGGTAATACTCCACTATGAAGCCTGTATTACAAGAAATATTGAAAGAGATCAGCTTTCCTAAAACAAAATGGTATAAAAGAAATATAATTAGGAATAAGGCGACTATCAGGCAAATTGAAGCAGAGCAGTTCAACCCTTACTAAGAACAGGGCATTATAAGCTTAAACAATAAGAAGAGAAATGCTAAAGCAAGATGATAATGCATGTTCAGCATACATAAGGACAAATTGAGAAAATAAAGACTGTAAAGGAGAGGATTCTAATCCAAATTCACAAAGGGGAATGGAGATTAGACATGCACAGAAGAAAATGGATGACTATATGTGTGTGTGTGTGTGTGTGTACACACATATGTATATATACACATATATGTATGTAAATATATATACACGTACACACATATATAACTATATATATAAAACTATGTGTGTGTGTGTGTGTGTATTTCAAGCAAATGGTATTCAGAGAAAAGCTGGAGTAGCAGTACAAATATCAGATGAAATAGACTTCAAAATAAAAAAAAGGTAAAGAAAGATACTAAGGGACTTTTCATAATGATAAAAGGAATCATGAACCAAGAAGACATAACAAGACATAACACTTATTAATATCTATGCCCCAAGTCTGGGAGCCCCGAAATAAATAAAGCAATTACTAACAGAACTAAAGGGGGAAACACCAAAACACTATCCTAGTAGGACACCTAAATATTCCACTGTTGGATATGGATAGATCATACAAACAGAAAGTCAAGAAGGAAATAACATCTTTAAATGATACAAGAGACCAACTGGACATAATAGACATTTACAGATATTTTCATCCCCAAACAGCTCATTATACATTCTTCTCTAGTGCGCATGGAACATTCTCAAGGAATGACCACATACTGGGACACAGAGATAGCCTCAACAAATATAAGAAGGTTGAAATCATACCAATCATATTCTCTGATCATTATACTTTGAAACGAGAGACCAACTACAGAAAGAAATCAGGAAGAACTACAAAAACATGGAGATTTAATAACATGTTACCGAAGAATAACTAGGTCAGAGAAGAAACAAAAAGAGAGATCAAGAGATACCTAGAAAAGAATAATAATTCATACATATCAAATTCGTACAATATATCAAAACTTTTGGGACATGGCAAAAGCATTCATAGGAGGAAAGTTCATATCATTACAAGCCTATCTCCCAAAACAAGAATGAACCCAAACAAACTTAACTCTTCATCTAAAAAATAAAAAATAAATAAATAAATAAATAACTAGAAAAGGAAGAACAAATGAAGCCTAAAGTCAACAGAAGGAAAGAAATAATCAAAATTAGAGCAGAAATAAATAAAATTGAGGAAAAAAACAATAGAAAAAATAAATGCAACAAAGACCTGGTTCTTTGAGAAAGTTAATAAAATTGACAAACCCCTGGCTAACCTCACTAAAGAAAAAGGGAAAGGACACAAATAAACAAAATCAGGGATGAGAGAGGAAATTATGACAGCCACTGCATAAATACAAAAGATGATAATACTGTGAAAAAGTATATGACACTAAATTTAGTAACCTAGAAGAAATGTTCCAGTACTTAGAAAGATACAAACTTCATAGACTGAGTCGAAAAAAAAATGGAAAATCCAAATAGACTGATTAGCAATATGGAAATTAAAACAATCATCAAAAACCTACCAAAAAGTAAAAGTCCAGGACCAGATGTTTCACCAGTGAATTCTGCCAAACAGTCAAAGAAGATGTAACAGCTATTCTCCTCAAACTCTTCCAAAGAATTGAAGAGGAGGCAATACTTCCCAACTCATTTCATGAGGCCAATATTACCATGATACCAAAACCTGGTAAAGGTAACACAAAAAATGAAAACTGCAGACCAATATTTTTCATGATCACAGATGCATAAATCTTAAATATGATACTAGCAAATCGAATACAGCAGCATATTAAAAGGATTATACACCACGATTGAGTCGGCTTCATTCCAAGGACACAGGGAGGGTTCAACATATGCAAATCAATTCATGTGATATACCAAATAAACAAATTAAAATATAAGAATAATATGATCATATCAATAATTGCAAAAAAAAGATACAGCATCCATTTATGATCAAAACATTCAACAAAATCAGTATAGAAGGGAAGTATCTTAACATAATAAAGGCCATCTATGACAAACCCTCAGCCAACATTATACTTAATAGTGAAAAACTATAAACCTTCCCTCTAAGATCAGGAACAAGGCAAGGCTGTCCACTCTCACCACTGTTATTCAGTATAACAGTGGAGGTCCTGGCAAGTGCAATCAGGTAAGATTAAGATATAAAAGGCATCAAAATAGGAAACAAAGAAGTCGAACTGTCACTATTTGTAGAAGACATGATTCTCTATATAGAAAACCTTAAAGACTGCACAAAAACACTACTAAAAACAATAATCAAATACGGGAAAGTTTCTGGATACTGAGAAAAAAGAATGAGGCTGGAGGCATCACTCTGCCCGACTTCAAATTATACTACAATGCAACAGTCATAAGAACATCATGGTATTGGCAGAAAAACAGACAAACACAGACCAATGGAGCAGAACCGAGAGTCCAGCAATAAGCCCATGTATATATGCGCAAACTATTTGCAACAAAAGGGCCAAAAACATGTAGTAGAGAAAGAAATCCTCTTCAATAAAGGGTGCTGGGTGGACTGGAACACCACCTACAAAAGAATGAAATGAGACTATTGTCTATCACTGTATGGGAAAATTAACTCAAAATGGAATAAGGTCTTGAATACAAGACCCGAAGCAATAAAAAGCATTGAAGAAAGAATAGAAACTAAACTCATGGACCTTGTACTTAAAGTGGATTTTATGAATTTGACCTCAAAAGCAAGGGAAGTAAAAACAAAAATAAGTCAATGGGACTACATCAAACTAAAAAGTTTCCATACTGCAAAAGAAACTATCAACAAGGTAAAGAGACAGCCATCCAATTGGGAGAAGATATTTGCAAGCAATGTCTCTGATAAACGCCCACTATCCAAAATATACGAAGAACTCATACAACTTAATAACAATAAAAACAAACAAACAATACAATTCAAAAATTGTCAGAGGATCTGAACAGACATTTCTCCCAACAAAACATACAAATGGCCAACAAACATATGAAAAGATGTTCAACATCGCTAGCCATTAGGGAAATGCACCTGTTAGAATGGCTATTAACAGGGCAAATAATAACATGTGTTGGTGAGGATGTGGAGAGAAAGGAACCCTCATACAGTGCTGGTGGGATTGCAGATTGGTACAGCCACTATGGAAAACGGTATGAAGATTCCTAAAAAAATGAAGAATTGATTTACCATATAATTCAGCAATCTCTCTATTTGGTATTTACCCCCAAAGACTTGAAAACATACATTGGAAAAGATATCTGCACACCAATGTTCTTGGCAGCATTATTCTTGGTGGCCATGACATGGAAGCAATCAAAGTGCCCTACAATAGATGACTGGATAAAGAAGCTGTGGTACATATATGCACTAGAATATTATTCAGCCATAAGAAGGGACAAAATACTGCCATTTGCAACAACATGGTTGAATCTCGAGATAATCATGTTAAGCGAAATAAGCCAGACGGAAAAACTTGAAAAACACATAATATCAATTATATGTGGGATATAATCCTAAACTCAACAAACAGTGCAAAGAAACAGAGAGACATGGACAATAGTCTAGTGGTTACCAGAGGGTAGGGGGGATGGGGGAGGGGAGAGGTAGATGGGATAAAATGGGTCAAATATGTGGTGATAGAAGGAAATCTAACTAGGGGATTGGAACACACAATGTAAAATATATATATGCCTTACTGTTAGAATGTGCAACTGAAACCGAATTTCATTAGCCAACGTCACCATTAAAAATTAATTAATAAAATCGGTAAAAATAAAAATATACAGCTGAATCTTACCAGATTTCCTTGACTAATGTCACCATAAAAATAATAAGTTAATTTTTAAAAATGTGAGGAAGAAAAATCTTAAAAACATCAAAGTCCTAGACAAGAAAGTCAGGAATTACCATAGCAAGAAAAAGGGATAGATTACAAATCCAAAGAGCTCAGTGATGAATTAGAGCTGCTTGTGCCCAGGAATCCTTTGCTGAACAAGTAAATGAAGCTTCTAGGTAGACCTTTTTTAGCATTGGGAATGAAGATAACCCACATGGAGTCTCCTAACGCTGTGTGGGATATGAGAGCATAAACAGTCTCCACTTGAGAAGGGGATGTGCTGCTCTGAAGAAACAAGTATTGGTTAAAGGAAAGAGGCAGAAAGGACATTCAGAAAAGAGATTGAAGATATAGGAGAGTTTTCTCATTATAAAATAGAAACTTCAGTGAATACAGTGAAAAATGTTTGGAAGGGGGGAAGCATGAAGATTGAAATCTGATGTAAAATTTTCGAATGGGAGATGTCCTCTTGTTCTCATCCTATGCCACTATCCATGACCCATATCTACCAGAATTTATTAAATTCCTGTATGGCACTCTTTCATGTGAACAGATATCCTCAATTCTGTTGCCTTCTTATCCTATCTGTTCACCTATGCTCATGTTGTATACCCCAATTCTAACACCATATATACAGCTCATGGAAATACCCTCTAGCTCAGCAGTTGGCCTAAAAATTTAGGACAGGGAACCAAAATATGTATTTTAGGAGGTGCTGTGCTCAACCTGACACCATTACCAGTGTGAGTATCTGGTCTATCAAAAGTAATATGGGATAGGGAAGTATTTATAAGAATTTACATGTCACCTTAAAAAAGTATCTGATGTTAGAGACTTATATTAGAAAAATCAGCAAGGAAGGATAGGGGGAAAACTTGTGACTGGGGTAACATCAGCTGCTTCTTCAATGAAATCAACAGTCTTTTCTAGACCATGGCAATACTAGGCCCAAATTTTAACATTGCAGTAGGTTCAAGTGCCTATCCAGTTTGCCAGCAATTCCACATCTAGGAATATATTCTGAAGAAATTATTAGAAATGTGGGCAAAACATTACTGATAAATATATACTTCAGCATTAGCTATAATATAGAATAATTGAAAATAATATGTTCAATAATACAGAATAGTTTAAATAACTTTTAGTACATCTACAAAATGAAGCCATGAAAAACAATGTTGTAAAATCATATTATTTAACATGGGATAATTCTTAAAATATTTTTTTCTAAGTGAAAAAAGTCTTTTACAAAATAGTATGTATCTTATGATAACTAAAATTTAAAAATACATGTGCTCTCTCTCTTCCTTTCCTCCAACTTCTCCCAATCCCTCACACCCAACCTCATCTATCTATCTCTGAGTAGGTCTAGAAAAGCTTACACCAACATATTAAAAGTGGTTATCTCCAGATACTGGGGGTGTGGGTCCTTTTTTTTTCAATATTTGCTAAGTTTTCTGCCCACAGAATACACTTATTTTATAATTATTTGAAAAATATTAGTATTTGGTTAATAAATAAATTTTCTATGGCAATAGGTCACAAATGCTGTTTGAAAATTCTTTGATTCAACTTATTTTAATCAAGTTTTAACTTTTCAAATTATATGAACAAAAGAAATGAACAAGCTAAACTAAAAACTAAAAAAAGACTCACAGATACAGAAAACTAACTGGTGATTGCCAGAGGGGAGGGGATTTGGGAGGCTGAGTGAAAAAGGTGAAGGGATGAAGAAGTACAAGTTAGTAGTTAAAAATAGCCACAGGGATTTAAGAGTATAGCATAGGGTATATAGTCAATATTATTTTAATGGCTGAGCGTAGTGCCAGATGGAAGCTAGAGTTATTGGGGTGGAGGGGAGGGGATGCCTTCATGGTTTGTTTAATTGTCTAACTTTTAAAATTTAAAAAAATATGAACAAATGGTTTTGGGGGCCACTCCATGAAGGATTAAAATGAAGCAAAAATGACTGCCCTAGAATATATATTCCATGGATGGTTGAATATAGTAGGGAGCAAGTCTAATATAATCGATAATGTTAATTTCTAGGGCAAAAACACTGGTAAAGTCCACCACTTCCCCTATGCATCCCAAGTGCTGTTAATAAGGACCAACAGATTTTGTTTATATATTAATTTATTGTGGGGAATTTTCACTTTGATTAATAGATCTGTATTTAAAAGAAATCAAGCATCAGGAATCGTCTTTCCATTCCTCAAAGTTCCAGATAAGTTCCACTGGACTTATCTGGATAGATATATAAAAATAGATATATAAAATAAATAGAAGAGTTTTTCTTTCTCTTTAATTTTTCATCAATTCAAAAGACAATATGGGTCCAAATATAATACATCTTGACCACTAAGAGGTGAGAGGTTGGCCTATGTTAGTATATGGCAAATTACGTCCATTTTGCCAAACCAAACTTGGTGGAAGATTTCCCTATCATGGTGGCTGGGAAACACAGTAACAGCCAACTTGATGTTGACAATGATGAGGGTGGCTAGATCACCCTCCTGGATCATTTGTATAAAGATTTTGAGTTATGTCTAGAAAAGGTAAGTGTTGGACAGATGGGGAGGGCACAAAAGGGTACCAGGGTGTGAGGAAAAAGTGAAGAAAAGGACAGTAAGAGTAAAGGCATGAAAATGAGAATAAGTATGGTGACTGCTGTGGGGAATTAACAATGGTTATGCAGGGAAGTTTGTTTAGGGGAGCAATAAGTAAGACTGCATGAATAGTGTAGGGCCAGACTATGGTGAGAGCTCCTTAGAAACATAACTTAGGTTTGGTTTGATAATCAGTGGAGAGTTGTCTGAAGTATTTCAGCCTTCATTGTCTTTAGTGCCATATAAAAGTGATGTTTTAGGAAGAAAAATAGTAATTATCGAATACTTTCCCTGTTCCAGACAGTGTTACAGCAATGTTTAAGAGGGTGACCTCTGGTGTTGGACTTCTTTAGTCCAGACTCTGGAATTTACTAGCTATATGGCTTTAGGAAAATTACTTATTTTCCTGAGTCTCAGTTTCTTCTTCTATAAAACTGTTGTAAAAATATCCACCTCTCAAGTGTGTCGTATGTATCATATACATTGGAGAAGGGATGGCCTATGAACAGGAAGTTAGAACCTGTAAGTTATAGAACCTATAAAAAGGTGAAAACAATCCCACTAGAATATACAGGGAGGACAAACTGCATATAAAAAGTAAACAAGTAGGACAGGTGACTGTCCCTCTCTCCACTAATCTTGCGAGTTCTTTATTTCTGTTCATTCAACATACCCGGTAAGTTGAAATTAGTCTGAAGTATACGGTCCCTCTCTGGACATTATCAATTGTTTATTCCTTTCTCTAGAACTACAAATAACCATTTGATATCTATGTTCACTATTTCAACATCTCTTGCAACACAGGATCCAAACTCAGTTAAAAAGCAAACAATACAAAACAAAGCAAAAATCATTCACTGTCTTACACTGTATTTCCAAAAAAAATTTTTTTTTGGTTTGAAATTTCTTCCTCCACTCTTGAGTTTGACAATCAGTCTTCCTGTGAATTCTCACAGAAGGAGGATTCCTATCTTAACAAAAAGCAAAACTCAAAAAAAGAAATCCAATCCTGCGGTTTCTGGGCTTAGGGAAACCTGAAACTTTTTTAAACCTCTGTGGCATTGCTCAGTCCTTCAGTGCCCAATTACTGTCGCCAGCTAACCATCAGAACAATCACTGCGTAATAAATAGAAGTCTTAAAATGCACAAGGTTTTGAGAGCATGGGCTTTCTTACTAGTGTTTGAATTCAACATAGAGCTTCTTTGTTCAAGGAAGATGTCTTATTTGTATACGCTTCTGAGCAAGAAGTTCTATGCAGAACTTCTAGTATTCGCGGGAAGAGGCTCTTTATTCTAATCTAACTAAATTAAATGCTTCCTTTATCTGTTTCTTTATGCTCTGCTTCTTCCCGGGGAGGGAATGGTCAAAAATAAAGGTTTTAACAGATCTCGCGGTGCTATTCGAGATTCCCTATTTAAAAAAAAAAATTAGAAGTGATGCAAAGGAGCCTGTGCCTTCCGGGATTTGGGGCTGGGACTGTAGCGCTGGCTTAGAGCCGAGTGAAAACAGCCAAGGGAGGAGGCGGGGCTCCGGCGAGTTCCCCTTCCACCTTCCCCCACCTCTCTTGTAACCTCTGTTGGGCCCCTAGCTCAATTCCAGCTTTTACTGCAGCCGCTCTCCAGCCATTTGCAGGACCCAGAAAACTGCAGCCACTGTTATCAGAATGGTGATCCGTGTGTATATTGCATCTTCCTCTGGCTCTACGGCGGTAAGGATGGTGGGAAGCCCACCTTCGTTGTTCTCCTACACACCAGTTTTCTGCTGCCTCAGTAATGTTAAATTACAGAAGTTCATCGGACAGCTTCTCTTTCAGAAGACTGTCCCACCCACCTACCCCTCCCCCTTTCCCTTTCTTCCCTTTGTTGCATCGATTTCGTTTTAAATGGAGTTAGCGTTGTTTGCTTTATGACGTTAGGGCCACGTTTCTTCTTTAAAGAAAAAGAAAGCTACCGAATTGTGGTAGATGAGAGATGGTGGTATTAGGGATACATGAAAACGTCAAGTAAAATTACACACTTGTGTGTGTCAAGAGTGGGTCATTTGACATAGGTGCTCCAGGCGAGGGGCAGGACTGCACATCTGCGAAGGATGTAAAGCATGCTCTAATTGATGACTATTGAGTGGAGGCCTACTGAGCTACTGTGATTATTTTCAGAGAGCAAGACTTCTGTAATTAGAGTTATTTTGGGGGTACGTAGAAGAAGGTGTTTAACTTCAGCCTAAAGAATCTATTAGAATAAGACGGAATGGGAGGGGAAGTTGGGATAATGGTACAAAGTTGTGGATTAAAAAAATTAATTACATATTGTCCCTCGTTTTTACTTTTCCTTCTCTTTCAAAAGATTTTACTAGTAACAGTTCCTAATTGCTTCAAATAAATTGAGAAATGGAAAGGGAACTAAAGAGTGTCTTCTTGTATAATGACAGACTGCAGTTGCTGTTTATTCAAATGACAGAACATCCCCTCTCCCCTTCACATGCTCTTAATTTATATTAAAAAAATTTCAGCAGCTATGGGTAGCAAAAGGATCAGTTCGGGTGAAAGCTGAGTGTTTAGCCATGATACATGAAAGTGTCTCTGTTTTTAATAACTCAAGAGAAAAGCCAACACTGGCAAGAGCAGATGTGTGGGTTCAGGCTGAAGGATGTAGGAACCTCCTCCGTCTTCTGAGCATTAGAGCAGCAACTTTTCTATGTTTTTCTTTTGTTTATTTACTTCCTAAGAGGGTTGGGAGGAGAATTGAAGGCTATGTGCAATCATAAGAACCTTGACCCTTGAACTTTTCTCCAGCCACCATGTGTGGGTGTGTTTAAACAGTTTTGAAATAGAATACTTAACTTTAATTTTTTTTTAGAGCAAGTTTAGGTTTAAAAAAGAAAACATTTTGTATTGCTCTTGAAACTCACTTTTTGAATTTCTCGCCTTATTATTTTCTGTATATATTAATTATGTTATTTCAAATTAATATTTGAGTTGCTCGGAGTCCAATACAATGACTGTAAAATTTTAAAGACCAGCTTAATACCCTTAGTTAAACCTTTAATTAGATTGAGCTGATCAGGAAGTTAGTTTCACTTTGGGTGATAAGCAGTTTCAACACTGCTATTTATTCTTTGCCTTCTTGTGCCTCTACCCCTCCCCCAGAAGCAGATTCAAGATGAAACTCATTTCAGCATTTCTGTTCAAGTAAGAACTGTACCTCTTCTTTGTTAAGACATAAGTTTCTAAGAGCCTCAAAAATGACTGCTGTCTCCTAGTATGTCCATTTTTAGACTCCATTTTTAGAAAGTATGAAAATAGGAAATATTTATGCTATTTGTGTTTTGTTTCAATTTTATGTTCTTATGTGTAATTAGAGATTTGTCTGTTGTTACAGTAATTATACTTCTGATGAACCCGCTATCAAAATTCTACTGCATATTGCCAAAATAAATCCTTATTTTATTTTAATCTTACAGCACTTTTGAATATTGCTAAAACAACATAAAATGAGCGTACCTCAGAAAAAAATCCCGTATACCATAAATGGGGACACTTCAGTTTGCAATACTAAGGATTTTCCTTTAAGATTGATGCCATGTTCTTTTTAAGACCTGATTTAGAAATGTTGCAGCAAACATCATAATGGGAACCCAACAATTGCGCAAAGTTAGATATTCCTATAAGTGACTACTTGTAGTTCTCTGAAGAACATTTAAGAGACAGTTTTTGATTTAGGATTGGTTATCTCTGTTTTTTGACTCTTTCTAATAGTTGTCATAAAAATAACCAATATTAAATGTTTTATCAGGCAGGGTAGGATCCTTGAGAATTGAAAGACAATATTTACTTATTCTTATTTTTTCAAGATGCCCATTCCCTCATAGCCTGATTAAAGAAAAAGTTTTCAAACTTGTACTTAACTCTGCCCCAATATGGAGGAGTAGCGCTTGCTTCTCAAAAGTTTAGGAATGAAAGCAAGTATGTTGATTTTTGCAGTGAATTTATTGATAGAAACAATAATAATGATAGTAAAAACATTTAAGTGTCAGGTACTATCTGATTTTTTCTTGTCAATTTCTATTCCTATGAATTAAGCACTATGATTATCTCTTTTTAAGGTAAGGAAATGTAGGTTCAGAGATATTAAAAAGCTTTCTCAAGGTCACACAACTAGTTAGTCGCAGAGCTTGAATCCAATACTAGCTGTTTGATTCAAAATAAATATGTGTTTAACCATCAAGAAAAACATCCTTTCAGTGATGCCTAATAGCTAGGAGGAATGAGGAGATAAATGTCTATGAGGTGAGAGATATGGACATGAGTATGTCCTTAAATGGAAGAATTGTCTGAGTATAAACATATAGGGTAATAAAAAAAGAAACTCTTGTAAAAGAGGAAGATAGTTTGTCTAGATGTGAATGTCAGTAAGTGGGATAAATGACTATTCACTCAAACCGAAGCAGATGGAGAAGACTTGTACTTTTGGAACTGGTCTTTTATAGGTCAAGGTATGAAAATTCAGATCTTAATACCATTTCATTTTATGGAAACCATTTAGTGGGAATGCAATTCCCAAGCTGTCTGTTTATAGGAAGTAATTTCTGCCTATTCAGAACTATTCACGCATGTCTTCACCCACTGTAATGCAGTAGTATATAACATGGTTTTCTTTCTTGAGATTGTAATACCCTGTAAGTTCATATTTAATGGAAAAAGAATTAGTAAGCAAAGAGCTTATATGGCTTAATAAATTTCAATAACTTTTTTTCTGATTTTCCCCAGTTTTATTGAAATATAATAGACAATTAGTTGCTCATATTTACAATGTACAATTCAATGAGTTTTTTTCAGTTATAGTTGGCATACAATAATAGTTTCAGTTGTATACCATAGTGATTAGAGCTCAAGTGATCACCCCACTAAATCTAGTACTCTTCTTACCCCTCATGTATTTATTACATCATTAACTATTTTCCTTATGCTATACTTTATATCTACATGACTATTTTGTTACAAAATATGGTTATATTTCTTAATTCCTTCGCCCTTTTTCACCATATCCCCAATCCCCCATGGAAACAATGGAAATAAAGCACTATATGATATGTAGAGATCTACCAATTATCAATTCAACATATTTCCTTAAGACTGCTGATAAAATATTCCACTCTGAAACCTGAAAGAGCTCACAACCTGCTTTGTTTTGGAAAGCTTAAAATAGGTTTGATGATTTTTTTTCTCTTTTGCCCCTTTTCTTTTTTAGGAAGCATACTGGGTATTCTTCATGCCTATAGATCATTACAGTCTAAGATCATGCCATAGGGAATATTCTCAGATATTGGTAATTTCATGAGACTTGTGGTTTATTGAATTTAAATTAATCCTAAAATCTGCATTTTAAACATTTAAAAATCAATAATTCCCTGAAGCCCAAGTATTGAGCATTGTTCATTTATGATAGTTGATGATGTTGTTAAGAAAATCATAGGATATGGCTTATATAAGACCTAATGAAATACCTTTAGACATATTTAATTTCCAAAGAAATATTTTGTTGTAAAATTATGAATTACACTGCTTGCCGTTGTAGAAAAAACACAGCTGTTTTAGAACTCTGAATTGTAGGCTGTGACTTCTTCACGTTGTTTAATAGGAATTTGTTTAGAATCTTTCCCATCATTAGTGTACTAATTAACAAGGAGGCCCTGGATTGGGTAACGCAGACCTTAGGATAATAGGTTAATCTCTATGTTTTTTTACTCTCTGTAAAATAGAAGAATTGACATTATCCCTACTTCCTACAATGTTAGATTTTTAAAAATGCGATTATTAGCAAATGCTTTGAGTTCCTTTGAAATAAAGCAATATTCTCGTTAGCAGCCCAAAATAATTTGTTAAATCTGTTAAGGCAAAATGACTTTTCTATTTTTTTTATAAATTAGGATTTTGTGTTTGTTTTTAGTAGTTCAAGATTAGATTCCAAGAAACCTTGGGTCTTTGTTTTGTTTTGAAATCTTAATCCTGACACAGAAGAGAGAGAGTACTACCTGTTATTTGTTTCATTTCTCTTTAGGAGAAATATGGTGGACTCTGGTTTGTGTTCTCTCTCTCTCCTCTCCCTTTCTTTGTTTCTTTCCTATGCCATTGTAAGAATAAGAATGCACAGTGATTGGCAATTAGTTGAATGCGATGTCTTATAACAGAGGTGCTTCCCAGAGAAGATATATTTTACACAGGAAAAAAATATTAAGAGAAGGCTAAACAGAACCTTCAACTCTGGAAAATAGGCTGATAATTATGCTTGTGACATTCACATTTTCAAATTTGAGTTGTTACATATATAGACATTTTGTATATTTATTATTGTGTTCTGGAAAGAGAATCCTGTGCTATTGAAAATGATCACATTCTTTTCATTGATAATCTTTTTCTTTTTGAATAATTTCTTCCCCACAATCCATGTCTTCTGAATCTTTAAGTAGCTCTTATATTTACTTGTAAAATATTAAAAATCTACTCTCTTTGGCTATGTTTCAACTATTTCTGGCAAATTTGCATTAAATTTCACTCTCAACACTATCTTAAATTATAAACAAATTTTATGAAACCCTACTGTATATATCCCAAACATTACTTTTTAAAAGTATAATGTATGAATTAGGAAGACAAGTTAAGGCACAGTGTACATACTTAATTGAAAACCACATAGTTGGAGGCAGGACTGAGAGTGAATCAAGAATAGCTATTTGAAGGCATTATTTCAGGTCACAATCTGTGAGATTAAGATTGCTTGTATTTACTAACTTCATTTTATACAAAAATCTAATTTGAGATTCACTTATGATTACACTGCATTTTTCTTAAACTTGATTTTTTTGACGTAGTGTAATAAAAGGACAATTAATCATCTTTTGTTAAATCATTTTTTCTTTTTTGTCAATAGGCTTTGTTCCTTCTTTTACCTCAGCTCTAGGATTGGGAACACAGATTTTTTTTTTTAATTAGGGAAACCACGAAGGGTGTGTTATTATTGTTTCTGCTTGGAGATTGCTGACTTAAATCTGGCTCAAGTTCAGTCTTTTCTAATGAATATAATGGATCTGAGAATGACCTGTCGAATGATTGCATAACTAAGTAAAGCTACGGCTTCCTCATAAAAGCCTGAAGTGAGTTTTGCCCCTCTCAATACCAATTCTATTAATTGTATATAATTAAGAGTAAGGAAACGCTATGATTCTAGTTGGACTGTTTAACCAAAATTATGGGTCACTACCAATTAATGTGAGTAAAGTCAAGGCCTTGGAAAGAAGAATGCTGTACCTTTATCTAAGTGTGAGCAGTGAATTATTTTTTCTTCTGAAAACAAGTTTCTTCTTATTTATATTCGGCTCAGGGTTCTTTTGGATATTCTTTGGATTTGTAAATATTAACTGAATGTTTGTTTCTATGAAAGTTTTTTTTCCAAAATGAATAGGGTTATGTTCATAATGTTAAATTGAATAAATATGAAGGCATGACTTAGGAATCTCAACATCCATTTGACAATGTATGTATTTCTGAGAACTAAAGGCTAAATCCCTGCTGAATTAAATTGATACTTTATCTTTTATTGGGAGAAAAAGCAACCATTCACTCAATTGTCTCTGAATTATTTCTCTCCTCAATCCATTCCACCAAGAATCCTCAGATCAATCTTCCTAAATATACTTTAATCTTCTCTAGAAAACACCTTCAACATAAGTGTCTTTTTATAATCAGTAACTCCTTGTGCATATTTTTATATCACTACATATTGTAATTTTGTGTTTATATCTGTCATCCCTAGTAGACTCTGAACACCTTGGGCTCTGGGACTTTGTTTGGTTCATCTCTGTTGTGTTTTCAGACTGTAGCACAGTACCCAGTCCTCAGAAAGTATGTAAAGAATACATTTTTATGGAATTAGTAGATGCATGAATGCATGCATGAATAAAGTACTTGACTTATCCTAGACAATAGTACCTGTGAACTCATCAATTTAGTGTGCTAATTATGTATTTTTTCTATTATACGTAAGTGTGAACACATACTATTAAATAAACATTTTTATTTATGTACTAAAAGCCATCAGTGAAAAGCACTCCACCAGAGGAAAACTTTGGTCCAGACATCTGGACTTCCTGCATGTGCCAGGTATATCCTAACCCCTGTGCCTTTGTTCCCAAGTGTTTCTTTTACCTGAGTTATCCTTCTCCTCCCATTCCATAGGCCTTAGTTGTATCCATTTTTTTACCCTTACTTGCTAATGAAGTCTTTCTTGGCTACTTTAGGTAGTTCTCTATATCTCTAAACTCATTTGGCACTTATTTTCTATATGTTTTTGAGGGATGCTAATCATATTGTCAGTTGTCTTTTGTAACTATGTTATTTTATTTGTTTATGTTTTTTATAAAGGTTATTGGGATAACTGGTTAATACAATTATATAATTTCCAGGTGTACATTATAATTTGACATCTATATATTCTATTGTGTTTACCACCCAAAGTCCAGTTTCCTTCAGCTACCATAATTTGATCCCCTTTACCAATTTCACCCTCCCTCTCCCCCCTATAGTTAACCCTCTTTACCCTGTCTACCTTCCCTCTCCTCCCCAACCCTTTACCCTCTGGTAACCACTAGTCCATTGTCCATATCCATGAGTTTCTGTGTGTTTGTCCTGTTCATTTGTGGCTTTTAGGTTTATATCTCACATAAAGTGATATCATGTGAATTTCAACTTTTTCTGTCTGGCTTATTTCACTTAGCATGATTATCTCGAGGTCCATCTATGTTGTTGCAAATGGCAGTATTTCATGTCTTCTTATGGCTGAATAATATTTCATTGTATATATGTACCATAGCTTCTTTATCTAATCAACTATTGTAGGACACTTCAGTTGCTTCCCTGTCCTGGCCACTGTGAATAATGCTGCTGTGAACATCAGTGTGAAAATATCTTTTCGGATATGAGTTTTCAAGTCTTTGGGGTAAATACCCAATAGAGGATTGCTGGATTATATGGTAGATCAAGTCTTAGTTTTTTGAGGAACCTCCATACTGTTTTCCATAGTGGCTGTACCAATTTGCAGTCCCATCGGCAGTGTATGAGGGTGCCTTTTTCTCCACATCCTCTCTAACATTTGTTATTACTTGTCATGTTGATTATAGCCATTCTAACAGGTGTGAGATGGTATCTCATTGTAGTTTTGATTTGCATTTCCCTAATATCTAGAGATCTTGAGCATCTTTTCATATGTTTGTTGGCCATTTGTATGTCCTCTAGGGAGAAGTGTCTATTCAGGTCCTCTGTCCATTTATTGATTCGATCTTTTGCTTTTTTGTTGTTATTGAGTCATATGAGTTCTTTGTATATTTTGGATATTAGGCCCTTATCGGAAACATTGCTTGCAAATATATTTTCCCATTCGGATGGTTGTCTCTTTACCTTGTTGATGGTTTCTTTTGTTGAGCAGAAGCTTTTTAGTTTGATGTAGTCCCATTCATTTATTTTTGTTCTTATTTCTCTTACCTTTGAGGACAAATTCATAAAATCCTCTATGTCTAAAGTCCTTGAGTTTAGTTCCTTTGTTTTCTTCTATGCATTTTATTGTTTCAGGTCTTATATTCAGGTCCTTAGTCCATTTTGAGTTAATTTTGGTGTGTGGTGATAGACAACAGTCTAGTTTCATTCTTTTGCAGGTTGCCTTCCAATTTTTCCAGCACCATTTATTGAAGAGGCTTTTCTTTCTCCCCTCTATGTTTTTGGCTTTTTTTGGTCAAAAATTATATGCCCATATAAATATGGGTTTACTTCTGGACTTTCGATTCTGTTCTACTGGTCTGTGTGTCTGTTTTTCTGTCACTACCATGCCATTTTGATTAATCGCTTTTTAGTATAATATGAAGTCAGAGTGATGCCTCCAGGCTTGTTCTTTTTTCTCAGTATGGCTTTAGCAATTCAGGGTCTGTTTGCGCTTCCATACAAATCTGATGATTTTTTGTTCTATTTCTTTAAAAAATGCCAATGAGATTTTGATGGGGATTGCATTCAATCTGTATAATGCTTTATGCAATATGGTCATTTTAACTATGCTGATTCTTCCAACCCAAGAACATGGAATATCTTTCTATTTCTTTGAATCTTCTTTGATTTCTTTTACTAGGGTCTTGTAGTTTTCATTATATAGGTCCTTCACATGTTTTGTTAAATTTATTCTTAGGTATTTTATTCTTTTTGTTGCAATAACAAAATGAATTATTTTTTTCCACTTCTTTTTTTGACACTACATTATTAGAGTATAGGAACACTATGGATTTTTGAACACTGATTTAGTATCCAGAAATGTTACTGTATTTCCTTTTTGTTTCTAGTAGTGTTCTTGTGAAGTCTTTAGAGTTTTCTATATAATCACGTCATCTGCAAATAGTGAAATTTTGACTTCTTTGTTTCCTATTTGGATGCCTTTTGTATCTTTCTCTTTTCTGATTGCACTTGCTATGACCTCCACTGTTATACCGAATAACAGTGGTGATAGTGGACAGCCTTGCCTTGTTCCTGATCCTAGAAGGAAGGTTTTGAGTTTTTCACCTTTAAGTATAATATTGGCTGAGGGTTTGTCATATATGGCCTCTATTATGTTAAGATACTTTTCTTCTATATCAGTTTTGTGAAGTGTTTTGATCATAAATGGATGCTGTATCTTGTTGAATGATTTTATACATCTATTGATATGAATATATGATTCTTATTTTAAATTTTTTTATGGGGTGTATCACATTAATTGATTTGCATGTGTTGAACCATCCCTGTGCCCCTGGGATAAAGCCCACTTGATCATGGTGTATAGTGTTTTGAATATGTTGCTGTATTGAGTTCTCTAGTATCTTATTTAGGACTTTTGCATTTGTGTTTATGAGAGATAATGGTCTGTAGTTTTCTTTTTTTGTGTTATCTTTACCAGGTTTTGGTATTAAAGTAATACTGGCCTCATAAAATGAATTGGGGAGCATTGCTTCCCTTTCTATTTTTTGGAAGAGTTTGAGGAGAATAGGTATTAAATCTTTGAATGTTTGGTAGAATTCACTGGTGAAGCCATCTGGTCCTGCACTTTTACTTTTTGGTAGGTTTTTGATGATTGTTTCAATTTCCATATTACTGATCAATCTATTTAGATTTTCCAGACCTTCTTGATTCAGTATGAGAAGATTGTATTTTTTAAAGTACTGGTCCATTTCTTCTAGGTTATTTAATTTGGTATTATATAATTTCTCATAGTATTCTTGCATGACTTTTTGTATTTCTGTGATGTCAGTCATAATTTTCCTTTTTTCATCCCTGATTTTGTTTATTTGTGTCCTTTCCCTTTTTTCTTTACTGAGTCTAGCCAAGGAAATGTCAATTTTATTAACCTTTTCAAAGAATCAGTTCTTCTTCGTATTTATTTTTTTGTTTCCAATTTCATTTATTTCTGCTCTAATTTTGATCATTTCTATCCTTCTGTTGACTTTAGCTTCATTTGTACTTACTTTTATTTTTTTTTAAGATTAAGTATCAGATTGTTTATTTGAGCTCATTCTTGTTTTTGGAAATAGGCCTTTAATGATATTAACTTTCCTCTTATGACCACTTTTGCTATGTCCCAAAAGTTTTGATATTGTTGTACTATCATTATCATTTATTTCTATGTATCTCTTCATCTCTCCTTTTATTTCTTCTCTGACTTAGGCATTCTTCAGTAGCATGCTGTTTAATCTCCATGTATTTGTGTTACTAACTGATTTCTTTTTGCAGTTGATCTCCAGTTTCAAAAAAATTATGATCAGAAAATATGGTTGGTATGATTTCAACCCTCTTATATTTTTGAGGCTATCTCTGTGTCCCGGTATGTGATTGATTCTTGAGAATGTTCCATGTGCACTAAAGAAGAATGTAGAAGCAGTTCTTTTGGGCTGGAAGTCTCTGTAAACAATGTCAATTATGCCCAGTTTATCTGATGTGTTATTTACCTTTGTTATTTCCTTATTGATTTTATGTTTGGATCTTCTGTCTATATTCGACAGTGGAGTATTTGGGTCCCCTACTACCATAGTGTTTTGGTCTGTTTCTCCCTTTAGTTCTATTAGTAATCGCTTTACATAATTCAGGGCTCCCTGATTAGAGCGTAGAGTCATGTGTTATGACTTCTTAGTGTATGATTCCCTTTATCATTATGAATTGTCCCTCAGTATAGTTCTTTACCTTTTTTTATTTTGAAGTCTGTTTCTTCCGATATTAGTACTGCTACTCCTGCTTTTCTCAGAATGCCATTTGCTTGAAATATCACTTTCCACCCTTTAACTTCGAGTCTGTATTTGTCTTTGGAGCTGAGATGTGTCTCCTGGAGGCAGCATATGGTTCTGTATTGTTTTTTGATCCATTCTGCAACTCTGTCCCTTTTTATTGTTGAGTTCAGTCTATTTACAGTTAGAGGGGTTATTGAAATATAAGGTCTTTTTATAGCCATTTTATCTTTTGTTTTCTAGTAATTAGGCGTTTCCATCGCTTTCTTGTTTTTGTGTTTCTGGTTTTTTAAAAATTTTGGTTGGCTTTTCTGGGTTTTGTCTCTGGTTCTCTTTGTTTTATGTTATATACTTCAGTTCTGAATCCTTGGTGTGTGGTTATCATTACGAATATGAAAAGGATAGGTGTATACACACACACATATACATATATATGTATATAAATACATATATATACAGTCGTCCATTTTGTTCTGCATGTGCCTTATTTCAATTCCCCTTTGTGAATTTCTATTAGAATCCTCTCCTTTTCAGTCATTATTTTCTCAATTTGTCCCTGTGTATGGTGAACGTGCATTACTATCTTGCTATAACAATTCTCTTCTTATTATTTAAGCTTAAAATGCCCTGTTCTTAGTAAGGGTTGCACTCCTCTGCTTCTGTTTGCCTGATAGTCATTTTACTCTTAATTATGTTTTTTTTCCATTTTGTTTTGGGTGAGCTGACCCCTTTCCATATTTCCTGTAGTGCAGATTTTGTAGTGGAGAATCCCCTCAATTTTTGTATGTCTGGAAAGCTCTTTATTTCTCCTTCATATCTAAAGGAGAGCTTTGCTGGATATATTATTCTAGGCTGGTAGTTCCTTTCGCTTAATAGTTTAAATATTTGATCCCATTCCTTTCTGGCTTATAAGGTCTGCGCTAAAAAGTCTGATGATAATCTAATGAGTTTTCCTTTATAAATTACCGTGTTTTTTTTTCTCACTGGTTGCCCTGAGAATTCTATCTTTGTTGTTGATTTTTGATAACTTTAATACAGTGTGTCTTGGTGAAGGCCTTTTTGGGTTGAGATAATTGGGTATTCTGTTGACTTCTTGAATTTCAAGCTCCAGCTCATTCCTTTGATTTGCGAAATTCTTATCCACTATTTGTCTGAAAATGGTTTCTAGTTCCTGCTCCTTTTCCTTGCCTTTGATAATGCCCAGTATTCTTATGTTTTCTCTTCTGATGGTACTAGATAATTATTGCATTTCTATCTCATTATTTTTCATTCTTCAGTTTCTCTCTTCTTCCTTCTGATTTATTTCTAGGTTTCTGTCTTTGAAATCACTGATCCTTTCCTCCATTTGGTCGACTCTATTTCCCAGGCTTGCTATTTCATTTTTCAACTTTTGCAGTGTCTTTTTAATCTCCAGAAGATCTATTTTGAAAGTCTCAATTTCCTTGCTCTGCATATCTAGTTGTTTTTTCAATTCATGAAGTTGTCGATATGACTCGTTTTGCAACTCACTGAGTTTTTTCAGAAGTACCATCCTGAATTTTCTGACATTTAAGTCACATATTTTATGTCCGTAAGCTTATTTTCTGGAGATTTTTCTTTTTTTTCTTCTGAGATGCCTTGTCATCTTGGTTGTTCATCGTGTTTAATGGACTATTTTTCTATCTGGGCGTTAATGGAAGTGTATTCTGCTTTTTTTTCCAGAAAGAATATTTATTATATAAAGGTCTCTCTTTGTTCTGCTGCAAAGAAGTGGATTTTCTTTTAGTTTCTAGTAGATGGCATCTAAGCCTCTTGGATCTCTGCTTTATATCAAGCCTAATAACACTTTTTAAAATTTTCTTGTAGATATTTAATTACGCTTGCTACCCTCGGTTTCAGTCCCTGCCAGTTCCAGCAACAGTCTCGGCAGCATTTTCTCAGATTCCCCTGGGGCTCTGCAGTGATTGATCTTGGAGGGTATAGGAGAGCCCTCTCAGTTATGAGTCGGGAGCTGTGGTTTAGCCTTGGTTTTGCAACCGGGGCTGGTAAAAACCAACTGTTGTTTCTCTGTGGTCCCATCCAGCTTCTCTGCCTTCTGCCCTGATGACTGGGCCCTTCTGCCACCTGAGTGGAACTCACAGCACTTGTAGGCAGGGCTGTTCGGGGAAGTCACTGCATCTTCTCCCCTTCACTTCCTCCTGCATGGAGTTCCAGAGGTTTTGAGAGGTAACTTCAGTCTCAGCAACATTTGCTCAGATTCCCCTGGGGCTCCACAGTTTTTGGTCTTGGAGGGTATGGGGGTAGGGTCCCTCTGGGTTGGGTGTTGAGAGGTGCAGCTCAGCTTCAGTTTTGTAACTGTGGCCAGTAAAAATCAACTGTTGTTTTCTGCCATCCCGCTTCTATGCCTTCTTCCTTGATGATTGAACTCTACTGCCGACCAGCCACGAGGAGCTTACCACTTTCCCAGGTAGGGCTGTTCAGGGAACTCGCCACTCTTTCTCCCCTCCCCCTCCTCCTACAGGGAGCTCCAGCGGCTGCAAGAGGCAGCTTCTTTATTTTTCCCAGTCCACTGCCAGACATCCTGGGTTCTGACATGTGGTAGCTCTTATGTGCAGATCCTATGCTCAGAGGTGCTGGTGCACAGTTTGGGTGTTTTTTGTTCAGTTTCAGATGTTCAGCTTATTGTTCTTTCAAGGGGAGAGATCTGAGAACATCTCTCACTCTGCCATGTTTCCCAGAATCCCTGTGACTATGTTTTAATCACTCCATTACACTCTTTGAAGATAAGAACTATATCATATATCTCTTCATTCCCTAGCCCAGAAGAGATGTTCAGTAAATGCTCATTGATCAATTTCTTTACTTTTCTTTACGATGTTGCTGCCTTAATAAAATAAGCCACATTAGTGTAAGATTTTATGTGGAAGGAGTTGTATGTATTGGCGAAGTCTAATTCTAGATCTATAAAACGTTCTTAGTGAACTTGAATTATAGTCCAATGTATCCAACTTCTTATTCAGTGCAAATGTCCTTTTTTACAGCCTTTTATGTATTGACCTCCATTGATACTTGTAGTAATTCTTCAGATAGATTGTTCCATTGTTAGACAAATATTGTTAATGTATACTAACTATTAAAAACTACTACTATTAACTACTAAGTTAGTATATATAACTTCTAGTAATTCTACTTAGATTGTTTCATTGTTAGATAACTCTAGTTATTAAAAAGAATTTTAAATTAAGCCAAAATGTGGTTAATCCTAACCTCTACCCCGTGGTCTGATTTTGTATTTGGAAGTAAATCTTCCCCTTAATATCAGAGCCCTTCACATAAGATGACCTCTGTCATGTCTCCCTGCAGTTTTCAGAAACGAGTTTTTTAATATCTGTCTCCAGACTAAGCATTTTTAATTCTCTTAAACATTCTATATTTTGCATATATTTTATGTCTTTTACCATCCTGGCTGCTACCTTCTAATTTGAATCTCACTAATTATTTAACATTTTTTTAATTCTGAAACCTTTAGTGATGATATTCATGTTGTCTGTAAATATACTTTTAAAATTCTGATAAATTCAATAAATTTGAATAAAAGTATATTAAGAGAAACGGTATGTTCAGATTGTCCTTGTGAATGTGAATTAAAATTAACTGGAAAAGTGATTTTCAAATCCCCTATTTTCTGTTAGGATAAGTTGAAGAAGGGCATTTTGTGATCCTTGGACTACTCTGGCTATATTAACTGGGTAAATTTACACAGGTGAATGAATACCTGCATACAATCACAGTGGAATTATTATTGGGGTTAGAGCCAGTTGTGATAGACAGAGTAATGGTCTCCCAAAGATGTCCACATCTTAATCCTTGGAACCTGTAACTATGTTACCTTACATGGTAAAAGGAATTTTGAGGGTGTGATTAAATTAAACGTCTTGAGATAGGAGATTATCTTGGATTATCCTGGAGGAACTGATATCATTAAAGGTTTCTTTTTAAGTGAAAGATGAAGATAGGAGAATCAGTGTCAGATTGATGCCACATGAGAACAACTTCACAGACATTTCTGGCTTGTAGGTGGAGGAAAGAACCATGAGCCAAGAAATGTGAGCAACCTTTAGAAGCTAGAAAAAATGACAAAATGGATTATTCCTAAATGGAGCCTCCAGAAAAGGATGCAGCCCTGCCAATACAGTCATTTTAGTCCAATGAGACATGTTAGACTTCTGATCTCTAGAAATTTAAGATAATAAATTTGTGTAAGTTTAAACCACTAAATTTGTGGTAATTTGTTATGGAAACTAATATACCAATGTCCATATTAATAGTCTCAGTTTCTCTTGACATAATATAGATAATTAAAATAAGAAGTTCTAGAATATTACCCATAATGAAAAGGCAAGATAAGATGCCTATGTGGAACAATTGAGCATTTTCCCAGTGATCTCATTTTGCAATTGTCTATATAAGACTGTGATTAGTGCTCTGCAATATCTAATCTGGCATCATAGGAACTGTGCCTGTCCGCTTATTTTGTTGAAAAAGATACATCGCTCTGGGCACAGTCAATATTTTGTGAATTGTCAGTATAACTTAATCTCCATATAAACACTTTTTGAGTATATAATATAGATTTAGAGACAGCTTAGCAGAAGGAATCAAACACAGGCTTATTTTAAAATCTAATCCCAGAGTTTCTCTGCCTCAGGAAAGATTTTAAGCAATTTTCTCTGCTTTTCTATGCGTAAGATCTTTGTGAATAAACAACTGTGTCACATCTCTCATATTAAAGGCAGTTGGCATATTATATAATTTTTTATTAGTTCTTTTCAAAGCTTTATGAGGATGATAAGCAAATGGTTATTTAACCTACACGAAGGTTGTTAAGCATCAGTGAATGACAGGGAACTAAGGTATGATGATATTAAATGATTAGTCCTGGCATTAGAGAAGTAGTAGTAGAGTGAGGATTAGAATTTTGCTGGTTGCAATAAGCACTATTTTTAGATTATACTGTATTTCACTATAATAAGTATATCTAATCTAGGTGGTGATTTTTTGTCATTCATTGTAATAAATTTTGATCTGAAAGGAACTTTTATTTCATCTTGTCTAAACCAATTTTATACATAAAACAGTTTCAGAATGATAAAGGGACTTGATCAAAGTTACACAAGTCACTAGTGACACCACTGGAAGAAATAGGCAGTTTTGCATAAATTGCTGATATCAAAACCAGATCTTCGTAATTAAGATGGAATCTCTAGAATTTATCTATAAAGGTAAATATATTTCTGGAGGGTGGGGTGGAGTGAGGCAGGAATAAGGAGTTATCTAGTTTATCTAGATTTTTTCATTTGAAGTACTTGAACTCACTAGATAATTGCTAGCCATCCCTTTAACTTATGGGTCTATAAGCGTGGCTTTTACTATGCATCTTGGTCTACTGATGGCCACTTGAAGCTATAATTTAACAAATTTTTAAAACTACGAAAATGTTTGCTGTGTTGCAAATTAACTCTAAATACTTCTTTATCTATATTTTCATTCTTATATGTTTTTCAGAAGAACACTTTTATTTTAAATCACAACATTGATAATTTGTTTTAATAATGTATAAGGGAGAGGAAGGGAGGGAGGGAATGACAGAGAGAGGGAGTGAGGGAGAGAGGAGGGGAGAGGGAGAGAGAGACAGAGACAGAGAGACAGAAGGAGTTATTTGTTTTTCAAGAATCCCACTCACATAGAAAACAAATAACAACCCATGGCAACCATATAGCTGTGGGCATGTCATCCTTGGCATAGTGGATAAGGCATAAATGTGCTTAGGTTCAGTTTCATTCCTGAGATAGGCTGAATAACCCCCGAAGATATCTATACCCTAATCTCTGGAACTTGTGAATGTTACCTTATATGGCCAAACAGACTTTGCCGATATAATTAAGTTTAGGATCTTGAGATGGGGTGTTTATCCTGGATTATCTAGGCGAACATACATGTAATTACAAAGGTCCTTATAATAGAGTGGCAGAAGAGGATTTAATGACAGAAGTGGAAATAGGGGATATAATGATGGAAATAAGAGGTGGGAGTGATGGAAAGAAGGGGTCATGAACCAAGAAATGCAGGTAGCCTCTAGAAACTAGAAGAAGCAAGGAAAATGGAATTCTCCCTAGAGCCCTGAGAAGGAACCAACCTTGCCACCATCTTGATTTTAGTTCCATGAGACTAATTTCAAACTCTGACCTCCAGAACTGTAATAAATCTGTGTCGTTTTAAGCCACTAAAACTTGGTAATTTATTTTTGTGACAATAGGAGACTGATATAATTACTGGCTCTGCCATTGGACAATTCACTTACCTTTGTCACTGCTTTTGTTCTTCTTAGTTAAAGCTGAATTTAACATTGCCCATATTACAGATCTCTCAAGCCTGTCCTGAGTGAATTTGTAAAGTTGTACCCAAAATAAATGCTTTGGGCTTTTCACAACAGTGATAATCATTGTATAAAATAGAGGGCCAAAGGCCAAATGTTGAGTAGTTATTGGACTCCACATCAGTTAGAAATATGTTGCAAATTATTTAATTACTTCATGGATTTAAAAGTGCCACATTTTATTTTGATCTGAAAGAGATCGCCAGAGCCATTGCTAGAGTAATCAATTACTCTCTTGTTTATGAGTTCCATTTTATCTTTCTACTTAGAAACAACTAAAATGTTTCCTTTTGTATATTTTCCACCACCACCATATGCCCTTGCTCTGTTGGGTCTATTTCATAACAGAGAGACTGTTTCATTGCTTGCAAAACCCTTGGGTTTGAGTCTATGTGAAGAATGCACAAAAATTCTTGAACATACTATCAGATGGGACTGTTGACAGCTTCCTAACCTAAAGGAAACCAGTTGTCTTATTTTTTTTTTACTTTTGCTTTAGAAATGACTTTTTTTTGCTTGCTGTCTTTATAAGTGTCTAAAAGATACAATGATTTCATTTTCTTTTTAAGATTTAAGTAATAATATTTTACTTGAAAATGCTCTTTAGATCATGCAATTAATTGTTTTTCAGTTCTCCTGTATATGCTTTAAATAACTTAACCCGAGACTGGGCAGAGTACAGTGAATTGTGAACTAATGTCTGGAGCATTAACCCACATGATAACATACTTCATTCATTTCTTGGATTTCTATACTCTCTAGCAATTTACAGAAGTTATTACAAAATAAACTGTGATCATATAGTTTCATATTCTCTTATCTATTTCACCAAGCAGACAATTTAGATTAGCACTCTAGAAAAAACAATTACAGTGATTGTACATCAATACATATAGACCTTTTCTAATGATAGTTAATATTAATGTGTTTATAAGGAAAGCAGTCCATTTTAACCCATTGTATAAGTTAATCCATTTTATTTTGTTCATATGGTTTGGGTATATACTCAATTCTTTTTTTTTTCAACAAAATAACATTAAGTGTGACACAATAGCTACAGCTTGTGAGTTACATATAGGATTTAGAAATTTTAAGATTAGCTATTACTGAAGTTTGGACGTCCTGAGTGGCCTTTGTGGAATGGTGTTCTTGTTTTGAAGAGAACATAGATAACTGGGTAATTCTTTTTAAATGAAGTCTGTGATGCATATTCATCTCTGCTACCTAGAATTCATTTCCAGAGGCTATGGAGGAGGTGTAAATGATGAAATAACACAGAGTTACCAGTAATAAGGAAGTTTCTAGACATGTGGTATAGTGGAAAATACACTGGATTTGGAGTAGGAAATTCAGAGTTGAGTTTTAGTTCCACCATTCAAAGCAATGTTATAAGTCCCTTAATTTCTGTGAACCTCAGTAACCTCAACTAGAAAATGAATATACTAATACTTGTCCTACCTATTCCGTGAGGTTATTGTAATGAATGAGTGACTATATATTCATTCATTTATTCATTCATCAAGTATATTTTGAAAATTTTCTATGTGCTTGGCTCTGTGCTAGGCCCTGGGGATTCAGCAGTGAACGAGATTGACACAGTCCCTACTTTCATTAAATTTAATTATGATGGAAAATGTAAATATTAAAGGGATAATCATAAATAACTTTGTAATTACAACTTGTGATTTGTGCCATGAAGGAAGAGGACAGCCTTTAGTATAACAACATAAGAAGAGACTTACTTTAGATAGTGTGGTCATGGAAGGTCCAACTGTGGAGGTGATAATTAAGCTTAATCCTGAAGGAAAGAAGGAATAACCAGGTAGATGACATGCAAGAAAATGAATATCTCATGCAGAGGAATAATAATGCTAAAGAGTTAGAGGAATAAAATGAGCTTGGTATATATGAGGAATACAGGTGATCCCTGATGTGGCCAGAACAAATTGAATCATTTGAGATAAAATTGAAGTAGAAGTCAGAAGATAGCTCAAATAGTGCCTTGAAAGTACAATGGCAAACTTTATAAAGTCTAAAATTCCCCAGAATTTTAACGTGGTGATATTGGTACTACTGTTATCAACATAATATCCCTGAGTTATTTCATCCCTGCAAAGTGTGGTCCTAACTGCCTCCTGATGCATAAAGATAAGGCTGCGTATTCCTTTATTTGTTTTTTGACTCTGAGCCAAATGAGATGAAAGCTGGGTTTCTTTCACTTGCCTTAAGATTAAAAGTATGCTTCTGCAGTTACTTTTCCTCAGATGAGATTATTGGTCCTTTGGAGTTCCTAATTAGGTCATAGTAGGTTGAAGAGTTTTTAGCTGTTTGTATTTGTAACATCACCAACTTCATATGTGTAAACTGAGTAAAGAACTCTTGAGAGACAGAGAGAGGGAGAGGGAGATGTGTCACTAGAAAGTATATTTATTTATGTAACACTCTCAGATAAAGCAAGGGGTTAGTTTTCCAACTAGTTTCTAGAGGAGATAGAGATTCAGGGAGAATTGCACATCACTTATCCTATCTGGTTCATCTGGATGTTGAAGTGGAAGACTTCATGGAACAAAAGCATGATAGAGTAAGAAGTATCCTTAGAAATTAGCTATTTTAAACCCCTCATTTTATATATAAAGAGCTGCAGCTCAGGGACCAGACTCCAGGTCACCCAACTCCCAGGTCAGTGCTTTTCAGAACAATGTTTTGATATGTTAAAGTAAGGCAAATATATTCACTAGCTGATGGCATGTGGCTTGCCCTTGGAAATTTTTCATATAGAGTTATATTTAAATATTATTTTAGTAGAAACCTGTGAACACAAGTGTTGTTCATGCTTAATATTTTAGGAAAATAGTTTTCTGCCAATGAGAATGACACATTTCACCAAACATATATCTAAAAAGATTGATTTACAGATGAGGTTATATTTGTAAATTTGGAATCAAGGGGATACTCGTCACTCCTAACTCCTTTTATCATTAAAAACAGCTGTGAAACACACTGTTAATAGGCTTTTTTTTTAAATGAAGAGAGTTGAATTTCATTTTCTATATATTGTTAGCTTTTGAAGATATTGATATCTGTCTTTTGTCATTTTTAGAATAGAGAAATTTGGTTATAGTTTTGGACACTTTTCTTTTTTTAATCATTTTCATCTGAACCTGGGGCTGTAAACAAGGTAGTACACTTTTTCTGTCTGTTACAAAGCAGTAGACTTGTTTCTATCTATACCTGATTATAAGGGGGATTCCTAACTTATACAAATAGCCAGAAGTTATTAATTTAACTGAATTTCTCTCTGTTAAAATGGTGATGGTATTGTCAGTTTTTTGATGAACTAGTCAAATTTTTGCTGAAAAGTTTAGTTCAAACAGTATCCAATTTGTGCAAAATTAATGTGTGTTAATGATTTTCAAAATGACTATAAATTTTAGAATATTATTTTGGCATAATAAACACACACACACACATATTTGGTCTTTATATCTAGTTCCTGGCACAGATATCCTGAGTTTATGCTGATGAGGTGGCCTCTAGCAGGTAGTGGCCTTTAGATAGCTTTAGGATGGAGACTAGTCTCCAGAGGAACCAACCAAATGATGAAAGCATTGGAACTTTTAGCCTCACCCCTCAACTTCTGGAGAGAGAAGGGCTGGAGATTAAGTTCAGTCACTAATAACCAAAGATTTTAATCAATCATGCCTACAAAATAAAACCTCCACAAAATGCCCAAATGACAGAGTTGCAAACATATCCATGTTCTAGGAAGGTGGTGCACCCTAACTCCACAGAGACAAAGGCTCCTACTCTTGAGATCCTTCTAAACCTCACCTTATGTACTTATTCATCTGGTTGCTCATTTGTATCCTTTATAATAAACTATAATAGTAAGTAGAGCACTTTCCTGAGTTCCATGAGTTGTTCTAGTGAATTATTGATCCTGGCCAGGCAAAAGAATGGGTCACCTGGGAACTCCACTTGTAGCTAGAATTTGAATTGAGGGCATTCTTGTGGGACTGAGCCCTCTTAATTGAATTTGTAGAATCTGACTAACTACAGGTAGTGTCAGAATTGTATTTTTGGACACCCAATTGGTGTCAGAGAATTGGTTGTTGGTGTAGAAAAATGAAATATAGTTGTCAGAAAAACCATGCAACCATGCTGGTCAATTTGTTTTGAGAAGAAAATGTGAATATTTCTATTTAAATTTCAGGAGTCTTCTTTGGTTCTGGTTTTATAACTTTATTACTTTCCATAGGTTACAGCACTAATGTCTCTAGGAGAATCGTTTAGAGTCTTATAGTATATGAAACTCAGATAAAAACTAATGCCAAGCTGTTAGAAAATCCCATCCTTGTTGTAAAAGTGGCAGCTTTGGGTACAAGATTGCAGTAGCCCATATTTTCTGGGCACTAGAAAATGAAATTACATGAGATAATATGTGTGGTATTTAGTATAATACCTGACACATAGTAGATGACAAATATATATGTACACTCATGTATTATATATGTGTATATGTTTGTATTTAAAAATGATTAAAATAGACAATTTAGGGAACACAAACTTTATTTAATACTTCACAAAGCAGTCTCAATTCAGAGAACTACAAAATAGGTATGGAAGGCAGGAAGCTTTTATGGGATAAAGCATAAAGAAAAAGGAAGAAAGAAATCTAACTATGGGAGGTGAACACACAAGGTAAATATATAAATAAGGCATATATATATATATATATATATATATATATATGCCTTACTGTTAAAATGTACAGCTGAAACTTATTGGATTTCATTAACCAATGTCACTATAAAAAATAACTAACTAACTAAATAAATAAATAGGCCAACTCAAATTAAAAAAAAGAAAAAAAAAGAGGAAGAGGAAAAAAAATATCTAATTTTGCGGGGAGCACTTAGTCAACCTTGTTGGAGTGAGAAAGCCTAGAGTTGGCTTGACTGGATATACTGTGTTTCTGGCCAATTGAAACATTTACAAGGACACAAAAGTTATTTAAATTTTGATTTGCTGATATGGCACCCCGGACAGGAGCTGTTCCATCTTGGACCTAGAAATTTATTATATACATATCTGTCTACACACAAACAGACACATGCACACACACACACTCACACTCACACTCACTCTCCTACTCCTACCTCTCTAAGCCTCAGTGAAAAACAAGGATGATAATACTTATGTTACTTAGCTGTTATAAAGTTTAAATGAGATAATATGCTTTAAACAGGAACTGTTCAATGTTATTTGTTGTTGTTGTTATTATTATTATTATTATTATTATTATTATTATTAAAGATCTACCTGGATAAATTTATACTGTCTCTAAAATCTTTTATTAGGTACTGTATGCAAGTCATTTAATTCCCTCTGAAATTCAATTAATAAAATGGACATAATAAAAGTACATATATATCACGGTATCATTGTAATGACTAAACAAAATGAAGCTTTTGATGTTGCTCTTGGCATAGAGTAAGTATTCAATAAATAGCGATGATGATAATGATGATAAAGAAGATGATGTCGCTGGCCCTCTGCAGAATAAAAGTAGGCTAGCTGTCAGTCTTTCTGGACAGCAAGACTTTTACTGCTTAACCAGTGCTTTCCCAGAACTGTCTTTCCTATTCCTAAATTCAGAGTTTCACCATGATACATATCTGTCTGTCTTTTCATTCTCTCTCTCTCTCTCTCTTTCTCTCTCTTTATCTGTCTCTCTCTTTCTCTCTGCCTGTCTCTCCAGCCCACCTCTCTCAGAGATCTAGCTGAACATTTTAATGAACACTTTTCATATTATGAAATAGTGAGAGTTTTTCCTTCTTTAGATATGCAAGGTCAAATTCTCAGTATGTTTGTGAATCAGCATCTGACCCTACACTTATCTAACTTACCTCACTCACCTCACCATAGTCATGGCCCTGTTGTATCATGCCTTTATTTAAAATTTTGATGTTTTTAACATCATATATTCTTGTAGTAATTTTCATTTTAAAAATTTAAAAATATTTATGTTGATTACTGAGTTTTAGGGTATACCTTCAATTTTCACTTGGGGTGAGCGTCTCGCTTCTTTCACTCTAGTGCAGGCCTACTTGAAACAGTGGGATTACACCATACAACTATAGGGCCGCTTGTGATAGTGAGATCCAGCTTTTCAGAGTATAAATATAGAAACCTACCATAATAATAGCTGAATTTTTACTATCCATTGATAAGAAAATAAATAATAACGAAAAGCTACCGTGAATTTGGTAATAGTTTGAAATGAATTTGTGTTTTAATTTATACAGCACCATTCTTTCAGTCTGAGGAAAATGTTTTGTATACTTAGAGCTTCGTAGGCCCTTTACAATAACTTTTCTTCTTTCCTCACTTCTCATCACAGTGATCTCTGGATCACAGATCCAAATCTACCTCTATAAAAATTCAGATATAAGGAAAATCAATGTGCCTAAAATATATTCTAGGAAAGATAAGGTTTTTGCCTGAATTTGAAGAATGAGTAGAAGAAAAGGAAGAAATGGATGTGGAAAGACTTTGGAGTGCCATGCTCAAAGCCAGGTATTTTACATTCTTCCTCTCATTTAGCCCTTACAGCTCTATAAAGTATATGTATTATGCCCATTTTCCATATAACAAATCAAGTCTTCAAATATTTGATTTACTTGACTGAGCTCTTTTAAAAAAATGAGCATCAGCTATTAGTAGACATACAATATTATGTTAGTTTTAAGTGTACAACATAGTGATTAGACATTTATATACTTTACAAAGTGATCACTCCAGTAAGTCTTATGCCCATTTGTTAGCTGAGGTCTTATAGCCAGTAAATTTGTGGAGTTAGGATCTATACCAATGATTTTATATTATCATTAGTCTAATAAGAAGGGCAGAAGTCAACTACTGTTAATGATTATAAAGAAATTGTGAATTTGAACTGGTAATCCTGGACTCCGCAGAAATTATAGCAATTGTTTGCTTTTGTACTTTCTCATTTGGCAGGCCCATATTACTTATTGTGATGTTTTTGAATATCCTGTTGAAAAAGCTTGTATTATTTCTAGACCATCATTCAAAGGATTATTTCACCTTCGATTGTCTTTACTATTAATGTTTAATTCTACTGCCTAGGCTCTTTCCATAGTACAGAATAATCTATTTTTCACAGGCTTTCTGAAGCAGGTCACAAGTACATGGGTAGTCTCTTTATCATCCCTTTCTAAACTTCTCAAATTGCATGTGAAGAAGTAGGTTCCTATTACAACGTGGTTGCACCAAAGTAGAAATACCTTAACTTGCTCACTTACCAAAAAATAATAAAGCAAACATTCTAAAATCAGTTCTGCATTATGCATGAGGAAATGGTTTTTCTCACTTTGTTTTTAGTTGTCTTTGATGAATTTTGCAAGATGTATTTATGAACAGTTCAATGCAACTTTATCTTTTTAAGATTTTAATGATTTTTTCTTCCAATGTTTTGATTATTTTGTATCCAAATATAGCCAGTACATGTGATTGTCGATTATATATATATATTTTTTGATTTATGTTACAGAAAAAATGTTTTCCATTTAGTTTTTTTCCCAATAACATGGAAATACTTTCTGTTGTGACAAGATACATGTTATTTAACATACCAATACATGTTATGGGAATTTCAAAGTTCTTATTTAAGACTTAAGCAGAATTATTCATCTTTTTTTTCTTTCTAATTTTGTCTCCCTCTAAAATCAGTAAACATCAGTGGATCTTTGAGGCACACAAATACTTATCGTGACTGTATAATCTTGGTAATAAAGGTTTACCGGGCATGTTCTGATATCATGAAGGAGTATAATTTTGGGCTTTGGAATATGTCCTTCCCCCAGCCTTTAATATTTTCGTGACAGTGTTTTTGACTCATGTCAGTAGTTATTGCAGATATTTATGAGTTGCCAAGTAATCATGAAACTTCTGGGTTTCCATAGACTATAGTGTTGAGCTATTAAGAACACAGACTTTGGATTCAGGCTTCATGGGTTCAAATTCCATGTAGTGGTTCAAACCACTAGTTACTGGTGGTTTTCTTGAGTAGATCACTTAACTTTCCCCTCTCAGAATCTCTATTTATTTATCCATCAAATAAAGATAATAATATCAACCTTATAGACTTCTTTTAAAGATTAAGAGAGATATTCTTCATTCTGTGCCTGGCACATACAAAACACTCAGTAAAATGTAAGGCAATAATGATGATGATGATGATAATGGTGGTGGTGGTGGTGGTGGTGGTTGTGGTGATGGTGATGATAATGATGATGTTGTTAACTTTAGCAAAGGAAACAATGTATTTATGAGCTTAAGAGTTTTGGATCTAGTATGCCCAGCAGAGACTACTACCAAGCTGTCTCAGAAAGGTAGTTACTCTTATTTTTTGTGAAGTTTAAAGGAGCCTCTAATTTTAAGAACCTTGAACTTGGAAAGATGAGGAAAAGAGGAAAGAGGCCAGAGAATTTATCTTTTTAATGCTTGGGCTTCCTAGGTAGTTGAGTATCACTGAAAGGCTGACATGGAAATGGGGAGAGGGAGAGAAATAGTGCTTCAAGCAGTAAGCAGCAATATAGTTCACCGTTTCTCACATAAGATTTACAGATTGCCCACTTGAACCTAAAGGTTTGTTGGTTTTTTTTAATGCAGATTTCTGGGTGCAGATATAGACCTCTTGAATTATATTTCAAGTCACACTAAGGTTTGAAAATTCACTAATATTGTGAAATCAGGTTGATTTGAGTTCAAATCCCTATTTTGCCATTTACTATCTGTACCCATAGTTTTTATCCTTCTGTGTCACTGCCAACCCTACTCTTAGCTTCCTCTCTCCTTTATTTTCTCCTTGTTTTTATATAACCTATACCAACTACACAAACTCACTTAGGTAATTGTGTAACCAGCCATATTTTTCCTTGAGATCATTGGGGTTCTTTACTGAACTTGTACAGTTTTCTAGCTGACAGCTATTTTTTATTCATTGACTTCTCATTCTCAATCATTGGTTTTGACATGGCTGCCAGTCCTCCTTTTCAGTTTTTATGGTGTTTGAATTACTACCCTTACCAATCAAATGCCAAGCGTTCTTTACTTTCTATGAGGTTACTCAGTTCACACATCTTATAGCAAACTTAAGTCAAGAACACAGACTCATAGGTAACACTTTAGTTTGTAAAGCTTAGAGATTCTGATCACTCAATACTTTCTTAGACCCCAGTGAAGATAGTGTCCCATATCTTGTTCAGTAGAAAAGAGCACAAGTGCTAGGTATAGGCAAAATGGACTGCAAGGCTGCATTTGAGATGGATCTCAAAAATTAGCAAGATTTTCATTATCAGAGATGAAGGGAAAGAGCATTCCTAAGAGAGGCAAATGTAAGAGAAAAGATAGGACTAGGGGAGTGGTGAATGGCTCAATATTAGGTTTTCTATAAACATTTCACTGTTTCTTACAATGTGGTATGAGGATAATTTGCTTCAGAAATCTCATAGGATTATTGTTCAGCATTTCATTTATGGACTGTAAACCTATTGAACTAGGATCTATGGGAATGTGACTCAAGAAATGCATTTTAAACAACAGATACAGCATGAAACATTATCAAGTAGCTATATATAACTAAGGCTATGGAGCTGAGGACCTGGGAGGACCAAGCCAGGTCTTTATTAAAGGGCTGGGAACTAAATAGTTTTGAAAATGAATATAGACTTTCTAAAAGTGACAGTGTTTGGAATTAGTCTCATTCCAGGGAACCGATTGAGATATAATACATAAGATTCTAGGAGAAAAGGAAAATGAATGATCTGAAGTCCAGTAAGGTTTTTGGCGTGTGTGTGTGTGTGTGTGTGTGAGAGAGAGAGAGAGAGAGAGAGAGAGAGAGAATATGAGAATAGAATGATAGTGCAAAGAAGTTCTGATATGGCTTTGAAGTACGAGGGAACACCCAATAAGAAGTAAGAAGTAGTGAGAGAAGAGTCAAGTGATTTTATTGAATTAAACCCTTACATGATTATATTTACAAAGTTCTTTCACATATATTCTCATTTATTCATATTAATACTCACAATAACCTATAAGTACATGTACTCATGTCTCTCTTTTGTACATAAGGAAACAGACCCAGAATATTTAAGTAACTTGCTTGATGATCACATATCTAGTGGGTAGAATAGACAACTTTTAATTAAACTTATTGAGGTAACATTATTAATAACATTATATAAATTTCAGGTATACAATTTGATATGCTCAACACCCGAAGTCTAGTTTCCATCCCTTACCATATATTTATTCCTTGCCCAGTTTGCCCTCTTCCCAACACCTTTCCCCTCTGGTAACCTCCATTCTGTTGTCTGTATCCATGAGTTTGTTTTTGTTTGTTTTGTTAGTTTCTTAATTTTTTATTTTATATTTCACATGGGTGAAATCATATGATTGTTCTCCATTTACATCTGACTAATTTCAGTTGGCATAATAACCTCAAGATTCATCCATGTTGTCACAAATGGAAATATTTAATCTATTTTTATGGCTGAGTAGGATTCAAATATATATATATATATTATAAATATATATATATATATAAATCTTTATCCATTATCTATTAATGGAAAATTAGATTGTTTACATGTGTTGTTAATAATGATGCAGTGAACATAAGGATACATGTATCTGTTTGAATTAATATTTTCACATTTTGGGGCAAATATCCAGGAAGAAGAGTTCCTAGATCATATGTTATATCTCTTCTTATTTTTTGAGAAATTTTCTTACCGTTTTTGATAATGGCCATACCAATTTACAATCTCACTAACATTGTACAAGAGTTCCCTTTTCTCCATATTTTCCCCAACACTTATTATTGTTGTCTTTTTGATAACAACCATTTTAACAGGTGTGAGGTGGTATCTCATTGTGGTTTTCATTTGTATTTCTCTAATAACTAGTGAAGTTGAACATCTTTTCATATGCTCGTTGGTCATTTGCATGTCTTTCTTGGGGAAATGTCTACTTAGATCCTCTGCTCATATTTTAAGTAAATTTTTTTGTTGTTGTTGAGTTATATGAATTTTTAAAGTATATTTTTAATACGCCTTACTGTTTAATTGTACACCTGAAACTTACTGGATTTCATTAATCAATGTCACCATAATAAAACAAAATGGGTAAAATACTTGAATAAATACATATTTTTACAAAGAAAATTAAAATTAACACCTTATTGGAAGTATCATTTGCAAATCTCTTCTCCGATCAATCGATTGCTTTTTTAAATTCTGTTGCTGGCTTCTTTTGTTTTGCATAAGCATTTTAGTTTTATGTAGTCCCATTTGTTTACTTTTACTTTTCTTCCCGTTGCCTTTGGAGCCAAATTCATAAAAACACCTCTGATACCAATATCCAGAAGCTTAGTGCCTATATTTTCTTCTATGTATTTTATTGTTTCAGGTCTTACTTTCAAGTCTATAATTCATTTTGAGTTCATTTTTTTTATGGTGTAAGATAGTGGTCCAGTTTCATTTTTTTGAATATAGCTTTCTAGTTTTTTCAGCACCATTTATTGAAGAGAGTTTTCTTTCTACACTGTATATTTTTGGCTCCTTTGTCATAAATTAGTTTCCCGTAAATATGTCAGTTTATTTCTGGGCTCTCAATTTTATTCCAGTGATGTGTGTCTGTTTTTCTTTCTATGCCATAATGTTTTGATTACTATAGCCTTGTAGTATAGTTTGAAATTGGGGTGTGCGATACCTCTGGCTTTGTTCTTTTTTCTCAGGATTGATTTGCATATTTGAGGTCTTTTGTGGTTCCATACAAATTTGAGGATTTCTTTTTGTATTTATGTGAAAAATGTCACTGGCCTTTTGATAAGGATTGCACGGAATCTGTAGATTTCTTTAGGGAATATAGACATTTTTAATAATGTTGATTCTTCCAATCCACAAACATTGAATATCTTTCCATTTCTTTGTGTCTTTCTCATGTTTTTTTTCCCAATAATACCTTATTGTTTTCAGTGAACAGGTCCTTCATCTCTGTTCAGTTTATTTTGAAGTATTTTATTCTTTTTGTTGAGATAGTATATGTGATTGTTTCCTTAATTTCCCTTTCTGATATTTCATTGTTAGTATATAGAAACACGACATATTTTTATGCATTGGTTTTGTATCCTGCAACTCATTACTGTATTTATTACTTCTAATAGCATTTTGGTGGAATCTTTAGGATTTTCTATATTAAATGATGCCATCTGCAAATAGTGTGAGTTTTACATCTTCCTTTCCAATTTAGATGCCATTTATTTCTTATTCTTGTCCATTTGCTCTGGCTAAGACCTTTAATACTATGTTGAATAACAGTGTTGAGAGTGGACATCCTTGTCTTATTCCTGATCTTAGAGGAAAAGCTTTCAGTTTTTCACCATTGAGTATGGTGAAAAAGAGAGTTTGCCATATATGCCATTTATTATGGTGAGGTTCTTTCCTTCTAAACTAATCTTATCGAGAATTGAGAATTTTTATCATAAATGTATGTTGTGTCTTGTCAATGCTTTTTCTGCATCTAATGAGATGATAACATAATTTTTCTTTTTCATTTTGTTAATATGGTGTATCTTGTTGATTGCTTTGCACATTTTGTATCATCCTTGCATCCCCGAAATGCATCCCACCTGATCGTGGTATATATTTTGAATGTAGCGTATTCAATTTCTAGTATTTTATTGAGGATTTTTGGATCTATGTTCATCAGAGATATTGGAATATATATATATATATATACATATATATATATATATATATATATATAGGCTGCATCACAAATATATATATATATATATATATATATATATATATAGTGATGTCTTTTCCTGATTTTCATATCAGGGTAATACTGGTTTCATAAAATGGGTTAGGAAACTTCCTTCCTCTTTAGTTTTTGGTTGAAAAGGATAAATATTAAATCTTCTTTGAATGTTTGGTAGAATTCACCAGTGAAGCTATTTCATCCTGGACTTTCATTTATTGGAGAGTTATTAATTACTGTTTCCTTACTAGTGATCATTCTATTCAGGTTTTCTAATTCTTCATGATTTAGTCTTGGAAGGTTGTATGCTTCTAAGAATTTGTCCACTTCTTCTAGATTATCCAGTTCAGTGGCATATAGCCTTTAATAGCATTCCTGTATAATTATACCTCTGTGGTATCCATTATGACCTTATCTTTTTCATTTCTGATTTTATTTATTTGAGTCTTCTCTCTTTTTTCCTTAGTGAGTCTAGCTAGGGGTTTGTCATTTTTTTTTCTTTTCAAATAATCAGCTCTTTGTCTTATTAAGTTTTTCTTTTTGTTCTCTATTTCATTTATTCCTACTCTATTTTTATTATTTCCTTCCTTGTTCTTCCTTTACTTGTTCCTTAAGGTGTAATGTTAGATTCTTTATCTGAGTTATTTTCTTGGTTCTTTTTAAATTTTGTATATATTTATAAAATTTATATATATATATAAATTTTATATATATATAACTTATATATATCTATATATATATATATATTTTCAAGGTGGACTCTTCTGTGTGTCCCTAGTTGCAGGACTTCTGTTCAACTAGACTTCAGGAGACTCCCAATGATGGCTAGTCTGTAATATAGTTGTAATTTTGATGTGGTTGTAAGAGGAAGAAAGCACAGCATTTACCTACTCTACCATCTTGACCCCAGGCCACCTTTTTCTTGTTTCTTGAGGTAGGCCTATATTGCTTATAAACTTCCCTTCTAGTACCACTTGGCGGCATCTCAAAAGTTTTGGTGTGTCATATTTTCATTTTCATTTGTTTCTATGTATCTTTTGATTTCTTCTTTTATTTTTTCAGTGACCTATAGATTTTTAGTACCATGTTGTTTAATCTCCACATATTTGCGATTTCTCCAGCTTTCTTCTTGTGGTTGATTTCTAGTTTTAGAACTTCGTGGTTAGAAAAGATAATTTCAATCTTCTTGAATTTATTCAGGCTTGTTTTGTGTCCCAACATATGTATGGTCTGTCCTCAAGCATGTTACATGTCTGCTTCAGAAGAACGTTTGTTGTTGTTGTTGTTGATGTTTTGGAATGGAAAATTATATATATATATAAAGTTCTGCTTATATATCTGCTCTAATGTGTTACTTAAGGCCAATGTTTTCATGTTAACTTACTGGCTGAATCATCTATCCATTGGTTTAAGTGGGATATTAATGTCCCCTACTATTATTATAATTATGTCAATTTCTATCTTTAGTTTTGTTAATAATTCTTTCGTATATTTTGGTGTATATATATTCTAATAACTGTTATGTCTCCTTTATGGATTGTCCCCTTTATCATTATAAAATGTTTATCTTTGCCTCATGTTATCTTTCTTTTTCTTGAAATCTATTTTGTCTGAGGTAAGTTTGGCTGCACCCACCTTTTTCTTGGTACCATTTGCTTGGAGTATCTATCTTCGATCCCTTCTCTTTGAGCCTAGATGGATCTTTGGAGCTGAAATGGCTCTCCTGAAAGCAGCGTATAGGTTGGTCATATATATATATATATATATATATATATATATATATATATATTTTAATTCATCCCGCTACTCTGTGCCCTTTGATTGGCGAACTCAGTCCATTTACACTTAGGGTGATTATTGACGTACGAAGACTTACTACAGGCAAATCTTTTGTTTTCTGGTTGCTTTGTATCTCCATTGTTTTTTTTTTCCATTATAATTATGTCTGCTATTTTATTTTGGTGTTTTCTATGTTGTTTTCTTCATTTCCACTTTTATTTATTTATTGTTTTATGTTTGTTATCAGCTCTGGAGTTTTGTTTTATTTTTACCATGAGGTTTGTTTAAAATATCTCATTTATAAAATAGTCATTTTTCTTTTATTAGCTTCTTATTTTCATTTGCATACAAGTTCAGTCTTTTTCATCTTTTACTTTCACGTTTTTGTTGTCACAAATTATTCCTTTTTATGCTGCACATTTGTTATCAACTTGCAGTAGTTATATTTTAAATTCTTTTTTTAACCCTTATGTTATAATTGTGTAAGACCCTACCATGAAATAAATTTGCAGTTTCTTGCATCTGTCTGCCTGTTTGTTACCTTACTCAAAGTCTTGTATTCTTTAGTATTTTCGTTTTGGGTAGAAGAACTTTCAATATTTCTTATAGTACAGGTCTTGTGTTGGTGAATTCCCTCAGCTTTTCCCTCAGGTTTTTAGCCTTCATATCTAAAAACTAACTTTGCTGCATATCTTATTCTTGGCTGGTGGTTTTTCTTTCAATATGCTGAATATAGCATTTCACTCTCCTGGCCCGTAGGGTTTCTAGTGAGAAATCTGGTCCATATCTGAAGGGGTTTCCTTTGTAGGTTATTGTCTTTTATTTTTCCCTAGCTGCCTTGAGAATTCTTTCTTTGTCATTAACTTTTGACAGTTTTAATATAATGTGTCTTAGAGAAGATCTTTTTGCTTTGAGGTAATTAAGTGTTCTGTTAGCTTCTTGGACTCAAATGTCCAGTTTACTCACTAGGTTTGGGAAGTTCTCATCAATTATTTAGTCAAATAGGTTCTTTGTTCCCTTTTCCCTTTTTCCTTCTCCTGAGATACCCATTATCCTTAAGTTGCTCTTTCTAATGGAGTCAGAGTTCTTGTAGAAGGCTTTTATATTTATTAAAACTCATTTTTCTGTCTTCAACCTTAATCATTTCTTGATCTCTATCTTTCTAATTCTCACTTCCATCTGATCTGCTCAATTTTAAGTGCTTTCTAATGCATTATTCATCTCGTTTATTTAGTTTTTCAGCTCCAGAATTTCTTTCATTTTTTTCTTATAGTTTCAGTCTCTTTGGTATAGTATTCCTTTTGTTCATTAGTTTTATTCCTGACCTCACTCAACTGCCTTTCTGAGTTTTCTTGTTATATCACCTAGTTTATTCATGACTACTATCTTGAATTCTTGCCTAATTTTAAAATGTTGATCAGCAGTGCAAATTTCCATAAACATTTCAACTAAGACTCATCTTTCATGAACACTGGGTATTATGTCTGTATGCAGCACATAATTTCATAATTTCATGCTTGTTACTTCACTTATATTTTTCATCTGAATTGTTTATGTTCTCAAACTAGATAGGCAGAGAGTAAAAACTAGTTTTATAAAAACTAGTCATCTTTGAAATTTAACCAGTTCGAAATCTAGTGGCTCATGTGTCAAACATTTGGTTAACAGTTTTAAGAATGAGTCTTTACAGTCCAAAAACAGAAGAAAGTTTAGGACTTAAGGAGAGGAAAATATAAACCTGGAAATACTCAGAGATGCTAACAAAGCATTTTTGCCTCATTCACCCCTTTGCCTCCTTCTTCTGTGGTTTAGTTTTTGGTCTTGAAAGTCCATATACTCTGCTTTCTCTGAGTTTCTTCTTATTTAAAATCTGATCAAAACAGGCTTTGATTGAAAGACGAAAATACTAATAATAACCAATTTTATAGCTGTTACAATGTCAGATAGTATTCTCATGAGAAGAAAACCATCAGAGTGATACATTGTGGTTTAAATAAGGTCTTCTGCCTTGAAGAGGCATGTGCTTAAAATATTTATTGAGTACTTACAATGTATGAGGCACTCTGTTTGGTATTCTGAGGGACAGAAACGTAAATTGGATGTGGAACTTGTCCTGAGGAGATTGTAATTTAGTAGGAATAATAAGACTTGTATGTAAACGTTTGTGTGTGTATTTATTTATTTTCACACAAGAGCTAGTAGGATTAGCAAGCTTGCTTTAAGTGATAAGAACTCTATAAAGGCAGAAGCACTTATATCAACAGTTAATTGTGGGAGTAGAAAGTGAAAGAGAAATGCAATTCATTTGTTTTGCAATTGCTTATTCATTACTTAAATAGTCAGCCGCTCAATATTTATTGTAAACTAAAACCTCTTCACTTGTAAGGATAACACTTACTGAATATATCATTTCGTTTTGCTGTACAAAGGTAATTATTTTTGTTTAGGTAATACTCTTTCCTATCATACCAATGAGTTGATTTCTCTCCAAAATAGAGGACTTAACTCGTTATCTTTACTTCCTGCCCCTTCTCTCACCATCTTTCCCTTCTTATAATATACCACACCACACACATATACAATACACATACGTATAGAAGAAATGTCTACTTTCACAAAATCCTGTTTTTGCCCTTTTGTCCCATGTTATTGTCAGTATCCTCTTTTAATTAAATGAGATAATTTGTTTGAAAAGCCTAGTCCATTAATTATTTGCTTCTCTTGCACTTTTCCTTTTGTGGCCTTGAAGTCATCTTTCATATACACTGATATTTTGATAACTGATGACATTTATTAGTCAATCACTATCTGAAGTTATTTTGTCTATTAATATATTTTCCTATTTATTATCTGCTTCCCCTCATTAGATTATAAACTCCATAGGGTAAGGGACCTTCCTTGTCTGTCTTGTTTATTTTCTCTTTCTCTGATGCATAGAACAAATGCTAAGAAATTAATAAGCTCAGTTCAATAAATACTTCTTAAATGAATTATTGATTAAGTAAATCCTAATCCTTAATCTTTCCAAACCAATCCATCAAGAAATCCTATTAAATTTTCTCTTAATAATGTCTCTTTTATTCTCTACTTCCTCTGTACATTTATAGCTCACACCTTCCAATTAACCTTCATCTTTTTATAGCTGAACAATAGTTTCTTACCTATAGTCTTTCAACACTTCCTATATACTACTGCTCTACTTATTTTCTCCAAACACTATTTTTCTAATCTCATTTAATTGCTTAAGAACCTTATCTAAATTTTTAGTTCAAATGAAAGAAATGGATGTGAAAGCTTAAAGTGCTGTGTGAAGATTAAATCTTATCAGCAATCATTTCCACCCTACCTCTCCATTCTTATTTCCTTTCTAAAACACCTACACATCTTCTACTCTAGTCATCCTGATAACCCAATGGAAGTTCTGGAGCTTCTTTTAAAAGACGTGCACTTACACATTTCAGAGGACTCACAGTTTCTAAGTTAAGAATACCTTTCATAACATGAATCTCAAAATTAAACATTCTATTATATAACCTCTCATGTTGTTTTCACATCCCTTCATATGTAGTGTTTCTATCATCTCTTGTAGTTCCCAGAGCATTTACTACATTTACTGCTGAACCCAGAAAAAACACTTCTTAAGTACCTGCTAATCTGACATACAGACTTTTATCCATTTGCATTTCTATGAGAACAGCTGAACCCTTATTCAGCAAAAGAGTTGAGAGAAGCCAGAAGTAATTATGCAATAGTAGTTAAGAAAAATATCAGTGAACTGGAATTTTAATTATAAGAGCTAGTGCTACACAGTGGTAGCACTTGGAATTCTGTGGGGGGAGGTAAGGGAACTGTTATAATTGTGCTGGTGGTTGCATGACACTATGCATTTGTCAAAACTCATAGAAATGTTCACCGAAAGGATGAATTTCACAGTGTGTAATTTAAAATGCATTTAAAATATTTTTAATATAGTGGAGGTTTTAATTTTTTTTAACTCAATCTACTAAGTGGCATTCTGGTCTCTACATTTTAGAATTATGGATTTTTGATCATTTTCCTTCTTAATCTAAGGCATAATACTTTTTGTAACTCGAATTTGGTGGTGTACCTTCTCCTCTTCTCTTTTTTCCTCCTCCTTTTAAAAATAAATTATTTAGTATGGTTGGTGAAAGTATGCATTATTGTTATGCAGTAGTCTGATTTACATAAAGTCTACCATCTTCAACTATTTTTTCTCCTATAAAGAACAAATTTTTAAGGCCAAATTCTGGTTCTTCATAAGGGAAGCCATATGTGCAATAAAAAAATGCAGAATTTTTAAAACCTCAATTTAAACTTTAGTTTAAGTTTTTTCCCCCCTCACTAAATGGTGTTCACAAACATGCATGAGACATGTTTTTTAATTGTACTAGTAGAGTTATCGGAATTGTGTTTGTATTGAATGTATCCAAATGTGCTCCTTCTCTTGACTGGATGGATGGAAGAGCTAGAGATCTTCATTCTGTATCCTGTTGCCCCAGTGAATAAACAGAAATCATGGGCATCTCCTTTCAAGACCAAACAATTATGTAGAATTAAGTTTGCAACCATGAGGAAAGGTTTGGTGAGTCCTTTACTCTGTGCTAGGCTAAATGAGAAAAGGACTGATATACCAGACAGATATCTTGATAGAAAAGCAGGAGGGCTTTCAATGGACCATTTTAACATTGCAAAATAAATTCCATCTGTGTCTGCACATGTAGTAGTTACAAGAAATATTACAGTCTTAATATTTGGTAAAACTGACTATACAGTGGTACAATAACAGAAACTGGAATTTGCAGACCTTCACTAATCACACTTTTATCTAGATGAACCCTACAGATTATATTGACCAGAAGTTGTGATGAGAATTCTCCTAGGAACTGTTCAGCAACTGTGTGTTTATTTAAATGAATATATTTAGTATAGCCTAAAGGAAAATGTACTTGATAACATAGTATCTAGTAGAAAGTAGAAAAGAAATACAGTTTTAACTTGTACCGTAGATCCAAATCTGAATTTCTGTTATTAAAAAAAAAACTGCTAGTTTTAAATGAACACTAGATAATTAAAGACATTTCATGAGACTTTCATAAAGCATGAACACCCAGTTCTGTCCTAAATATCATAAACTAAGTTGGGCAATCTAATAAACTCTGATTATTGCTTGCTTTTTAATGGGTTTTATGCAAATAACATTTTAAATACATTTTTAATTTTGGTTCTAGGCTTGAAAAGAGATGAATGATGGGAAAATGTGTTAGACAAAAAATATGTTTAAAATAAATAGCTGCTTCAAATATTTTTAAGTCTTAAAAGAAGTAATTATGTATTGTAAGCCTGTAGTTTTTCTTCTATTAGTTTAAAACCATTGATTGTTCTTTTCATTGGCTTGTTGGGGTAGCTTCTTTTTTTAAATCTTTATTTTGAAAAACTTCCTAATAATTTATTTTTCCTGAAATTATTTCCTTATATATAACTTAATTATATAACTTCTATTTGTATAATGTGGTAGTAAAGATCATGGATTCAAGCTGTTTACTTTGAATCTCTATTTCACCATTTTCTGTGTCTTCTTGGGCAAAGTTAACTGCTCTGTTTTCTCATTTATTAAAATTAGATAGTACATGTAAAGTGCTTAGTGTAATATTTAGTACATGACGTATTCAAAAATATATAACTATCACAAGTATTTTACTGTAATGTGGCAAATTTAATTTAGTGTCCTACTAAATTTTAAACTTTTCTAAACCAGAAATAGTGTCTTTTCCTTTTATGCTCTCTGAAGAGCTAGACTATGGAACAAGAACTAAAATACAGGATTTTTTTAGAGGGGTGGGAAATTAATTGCCAGAATATTTCATATAAATCTAGACTGAAGAAAATAGAGAAAAAATTAATTCTGATTTAATTAACTATAGTATAGTACCAAATCTCTTTAAACAATTTTTCAACACTTTTACTTGTTTTTACACTAAGGAAGACAGAATTCTACACATTCTGAAAAGCTTGGAATACTTAGTGTTTTCCCCATTCTACAAAATTAGTCACTGAAGTGTTTGTGTGTCTCAAACCTAATGTTAAAAAGTTGCAGGATTCCATGATGAAGTATTAACAGATATTTATTATGTATATCTTTTAAAAGATCCATAAAGTTTAAGAAAACTGCATATCTACCAATCAACAGACATTATGAGATGTTATTACTGTAGTAGATTGCACAGAGTTAATCAGTTAACGTTCACATTTTAGAAAGGCCATGATAGGCATGGAATCAATACTTACGATTCTTTGCTATAGTCTGAGTCAGGTGCTATGAGCAATTAGATATATTTCAATAAATCATCTGCTGTTGGATCACTAAGTGATGCCTTAGAATAACTCATTCCCTTTGTGTATATGAATTATTATAAAGAGAATGTATCTTATTGGCTCACCATAGAAATTGGCCTATAAGTGAGCTTTACTTTTCAATATATGGTCTCTCCTTGGATCCTACACAGGTTTTGGCCATGTTTGAGGTAAGCAGTGAACACTTTTAAAAATCACAAGGTAAAATGAATTATTTTAATTTCTGCAGTTTTCCCCCAGTAAGCTATGCTTACCTTTAATATTTATTAAAACCGAAACAAAATAAAAAATCAAATTTGCTAACATAATATTTTAATGTTAACACCAGATATTAGAGTCCTTCTTTCCTCTATTTTCAATAAGAATTCTTCTGTAGTGATAACTGTCAGTTTTTTTCTTTTAAAAATTTCATTAGTATTAAATTTATTTCAACGTATTATTTCCTGAATCAGGATCATAATCCTTCAGGCAAAAGCATGTTTACAGAGAGAATAAATGCTTTGCAACTTGTCTAGACTTTAAAATGAGGTCACGATTTATTTTTTGTCTTTTGGCACGTGTATGGATATTTAGTTTTAGACTAAGAGAAGTTAAAGATGGTACATTGATTAAAAGAATTGACTTTGCAGATAAACAACCCACCTTGTGAGTCACTACTGAATAAATATATTATTTCTGGATGTAGAAGAGTTCAGTCTGGCTTGATGGAATTTTGAAGCATCCACAATTTCTATTTTTAATTGAATTGCTTCTAAACTCCTATAATTTTCTGTTCAACTAGCTGGTGAAATTATAGACTTTCATCACCCAAAGCTACGTTCCATGTTCAGATTAGTTTTGCCTTCAGAAACCTAAGACAAGAGCTGAGAATTTTATAATAGCCAAATAGATTTTTAAAATATATATTTTTTATTTTACAATTACAACTGACGTTCACTATTATATTAATTTCAATATTGAATGTCAATTGTAATTGAAAAAAATTAAGTATTATATTAGTTTCAGGTATACAACGTAATGCTTAGACATTTATATAACTTACAAAGTGATCATCCTGATCTGTCTAGTACCTATCTGACACCATATATAGTTATTACAATATTATTGACTATATTCATAATGGTAGATATTGTCAGACAATTCTCCATTGGTCTTTTTCATTTGCATACATCTTGTGAGCATAGACACTGACTACCTTTGTTCTGTATTATCTTTTTTCAAAGATGCAACCAGCCTTAAAATATGAGATGTCTCTCTCTAAAGCAAAGATTTACTTACTGCCCGGTATAAAAGATTCGAGATCCCTTACCTGACCTCTGGTGTCATCCTGTAGGAATTGAGGATTAGAAAACAGGTACAAGAAAATGCTGATATTCTGGCTACTGCTATTGCTGCGATTCAGAAGTGTCATGTTTTCTGCCATCATTCTTATGACTGTGGCAGGTTTACTTGTTAGTTTGTAAGCAAAGTAAAAACATCAGATCTTTCACCATTCTTGGCAGTAGGTCTTATTGCTGGATCTATTGTTGTTCTTGATGGTCATAGTCCAAATAACAATAGTCACAGTTAAATCTCAAAGAAAGCCCACAGAACTACATGGCCCAGGCTTCTTTTGTATTAACAGCTTTAGTTTTCTAGTTGATTATCTTCTTGAACCACTTGAACCTAATACCATGTAATACATGGTAGTTCTCCTTAGATGGACAATTTAGAACCTGCTTTATTGGCTTGCATCTGGAAGTACATTCATAATGTTCTTTGGAATGTTCATCTGGGGCACAGTGCTCAGCTAAGGCGTGAGATTAGTTATTTCTCCTGTAACAAATGATTTTTTTTGGCCAGGATACAGAATTTTGAGTTGCTATACTCCCTTGAAAGGAAATTATTTAATTTCCTTTTTAATGAAATGTTATCACCTCCTCAACTATGGAGGGGGAAAAATCAGTACTACAGCTAGAATAGTCTGAAAATGTAATATTTGTTTGTGTGTGTATATGTGTTTTGTATATGTTTTCTGAAGTCATGGGTAGCCCTTTAGATGTAAAGATTGTGCTATGTACCCATCATCTGGTTCTGGTTAGCAGTTATTTTTCCAGAAGGGTCTAGAGAAGATGGATCCGGGATATGCATTTTTTTTAGTATAAAGATAAACTGGACCAAGAATTATCTACCAACCAAGCCTGTACAACCTTGAAGAAGCATTCATATAAACAACATTTTTTTTCAATTAGAATTGACATTCAATATTATTTTGTATTAGTTTCAGGTATATAGCATAATGGTTAGACATTTATATAATTTATGAAGTGGTCCCCCAGATTAGTCTGTTACCCACCTGACACTATACATAGTTATTACAGTATTATTGACTATACTATATTACCTATGCTGTACTTCACATCCCCATGACCATTTTGTGACTGCCAATTTGTACTTCTTAATCTCTTCACCTTTCATATAAACAACTTTTAGATTGTTAAATGCCATTTAGTAATATACATTTCTTTGTGGAGAGTCTTACAAATTCCTTTAAAAATCAAAAGCTCATTTAAAATCCTTTACTTTGAATAGACTGTTACTAAGGGTTAGCTTAAAATTGGGTGACTGTGTTTGTTTTTAGTGTGTAAAAAAGAATAAAACCATGTCTATTTGTCTCATTATATGACATTAATAAAGCATTCTATTTAGGTAGATAAAGTTTTCATTGTTTGGAAAGCTGATCCTTTGATCTAAAAATCTGACATAATTATTTGTGAAAATTACCCAGTTAAATAATGTGTACAAAGATTTGATATGTCCTGTTATATGGATTTGGATTTGTTAGAATAATAATTTTTAAGAGTAAATAAATCCAATTTAAGTACATTGAAATGGAACAGTTTGTGACCTATCCATGAATCTGATCAACATGTGAAAGGATTATGGTTCTCCCCGTCATTTGATGATTTGCTTCATGGTGTTGTTAGGTTGAGATTCTTTCCCTATTTGAGTGATGCCATTAGCAGTAGATTAAACCTCCCTGAATCACTGTTTTGTTCTCCTTTTGTCGCCACTGTAATACCACTCTTGAATTTGAAAAAAGCCATTGCCTTAAAATATTTTTATTGTACTTAGAATTTCGTCCTAGTAAGGAGATGTTTTACTGGGTTGAAAAATGCAGCAGGAAATATGCAAAAGAGCTTCTGTTCTCTTTAAAAAGATAAGGGAAGTGCAGAAATAATTTTCTTTCAACCTAGAGTCATTAGGAATTGAATTTCTGAGAATGTGCATGTTTCATTTTATATGTGAATATTTATTGGTCTTCTTCATAGACTGGTTTGGAGATTTTCAGAGATTAAGATCAATGACTTCCTTACTTGTTTCACAATATTTTTTGTCTTCCTCTTTTCACAAAAACAGATATTGGTGAATTTTTACAATGAATACTAGGCGAGTGTTGTGAGTACAGGGTTTGTGGTTCAAATTGACTTGACTATGGATTTTTTCCTACTGCTTCATAGTTATATAACATTTGGGGGTAGACATTCTCTTGCATTTGGAACAGTTTAGTAGATGCCAGCCAAAGTTGCCAATCTAATAAAAAGACCAGTTTTACAATATGGCAGGATGTTTTTAGTGGAAATTGACTATGTGGCTCAAGAAATGTAATGCATTGCTTGAAAATATTTAACTGCCAGTAAACCTTCTTTTAGACTCTTAGATTAGAAGCAACTTTTTATGGACTATTATCAGAATAAAATTTCTTACTTTGGTTGACAATCTTTTGAGCATAACACTTCTGGAATTTACTGTGATGCAATAAATAGTTGCATCTTTATGGAGTTTCTCAGAAATTTATGATATCTGAGTGGTCCCTCAAAAATTTGCTGGGGGTGCTAAACAGCCCATCTTGCTTCTCACAGTTCCATGAAGTGAATGAGGAAAGCCCCTAGACTTTGAATGCCCAGGAATCAGCCTGGCATAGTGACTACCTAGCAGCTACACTGCCTGCTTTAAATACTTCTTTATCACCTTCATATATAATTTCTATTGATATTGATAGAAACATATCAAAAGGTTACACTGAATTGTGCTGATACAATATTATTATGTTTGATTCTAGAATCTGGCTCTTCTTCTGCATCCTATCATTATACTACTTCAGAAAGACTGCCCTGTATTGTGATTGATGCACCATGGTGTAATTCATTGTTTTTAATACATTGAGGGCAAGAATTCTCTGTCAGTTGTGTATAGCTACAGTTCCTTATGCATATTTAAAGTAGTAGTTATCATACCTTGAGAGCTTATTTTCATTTATTTATTCATTTGCTACATATTTATAGAATACCTGCTATGGGTCAGATATGATAATAGGCACTGGATAAAATGATGAGCAAGATAGATAAGGTTCTAGCCATGAGAAAGTGTATAATTTACGATCTTGCCTGCTTTGTGGCAGGCAGCGTGAGAAGCACATTGCTTCTCTTAGCTATAATTTTCTTTGCAACAGTTCTAGGAGGTAGGTATTACTCTCAATTAATGAGTAAGGAATTCGAGACTCAGACAGGTTGAACAACTTAGCCACACACAGAAAATAAATGAAATTCAAACCCAAATAAGTTGGATATTGTATTAGTTTTTTATGTTGTGTAACAAATTACTAAAAATTTAGCGGCTTGAAGAAATACCTATTTAGTATATCACAGTGTCTGTGGGTTATAAGTCCTGGCTTAGCTGGATCCTCTACAATATTGCAAATAAGGTGTCAGCTAGGACTGGTTTCTCATCTGGAGGCTCTACTATGAAAGAATTCATTTTCAAGCTCATGTGGTTGTCAATCATTTCCTTGAGGCTGTCGTCCTAATGGCAGCTTGTTTCTTCATAGCCAACAAAAGAAAGAAGGACTCTAATGTGAATCCGTTAGAAAGATAAAGCCTTAGAAACATAGCATCATCACTGGAGCGACATCCCATGTTACCTTTGCCATATTCTATTGATTGGCAGCAAACAACAGGTCCTGTCCACACTCTGGAGAGGGGATTATATAAGAAAGTGAATACCAAGAGGTGATAATCATGGGTGGTGGCGCATGAGAGTGTGTCTACTGTTGCAGAAAAGTTGCAAAAATCAGACCAGTGAGAAACCAAGCAGCAGTCAGAGAGTTGGAGAACTCAAATTTATGTGCTGGGGGGGTGGTCCCAGAGAAGCTAGCTCTCTGAAGATCTGGGCCCTGAGCTCAGTTGCAACACTGCTTATATAGAACTTATTTGGCATTGGCTGATTGGTTAATTTGTCCTCATATGGTTACAAAGCATGGGAGTTGCTATGGGTTGTAGGCAATTACAAAGAGTTGCAAAGCACAGGAGTTGCTATGGGCTCAGGCAGTTACATAGTGTTATAAAGCACAGGAGTTGCTAGGGGGTACAGGCAGTTACATTTGTTGCTTAGAGCAAGCCAAAGGGAGGATGAGATTTTAGTTACTTTTGGGTACAGCCTATGCAGCAGGCATATCTACAAAAGCAGAACAAAGAGCCGATTAGCTTTTTGAGTGTAAATTCCTCTTCGCTACCACAGGTTTCATAGTCTGTGGTCTTTCCATTCTACTGTGCTACCTCTACTAAGCTCAATGTACATGAATTGATTTTTGAAGTAGTTTTAAAAATTATATAAAGCAATATAACACCACTGGAAAAGTTTGATGGGGGAATCCCCATAATCTCATGATCTCCCCACAGCTCAAATAATCTCCTGAGCAAGGTACTGAGCACTCACTCCTATCTCTAAACAGTCATAATAATTGTGTTTTAATTCCCATTTAGTCTTTTGAAAACATATACAGTTCTTTTCACAATATCATAGCAAATGCATGATTCTCTAAACTTATTTTTCACTCTTTATCATAAATGGTTTTCTTTGTTGCCACATAATTTGCCATGATCAATTTCAATGTGCTTATAGCAATCTTTTAAATGATCACACCATTGTTTACTTAACTAAGTCTGAATGGCAGGCAACTTTCAGTCCTCCACCACTAAAACAAACAAAACCCAAATGTAATAACAACAACAACAACAACAACAACAACAACAACAACCCCACAAACATACATAAATTATTCAGGCACATAATTTTTATCCTCTTTTGTATTATTTACTTAAACTAGGAATCCAGAAGTGAAATTACTTATTTTTTTTACATGAATGTTTCCATGATTGTTGATGCACACTCTCAAAATGTTTCTGATTTGATTTTGACTGAATTAACAGCCTTCAGAGTTGCCAAAGAATATGATAATGCTAATTTGAATTCTTTCATAATTGGAAAGAAAGACAGCATCTTACCTGCTTTTAATCATGGGGTTTTGGTAATATGATGTAGGGGAAATTATCTTCTCTTTATGGCTATGAACCAGATTTCAGGGTGGTGTTCTATCCTGCAGTTCAAGTGAGGACAAGGATCCCCTCAGGACTTATCTTTAGTACAAAATGATGTCAGTTGTATAGATATGTTTCTTGGTTATAGTGTAGGACAGTGCCTTCCCTACAATAAGGCAGAAGCTAAATGCCCCCTACAATGGGGCATTTGGGAATCCTATATTTTATTTTGTACAGGTACAGATTATATTAATTTGTTTATTTTGTACAGGTACAGATTATACTAATTTGTTAAGATGCAATACCTTGTCGAATATGTCCACTTTAGCACATTTCACAGTAGCCTTTACTGCAATAGAAAAGGAAAAGAAAAAGGCAGAGCTAATGTAATACACAACAGACTGGTTCATATTTGTCACCCAGTTAACTCTTAAGAACAGATTGCTTATTACGTCTCTTGTAATTTAGAATGAATAGTTTGGAGTTGGTGGTTACGGGCTTTTTTGAAAATTATCTGTTGTGAGCTGGGATTTAGCTACCATATATGGTTCTCATATGCCTGCCCTGTGACCTTACATCAGCCTGTTGGATTTGTGTGTTTTTGCTTATCCTTACATGGGAAGGCTGCCTGGAAAATCTGTCTGATCAGTAGTGTTTGCAGGAAGTGTGGCTTTAGGAGAAAGCCAGAGTTTGTGTCATCGTTTTCTTATTGCCATAATTTTTTTCATAAAGAAGTAGTGAGTTGGAGAACTTCTTTGCTGACTATAAAATCACCAGCATTTTATAATTCTTCATTTTATATCTTTTCATATACCACTCAAATTCTCTTCCTTCTATTAAGACAGAGTTCTCCTGAAGAGGATTTAAATCTGTACGTAAACTCATTGTTTTGAGTTGATGATAATAGCGATAAGTGCAGGGGGGTGGAAGCTGGAAGGAATGGGTTTGTTTAACTTTAAATTCTTAGTGCAACCTTAGTATGAATTTTTTTTTGGAACATGAGATCTACATATGTTAGATTAGTACTTGTCACAAATGTTTAGTTTTTGTTTATTTTTGTTTTGTTTTACAAATGTTTTGATATTTGATTATAAAAGTTAGTGTGATTTGTTTCAAGGAGAACTTTTACTTTAAGAGAATTAGCAAAGCTTCCAGAAAAGCCTGAATTATCTATTACCTTATTTCCCCCTTAGCACTCATTTCCTGTAGCCACCTCTGATCACAAGTCACTGATACTTTTGTGGAGCATTTTAAAATATTCTTAACTTCACACTTCATTTGTCCAAATATATGACAGTTTTAAATGGAGATGTAACTTTTTTTTCCAGTAAAGGCAATGCAATTCTTATGATCATTGCTTCTTCACTTAACTTTTTCTTACCAAGTCTTAAAGTCTCAGGAGGCTTTTATTGCTTGTAGGCATGTTTCTTTGTTTCATTAACACAGAACCTCAGAGTTGGTAAAGATTTTCATCTAGGAAAATCCACTCTATACATAAAAGCTTTAAAATAACCAACAGGTTTTCTTTCTCTTACTTTAGGCCAATCTTTGGAATTAAGAATTATACAGAATTATGAGCCATATTTGCACTCAAAGAGCCGGCAATAAATTGACATACAGTATAATTAGCATGAGATTAACAAGTAGCACATTATTTTGTTAGTTATTATGCTTACATGTTTAAGAGGTGCTTTTTACTCTAACAGTTTTTGGGCAAATGTATGCTTTGGAGACATTTCCTAATCCACTTGAATATTTAATGTCTTTATCTGTGAATCTGGAATGAAAATAATAACAGTTGTCTCATAAGATTATTTTGAGAATTAAATAAAATAAGCATGTAAAGGGCTTAGTATAATGCATGTCCCATGGGAAACAATAAGTAATAATTATTATGTTATACTTTAGAGTGAGAGTACATTTGGTGCAATGCAGAGAGGGCCCTGGTACATGTAAAATTCGGTAGCCTATTGTTAGCATACCCTCAAGTGAGGTCTGCGTCCTTTTGTTTCCCCTTATTAGCCCAGCCCTAATCTACCTGCTTCCCTGCAGTAGCAAGAGGCCAGATTTTTACTAAGAACTGGATAGATTAGATTTCATTGCTTAAATTATCTGTTAGTATAAAATTTATAATCCTTTAATTATAATTTATAAATTCCTTGAGACCATAAATAATATCTCCATTTTATTTTATTTTTACTTGTATCAGTGTAAGAACAATAGCCTTGAGGCCCACTACGTACTTATCAGCTGCGTTCTTGATTGAATGGTAGCCCCTAGCATTACTTAGGCAAGGGTTCAACACTAATCCTTTCCTATCCCCAGAGAATCTTAGATTTGGAATTGGGTAGTCCAGTCACTTTTTTTTTTCATAATGATATAAAGATTGATTAAATTGTGTACATGCTCAACTGAATGATAATAGAAGCAAAAGCATAGTCTGATGAGTAGAATTTAAAATTCAATTATATAGTAAGAACACATTAAAATGGTATTACTTTTCCTAAGAGGTTGTTGACCTTATAAAAAATTAATAGAAAATACTCATAAAATACCATGAAACTGAACATGGAAATATAGTGGAACAAACTTCAGCTTTGGAGTTAGTGATATCTAGGTTTGAATGCCAGTCCCACCACCCACGAGCTTTGGGATTTTGTATGAATTTACTTCTTTGAGCCTCAATATTCTGATCTGTAAAATGGTGGTAATAATATCTACCTAATAGGACTACTATGAATGATAAATAAAATATAATATGCAAAACAACGCTTTAGCCACTGTCATTTAATTGGCCTTCTATAAATGGTAGTTATCCTTGGTATAAGTAATAAGACAATATCTGTCTACCAGTCTTGTCTGAACCCAGCCACAACTAGAAATCGCCGTGAATTTGGGAATAATTGCTGGTACCTCAGAGTGTCTCTCTATGCCAGATGAACCCATAGCTTCTGTGAGTCCAGAAGCTCTAATGCTTATGAAACTTTTGATCTTCAGTAAGTCTACGCTTTGCTTAGAGCAGCTGCTATGTCCCTACCATGGAATATGCTAGCAGTGAAGTTCTCTGTTGGGCTCTGGAGTTTTCTGAGGGCTCTATCTTCTAAAAGGCTTCATTATTTGAGTTCTAAGTAGTATTTTAGAGAATAAAGACTTACTTTTCTAGTTGGGGATGGATGAGAGTTTGTGTGCAAACAGTAATCCTCAACAGTATCTCCCTGCATTCAAATGTTAGGTGAATGAAATGTATATAGGCATATTGAAAATTCCTTAGTCATCAGTACTTTAAAGATGACAAAAAATATGATATTTGAAAAGGTGGCAGTCTCCGGCCATGCTACCTTGAACATGCCTGATCCCGTCTGATCTCAGAAGCTAAGCAGGGTCGGGCCTGGTTAGTACTTGGATGGGAGATCACTTAAGAAGACCAGGTGCTGTAGGATTAAAAAAAAAGTGGCTAAAGCATAACTAAAACCCACAAATAGATGGAGTGTTCTCTAATTTTGGAGAACTTGTCGATCTAATTTGATACACAAGATATTTAATTCAGGTAATTTCTTTTGAAGACATATTTTGGGATAATAAGTAATCTATGAAATATCCAACCCAGTCATCCTCAAAGACTTTTTAGTAAGCTCTCATAGGTTGCTGATTATAGTCACCTGACTTTTCTCAAACTTTTACAGGAAGTACTGTCAGATTTCCAGCATGCCACAAGAGATTTTAAAAGAGCACTTTGCTTGCATTATATGGCTGGGTTTGTTATTCCAGCCTTATCGGGATATAATTGACTTGTTTATTTCCAAAACATAGAGTGTGGAAAGGGAAAAAATAGTCATTTTTCAGTGGAGAAACATGGGAAAACATTATCTTAATTAAGTAATCAAAGTTCATACCACAATCAGTAAGTCATGTTGATATCATGTATCTTCTCTTGTGATGTGAAAGGCACTTCATGATATTCTTCTAAATCTCTAACCCCAATCTAATCATCATAAAAACATTAGGCAAACCTGAACTGAAGGACATTCTACAAAATACGTGGCCAGCACTCCTCCAAACTGTTAAAATAGTTAGAAACAAGAAAAACTGAGATCGTGAAAAACTCACAGACCAGAGGAAACTAAGGAGAAATGACTAAATGTAATGTGGTATCTTGGAAGGGATCTTGAAACCAAAAAAAGGACATTAGTGGAAAACCTGGTGAAATTCTAATAGTCTGGAGTTTAATTAATATAGTACTGTACCAATGTTGTTTTCTTAGCTGTGATAAATGTACCACTGTGAGGTAAGACATTAATGATAGGGAAAACAGTGACAGCTTTCTGGGAACTCTCTGTATCATAGCTGCAAATTTTCTATAAATCTAAAATTATTCCAAAATTGAAGTTTATTAAAATAAAAAAACAACTAAAAATAAAACATTTGGTGGTGCTGAATTTAAAACAATTTTGTGAGATCAATCAGTTTTGACTATCTACTTTTTGTGTCCAGCCTGGAGTTGGGCACTATGTGGGGAAACATAAGCAAAAGGCTTGGCCCCTACTTTCAGGTGGCTTATCAGCTAATTGAAGAGATGAGACTTTGACATGTGAAGAGAGTAGCAAACATTGATATTACATGTGTTTGATTAAGCTCATTGATATTACATGTGTTTGATTGGGCTCTAAACCGGATGATACAAACTGTAGGAAGCCAGAGGGAGAAGGCTAGAGAGGCCACCAGCAACTTTACAGAGGGAGTGAACCTGTATGAGTAGTGAGAACTTGCATCAGTGGAGAGAGGGGAGACTTGCTGTTGAAGAGAACAGAGAAAAAGCCCTGATATTTTGGGTAGAACAATCTCAGGGAAAAGTAAAAGCAGCCTGATCTAATCTGGGAACGGGAAGGGATGCATATTTATAGAGCAGTGGATAGAGCAGGGCCTGGTTATGCTGAATCTTGAAAGTTAAGACATTAAGGTGGAATTGGAATTGGCCATAGGGAACCAGTGTAACAGCGGTAGAATTGCAGTATATATTTCAATTCTGTGGCTTTAAGTCCTTGGCAAAAATCTATGTTTATTGTTTATTAATCTGCTAACACCTCTCTCAGCATGTGCATCTGATAAGACTATATGGGGATAAAGTTTACCTGCAAGAGGTGAAAAGTACAGTCATGCTCATATTCTAGGTAAAAAAGGCTTTTCCTGACTAAATGAAATATCAGTTCTAAATAATATCATCTGCAAGCCTTTCCTTGTCTGGAATTTTTCTCAGTCCATACTCTTTTCCAGAATCAGGAGGAACTTTAGCCCTTCTATCTGTTACTAACTCAGTTAAAGCTTGTTTTTACTTTCAGGTAAACAGTGCATTGTATTCCAATTATTTTGCTCTCTGAAAAGGTCGTTGGACCTTTTTTTAAGTGACTGGTATATTACTTATTTCAAAAATAAGGAATTGGATGGGTCTGTTGCTTTTGCACTTTCTTGTCTGTTTCTTTGTAAATTTAAAGTACATAAATTAATACTCTCCACACCAATTTTGCCCTTTGATAACTATTAACTGGCTGAGCTCTTGATAAAGAATAGGCATGGGCTTCATTGTTCTCAGTGCAGGTAATAAGAAACCAGAGGCCTGAAGTTCCATTCAGTTCTGTGTTCATGCTACCTATGTGCAAGCAAGCCCAAAAATTGGTGGGCTTAGGGATTCACTGAGATCAGTTTAAACTGGTCAAGGGGAAAGAGACCACAGTAACTAGGAATTCAAATTCACTAAGCAGGAATTTTTGGAAGAGAATATAAGATATCTCAACTTTGGTTGTCTTTCTAGTCAATATCATATAGTTTAGAAGGAACTCTTTCATATATGTCAGTCTTCCCAGCTAATTGAAAATTCTGGTATGTACCGCAGGTAGTGAAAAATGGCTTTGCAGTCAGATTTAAATTTGTAATTTGGCACAGGCAATTAAAAGCTCTGTCTTCTTAGGCATGTTCTTAACTTATGTGAGCCTCAATTTCCTTTGTCATCAAATGGGGATAATCATATTAACCTTTAAGAATTGTGAAGATTTGGAAGGATATGTGCAAATGCCTCACAAAGAGTTTGGTGCTCAGCAAGCACTCAGCAAATATTAATTTTCCTTTCACCTTAAAGAATTGTATCCTGTACAAATCTTGACCCAGTACTAACATATAGTGAGGCTTAGAAATTTCCTCTTGGGATTATCCAGAGAAGCCATTTGTGCTGCGTTTTCAGGTGATCCTCAGTTAGGGTTTATATGGGAACAATTCTAGGGTAGACAAAGAAACTTTACTGGTTTCCTTATCTGTGTCTTTCCAGGCAGTCCCTCCCTCCTCTCCAAACATGCACACTGCCTGCCCTTTCTATGATGACCACAGTAGTGAATCAGTAATGGTAGGATTTCAGGCATTGGAAGCAACAAATTTTAGAGTAGGATGATACTCCCAGTGCTCTGTGTTTCACAGTCTCCTGGGTCTACACAGAAGGCCATCTCTGAAGAAATGAGAGAGAGTCTAAAGTTCCTTCTGTTTCTATAAAAAAATAAGGCAGATAAAAGTGCCAGATAAAAAAAGGCTGGATAGATGAGGTTATTTAGATCTATTTCATTTAGTCAAGAAAAATCTTTGTAACCCAGAAAATGGGCATGACTTTATTTACTGTGACTGCCCTAAGACATAGCTATTTTTTAAATTACTTGGGCCTTAACGTCTCTTTAGACATGATGTGTTTAGAAGTGTAACTAAAAAGGAAATAATAACAGTAGAATTTTTTTCTTTTGGCAGCAGTAAAGTAGCAAACGTTAGATTGTGCTCTTATGCTGTCACATCTTGTCACATCAGCCATGAGAACTCCAGGGAGCTAGAGGTAGATGGGAGAGCAATAGGAAAATATTTAATAGTAATCTTAACCCAGATTTGTTGCAGTCTTCCTGGTAAAAAGCTATGAATTACAAGTTTTAATGGCTGATGTTATCAAAGCATATTTGAAAATACTGCAAAACAAACAGGCTGAAAACAAGTGTCTCTTGCTGTGGTTGTGCCATTAGATTAAGCAGTAGGAAGCCAGTGGCTTAAGAACTCATGACAGTATTTATTTAAAACCACACACAGATATCTTTGGTTACCAAAGGACTACCCAGTGGCAACACTGCAGTGGTCCTGTGCCAAACAGACTAACTGGGGATTCAGATTTAATTTTCCTTTTAAGTATATTTTGTATGTAAATTAGCAAAGGACTGAAAAGGCACCTTAAATGCTATCCATTCACTCCAGCTTTACCCCACTGTTAAACCCTTAGGCACAGGCTGGGCAAAGACGGACTCTTTATTTTCCTACAAAGTAGAGTGGCCCTTCTTAGGGCAGTATTTGAAATAAATGGAACCAACTAGAGGGAATCTATCTGAATTTCTTTTTGTAGAAGTTGACTAGGAAACAAATCACAACCTGTTAAAAATGACAAAATACCATACATGACTTACCGTTGAATTGTACAGTAGGAACTTATTGGACTTGTTAATCAATGCCACCATAATAAATAAAAAAATAATAATTATTAAGAAAAAATGACAAAATATACACTCATGCAATTGTTTATTCACTTATAGGCCTTAATTATGTGTAAGAATTTAGTCATAGAAATTATGAGTATCCATTTAGAACATTTCCAAGTTTATTTTATAATACTGCACCTTCAATATTCTAGTGCAATATGCTATAACATTTGTGATCTCAATTTTTCCCAGATGGCCACTTACATTAAACTTTACATTGTCTTTTCACTAAAACTATAGATTGCATGCAGTGTAGAAGGATGTAGCATATAGTATTTGTGCTATCATTTTTTTTGTTAGGGTTCCAATTTCCCCACATCCTCACCACCTCTTGTTATTTATGTTTTTATTATAGGAATCCTAGTGAATATAAAATCATAGCTCATTATGGTTTTGATTTGCATTTCTCTGATGGCTAATGATTGAGCATCATTTTTTTAAAGTTAATTAATTAATTAATTTGGTTACATTAGTTAATGAAATCCAGTAAATTTCAGGTGTACAATTTATAAGTAAGACATTATATATACATATATGTAAATATATATATTTACATATATATATATTTACATTGTGTTTTCACCTACCATAGTTATATTTCTTTTTGTCACCATGTATTTGACCCTTTTTACCCTATCTACCTCCCTCCATTCCCCTCCCTCCCTACCCTCTGGTAACCACTAGTCCAAGTCCATGAGTCCCTGTTCATCCTGTTCGTTTGTTGCTTTTAGGTCTATATACCACATATAAGTGATATCATGTGGTTTTCAACTTGTTCTGTTTGGCTTATTTTGTTTAGCTTGATTATCTTAAGGTCCATCCATGTTGTCTCAAATGGCAGTATTTCATCTCTTCTTATGGCTGAGTAATATTTCCATTGTAATTATATGTACCACAGTTTCTTTATCCAATCATTTATCGTAAGATACTTTTGTTGCTCCCATGTCCTGACTACCATGAATAATGCAACTATGAACATCGGTCTGCAAATATCTTTTTGGATATGAGTTTTCAAGTCTTTGGGATAAATACCCAGTAGAGGGATTGATGGATCATATAGTAGATTAATTCTTAGTTTTTCGAGGAACCTCCATATTTTTTTCTATAGTGTCTGTACCAATTTGCAGTTCTACCAGCAGTGTATTAAGCTTAATCTGAGTGGCATCAAAAATAGCAATAAATGCTTGCTGTCTCTTCTGTTTCATTATTATTTTTTTTGCATTCACTGGCTTTGTCATTCACTTGGCCCCTCATATCTAACCACCTTGTGTAGATGGGTATCTTAGCTTCATATTTAAATTCTATGTTGTAATCGAACTTTTTAATATGTCTATGTTTTATCTCTCCCACTAGATTTTAATCCTGCAAGGGAATTTCTGCTATTTTCATTTAGATATTTTAGAAAACCTAATAAAGTTCTTACACATATAAGAGGCACCAGAAATATTGTTGAAATGGATACTAAATACAATTTCATACAATCCTTTTGTATTTTAATGCATCATGATTGGAACCTGTCATTGTTCATTAAAGGGTCAGCTGAGACAGCATTACAAAGATTGATTATGAAACAAGACAAAAACCTTACCTTAATTAAACGTTTATGGTAGGTTGATACTTTTTGAAAAAAAAAAAGACTCTTGTTTTCCTATTTGAAGCATGATTATTAAAATTTTGTTCTTCCTTTGGAATTTGAACATTCACACTGGCCCCATCTAAAGCAGACACTTTGTCAGTTTCCTTCCTTTTAGAGAAACTTTACCCCTGGTATGACAGACAAGAAGCTTACTGAGTCTACCAGGAAAGCAGCTGTTTTTCTTTTTTTTCCAGGCAGTAGTTGCTTAGCGGCCCTGCTCTGTATCTTTAGAGCTAAGAATACCTTTATTCTCAAAACTTGACACGTGGGCAGAAATAACTTGTCATTCTTTGCATGGAGGTGAAGGATATAGTTTGCTCTTTGAAAAAAAATGATTTAAATTCTTGGACGGTGCCACTGTCTAATTGGAATGCATTTGTGTGCTGAAAGGATATCAATAACTTTTTAACTCCAAAATATTTTTTCTGTAGGAAATTTAAATTTTATTCTTTAGTGAACCCTTGTGACACTCATTTCTAATTGCTCTTACAATGTATTGTTTCCAATCACATCTGTTTACTGTGTCCCTTTAAGTCCCATGGGGGAATTAGGAAATTAGCATCACCTGAAGCCCCTTATCAGGATGTAGTAAACTCGTGCCTGTAGGTATATTAAAAAGGCAATAACTCTTTAGATATAAAATACCCCTTGTTGGAAATAAACTTAATATGTGAAACTTTTGACTTATAGATACGATCAAGATAGGAAATAATTTTTCTACATTTCTTGAAGTTTCAAAGCTGAACAAATGTTCATGTTTGACAGAACAGAACCTACAAAAAAAGTGTTATTGTGGCCTATTCTGTTCAGCCTTATGGAAATGTAGAACATTCTAAGAGTTATTTGTACTTATTATCAGGTAGTTCTAGAACATAGGAGAAATACTTGTGATCCAGAGCTGATGGCAAGAGGGTAAAGATATCAGTGAAGGTATACTATAATGCTCATTGATACCAGGCCTGGCCGTCATCTTAACTCAGCACAATGAACAGTGTCCTCAACATAGTAAGCATTCAGTAAGGAGAAAGGCTTCAATTAGTTATTATAAAAGTTTGCTGCCTTTTGACACACAAACATGACAGGTGACATTCCCCCAGATCCATGTATAATTCTTAGCATGTTAGCTAAATGTTAACTTCATCCATTCAGAAATATCTGTTGGAATGCCAAGTGCCTGAAAGTACCATGTTTATGGGGCATCTTTATATCTACTTAAATTTGTAAATGTGCAAATGATTGACAAATTACTTGACATACTTCACACCAACTGAACACTCCCTATTGTATCATAGAGATTAAAAACCACTGATTTAACTGAACCTTCCATCAAGTGTCTAGCCTACTAGACACTCACTCCTGATTATTTGACTTTCACATTTATTTTTTTCTCAAAATTAAAAGGGAATATATGTTATATTTAGGACTGAAAGTTTGATTTTATAAGCTAGTAAGGAAATAGGATTCCATTTAAAAATTATCTTGTTGCAAATTTTGCTGGATTGTAACTATCTTTAAAAAAAGACATTCTGTACTCTGATCTAAATGGTCTATTGAATTCCAGTTCCTATTGGGAGAAATTGAGAATTTTTTCCTGGGGTTATGTCATGAGAGAGAAAATAACTTACACAATCACAAGCAAGTTTTAAGGACAAAAATACAACTGCTGTGTATGCATGCTTGTTGGTAGCCATGTAAAACTGGAGGAGACTTGACTGTATGGAAGCTTATTATTTTGCATTTTTATTTCCATTTGGAAAACTGCTTCATTTGATTTTATATTTCCGATGACTCCAAACCATGCGTTTTTTTAGTAGGATTCCATGAAGAAACCTTTATTGATTGTGCTCTGTATCTCAGAAATGTTAAGTTTTAAATATGGATACATTACCATAGATGTGTGAATTAAGGATCTAAAATAAATGCATTTTAGAGGAGGAGCTAACTACAAATTATTAGTTTTACTGTTTTAACGGTCTCTTCCAGGTATGAGTAGGAGATAACCTGTTAATCTAGTTGAAGAAGTAGCACAGACACACAGGAAATATATCTTAGCAGCACATGTTAAAGCTGAGTGGTACAAGTATATTTAAGATTTAGTATACAGGCAAACTTAGTTCTCACATCTTATTTAGTTTAGGTGCTAAACAATGAACATTGAAATTGTGACTCTGAGGCTTGTAACATTCTCAAGGCAAGATTCATTTCTGTTCATTACATGATGCTTGTTAAAATAGGTAGTAGACTCAGGTGGTTTGAGAAGACTTTCAATGAGGGCTGAAACTAAGAGAGGCTTCTATGCAGTCAGAAACAGCTTCCCACTACTCACACTTTTGAGGTAACTGCACTTTAGGTTATTGATATGCATCAGCTAGCCTTACTTTTGCATCATTAGATGTGGGGATTTTAAATGGAAAACAAGAGAAAATCAGGTTAATAAAATGATCTGTGGGCTGAAAGCTCTTGAATTCACTTGTGAGATGTCGTTAACAACAAAATAAGAGAAAACCATACATCTTCTGTGGAACCAGAAATCTTGGTCCATGTATGAATTCATTCCTGCTAGTTCACAAACACCAACTTTTGTTGAATTTGAAAAATAAAAACCACAACAGCTGTTTGTTCAATAATACAGTGTCTTGTACTTTGGGTCCTAGATTAAGAAGAAACAGCAAGATGTGCTTGGTTTCTTAGAAGCTAACAAAATAGGGTTTGAAGAAAAAGATATAGCCGCCAATGAAGAGAATCGGAAGTGGATGAGAGAAAATGTACCTGAAAACAGTCGACCAGCCACAGGGTATCCACTGCCACCTCAGATTTTCAATGAAAGCCAGTACCGTGGGGTAAGCAACCAGTTGAACTTTTTTTTCAAACAGATTACCTTAAATCCATCCTATCCCTTTCACCTCCTTGCGCAGATCTACGTGTCATTTTTTCTGTTCATCCTCTGCATATATCCTAGGTAGCTGTGGTATTTTGCCTACCACTCGGAGGCAAATGGATGAGTCATTCACCAAAAAAAATTACCTATAACTGTATAAATACAGACCTTGGATATGTAGATAGCATTACATTTCTTCTTCTTAATTCTAACCAGAGCAATTGTTTTGTTTTGGTATGTCCATGAAGAAGCCTCTGAGAAGAGGTCAGCTGCTTATTTTTAAAAAGGAATATCTTATTTTCTGCTCGAAGCTAGCAATATTTCTATTTTGGTACCATTAATGGATTTTCTTAAAATTTTAAGCTAGCTCATTGAACTTATGTAAGGAATGAGGGGAAAAAAGTGTTTGCTTTGTGACTGGTGCTTTCAAGTATGTCATCTCGTTTAGTCTACATTTAAACCATGGAGTGGTTTCCTTCATTTTTCATTCACTTTATATTTAAGTAACATTTGTAGCTTATGTCCATTTTAGGCACCATGACAAGTACAGGTATAAATAAAACATGGCCTCTTCTCTTAAGGAGCTGGTTGAGAGTGGGGTATGGAAAGAATCATGCATACCTAAAACAATCAGAGAGAGTGGTTATGAAGCCTCATCTGTGTGATGTCATGATACAGAAGGCATTTGTAATGGCTATAAGAATTTCTAATATATAATTGTTTTCATTGTTATGTTTTCAGAAGTAGCATGACTGAAGAACAAATATTTTTAGAGCCAGCAAGCTAAATCTTCTAGCTCATAGGAGCAAGAAGGACATTTTTTTTGGTGGGGATCCTTTCATGTACCAATTCAAAGCATCTAAGGCAGGGGTATAGCAAATTTGAGAAGTTTATTGGCGCAAAATATTTTCTCCATGATTAGAATTTATGAGTCCTGAAGAGAGGCCTGAAGATTTCATCTGTTGTTTTTAAACAGGGCCAATGTGTAAAGATATACTCTGCAGATAAAAAAAAACAATTATGCTATTCATTTAGATATGAAACCTCAGTGCCCTCTATATATGACGTTTCTGCAAATTGATGAACCTCAGGTGTTGGAAGAGGCCTCAGAGTCCAATCTAAGCCAGCATATATTGTCTTAACATCTCCTTTTTAAAGCAGATGTTTCAATTTGTTTAACTTTTGAAAACAAACACATTTTGAATTTTAAGGTTATCATTTAAGAAACCACATTTACCTGGTTTATTTCTCCCTCCGAAGCCACACTTCAAGGGAATGAAGTATATGGAAATAAGGCAAGTATCACTGAGAAATGGGAAGATGGAAAGAAAGGGGTAGGAGGTATGATTCAACTGAATAAATACTTTAATGGAAAAGAAATATGACTTTTAGTGAGTGCTTGCTATGTGCCAGGCACTGAGTTTGGAATTTAATAACAATAAGAATTAATATTTGTCCCAGGCACTTAGAAGAGTATATAGCAACTATTCATACAAAACGTGATACATGTCAGCTCTTATACTACATGTTTTATGTGCATTATATTTGTTCTAATACTAATCTCATGAGGTAGGTATTGTTGTTTTATAGATGAAGAAATTGAGGCCTAGAGGAGTTTAACTGACTTCCTAAATCACACAATAAGTGATGCAGCTAGGGTTTAAACCTAGATCTTTTTTATTCTGAAGCTCTTACTCTTTCTATTAAATCACTGCATTGTTCATTTTTTTTCTATTTACCAAAAGATCCCATATTTATTCTTTTCTTGATCCATTCTGTATTGTGGGAGGCTGACCTCAGCAAAATATATTTCTTTGTCTGCATTGCCAACTGGCTGCCTATTAGATTTGGCTGATAATAGGAGGCACTAGTTGGAATTGTGCAGGACAAGAAGAGAAGAAAAGCCAAAGTATTCTCCTCCTTTCTGTTTCTGGAGGATCCATGGCAGAGGCTGAACTTACTTTATGGTACCAGCTCTAATAGGTACCCCAGCTTCTGGGTTCTGTAATACCACCTTCTCCACTTTTCCCTTCTGTCCCTAGATGTGGTAGCAGTTTTCTGCTGTTGCTAATCTCTGGGTTGCTTCACCATCATCTGTTTGCCTCTCAGCTCTTTAATCTTTTGTAAGTAGTTCTTCATATTAAATTCCCTTGTTTAAACTATCTCAAGGTTTCTTAACCTTGGTACTACTAACATCTTGGATTGGATAATTCTTTGTTGTGGGGGGCTGCCCTGAGCATTGTAGGATATTTCTATCCTTGAATGCCAGTATCACCTTTACAGCTGTGAAAAACTAGCGTATCTCCAGACTTTGTCAGATGTCTCTGGGGAAAGAAACTACCTCCAATAGAGAAACACAGCAGTATGGCTTAGGTTCTTATTTCCAGACTGGAATAAGACTGAAGAAACTACCCTACCTACATAGGTGAGGCTCTGATATAGAAGATACAAAATTTATAAAGATAATCATTGTTCTGAAAGAGCTTGTGCTATGTATATAACTAAAACACATTTCTATGAAATGATAAATAATATGATACCAGCATATGGTAGAATATATTCTGGATTAATGTTATTGGAATCTTAGAGATGTAAATAAAGTATCTGCTTTTACTCAAGAGAATTTCTATAGTAGAAGCAGACTGTCACAAACTGTTTCATCTACTCTTTTGTATTCATAGCACCAAGAACAGTGATTGGAATATAGTATGTGCTCCATACATTTGTGGAATAAATTAGTTAATCTGGTTTAACTGAGAAACTAATGTTCTTTTCTCTCATAGTTAAATATCTGTTTGTGTTTGCTAAGTCTAAAGCCAGCAAATGATGACATACTTTGATCTCAAAACACTTGAAACAGAGACAACTAGATTCCCCTACATAGCATTTTAAGAAAAGATTTTAATAAAGCTGAAGACGTATTTTCTTTCACATGAATTTAGAAACTAATGAATTATTTTTGTTGTTTTGATGATAGTAAGAAATACCTCTTGTGTGACTGTTGGATTCTTTTAACTAGCATTTTGAGGTTACTTCCAAGTAGCTGAGTCGTGGATATGATCTGTATGGTTTGTTTACCTTGAGTAGCTTATAGGTCATATGTCTCAGTATGGAACTGGTATCAAGATCCAGTTAGTTCCACTATTGAACAGCGAGCTCAGAGAGTATGGGAGGCTGCTCATATATGCCTATTGTTTAGGGTTTATTCCTTTGTCAACATCTAGGGTACACAAAAAGATGCTTTGAGTCAATCCTTGTGTATATCTCTGTGGTAGAAAAGAATTCTATGTTTAAAGAATCATAGGAACATCTTTTAAAAATACCTAGATATTAAATTTATTCTGTTTATCCACATGGATACAGTATATGTATCTGCAAGTTATACCAGCTTAGCGTTTATACATGTACATGTTTGCATAACTTTTTATTCTAGGATAAGACAGTAAATTGTTGGTAAAAAGAAAGAATTACTCAATAAGAGAGAAATTCTGATGTTTCTTGGAGTGGGGCTCAAATTTAGGGTCACCAATGGCTTGAGAAGCTCTAAACTGGATACTTCCATATCCTCCATTCTACATGCTAGAAAAGAATCCTGTAATTAGCGATCTGTTGGTGAGGCAATATCTAGAGAAGCCAGCAAATCTTGAGTGCTTTTTACCTCTAATTAAATCAGACAAAATACCAAGCTTATCTCCGTTTTAAATCAAACGAGCTAAGACTAGATATAGACAATGTCTGTGTTTTCAAAGTAGGTTGGCTATTCATTATATGTTATAGTCAAATTTAGGCAATGTTATACGTTACTTTTGAAGTATACTCAGTGGCTTAGAGGATGGCAGTGGAAAGAAAGCCCAAACAAATTCAGTCATGTGAGACTTTCTTAGATCCTTAGGTTAAAACTTTTTAGTGGCTTGTTTGCTCTTCTGGTCATATTTCATGAAAATCTCATTTTCTTCCTCCAAACATAGCACAGATATATTATTCTTATGGCCTTAGTCATATTTAGCTAATATCTGATCTACCATAGATTCTGAGGACATCTCTACCTTAATAAATAGTGGAAAAGAAATAACGGGAAACTGGAACAACAGCCTCTTCATAGAAAAAGAAACCTCTTACTGGCAAATAATTGGCTGCTTTGGGCTGTGGAGAAAGCTCCTTGCCCAGAGACAGATTTAAATTCTATGTGACAAGGAATAAACCATTTTACAGTTTCTGCCCCACAGAACAGTACATCTTCTAAACCGCATTAAATGAGATCTAATAAGCCTTGCCTCTTTACTACCCTTTACAGAATGCTATTGTTATGGAAGTTGGCCTGTCTGCCTCCAAAGAGGTAGACCAGTCAGGCCATTTTGAATAAATATGTTCTTTCTCTTTCTTTCTTTCTTTCTTCTTTCTTTCTTCTTTCTTTCTTTCTTCTTTCTTCATTTTTCTCTTTCTCTATCTCTCTCCTCTCTTTCTTCTTCTTCTTCTTCTTATCTTTCTTCTTCTTCTTCTTCTTCTTCTTTCTTCTTCTTCTTATTCTTCTTCTTTTTCTTCTTTTTTTTTTTTTTTTATTTCTTCTCTCTCTCTCTCTCTCTCTCTCTCTCTCTCTCTCTCTCTCTCTCTCTTTTTGTTGCGTATTGCTAATTCTTTTTGCCTTCTTTTCACCAAGGACTATGATGCCTTCTTTGAAGCCAGAGAAAATAATTCAGTATATGCTTTTTTAGGCTTGACAGCCCCACCTGGTTCAAAGGTATGATTTTTCTGATTTAAAAGCTATTTTATTATTGCTGAGTTTTTTTAATCAGTAAGATTACCACCTTTGTTAAGTACTCAGATTAAGCCGGAGGTCATACAATATAGCTGAAAGGAAATGTCCCTATTCTGCATGTAATTAATCTCTAGTAGGGTAGACAGATGTGCATAATCAAATACATAAGTATGTGATTAGGAGGTAGATAGAGTGACTTCCCCTTTAAGTTGCCCAAGGCAGCAAATTCTTATTGACCCATTTACAAATAAGCGGTTAGCAGTTTTAAAGACTCCATTTTTTCAGCTGTCACTCATGGTTCTACATCGACAGAAAGAGTCTTATTAGTTCATAGTAAACGTCATGGCATAGTAAACATCTATTGTCTTTATGCGAGGCAAATGCTAGCATCATCCATTCAAATTAACTAAGAACATTTAAGTTTCAAAAATGCTCACTAAATTGCTGGCTAAATTTGGGATTTTTTCTTTGCCAATAACAAAGTAATTTTGCAAGTGGAAGTGTTCCACAGAGATTATATAAATAAAATAATCAAAAATTAAATTGCCTATATAATGAAGTATCTCAAAGCTATCGATTTTCTATACTTTGCCTTTTCCATAGGTCTTCTCCATATAAGCTGGCTTAATCAGAATGTATGGCTCTGCTCCATCAGTTTAGGTTTTTCTATTAGCAATTAATTTTATATTAAATAGTTTCTTTGAACTCCAGTTCTTTGTCCAATTACGAGAGTCTCTTTTATTGTCTATGTTTTCATTAGAGACCATTTACTAGCATTGTTATCTGAGTCACTGTGAAATTCTGTTTCCTTGTCAAACTCTTTTCCTGTGAATAAAATGTCTTATTTTAAGCTTTGTATAATTTAATTCATAAGAAATGTTAGGTAAGGTATTTTTTAAAACAAGTCAGTAAAACCCAAATTAAGTCATTTATTTCAGTGCAAATTGTAGGAAGTAAGAAAGGAAAGATGGTCTGTTTTCTGTGACAACTCCCTCTCCAGTTAAAAGTAAGAGCCATTCATTCATCCGTTCATTCAACAAGTGTTGATTGAATGTCAAGCACTGATTTAACATTGATGGTGGGACAAATACAGAGAATACATTGTAGTCTCTACCTTCAAATTGTTTATATCCTAGTGAGGGACATGTATAACATTGTACAACACATGTGTCTGCAAATAATTATAATTTAAGATGTACTCTGGTAAATTCTATACAGTTGGTAGAATAAAGTGCTATAGGTGTCCAGAGGATATAGTCATACATTACTACTAAGCACTTTGGGGAAGGGTTCACAGAGGAAGTGATATTAGAGCTGTTAGGGATTCCAAAATACTTAAGAGACACTAAGGCATCTTTCATAGAGGCAACAACAGGATACACTGCATTGGGATATAGCTGCACATGATAGTACAGTACTCTCCCCCTACCCATGAGGGATACATTAAGACTCCCAGTGGATGCCTGAAACTGTGGAGAGTACTGAACCTTATATATACTATGTTTTTTTCCTATACGTATGTACCTGTGATAAAGGTTAATTTATACATTAGGGACAGTAAGAGAATAACTACAAAAACTAAAAATAAAACAATTATAACAATATATTATAGTAAAAGTTATGTGAATGTTGTCTCTCTCTGTCTCTCTAAAAATATTTTATTGTACTGTACTCACCTTTTCACTAAAAGGAAGCACTTTACAGATTCTCTTTGGCATATCTGAATTGCCAGCATCACTACTCTTGCACTTTGGGGCCATTATTAAGTAAAATAAGGGTTACCTGAACACAAACACTGCAACTCTATGGCAGTTGATCTGATAACTGAGACAGCTACTGATTACCAAGAAGGTATCGTATACAGCGTGGATACACTAGACAAAGGAGCAATTCAGTTATCCCACAGGACAGTCTTTTCCAAGGACCACTTTATGCTTTTGACTATTAGTAATTTGAGCTAATACAGTCCAACCCAAATACACATGAGTGTCTGCTTAAGAAATTTAAATCTATCTGTTCTGTTTGTTTTTTCATTTCAGGAAGCAGAAGCTCAGGCACAGCAGCAAGCATGAACCTTAAATGTTCTGCCTTAAGCATCCTGGAAAAGGAATCTCCATTGTTTTATAAAGTAGCAAAATTATCTTGGCTTCAAAAGAAATAGGCTTGATGTCGAAATAATAAATTAGTTGGTGTTTTTACATGCAAACAATCAAAATGAATACGTAATTAAATGTGAATATTATGATGAAGAGAATGGAGGATGAATGTAAAATTTTAAGTAGATGTCATGGAATAGTTTTGTTATCTGCTAAAAGGCATTTTATGTACTTCAGTGTTTTTAAAAAGCAAACACTTTTGCCCTTTGTTGGTACTATTATTGCAGCTAAAGTGTACATTTAGCTCTACATTGAATTTTAAAAAGAGTAAGAGAGTCTTGTTCCGAAATTGCCTCATTAATTTTAGTGAGCAAAAACATGTACTTTTTTGATGTGATGTTATTGTGACTAAAAAGTAGTTGCAGGTAATGTTTATGATATGTCAGACTTTATAATTTTCTATGGTAATTACGACATTCCCATTCTTTTGTAGTTGAAGCTTCTATGTACTGAATCACAGGTTTTTTAGGCTTCTAAATGTAGCTTTTCATTGCATATTTCAGTGATCAAAACAGATGATCTCTCTCACTCTCACACATACACATAAATAGATCCATTTAGTTGAAAAATTCCTTGCTTAACTACACAGCTATGATGCTGTCCTGTTTCTAAGTTGCTTGCTCCAGTGAAATATGCATATGTATGTTACGGGAGTGGGATGATAAGTACATTTAAAGTGGCATCCTTTGCACAGAGTTCAAACTTTTAATTTACTAATATAAAATAGGTCGGCATTCATTGCCCAAGACTTTTTGGGGGAGCTCTTTGCTAAAAATATCTTAGTGGTTCCCCCTTTTAAAGCAAAATGTGATTATAAATGCTACTATCTCTCAGATATTTAGCCTTTATTTCGGCATGGGTATATATTATGTGAATACATTAATCTAAGCAGAGAGAATATTTTCTACACATCTATTCCAGTGAATAGTACAAGTATCAGATAAAAGGCTCAATTTTTAAGATGTTAATTCTAAAGACTTCTAAGAAGACAAGAAACATTATGGCCTAAATTACTTACCCAGAAGATATACATATTGTACTTTAGTTCCACATTACTTTATTACTAAAAACAAACATTTTTTTCACTTTAAATTATGTTATCATATCATTTGAGGTATTCAAGTCTGTGCTCTTTGCCAAAATCAATGTATAATGAAGATATGGCTTTGTTTACTGGGATTCAAACTTGATATGATGCTTTAAAATAAACAGTACTTTTAGAAATATAATTTATGTGTTCCTGGAGTTTCTAAATAGTGCAATACTAATTTTAGATTTTTTAGAGGGTGAAGAAGGATTAAAGAAATAACAAAGAAGACAATTTGAATGCAATTTCTAAATTTCTTTTTTAGGGTCTTGAATTTGTAATACACGCCGGAGTCAAAGAACTATTCCCTTGTTTTGTGTACAAAAATGTGCTATGGAGAATGCTAAAGACAATAGGGTACTTTGTAATAGATTCTGAAAAATATTTTAAAAAATTGATCAGTATTTTTTTCTGAGCTTTTTAAAATGCTGGTGATGCTACTTGCAATATGCTATGTGGACATTTTTATTTTTATTTTAAAATCAAATAAGTTAACACTGTCAAAAACAGACATTCTTCAAAATTAGATGACTTTTTTGAGATGTTTATATCTATGAGGCTGTACCTTACAATTTACATATATATATTCATTTATGTGTGTGTGTGTGTGCGTACACACACACATACATACATACATTTATTTATTTATTTATTTTAAAAAGGTTGGATTGAGTCTTCCTAAATTGAAATCTTTCATTTTGTCAGCTGAGCACTACAGATGTAAGAAAAGCAGGTGAAATTCTGAATATTAAGGTGAGTTTACATAGAATTTTCACAAAATTTGCCCAGCAAATATCACTGTTGCTACTTGTTATATTTTGACATCTTTCTATTTGTAAATTAGACCTGCTAATTTTTTCCCCATTTTAGAGCTGATTTGCACTTAAGAATGTGTGATCTTCAGGAAGTTTTCATTTTTACCTAACAATGCAAATTGGTTGTTTATTGTACTATTAAATGTCCGCACTTCTTTGAGAATCTGAGTGTATGGGGAAACAAAATTTTGAAACACAGATTGTTGATTACTTGCTCGGGAAAATCTAAATATAGAGAATTTTGTGGAGTTAGTTTTCATTGCATATATTCCATTAACTCAGCAAAAGGAGAAAGAAAGGGTCCCATGGATTTTATTACCCAGCTGTGGAGGTTGAAAGTATAAAAAGACTGACATTGGTCTTATTTTTTTCTCTGTAAAATAAATAGGCATTTCTTTTCTTTTGAAGAATTCCAATAAAACCAAGTAAGAGACATTCATGCTTGATTAATTTGAACCTTCTGATTTTCTGCCCCCACCTCCTCAACCTTGTCTCTGAATATTATCAGTCTTCTCCTTCTTTTAGTAAGCAAACAAAATTTTGAATTTCCACCTAAATAGTAACCATACCGTTTATATAATTATTTTAGCATGATTTCCTTTTTATCATCTTTGATATATAATTCATGTCTCATAAAATTTACCCATTTAAAGTATACAATTCAGTGATTTTTAGCATATTGTGAGTTATGCAACCATCAAAATATAAGTTTAAAACATTTGGTTACTCAACAAATAAACTCTATATCCATTTTGCAGTCACTCCCTAACTCCCACTCCCTCGGCTCTATACAACCACTAATCTACTTTCTATCTATGGATTTACTTTTTCTGAATATTTCATATAAATAGAATCATACAATATGTGGTCTTTCGTGATTAGCTTCTTTGAGGTACCATGTTTTTAATCTTCATCCATCTTGTGATATGCATCAATACTTCATTTTTTATTGCCGAATAATATTCCATTGTATAGATAGAACCATATTTTGTTTATCAATTAGTCAGTTGATAGACAGTTGAGTTGTTTTCATTTTGGGCTATTATTCATGATGCTGCTATGAATATTTATGTAATATTCATTTGATCAATTTTTTTTTAGTTTTTTGGAGTGTATGTATAAGAGTAAGTCATATGGTAGTTGTATGCATAACAATTTGAGGATCTACCAAACTTTTCTAATGTTGCTGTGCTATTTTACATTTCTACTAGCAGTATATGAGGGTTCCAATTTCTTCATTTTCTGGCCATCAGAATTATTATTTGTCTTTTTGATTATAGTCATTCTAGTAGCTGGCTCATTATAATACCTCATATATATATATATATATATATATATATATATATATATATATATTTTACTTGGGTTATTTGTCTTTTTATTGTTGAGTTATAAGTGATTCTTATATGGAATACAAATACTACCAGATATGTGATTTGCAAATATGTTCTCCCACTCCACTGTCTTTTTATTTTCTTGAGGGTGTCTTTGAAGTACAAATTTCATAATTTTGATGAAATCCAATTTGTCTATTTTTTCAGTTGTTACTTGTGCTTTTATTGTCATATCTATGAAAACATGGCTTAATCCAAGGTCATAAATATTTACTCCTGTTTTCATTTTTGACAGTTTTATAGTATATTTCATACATTTAAGTCTATGATCCATTTTGAATTACTTTTTGCATATAACATGGGGTAGGGATTCAACTTCATTTTTTTTTGCATGTGAATAGCCACTTGTACAAGCACCATTTGCTAAGATCATTTATTTCCCCATTGAATTGTCCTGGCGCTCTTGTGAAAAATCAAACAGTAAGGATGAGAGGGGTCAAGATGGTGAAGTAAGCAGATCCTGAACTCAGCTCGTCCCACAGAAACACTAAAAATACAATTTCATATAGAATAACTGTTGGTGAGAAAAACCTCAATACTAGCAGGAAAAGGTTTCTACAATTAAAAACATAAGAAAAAAGTCACATCAAGGCAGGTAAAAAGGGCTTCTAGTCAAGATAGTTGAGTAGGTAAAAGCTGTGCTTGCCTTCTCTCACAGCCATATCAAATTACAACTAAACTACAGAACAGCCATCATTGGCAGTCACCTGAGATCTAGCTGAACAGAAGTACTACAACTGGGAACATACAAAAGAGGCCAACTTGAGACTGATATGAGGGGCAGAGATGCATAACAGACCAATCCCATACCTGTGTGTGGCATTTGAAAATTGAGAGGGCCATCTCAGCTGCAGAAGGCCCCTGGATGAGTGAAGGTTTTTGGCCCTACACTGGGCTCCACAGCCAGGGCTTCAGTGCCTGGAAGAGAAGTACCCACAAGTTTCACTGTGAAAGCCAGCAGAGATTGTGGTTCAGTGAGACAGAGCATGACTGGAGTTGCAGATGTTCTCCTTAAGGGGTGTGCACATGGACTTACTTGCTGACAGATTCACTTACTCTGGCTCCAGTGCTGGAGCAGCACATTGAAAGGGGACCACTTACATACGAGGAGGAACTGAACTGTCTGGCTTCAGGGTGAGGGCTGTAGGGACAGCTTTCTCTCAGACTGAAGTGCTAGCACAATTCATTCTTTCTTTGGCGAGTGCTCACCCCACCCAGTGTGGAGATGTAGGCGGCCACCATATCTGAGTCTTCATCAACCTGGCTAACACTGGTCACCCTACCCTGGAGATTCCCTGAGACCCTGCCTCACCCAAATTTCAGGTAGACCCAAGCTACCTCCAGGGGATTTTCCACACAAAAGACCTGTAGAGTGGCCCATGCTGTGGACTTTCCTCAAATCTCTCAAAGGCTTACAAAACCCAAGCAAGCACATCTGGCCTTTAGTGCTCCATAGCTCTTGCTGAATAGCTCCAAGCTCAGCATAGTGGAAGCCTGTCTCGATTCAAGGCTTGGACTCACAAAGCACTTTCAAACACAGTGCCAATGGCGGCTGTCTGGGGATTGCTTGATGACTCTTGCCAGGTTGCCTTAGGCAGAGCACAGGCTGAGGCTGAACTTGTCCTGAAATGGGTCCCCTCCCAAAAGGTTCTGGGGCTGGCACACCCAGTGACTGGCTTCTAACCAAGCTGAGCACTACCCGGAGCTGCATCCAAGGACAGCACACCCAAAGGGCGAACTGGACAGGAACCAGAGTCCTGCTAAAGTAAATCCTGTTTATAATGTCAGCCACTCACAACCAATCAGCCTGAGGGTCAGTCCTTCCCACTGATATGCAAACAGCAACTAAAGCTCAATTGCAACAGGAGGGCACACAACCCACACAAGGGACATGCCTTGAGCATTATGCTCAGGTGACCATGGAAAACTGCCACTGGGACCCATAGGACACCTACTAAATAAGGCCACTCTACTAAGACTGGGAGAATTAAGAGCTCTAAATAATACATAGGAACAGACACAAGGAGACAGCCAAAATAGGGAGACAAACATGTCCCACATGAAAGAACAAAATAAAGTTCCAGAAAAAAGAACTAAACACAATGGAGACAATCTACTAGATGCAGAGTTCAAAACACTGGTTATAAGGATGTTCAAAGAACTTAGAGGAAGGGTAGATGGACTCAAAACTCACACAGAGATAGACAACAGAAAAAAAGGACCAGTCAGAAGTGAGGCATACAATAAGTGAAATCTATATTAAGAGGAGTAAACAGGAGGTTGGGTGAAACAGAGGATTGAATATGTGATTTAAAAGATAAAGTCACAGAAAACACCCATTCAGAACAGAAACAAGAAAAAAGAATAAAAAAATGAGGGTAGTTTAAGGGGCCTCTAGGACAACATTAAGCATACCAGTATTTGCACCATAGGATTATCAGGAGATGAGAGAGAGCAAAGAATTGAAAACCTATTTGAAGAAATGGCAGAAGACTCCCTAATCTGGAAAAGGAAATATACATACAAGCCTAGGAAGTGCAGAGGGTCACAAGATGAACCCAACGAGGCCAACATCAAGACATATTATAATTAAATGCCAAAGGTTAAATACAAAGAGAGAATCTTAAAAGCAGCAAGAAAAGCAGTTAGTTACCTACAAGGAAGCCCCATAATACTTCCAGCTGATTTGTCAACAGAAACTTTGCAGGCCATAAGGGATTGGCATGAAATATTCAAATAATAAAAAGCAAGGGCCTACAACTAAGATTAACCAACAAAGCTGTCATTTAGAATCAAAGGATAAAGAGCTTCCTAGATAAGAAAAAGCTAATGGATTTCATCAACACCAAACTAGTATTACAAGAAATGTTTGAGGGCCTTTTTAAAGGAGAATAAGAAGAAAAGATTTTTAAAAGATGAATAATAAAATGGCAATAACTACATATCTAGCAACAGTTACTCAATGAATTAAACGCTCTAATCAAAAGATAGGGTGGTTGAATAGACAGGAAAATAAGATCCTTAGATCCTTACATATACTGCCTACAACAGACTCACTTCAGATTGGAAGACACACACAGACTGAAAGTAAAGGAATGGGAAAAGGTATTTCATGAAAATGAAAATTAAAAAAAAAAAGCTAAGATGATAGCAATATTTATACCAGACAAAATAATCTTTAAAACAAAGACTATAATAAAACAAAGAAGAACCCAGTAATTCCACTTCCAGGGATTTATCCAAACAAACCTAAAACACTACTTTGAAGGGACATATGAATTCATATGTTCATTGCAAGATTATCTACAGTAGCCAAGACATGGAGGCAATATGGGTGTTTTTCAGTGGATGAAAGGATAAAGTTGAGATGGTACGTGTATACGATGGAATATTACTTAGCCATAAAAGGAATGAAATTTTGCCAATTGCAAGAATGTGGATGGACATAAAGGGTATTGTGCTGAGTGGAGTAACTCAGACAGAAACAAATGACATATTTTACTTACCTGTGGAATCTAAAGAATAAAATAAAACAGAAACAAACTCATAGATATAGAAAACATTTTTATGGTTGCCAGATAGTAGGGGTTTGTGAGGATGGATGAAACAGGGGAAGAGTGTAAGAATTAGAAATTAGTAGTTACAAAATAGTCATGGGAATGTAAACTATAGCATGGTGAATATAGTCAATAATAGTGTAATAACTATGTCCAGTGTCAGGTGGATATTAGATTTATCAAGGTGATCACTTTGTAAGTGATATAAATATCTAATCATTATTTTGTACAGAGATGCGGTTTAATCAGGACTCATAAGCACAGTGTGACGTCCTACAGGAGAGAGTGATATCACAACTATGTAGGTCCCTCTGAAGGAGTGAGATGGTAGAGCCCCATATTGTGCTCCCAGCCCAGGAAACCTGTGCCAAAAAGAGAAACCCCCATAACATCTGGTTTTGAAAACCAGTTGGGCTTATATCCAGGAGAGCCAAAGGGCTATAGGTAACTGAGACTCCACTTAAAGGGTTCATGCAAGTCCCAGCACAGAGGAAGCAGTTTGAAAAGCACCTGGATAGTAAAAGAGATTCATTGATTAATTTTAGGACAACTACTGGAGGAGTAAGAATTCGTTGGAACTTTCTTCGTGGATGGAGGCACTAGAGAGCATGATTTTAATTCTCATTTCAGTTATCTAGCCTGGCACTGGCAGAGCTCAATTTTGACACACTCCATTCCAAAACAGTTTGCCCTGCTCCAGCATTCCCTTGAGGACACAACCCACCCAACTTGCCTACTCTGGCTGGAGGCCCTCTCACGTAGCCCCTGCCCTGCCACTCACAGCAGGAAGAAAGAAATGAAAGAGACTATATATATATATATATATATATATATATATATATATATATATTTCAATGAAACTAAGAACTGATCTTCTGAAAAAATAAACAAAATTGATAAAATGTTAGCCAGACTTATCAAGAAAAAAGACTCAAAGAAATAAAATCAGAAATGAAGAGGAAAAGTTACAACTGATACCACAGAAATAAAAAGGAGCATAAGAGAATACTATGAACAATTTGCCAACAAATTGGACAACTTGGAAGAAATGAAAAAATTCCTAGCAACATACAATCTTACAAAACTGAATTAAAACATAAAGAAAAGCTGAACAGATCAATTACTAGCAATAAAATTGAATTAGTAATTTTAAAACTCCTGAAACACAAAAGTCCAGGATAAGACAACTTTACAGGTAAATTCCACCAAACATTTAAGGAAGAACTAATACTTTACTTCCTCAACCTATTCTAAAAAAAATTGAAGATTAGGGAATGCTTCCAAGTTCATCCTATTAGACCAGTATTACTTTGGTACCAAAACAAGATAAAGACAAAAAGAAGAAAAAGAAAGAAAGAAAGAAAATCACAGGCCAATATTCTTGATAAACATAGATGCAAAAAATCCTCAATAAAATAGTAACAAACCAAATTCAACAATACATTAAAAGAATCATACATTATATTCGCTTGGGATTTATTCCAAGGATGCAAAGGTGGTCCAATATTCATAAGCTAATTAACATGATATACCACATTCTCAAAACGAAGGTTAAAAACCATATGATTATCTCAATAGATGCAGAAAAAGCATTTGACAAAATGCAACATCTTATTTATGATAAAAAAAAATCTCAACAAAGTGGAGACAGGGAACATACCTTAACATAAAGATCACATATTAAAAAAAATGGAACAAACACCATGATCGGTGGTGAAATGCTAGAAGCTTTTCTTCTAAGGTCAGAAACGAGACAAGGGTGCCCACTCTGAACACTTTTATGCAAAATAGTATTGGAAGTCCTAGCCCTAGGAATCAAATGAGTAAAAGAAATAAAAGGCACACAAATTGAAAAGGAAAATATAAAACTGTTTACGGAAGATATGATATTACTATTTTTAGGAAATTCTAAGGTCTGCATCAAAAAACTATTGGAACTAATAAATGAATTTAGTAAATTTACAGGATACAAAACTAATACTCAGAAATTCATGATGCTTCTATACACAAATGAAAATTATCGGAAAGATATTAACAACACAATAACATTTACTAATGAATCAAAAAGAGTAAGATACCTAGAAGTAAATTAACAAGGAGGCAGAAGACTTATACTCAAAACTATGAGAGACTTATAAGAGAAATTGAAGACAACACAAATAAATGGAAGGATATGCCATGCTCGTGGATTGGAAGAATTTATATTAAAATACCTGAAGCAATCTACAGTTTCAAGGGAGTACCTATTGAAATGTCAATGCATTTTTCACAGAACTAGAGTGAAGAATTCTAATATTGATATGGAATCACAAAAGACCACAAATATCCAAAGCAACCTTGAGAAAGAAACAAAGTTGCAGTTATCATGCTCCCTGATTTCAAACTATACTACAAAGCTATAGTAATCAAAACAGTTTGGTACTGACATAAAAATAGACCCATAGGTCAATGGAACAGAAAGCCCAAAAGTAAATCCATGTTTATTTGGTCAATTAATCTATGACAGGAGGGACAGGAATATACAATAGGGAAGAGACAATCTATTCAATAAATTGAGTTAGGAAAACTAGACAGATGTATGCAAAACAAAAAAACAAATGAAACTAGACCACTTTCTTACACAACATCCAAAAATTAATCCAAAATAAATTAAAGACTTAAATATAAAACCTGACACCATAAAACTTGTAGAAGAAATCATAGGCAGTATACTCTTTGACATTCTCTTAGTAATACATATAGATATAGATATAGATATTTGGATATATCTCCTTGGGCAAGGGCAACAAAAAGACAAACAAATGTCAACATATCAAGCTAAAAATCCTTTTCACAGCAAAGGAAGCCATTGACAAAGTGAAAAGGCTACCTGCTGATTGAGAGAAGATATTTTCAAATGATATATCTGATAACAGATTATATACAAAATACATAAAGAACTCATACAACTCAACATCAGAAAATAATCGGCTTTTAAAAAGTACAGAGGACATGAATAGACATCTCCACAAAGGTTGTATAAATTGCCAACATACACATTAGAAGATGCTCGACACTAACCATCAAGGAAATGCAAATCAAAACCACTTTGAGATATCACCTCACACCTATTAGGATGAGTATTATGAAAAAGACGACAAGTAATGTGTTGGTGAGGCTTCCGGTCAAGATGGTGCAGCAGGTAAATGCTGTGCTCGCCTCCTTTCACAACCACATCATAATTACAACTAAACTACAGAATAGCCACCTTTGGAAGTCACCTGAGATATAGCTGAACAACTGGGGACACACAGAAGCGGCCAACTCAAAACTGGTAGGGGTGGAGACACTAAATAAACTGTTGAGGATCGGAAGAAATATCTTGACTGCGGAGGTCCCTCCAGAAGAGCGATGGGTCCTGGTTCATGCCAGGCTCCCTATCCTAGGGTTACAATGCCAGAAAGAGAAATCCCCACAACTTCTGGCTTTGAAAACCAACAGAGATTTTGGCTGAGTGGGATGGATAGCTGGGGAAGTTGAAGACTTTTCTCTTAAGAGGCCCACGTTTGGACTTAATGATGTATTCACTCACTATGAGCAGCTCTGGGGCAGCTGCTCAAAAGACGCCAGGGACACACAGAGACACGGTTGTCTGGATTCAGGGCGAGGACTAGAGGGACAGCTGAAGTGCTGACAGAGGGCATTGTTTCTTTGTTGAGCCCTCCCTACCCAGCTTGCAGACACAGGCGGACGTAATATCTGAGTCTCCATTAACATAGCTAACACTGGTCACCCTGCCCTGGTGATTCCCTGAGACCTCACCCCTCCCAAATTACAGGCCCACACAAACTGCTTCTAGTGGATTTTCCATGCAAAAGGTCTGTCTTGGCTCGTGCTGCAAACTTTCCTGAAATCTCGCAAAGTTTCACAAAACCTAAACAAGCAACACCTGATCTTGGCATGCCCTTGTACTTCTTGCTGAGCAATCCCAAGACTGGCACTAGTGGCAGCCAGCCTCTCGTTGTGGCTAGACCTCTCAAGGTAAACCGAAGTCCAGCATAGGAGGTGGCCATCTTCAGATTGCTTTGTGCCTTGAGCCAGGTGGCACCGGGTATGGCACAGGCTTTCAGGTGAACTTGGCCTGCAGCAGGGCCCCTCTCAGGGGGCCCCATTCTGCATGCCTTGCAGCCAGCTTTGATTTGAGCCAGAGCACTACCTGGTGTCATATGTGAGGACAACACACCCAAAGGGAAGACAGGGCAGGCACCAGAGCCCTGCTAAAACAAATCCTGCTCTGTAGGGTCAGTTCCTGCACAATGGCTCCTGCACTGGTCATGGCCAGTTATTAGAACCAATCATCCTGAGGTTCAGTCCCTCCCACTGATGAGCAAACAGCAATCAAGGCTCAACTACAATAGGAGGGCACACAAACCCATACAAGGGACATACCTGGAGCACCTGACTCAGGTGACCAGGGAAGATTGTGCCACTGGGACACGAAGTACACACACTGTATAAGACCAATCTACTGAGACTAGGAGACATACCTAATACATAGAAACAAACATGAGAAGGCAGCCAAAATGAGAAGACAAACATGTCCCAAATGAAAGAACAGAACAAAGTTCCAGAAAAAGAACTAAATAAAATGGAGACAAGCAATCTATCATATGTAGAGTTAAAAACACTTTATAAGGATGCTCAACGAATTTAGGGGAAGAGTAGATGAATTCAGTGAGAATTTTAAGGAAGAGAAAGAAGACAAAAGTGGAGATAAAAAAAGAAGAACCAGTTAGAAATGAAGAATACAATATTTGAAATGAAGAGTACCTTAAGAGGAATTAACAGTAGGTAAGATGAAGCAGAGGGTCAAATCTGCGGTTTAGAAGGTAAGGTAGCACAAACACCCAATCAGAAAAGCAAAAAGAGAAAAGAATCCCCCCAAGTGAGACTACTTTAAGGGGGACAACATCAAACATACCAACATTTGCATCCTAGGAATACCAGAAAGAGAATATAGAGAGCAAGAAATCGAAAACCTATCTGAAGAAATAATGATGGAAATAGACATACAAGCCCAGGAAACACAGAGTCAAAACCAAGTTGAACCCAAAGAGGCCCACACCAAGACACATCATAATTAAAATGCTAAAGGTTAAAGACAGAGAGAGAATCTTAAAAGCAGTAAGGCAATAGCCGTTAGTTACCTATAAGGAAGCTCCTATAAGACTGTCAGCTTATTTCCCAGCAGAAATTTTGCAAGCCAAAATGAATTAGAAGGAAATATTCAAAGTGATGGAGCAAGGACCTGCAACCAAGATTACTCTACCCAGCAAAGCTATCATTTAGAATCAAAAGACAGATAAAGAGCTTCCTAGACAAGAAAAAGCTAAAGGTATTCATTACCTCCAAGCCAGATTACAGGAAACATTGGAGGGACTTCTTGAAGAAGAAGATGAAAAAAAAAAGATGAAAAAAAGATGAATAATAAAATGGCAATAACTGCATATCTATCAACAGTTACTCTAAATGTAATTATATTAAATGCTCCAATCAAAGATAGGATGGCTAAATGAATTAGAAAACAAGACCTTTACATATACTGCCTACAAGAGTCTCACTTCAGATCTAAAGACACATACAGACTGAAAGTAAAGGAATGAAAAAAAGTGTTTTATGAAAATAGAAACAAACAAAAAAGCTAGGGTAGAAATACTTATACCAGACAGATAGACTTTAATACAAAAGCTATAACAAGAGACAAAGAAGGACCCAGATATCCCACTTATGTGTATTTATCTGAAAAAAAAACAAACCCAAAACTATTTTGAAAGGACATGTGAATCCATATGTTCATTGGAGCATTATTTACAGTAGGCATGATATGAAGGCCTCCTGGGTGTTCATCAATGGATGACTGGATAAAGAAAAAGTGGTAAATATATATATTGTGATCAATTTGTCAGGTATATAAATGTCAAATCACTTTGTTGTACACATTAAACATAATATTTTATGTCCATTATACTTAAAAGTATCAAATAATTTAAAATTCTAGTGTATATTTCTGGGCACTGAATTTTATTCTACCTATTCATATGTCTATACTTGTGCGAGAACTGCATATTTTGATTACTGTACATTTGTAGTATGTTTTGAAATTGGAAAGTATGAGTCTTCCAACTTGGCTTTTCCTTTTTAAGATTGTGTTACTCTTTGAGTTCCCTTTTATTTCCATATGAATGTTAGGATCAGCTTGTCAATATCTGCAAAGAAGCCAGCTGGGGTTTTCATAGGGATTTTACTGAATCTTTTGTTCACTTTGGGGAGCATTGCCATCTTAGCAATATTGTCTTCTGTTCAATAAATATAGGATGGACACCTAGGTTGCCTCCATATCTTGGCTATTGTAAACAATGCTTTAATAAACATGTGGGTGCACATGTCCCTTAAAACCAGTGTTTTGCGTTTCTTAATATAAATACCTAGTAGTAGTATTACTGACTCTTCCTTTGTTTCTTGTTATAGTCTTTGTTTAAAAGTCTATTTTGTCTGGTATAATTACTGCTGACTCAAAGTTTTAATTTTTTTATTTTTATGAAATATCTATTTCTATCTCTTTACTTTCAGTCTGTGTGTGCTTTCAATCTGAAGTGAGTCTCTTGTAGGCAGCATATGTATAGATTTGGTTTTCTCACCCATTCAGTCTCCTCGTGTCTTTTGATTGGAGCATTCAATCCATTTACATTTGAAATAAATGTTGATATGTAGTTTTTGCCAGTTTATTATTCATAGTTTTTTTTTCTTCTTTTAAAGAAGTCCCTTTAACATGTTTTTGTAATACTGGTTTGGTGGTGATGAATTCCTTTAGCTTTTTGCATTTGTTTTTACCTTTTTTTTTGTCTGGGAAGCTCTTTATATCTCATTCACTTTTAAATTATAGCCTTGCTGGATAGAGTAATCTTGGTTGTAGATATTTGCTTTTCATCACTTTGAATATTTCCTGCTAATCCCTTTTGGTCTGCAAAATTTCTGCTGAGAAATTAGCTGACAGTCTTATGGGAACTTCCTTGTAGGTAACTAAATTTTTTTCTTGCTGCTTTTAAGATTCTCTCTCTGTCTTTAACCTTTGGCATTTTAATTATGATGTGTCTTGATGTGAGCCTCTTTGTGTTTAACTTGTGTTGGACTCTGTGTTTCCTGGAATGCATGTCTATTTCTTTCACCAGGTTAGTGAAGTTTTCCATTTTTATTTCTTGAAATAGGTGCTCAATTATTTGCTCACTCTCTTCTTCTGTTAACCATATGATGCAAATGTTAATATCCCAGGTTTCCCAGAGGCCCCTTGAACTATCCTCATGTGTTTTTTGGGGGAATTCTTTTTTCTTGTTACTGTTCTGATCTGGCGCTGTATTTGTTTAAGGTCAACACTTGTCAAGTCGATTGCAGGACAATATTGACCTGCATATATGTGCAAAAAGGCAAGAGAATGCAAAGGTGATACATTTAGGAAGCTACAAATAAGTAAGTAGGGTTAATAGGGGAGAGAGGTAGATATAAGTAAAAGGTGGGAGAAGTATAATCTACAGGAGCTTGTTTCAGATAATGAGTATGAAGTTTAGATTTTAACACTTCTCAACAATTAATGTGTCATCTAGAGCTACTCATTTAAAATTTAAGTATCTTTGCCTAAACTTTTGAGTTCTGGGAGAAGGCTCAGAAACCTGTATATTTATATTGTTCTCAAGATGATTCTGAGGTATGTGTTTTTCTTACACTACATTATGAGAAATTTTCTGCTGCAGAGTATGTAAACTTAACTACAGTTATATTTTAGAAAGATCCCTCTAACCCTATTGTTCTCAACTTTAGCTATACATTAGAATCATTAAAGATAGGATCCAGACATTATGTTTTCAAAGTTCCTCAGGTAATTTCACAGTTCAGTCAAGGTCAAAATGCCCTGATTTAGCAGCAATGAGGAGCACAGATATTAGAGTAGTAATATTGGAAGTATGATTTTAAGATATAGCAATGTTACAGGCAAAAGTGATGAGGTAATATTCATAGGCAATAAATGGAGAGCTGGAGGGTGTGGGATAACTGAGATATTGAAACTAGATCACTTAGGGTTTGGTGATTGATTGCATATAGGGATAAAGGAGTAGGCAAAATTAAGGATGATGCCAAGGTTTCTGAATTGGGGTTTGAATGGATAGAGGTGTTATTCAATAAGATAGGAACCACAGGATTAAAAACGGAGCTTGAAGAAGACTACCATTTTATAACAGAGGTGGAGGTTAAGGGAGGGGTGACCTAAAATTATTATTCTTAAGTATTAGTTCCTAGACTTTAATGTACAAAAATAAGTCACCAGTGGACTTTGTTAACAATGTAAATTCCTATTCTTTCTCCCATTTCCATTTAGGAGGGCTTAGAATGGGGCCCAGTGATCTATTTTTTTTTTATTTTTTAAACAGCCCCAGTACAGTATGTAAGCTTTTGTAAAATATATGAGAAACATTTAAAAAATAAAGCTGAAAGTAAATTTAAAAGTGTATTAAAAGTCTATTTCATGCCTTGACAGCTAGCTACTAGTGACTTAAAAGAAAAGTTTGATGTTTTTATATACTTAACAGTATTTTTCTTTTTATACAGCTTTATAAAATGTTCACAGTATAACACATAATGCATGATTGAAATAGTAAAGCCCCACTTCTTAATGATTACAACTTAATCTAGGTAGCAATTAACTTTAATGAAACAGTTATATTGTTATAATTAAAAGTAACATATATATGGAAGTATATGTAGATCCATTACTGCCCATTCATTCCATCTTCAGGAACTTTAGAATCTCTTTGTTCTCCTTTGCCTTATGAAATATTTCAAAATCTTAAAAGGAATTAAAATTAATTTGTAATATCAATGCTGATAATTCCCAATTATGAAGTCATTAAACTCAAGTGTCTTGGTAAGCTGCTAATTGTCTTGCCTAGGCATTTGCAAACTTCTGCCAGCTAAGTTAAATAAGAAAAAAACATTCTCCTCAAAGTATCAGTAGTTTCATACTATGATGAAAAATACAGCATATATATCCCAAAACAAGCAACATGATATAGTTTCTTTTATGATATTCTTTTCATAATAAAGTACAAATTGCTTTGTCTTCAGGCATTTATTCTACAAATGGAGAAACCTAACCTAACCGTCCCACTACATAAATGTATCTATATGACCTTAAGATATAAAATGAAAATAAAAGTGAACATTTAGTCTTACTCCACAATATTCTTGACCATTGAATATCTGAGGTGGTTGAGCCTTAGGGGTAGAAACCTTCATCCTCATTTCTTGAAGTACTTTCAAACTGACAGAAATATCTATTAATTCATACTTTATTTTGTAAGTATCTAAAATTCTGGTAACTTCTTCCTGTCTCTGCTTCACCTAAATAAAGATATAGAGTGATAGAAAGATGTTAGTTAACTGATCCCAGGATTTTATGTTTCATTTATATTTTCCCTGTCCATTATGCTATGGAAGAAGAATGATTAGTGTGATACTTCTTTGAGGAGCAAAAGTTATTTAATTTACATAGTATCACTTTGCATATAGTATATAATATATAAACATGTTTAATATGTGTATGATTAATTACAGCAAAGTGTCAGTGGGACTGAAAATTTCTAATGGGCTATAAATGTTTACCAGATTGGTTTCATACTACACATGAAGTGGTAATGAACACTATAACAGTTGAAGCAGGCTTTTGAACTCATTACTGCATTAATTAATGCCAGTATCTGTGGTAGCTCTGTGTAGGAAATGGACATGATATCAGGATTTTTAATTTGAGGGAAACATACTACATATTCTAAACCTATACATATCTATAGAGAGAAAAAATTCATGGGATGAACGAATAAAATAAATACACACAAAGATTAAAATTTATAAATATGTGAGTAAATGAAAGTGGCCACTTCTTGCTGTGTCCTCTGCTATGAACTGCTGGTTATAACATCGGTTAATAGACTGCATTTCTCCCCTACATAGTATTAGCCTCTGAAATACACATTACTGTTAAAATTGTCATAGTTGGTTATCTGTCAAACATATTTTATAACTATTTTTTATTAATATATGTAACATAAATCTTAAAGTTTGAAGTTTCTACATTTTAAAGTTTGAAGTTTCTACATTTTCACATGACAGTCTTGGGCAATTGTGTCTTACAAAATCTCTGATGCTAGAATGAGAAAACATATGTGAAAACAATTTGACAAGTACAAACCCCAGCTTATTCAAATGTATTCGAGTGGGATTCCTGGAATAGTGCCTATCAGTAGGTTTTCTCTATTGACTTGAAAATGTAATCCAGTAATGCTTAGAAAACCTTATTTCCAACAAACAGCTGAGAAATTTCTGAAATTCCAAAATTGAATGTTTCTTTCTAAGGCTCAGTTTTTAAAATTGCAAAAACATGGTGTATATGACTTAAACTTTTATAGTGTTTTTTCAAAACCTTTTCAAAGGAACCCATTAAAAGAAGAGTTGCTTAGACTAGTTGTTTGACTGTGATTCATAAGACTAGCAGCATCAGCCTTACCCCACCCCAAAACTACAGAATCAGATTTTCTTGGAGTAGTTCCCAGAAATGTTTTAACAAGCTCTCCAGATGATTTTATGTTACAGTTTGAGAGACACAGACCAACACTTGGGTGAGTCTTCTGCTGCATTCATTGTGGTCCTTACTGATTCCAAATATTACCCTTATGGACTCTTAGTACCATATACATAACATAAATCACAATGTTAAGAGAAATTAGTCAAATGGTCTATAGTTTTCTTTTTCAAACTGTTTCTTATTATTTCTTAGTACCCAGGCAAAATTCCTAATCTACCTGACAAAGCTTTATGCAAAAGTGATGCACTCTTTCTAGGCTGAGGTCAATTTTCATTCTTCCCTGTAGCAATCTATCATTGTATGTGACACACAGCAGGAATGTGATGAACGTTTTTCAACCATTTAAAATCAATTCCAAATCCTTCAGTTTTCACACTTTTCCAAAAAACTTGCCGAATGAGGTTCTTAGCCATACAATGGTCCTATAACTGAGCTATCTAATGTGATAACAACTAGCCACATGTAACTATTGAGCACTTGAAAATGTGGCTAGTCCAAAGTAAGTTTTGCTAAAAGTGCAAAATACATACTGGAATTTGAGGACTTAATATGAAAAAAAATATATTAACATTTATATTTTTATAAGATTATATGTTGCAATAGTAACATTTTGTGTTAAACAAAATATATTAAAATTAAATCTCAGTTTTAAGTGGCTACTAGAAAATTAAAAATGATGTATGTAGCTGGCAATATGTTGCTGTTGAAAAGCACTGTTCTATAATACTTCCAATGTCCTGGTCAAAATAATTCATCTAAGCTCTAAATAAGAAATGTATGATCGATGCAAATACACCTTTAAAATTAACAGTTTGTCTTGGGGTTACCCAGTCTTCTGAGGATTTTGGCCAATTTTCTTCTCCCATCCTAAACAGGATTCTTTATCTCTTCCTTTGAAACATTCACAGAATTATTGTAAGGTCTTAAGATGGTTGACCTCAGGACACAAAACTTCCCAGATCAATCAGTGCTTAAAGCAAAACTTGGGTGAGGACATTAACCACATTTTCTGTTTTCCCCCTACTACCTCCCATCCTCAAAAGAGAGGAGAGAGCTGGAGAATGAAGGCAGGAAGGAAATGGCAATGTCTTAGCACAATCCTGAAGTTCCCAAGTAGAATGTCTTCACTCTAGTCTTTTTTTGCGCGCTGAGGCCGTTTTCTTCCCACTCACCTCCCTAGACCCTGATACACTGGTATAATAGACTCGAATGGAGCTCATTGTTTCCACTTCCAGGCTACTTTGCAGAACTAACCCTGAGTTAGCCACTTCACCACTGCTTCCAGCTTAGCTACGTTATGCAAATCTCAGCGCTTGGCTCTCCTTTTCTTCTGGACCGTTGCTAAGTGCCAGCGTCCGCTGCACTAAAGATTGGCTGAGAAACAAGCGCCCTTGTGGCACAAGCAAGCACCCATTATGGGAAAATGGGGCTCCTGGCAACTAGGAGGTAGCAGCTCCCACCCTCCTGGGGGAGGGGCTGAACTCTCACGTACAAAAACTCGGGTTAAGCACTCTAGTCTCTCCTCTTTTGCGAGGCCCAGTGGAGGAGGGACAGAGACACCAAATGGTCTCTGCGTTCCTGCTGCCACTTTTTCAATCTCTCTGCTTGGGAATGGTGGTCAGCATCAGCTTTCATGCTTGGCAACCGAAGCTGAGAATGAAGGACCAGGAAACCTGAGGGAGAAAATGACCAAAATGCAATGCGATAAATGAAGAAAAGATAAAACTTGTGCTGCCTAGGTTTGTAGGGACAGAGCAAATGATGCTGATGCTTACCTAGACAGGACAAGACCACCATGGCAACTTGTTACCTTTTCTTTTATCCCAGGTTGATGCCTCCTTTACCTCTTCAGTCCCCTTTCCTTTTTAAGGACTTGCGTTACACGGCACCCTTTCCTTCTGGGAGTTGACCTTTTGGTTTGCATAATTGTGGGTGCAATACTCTTTGACTCCCCTACCACTTCCTCTCCTTCCTGTGTAAAAAGATGATCTTGGGCTGTAATGTTAGCTTCTTCTTCAATACATTCATAGCTTATTACTCCAGACTTTAGTCAAGTTTTAGCCTTTTCCAATAGTTGAAAATAACATTAACACTTAAAAGATTGGAGGAATTTGCCAAAAATGGGCAATAGAAATTGAGAGTGAAGGGTCAAAGAACCTTAACACCAGCTTTTGTGTTAGGAAAATTTGGGTTCCATGGTTCTACCACTTAATACTTATGAATCTTGGGCAAAATATTTCTTTCCGAATGTCGGTTTCTCTATTATTAAAGAGAGAATGATTATGCTTACCTGACAGAATCATTGTGAGGATGAAATGAATTGAGTATGTAAAAGTGTTTGGCACATGGTCTTACATGTAGGTAATTCAGAAAATGATAATAATTATAATTGATACTAATAAGTGCCAGACTCTGCATATTGCTTCAGAATAAACACATCAATATGAGTGAGAAAAAACATTTACCTTCAAGGAATTCAGAGTGATAACTGGTTAGGTGAGGTAAATGCAATGTAGAGAAATTTTAAACAGGCTAGATGGGCCAAGGTATGTATCTCTGAATAAATAGAGCTAAATTGAAACCTGAAAACTGTATTATCTGCCAGGAAATTATAAGAATAAGGTAGAAGGAACAGTCATGAAGCAACATGGTAATTGGAGTTTTGGGAACACATGGAGGAATAAAAGCTGAGAAAATAAACGGAAAATCACTTAGACCAAGTTTCAGTTAGATTTTTTTCAAGTCCTTTTGAGGCCATTTCCTGTTTTGTAAAATTGTGGAAAATCATTACTTGCAGATTTCCTGAGATTACATTAAGTGCAGATGTTGCCTAAGAGCATCTTTCACATATAAGGTGTTCAATAAATTATTCTTATTATTAATCAATGGCTGACTAGAAACCTTTGGATTTAGCAGGTTTGTGTGAAAGGTGGATCAACATAACATATCTTATGGATTTGAAAGGGGGCAAGATTGGAAGCAGTTGCAGCAATCCAAGAACAAAATGACAGTGAGGAAAGGCAGAGATATTTAGGACAATGGACTGATAGAATTTGGATCAGCAGGGCATAGGGGTGATAGAGGCAAAGGGGATAGGATATAACTAATGAAGGAGTTTAGGTTAGAAACAATTTGAGATCTCCATTTCTTTTAATATTCCCTTGTGGTAGAAGTTTAAACGTTTATTTTTTACAATGGTTTTTATTACCTTTTTGGTGTGAGATCGAGACATATTTCCTCATTTTGCTGTGAGCCATTCCCTTAGTTCCAAGGTAAATTAATACGGTACTTCTTACAAGAGGATATTTTTGACAACCTAAAATAAGTTGATTGGTATGGCATGCAAAATTAGAATTAACCTGTTCTATGAGATGTTTGTTATAATTATTTCAAAATAACTATTTGTAAAATAAAAACTGCGTTGATAATTATAGTTGAAAGTATCAACTATATAGAAATTTTGTTTACGCTTCTCAGTCTACTTTGGCAGTTTGTATCTGGGTTCGAAATCATTCTAAAAAATGAGGCAGACACTTATGAAATTAGAAAAATAATTTCTAAAGAAGGTAGTATAATTTTTCTTGCCTTTTTATGTATGTGAATTATTATTTTTCAATTATGCAAATAATAGATGAATACATATTCATCGTAGAATTCAAACTATATAGAAATAAAGGGAGTAAAAAGTAAAATTACTTCTTCACCTTATCTCTGCCACCCTTATCCTAGAGGAAACCACCATTAACAGTTTGATTTGTATCCTTTTCCACAAACATAATTACATATATTAAGTCAGTTAAAATGGAAAAAAGTCAGTTATAGCAGGGAAGTTAAACACAGTCTTTGAAGCCAGACTGCCTGGATTCAAACCTGGACTTTACCCAATATTACTCTGTGTGATATTGGGCATCTTATCTAATTTTTCTGTACTTCAATTTCCTCATAGGTAAAATCGTGATTATAATATCTGTTTCATAGACATGTCATGATGATTAAATTAGTTAGCATATGTGAATTATTTAGAAAAGTACTTAGCACATAGTACATGCCGGAATTTGATGGAATCGTACTGAATATGTTGTTCTGCAACTCAAATCCCATCAATACACATAGAGGCAATGCAGTATAGTGATTAAGAGCATGGGCCCTGATTTTAATTACTTGGTGCAAATCCTAGTTCCATCATTTACTAGCTTCTTGACCGTCAAGTACATAAACTTTCTCTGTCTTTGTTTCCTCTGTAAAATGGAGATAATAGCTCGTTTCAAATTAAATAGTATATTCAGAACATTTAGAATGACCGTTTTGTAGTAAGTACTTAATAAATGCTTGTTATCATTCCATTATTAAAAATCCTTAGTTTGGTATTTCATGTAAGAGATGAATCATAATTTAACCATTATCTTATTGATGGCCATTTAATTTATTTTTAATTATTCATTGTTACAAAATCTACTTGTTTTCATACTGATTTTTTTACTTACAAGTTTAAAAATAACCTTGCCTCTAGCCTCGCTTAAACTAAAAGAAAAAAACACTGCTGTTAATGTTTCCCACTGTCATTGTCATTTGCATTTTGAATAAACACTTTCAAGATCCTCTTTTGGTATGTGATCATTATCTTACCACATATGTGATCAACCCACATCATTTTCCTATGAGTTTTGTTCAGTCTTAGTGCATGAATAGAAAGCAGAACCATTTCATTTTGTGCAGTCGAAGTTATCTTTCTGAGCTATAAGCAAAAGCTGAGAAACAAACAAGCCAAAAAGGATTTTTCCTGTGTTTGGACTGTTGGAATCTCAGAAGACTGAATCTTTAGGTATCCTGACGTTTGGGAAAGGTAAGTCTAAATTCATACATATTGTGGGTTGTATTGTTTTATTTTCATCCAAAAAGCCTTTAAATATGAATAAGTAGGTTTCCTAGAAACAATTATACATTTATAATAGACACTGTAGACCTATAAAAGAAAAATTGTTTCTTGAATCAAGTCTGTTTTTTCCTTTTGCACACTTATAGAGTATATAGGGAAAATTGGGAGTCTTAAAATTGTATGCAAACCATGTGAAATACTTATTTTCTAAGTACTTAGAAAATAAGATTTAGATCCAAAAGAAAAGAATGGAAGGAAGAAAGGGAGGAAGGGAGGGAAGAAGGGAAGAAGGGAGAGGGGAGGGAGAGATAGAGAGAGATACAGGGTGGGGGCGAAAGGGAGAGAGGAGAGAAGGGAAAGACTAAAGAAAAAGAGATAGTAATGAATTTCACAAACCTATTCTTATTTATTGATTGATTGATTTCACATTTTAACCATTTTTAAGTGTGCAATTCAGTGGCATTATGTACATTCACATTATTGTGCAACCATTACCACTATGGTTCCAGAACTTTTTTGTCTTGCGAAACTGAAACTCTTTGCCCATTAAATACTAACTTCCGTTCTCCCCAATTCCAAGCCATTGGCAGCCTCTATTCTATTTTCTATCTTTTCTAATATGAATTTGTATTTTCACTTAGATTATTGAAAAAGCAAATAGCTACATTTGTAGTTTAAATGTGAAAGTGTTCATGAGTCCACACTATATATAAATATCCATCTCTCATACACATTTTAAGGTATAGAATTTTTTTTTCAAAGTGTGACTCAATTGACATTAATTAAAATGCAGTTAAATTAAGACCAATTCCTTGAAAGCAGGCTTCATTTTAAGTAGACTATTTGAAGATAGTTAGGTAGTTTAACTAATAATTTTAAATCATTTATGACAGCTGAATACACACACACGCGTAATTATACGTTTGTATAAGTTCATACTTTTTAAAACACTTGTGTATACACCATATAATACTATCCTGACAATAGCCCTATGAAGAAGTCAGGGGAGTATTATTATCACCATTTAATTGATAGGAAAATTGAGACCCAGGAATGGTAAATAAATTACCTATTAGTTAAATGTTAATGACAGAATCGGAACCCAAGTCTTCTTACTCTTGGTCCTATTCTCTATCCTTTGAGAAATACTGCCTCCCTAGATCAATTGTGTTTCATATAGAAGATAAATCTTAATTTGACACTTTAATATATGTTACCTTAATGAATTATTTTATATTACAGCTATATACTGCAATCTTCTGTTTAGAAACCTGGCCTAATAAAATGCTTGGAGAAGCCTTATTAATTGAATTTTTATACAAAGAACAGAAATATACATTTTGCAAACCACTTGCATGTAAGAAGACCTTAAATGATAGAAAGGAAACTTGGAAAAAGCAGCTTTCAGATACAGAAGACAATTCACTTTCTCCTGATAAAATGGAAAATCAACACAAGTGTGTGAAAGAAAGTTTAACAGAGCAAATTAATGATACAAATAAAATAAAATATGTGGATGAGATAACGGCAGCAAAATGCAAAAGTGCATCTCTTCCAGGAAATGTGTCTGTTGCATACCCCATTCCAAAGCGAGAACAACGTGACGAAAGACAACTGGATTTATATCGATCATGGTCATGTACAAGTATTTGCCAGAATTATCCCGACCTACATATCGGAGGAGATCATGTGGGGAACATGTATAATTCAGGCTGCTTTGGGGAACACATACATGATGATGCTTTTAGTGGTCCCCTTTTACTTTCAGTAGATATACCCTTGGGTTATTCTCCTATCATTGAGCCTCTAGAGAAACCATCTGCCTCAAAACTTTTGAATGGGGAAGAAATTCGAGAAAAAAGTATGTTGCTTTGTAAACAGCCCCTCTCTAATTCTATGCTTAATAGTTATATGGAAAAAAAGGTGGATGAACTCTACAAACAATTTTTGGAAGAAAATCTCACTAAATGCCTCTCCATAACCAATCTTATGGCTTCTAATTTGCTTATGAATAATGTAAATCAGATTAGTCTTCAAATTTCGCAAGAGAATAACATAGAGACATCGAAAGCTAGAGAAGCTCTTTTACATTCTTTAGCAATATGTAATCTCTGTAACATTTCCCATGAAAACAGTTCTGAATTAAGCACTCCTAACCTACAAATATCAAACCAGAGAAGTAGGGAATTTGTATCACATCTACTATAGAAACCAACTGTAGGTTTGTTGGTCTGGCTTAAGAGACTGGAGTAATAACAGCCTACTCTGGTTTATCATGTCATGTCAGGCATCCTTTGGGGTATGGTTATTAATTTTTGAGAAATTATTTGACCAAAGACACATATGCATTATTTTAAGAGACAGTTTTAATAATTGTTTCATGATCATATTTTCTAATTATTTTGGCATTTTTAATGGTTGCCACATTCAGATTTGTAAATTCCATACGTACTTATCTAATTGCTACCAGCATCCCAAATCGGTTACCTTTCATTCATCAGTTTTACCACAAAAGTGGTAAAAGAATGTGAGATGAAGAAAGGATTATCGCCCTCAGCTACTGAAAGAACCACTAGAAACAATGTCAGACAGGAGCATTTATTTCTCCACAAAAACGTTTAAAGCCATATCAGTAGTGCTTAAATATACTTATTTTTATTTTCAACATACAGAATTACTTTACACTGACAATCAGAATAGTCTAAGGGAAATTCTTCAAACTAAATTTAGATTGAAATAATATTTGAAAATTATGGAAAAAGGATTTAAGGAAAATGTAGGATTTGTCAATGGAATTTGCAATTGAAACTTGATGCTCTTTAGCTTTCCTGGGGGCATCATTTATATATGTGTGTGCGTGTGTGCGTGTGTGCGTGTGTGTGTGTGTGTGTGTGTGTATCACTATGTTATTTATGGTGGTTTTAAGGGATGGGAGAAAAAGGATAAAGAGAACAAAGTGCATAGAGAACCACCATCTATAAATGAAGAGGCTCTCTTAGCAAGGTTTTACACTTCTCAGATTATCCTCAATCAAGATCCTGGATTAGGATAAAAGTTAGCGCTATGTTATGGAAAGTTTGGAATCTAAATTCAGTAAATTAAGTAACAAAACATGTCTAAAAGAATGGTATGGTTTGTTTCAGACTTGAAAACAAGATTCTGTATTTAACAGCTTACACTTCTCCTAGATACAGTAAGATGATTGGCATACATTTTTGCTTGTAAATAAAATTGTGTAAATTTCTGTTATGGAATTGTTATGATAGCATTATATATTAATGAGATTTGTACATTAGTAATCACATATTCTCCTCCAATTATCTTTGGTCTTTGATTAAATTTTATAGAATGAATTATTCCAAAGCCCTCACAGCTTGTTCTTTTTGATCATATAGTCCTTAGTTTCTTTTCATCCTTTTTAAATGTCTATGATCTACTAATAAGCACCCTGATTTATATTCTCTTTTTATCTTCATCACTCCTTTTCCCCACATCTTCTATAATCCTCCCTATCAATATTCATCATTCAGAAATTTAATTCTGAAGAGACAATGGGTAAGGGTTTTAGAAAATCTGACTTAGTGTCTTGTCTTGTAGATACTGAAAAACTGCTGTGTGTACATTGTCCCATATATTGCTAAATTTGTATATTTTAATATGAGTTACCAAATGATAAAAGAGTGATATTATTCTTCATCTTTTTAAAAAAGTGAATTAAATGTTGTCAGGTAACATTTTTTGTGTGAAATTTCCTTAGATATAGCGATAATGTATTAATATTTTAGTTATAAAGTAGATATATTTATAAATAATGTTAAGACTGTATAGTATTATATAAAAGGCCACAGTATTTAGTTAATATCAGATTTAGAAATATATTTAATTATACTCTTAGATTTCAATTTTTCTCTCTTGTTTATGTCATCAAAGTGCTTATTATTTAAAAGTACTCACTTGTTAAAATGGCCTAAGAATTCAACACAGTATTTAAATAAGGAAAGGTGATACATTTGTTGTTGTTTTTTATTTTTACCTCATAACTGCTGCCTTTAATGATTGAATGATATATGAATATGAGGTTGTGGTTTAGCATGTTTTGGCCTTAAGTAGTCACTCTTCATTCTGTGTTTCATCATAGGTTTCACTTATATGACCATTCTGTTTCCTTTTAAAACAGTATTCAAAATGTATGGAATGATGAATTTCTTCCTGTTTCAGTTTTTCAGGAGTTCAAAGTATTTTTTTCACTTCTATAAAAATGGAGAATGTTAATGATTCAGTAGTTGGAAAGGATCATCCTATTTCTGAGCGGGGAAGGAGCTGAGGAGGTTAAGAATGATGCCCAATAGAGTATTGCTCCCTACTTGTATATGTCAGTTTAATTTATATCTCATCTTTGAAATTTAGGTCACTATTGAAGGGTCAAGTGGGTTTCACCCACTCCCAGGTTATTTTCTGTCAGGAGTATCCTTAAATTATTGAAACCGATTCAAGGGGTAGAGTTTATACTGGAATCCTGGAATTTTTAGGCTTTATCTATCTGTCTCATGGGATGATCTCCAAAAGTAGCCAGTCTTCCTGAGGTTCTGAAGAACAGAGGAAATACTGAGCTGATCCATTCAAGGTTTTCGGTCAATACGGGGAAAAAATCAACAAATCAATAGCAATGTATATTCATTAAATCAAAGTAAAGATAATTTAATATTTTTATGACTAGTTTTGCATGGAAAATTAGCCAATCAACTATATATTTGTGAAAATCCATGATAAACAAAATGATAGTTGAAAGCAAAAAAAAAAAGAGAGAGAGAGAGAGAGAGAGAGAGAGAGAGAGAGGTGATTATGCTGAGTGAAATAAGTCAGACAGCGAAAGATAAATAGCATATGATTTAACTTGTATGTAGAATCTAAGAGACGAAAAGAACAAACTAATCAAAAACAAACTCACAAATATAGAGAACAATTTGGTGAGGGCCAGAGGGGAGGAGGTTTGGGGCCTGGGAGAAAGGGGTGAAAGGTTAAAGCAGTATAAATTAGTAGTTGGTAGATGATCACAGGGATGAGAAGCATGGCATAGGGAATGAAGTCACTAGTAATGTAATAGCGAGGTGGAGAGCGAGAGGAGAGAAAGAGCAATTAGGGGGATCGTTTTATAAACTATATAAATGTCTAACCAATGTACTGTATACTTGAAACTAATAATAAAATAAAATTTTTAAAAAAAGGAAAATAAGAGGACATGGTGGCAGAACAATGTTCTCATTATGTTAAAATAAAGATAACCATTATTTTGAAAAATACTTATTGGAAATTGGAGACGTTTGAACCCCAATCATGTTATATTCTTTTCCTCAAGGTCTAGTGGAAATTTATAAAAATGGTCTTATTATTACATGTTGGTTTCATATTTATTATAGTGTAAATGTAGAGCATCACTTGCCACAATTTTATGAAATAGACTTTAAATAATTATATTTAAGAACGTATCTATAAAAATTATGACAAACTAGTTAAGGTATATTGACATCAATTAAAAATACTGATTCATTGCTATAGGCAGCTAATTATTTAGTTGTTGGATCATAAAGAAAATTCTTCTATTCCTATTTAAAGCTGAGAAATTTGTCGCTTACAGAGTTGCAATGTAGTTCTGGTTTTTACTTCCCCAAATGAATAGAGGCAGTTTATCATGAGACCTAAATTATCGTAAGACCTTGGTTTTATCTGATATTGACTGAAGTTCATAGGTAGGCTAGTTCCTGAAATTTATTTCTCTCTACAATTATAAACTCAACACATATCTACCAAATAAAAGTTGAGTAGAACTGAAAAAGTTTAAGAAACAGCTCAGGTTTCCAATGACCTGTGTGGTTCTGCCCCTCTCCATTAAAGATTCAATTCTACTTTATGGATGCCAATATAATTGTAGAGCACCCTTGTATTCTTTTCCTTAGGTGAGGCTTAAGAATTGATATCTAAGGGTTTAAATGATATGGGACCAGCTTGAGACTGCAGCAGACCTCCAAGACTAATTCAAGATCAGAATGATTTATCAGAACTTTCTATCCTCTAGATAGATACATCCTCAAGACACTCCAGGTACTAGGAGAAACTGACTGCTACTTATTCATTAAACAAATATTTATTGAGCAGTGATTCAGGCAATAGGGATAAATGGTGAATAACATCGATGTAATTACTGCTTTTCACTGAGATTACAGTCCAGCTGATTTAGAATGAAAGAGTAAAAGCAAATCATTATGATTCAATTTTAGGGCCAAGAAAGTTGTAGCATGTAGCTCTAGATTACCTATGCTGGTAGTTCTGCCTGCTTGGCCTATTTATAATGTAATCTGAATCTTGTATCCATGACTGCTATTTGGTTGTCATATAAGCATACCTCTAATGATTATCAAACATGTTGAAATATTTCCATGCCAACTGGTAGGAAGCTGCTACCCCCAACCCTCCAAGCCCTCCCGTGACACTATCCTGGCCTCTCTGACTCTTCCCTCTGGACCCTTGTATCTTTTTATGATCCAACAACTAAATAGACAAACAAAGGACCTTTAGTACCCAGATCTAATACTACCCATGTCATATAAATCCTATTTATTTGATTTCTTAAATATTTTGGCTCCAACTTCTGTTTATATCTACTCCTGTATTGAGATTACTATTCTAAAATCTGCTCAATAACCCTTATTACTAGACTTGGGTCCTGCTTCTCTTGCAGCTCCCAAGATAAAAATGAAGATGTATTCATAAACAAGAAATCTTTGACTGGAACTTCCTCATGGTCACTTTCTTTCATTGATTCTCTCTTGCCTTGCTTTGAATTGTTGCACCTTCTCTAAGGTAATTTGTTTCTTGGTATATTATCCAAGTGCAGAATGACATGTGGAATTATTGCCTGCTACCAGTTGACCAAATTGAATGACCTGAGACACTAAAGAGAGGACCACATTTGGGTGTTAGACATCTATTACCCTTAACATTTTACTATATGTTATCCCTGCTTTATATGTTATGTCAGACTTAAACGCTACTATGCTGCATTATGTTTCATAACTAAACATAACTTTAAATCTTAACTATACAAAAGATCCATGTTCTGGGAAAACTGACTGTAAAATTCCTTAAATTTATACATAGAGATTTATCCTTGTAACTGAAAATTTTTATTACCTATTACATGCCCATCTACTTAAATAGGGATAATGCTATTATTAGTCACTGTCATTCATAAATATTAATAACTAACATTTTGAGTATCTATTATATGATAGACACTATATTAAGGGCTTTACTCACATTATGTAATTCTTTCAACAACATTATTAGATAAATAATATTATTATCCCCACTTTAGACAAAGGAAAATTAAAGTTAAGAGATGTTAAAAAAAATTTGCCCAAGATCATACAGCTACTCAGAGTTGGAGTCAGTATTCAAATGAAGTCATTCTGACATCAGAACCTGTGCTGTTAACTTAGGATTGCCAGATTTAGCAAACAAAAAAGCAAACTGTCCAGTTTAATTTGAATTTCAGGACAAAAACAAATTAATTTCTAATACAGATATGTCCTCTTGCAATGTTTGGAACACATTTATAATAAATAAATATTCATTTACCTGAAATTCAAATTTACCTAGGCATCCTATAATTATTCTGGCAACCCTTCTTTAAAAACAACCCTTTGCTTTTTCTAGGGTGACTATAAAAATGAGGTGAATGTTGAAGGTGGAGCAAGAGCAGTGGGACAGATCATGAAGGCATTGGTTGGAGAAATGAGATACCAAACTAAGAGGGAAAAGATCAAGAATTCTGGAGGTTGTAGATCAGTATACCATTTTATAGAGCCATTACCATGAAGGAGGTCTGGAACAAAAGATTTGTCTCATGGGTACTTTATAGATGATCAGATCTTTTCTCCTGTTGTGTGTTGAGACAGCCTGGTTTCGATTATGTTATATGAATAAATCATTCAGTGAAGCAGTAGAAAAAGCAGGAGATTTGAAAAACAGAACATTTGTATTTTAGTAAAGTTCCAACTCAGTCACTCACTCATGCCTGACAAGGCACTCTGCTCCTGTGAGTCTCAATGTCCTTATTTAGGACATGATAGAAACACTTACCCCAATTATATTATAGGACTGCTATGAGGATTAAAGGAAGGTGAAAAGAGTTGGCAAATAGTAAACTATTCTTCTAATATAACGACTCTTTCAGGAATCAGCATAATTCCAAACATCAATTATCATATTCAAGGTTGGAGTGAGGGAAAGATTTCTTTTTGCCAACCTAATTAATGCTTGTAATAAATCCTTTCTGATCACTTAAAAGTCAAGATGGCTTTCTTCTTCTTGAAGTACCAGGCTTCTATATACTGGGACCAGAATCTCATTATAATCATCATCATCATTACTATCACCAACAGCAGCCATATGAAATTTTGCCCTGTGGTATGTGTGCTAGAGGTGGCATGGGCTATTGTACAGTGGCATAAGGTCTTATTGTTACTTCCAAATTATCCTCTAAAATGATGGCATAAACTGCCGCTTCTGGCCTCCAACCACCATGGGGGTCAGCTGTCACATAACCACTGGCAGTCACTCATCATTTTTCATCCCCAAACCCCAGATCCACTAAAATTTAGGGTTAATACACCATATATTTTGCAAAAAAATGATGAAATACAGTGAGTGCATTTATAAGAAGAAAGCAAATCCATTAAAAATTAGCTGAACCACTATCATCTGTTTGAATAAGCAGGTAAATGTATTTGCTTTCTTCTATCCTGCCACTGCCAACTATTAAAACCACCCTTTAATATATAAATGCATATGGGATACCTTCTTCAATGCTCTAATGATTTTTCCCCAGATTTATTGAAATATAATAGGCAATTAGTTGCTCATGTTTACATTATACAATTCAATGAGTTTTTTTTCAATTATAGTTGACATACAGTAACATATTTGTTTCAGTTGTATAGTATAGTAATTAGAGCTCAAGTGATCACACCACCAAATCTAGTATCCCTCTTCCACCTTACATATTTATTACAACATCATTGACAATTTTCCTTATGCTACACTTTATATCTCTATGACTATTTTGTAATTATCCACTTGTATTTCTTAATCCCTTTGCCCTTTGTTACCGTCCCTCTCAAACCTTCTCCCATCTATATCGCTCTAAACATTCTCTGTATCTATGAGTTTGTTTCTATTTTTGTTGTTGTTGTTTATATTGTTCTTTAGATTGCATATGTATGTGAAATCATGCAGTATTTCTTTCTCTATCTGACTTACTTAATTTAGTGCAATATCCTCTAGGACCATTAAGACAATATCTTTTTTCATTCCTTTCCTTTTAGTTTCTGTGTTTCTTTTAATCTGAAGTGAGTCTCTTGTAGGCGGCATATTTAAGGGTCTTGTTTTCTTATCTATTCAGCTTCCCTATCTTGGGTTGAAGCATTTAACTCTTTTCCATTTGAAGTACTTTTTGATGGAAACATAGCTATTGCCATTCTTTATTCAGGATTTTGATACACATTTTACTTTCTTAAAGAAGTTCTTTCAACATTTCCTGTAATAGTGGCTTAGTGTTCATGAATTCCTTTAGTTTATTTTTGTCTAGGAAGCACTTTATCTGTTCTTCAACTCTAAATGATAGCTTTGCTGAGTATTCTTGGTTATAGATCCTGGGTTTTCATCACTGTGAATATTTTGTGCCAAGCCCTTCTGTCCTGCATGGTTTCTTTTAAGAAATCAGCTGCAAATCACATGGGTGCTCCGTTGTAGGTAACTAACTTCTTTTCTCTTGTTGCTTTTAAGATTCTCTCTTTGTATTTAACCTTTGGCACTTTAATTATGATGCATCTTGGTGTGAACCTCTTTGTGTTCCTCTTTCTTGGGACTCTGTGAGCTTCCTGGGATATATGTCTATTTCCTTCACCAGGTTAGGGAATTTTTCCATCACTATTTCTTCAAATAGCTTTTCCACTTCTTGTTCTCCCTCTCCTTCTTCAGGAACCCCTATTATATGGATGTTTTTACACTTAATTTTGTCCCAAAGACTTTTAAAATTATTATTATATTCTTGACTTCTTTTTTCTTGCTTTCTGATCTGGTGGCTTTGGTTTCCCCATCCTCTATATTGGTGGTTTGATCCTCTTCTTCATCTATTCTGTTGATTCCCTCTAATATACTCTTCATTTCAGGTAGTGTAGTCCTCATTTCTTACTGATCATCTTTGATAATTTTCATTTCCATTTTTATGTTTTTTTAATCTCTGTTAAAGTTCTCACTGAGCTCATCTACACTTCCCCCAAGTTCACGGACCATCTTTATAAACAGTGTTTTCAACACTGCATCTGTTAGATTGCTTGACTCCATTTTTCCTTGATCTCTGTTCTGTTCTTTCATATGCATTCTGCTTCATTGTCTTCCCATATTGGCTGCCTTTCTGTGTGTGTACCTATGTACTAATCAAAGATCCTAAGTCTCCCAGTCCTTTTAGTGTGACTTTTTGTAATAGGTGTCCAGAGGCACAGTCTTGAGAAAGGTTCAACTGCAGGCCAAATTTAGCCTCAGCCTGTGTCTTTCTAGGGTCACCTGTTAAGATTCAGCAAGCAGTCCACAGATGCTGTGCTTATAGTTGCCTTAAGAAGCCATGGCAGAATCCGAGGTAAGCTGCCACAAGTGTGGGTCTTGGGGCTTGCTTAACAAGTTGCACAGGACTCACCAAGGACACAACTGAATGTGGCTTGGGTAGGGCCATGAGTTGGAGAAAGAAGAGTTTCAGGGACTCCTCTGTGTATAGTGACCCTTGTTATCCAGTTTAACGATGTCTCAGGTATGGCAGAGCTGAGTCCACATACTAGAATCGGGGCGGGGGGGGGGGCACCACAGAGGAACAATGGATACTACCAGCACTTCTGCCTGGGAGAAAGCCTTGCCTCTGGCCCTCGGTCTGACAACTCAGTGTCATTCTGTAAGTCCCTGGTGACTCCCTCCACCCCCGTGCCTGCCAAGCAGCTGACCAGGCTCTGGTGCTCAGAGCGAGTGAGTCTGTCACTGCAAAAGTCCGATTGCAAACACGATCCCTTTGAGAGGGTTCTGCAGCGACCAGCTGCCGCTGCCATAGTCTCTGTCCCATTCAGCTGCTGGGAACCTGGCACCCTCGCGTCTTTGCCCCCTGTTATGTCCTCCTGTGATTTCTTAGTTGTCGCCCTAGTTGTAGGGCTTCTGTTCATCTAGACCACAGGTGATTGCTTGCTGTTTGCTCCATGTTTTTATCACAACTTTAATGTGGACCTAAGAGCAGATGAACAAAGCCACTATCATCTACGCCATTTTGCCCCATCTCCAGTGCTCTAATGTTTTGACAAATAAGGAGGTGCTAATGTCCAGACAAATGATAAATCTCATTACTTTTTACATTTGGGGATCTGAATGGACCAGACTCTGAAAACCAATAGCTGGCTAATGTTGAGCAGTGACTGAACTAGCCAATATGAAGAATCCTATACTGAAATAATATTTCAAAAAGGGCTGGAAATTTTTTCATATGGTCTAGGGATAAATATGTTTGTAGAATAGTAGATTTATTATAGCTTATTTCTCAACTTGGAGTCTCAGTCAAAGCCCCCTGAGAAACTTCTCTGGGAAAAATTTTCTTGGCCTTCAACCCAGATCTACCAAGTCTGGGTCTGTGGTTTGGGCTTGGAAATATATAAGTTCTATAATAGATAATATTGGTGAATAACCTATGATCTAGATCAGTTCTTTCAGTGTAAATATAAGGAAACATAGAGTCAAAAAAGGTAAGTCACTTGCTGAAGGTCGCTTTATTTTTTCTTTTCATCTGAATCTACGTACAATGAATGTTGGAGAAGAAGGGCCCTGAGTGATACAGAAGGGTGCCCCTTTCTCAGAGAGATTTAAAATCTCAGTGGGAAGACAAGACTAAGACATATTAAACAACTAGAAAGCAATTCAAGACATCTTAATTTTTTTCCCCAAAGAGATCGGGGACATAGGTGAGAAATTTGGAGACCCATTACTGAAAGATAAATAGGGATACAGAGTCTTTTTTCTTTCATAATTACTGTATAATGAATCTTAGCAGACTGTGTCATACAATATTTCATGAGGAATACCAGATCTGTTACAGTACGGTGTGACTCTGAAATGAAGGTGCAATTTATAAGCTATTTACTTAGCTCATTTATAGTTTTTCATGCTTTCAATATAGTCTAGTTCAGTTTATTGCAATGAAGTCACAATTTTAATGCCACCTTATACTGACAACTCCTAATTTTGGTCATTTGGGTTGCAACTTTTTAATCATTAGTTTGTTTTTTTTTTTTTTTTTTACATTTTGAGTCTACAGTGATGATATCGATGGGACGCATTTATGTAGGGCATTAATGTTCTTTACTTTGGTTACATCCTAGAGTAATTATACTAAAAAGAAAACAAAATTAGGAAGTCATACTTTCCAGTATGTTACTTTTAAGCTGCTAAAGGTTTAAATCATACATCCAAGACTGTAATTATTTCATTGTATTATTATTTTAAAAATTCTTGAGGAACAAACTTTCAGCTGTGCATTGTGATGTTTTATCACACAACTAGTGAAAATATTTCCTTATACACCTGTTGCTCTTATAATACTCTACCCCGACAATAAATATTCCAAGTGTTCTTTGAAAAGTCCTTTACAGGCTTAACTACAGAAGACAAATAATATTCCACCTTCGTATTTAGCATTAATTAGATACAATGCAAGTGATATTAAGTTTCATATGATCCAAGAAATACTGTGTACTTAATACCCTTAGAACATATAAGACAAAGATTATACCCAATTTTCATGGATTTGGTCCAAAATGGAACAAGACTTGGTATTAAAGAAGCATAGCAGAAGACCGAAGATAGTATGTGCTATTTTTCTGAGCAAGAAAGTGTTCTCTTCTAATGGAGAGATGCATCTGCTGCAGAAAAGGAAGAAAAGGATGTTGAGTTCTCATGTATGAAAAGAACAACTGGTCACAGGAACAACTTCTCAGCTGAAAGGGATGGTTAGAACATAATTCTGAGAAACAGGTACATATAACAGTAAGTTAGCAAGGGAGAAGTCTTCTCTGAGGAAATTTTGCTTCCATTTGTAAAGTTAGGTTTTTATCCATGCTACTTATACTTCACAGGAATATATATAGTGTTCAGGAGTGTTTTGCAAACTATAAGATCTATACAAATGTTAATAAATCATTCATGCAGTTTTTCCTAGCTTAAAGTGATCCTTACCTTCTCCAAATTCATAACTGTTTTATGGTTTTTGTACCTCATTCTAGAGATTTAAGTAAAGATATAATAATAATAATAATAATAATAATAATAATATCATATCTATCGCATGCTTATGTGCCAAGAAATATTTTTATGTGATTTATCTGAAATGACTCATTTATTCCTCACAACTATCTACAAGGTGGAAAATTCATATTTGGAGATATGTTTTGCACTGTAGCTCAGAAGACAGGTTCTAGGTTGGAAATGGATAATGTTAGATCAAGTTGCAATAATAGCTAACTCCAGAGATGACATTACTGAAGAGACATGCATACCAAAGAAAACTTGTCAGCTGATCATAGAAGAGTGATAATTTTCTATTATAAGTTAGTAAAGGTATTCTTGTTGAAAAATACATAGCAAACTACTACTATATTTTTAAAATTTATTATTGTACTGGAATATAGATTTCAACTGTCCATTATCTATACCAGCTACACTAAAATGAATAAAATATGTATTGACAAATAAGTACTGGTTCACACTGAACACCTCTCTCTCTATCTCTCTCTCTGTCTCTCTCTCTCTTTCTCAGGCTCCATTGCATAAGATTAGTGCAAACATACACGGTTGTAAGTCACAGATGCTGCAACTTCCATTGAGAACCTACAATTACCTCAAGCTTGGAAATCATTAAGCTCAGTGCCCATGCTTCTTATGGAGACTTTTGGGACTAATTTCCCATGCCTCTGATCTTTGTACACTCAAGATTGAGACATTGCTTGCAAATATATTTTCCCATTGAGATGGTTGTCTCTTTAACTTGTTGATGGTTTCTTTTGCTGAGCTGAAACTTTTTAGTTTGATGCAGTCCCATTTATTTATTTTTGCTTTTACTTCCCTTGCCTTTGAGGTCAAATTCATAAATTCAAGTCTGAAGTCCTTGAGTTTTGTTCCTATGTTTATTTCTATGCTTTTATTGATTCTGGTCTTATATTCAATCCTTAATCCATTTTGCGTTAATTTTGGTGCGTGGTGATAGACGACAGTCTAGTTTCATTCTTTCACAGGTGATCTTCCAAATTTCCCAGCACCATTTATTAAAGAGGTTTTCCTTTCTCCTCTGTATATTTTTGGTGTTTTTTGTCAAAAACTATTTGTGCACATAAATATGGGTTTACTTCTGGATTTTCAATTCTGTTCCACTGGTCAGTGTGTCTGTTTTGCTGCCAATACCATGCCATTTTGATTACTGTTGCTTTGTAGTATAATTTAAAATCGGGCAGATTGACACCTCCAGTCTCGTTCTTTCTACTCAGGATTGTTTGGCGATTTGGGATCTTTTGTGCTTCCATACAGATCTGATGATTTTTTGTTCTATTTCTTTTAAAAAATGCTGATGAGATTTTGATGGAGATTGCATTCAATCTGTATAATGCTTTAGGTAATATGCTCATTTTAACTATGTTGATTCTTCCAACCCAAGAACACAGAATATCTTTCCATTTTTTTGGTATCTTCTTTAAATTCTTTTACTAGGGTATTGTAGTTTTCATTATATAGGTCCTACACAAGTTTGGTTAAGTTTATTCCTAGGTATTTTATTCTTTTTGTTGCAATTGCAAAAGGAATTATTTTTTCCAATTTTTTACTTACACTTTGTTATTAGAGTATAGGAATGCTATGGATTTTTGAACATTGATTTTGTATCCACAGACTTTATTGTACTTTCTTATTATTTATAGTAGTGTTCTTCTAGAGTTTTATGGTTTTCTTGATAGAGAATCATGTCGTCTGCAAATAGTGACAGTTTGACTTCTTCATTTCCTATTTGGATGCCTTTTATATCTTTCTCTTCCCTGATTGCACTCACTAAGCCCTCCAATATTATATTGAATAACAGTGGTGATAGTGGACAGCCTTGCCTTGTTTCTGATCTTAGAGGTAAGGTTTTTATTTTTTCACCATTAAGCATAATGTTGGCTGAAAGTTTGTCGTATACGGCCTGTATTATGTTAAGGTACTTTCCTTCTATACCGATTTTGTTAAGTGTTTTGATCATACATGGATTTTGTATATTTTTGAAGGCTTTTTATGCATCTATTGATATGATCATATAAAAGTTATTTTTAAATTTGTTTAGAAAGTGTATCACATTAATAGATTTGCATATGTTAAACCATCCCTGTGCCTCTGGGATGAAGCCCACTTCATTATGGTGTATAATCGTTGTAATATGTTTCTGCATTTGGATTGCTAGTGTCTTATTTAGTTTTTCTGCATCTGTGTTAATGAGAGATATCAGTCTGTGTTTTTCTTTTTTTGCTTTGTCTTTACCAGGTTTTAGTATCAGGATAATATTGACCTCATTAAATGAGTTGGGAAGTATTGCTTCCTTTTCAATTTTTTACGAAGAGTTTGAGGAGAATAGGAATTAAATATTCTTTGAATGTTTGGTAGAATTCACTGGTGAAGCCATCTGGTCCTAGACTTTTACTTTCTGGTAGGTTTTTGGTGATGTTTCAATTTCCATATAGCTGATGGGTCTATTTAGATTTTCCAGTTGTTCTTGATTCAGTCTAGGAAGATTGTATTTTTCTAAGTACTGGTCCATTTCTTCTAGATTATTAAATTTGGTGTCATATATTTTTCATAGTATTTTTGTATGATCCTTTCTAATTCTGTGGTGTCTGTCATAATTTCTGCCCCTTCATCCCTGATTTTGTTTATTTGTGTTTTTTTTCTCTTTTTTCATTAGTGAGTTTACTCAGGAGTTTGTCAATTTTATTAACCTTTTCAAAGAACAAGCTCTTTGTTGCATTTATTCTTCTATTGTTTTTATGTTTTTGTTATTGTTTTCAGTTACATTTATTTCTGCTCTAATTTTGATTTTTTTTCTTCTGCTTAGGCTTCATTTGTTCTTCCTTTTTTTAGTTTTTTTAAGATGAAAGATTAAGTTGTTTATTTGTGCTCATTCTTGTTTTTAAGATATGCCTGTAATGATATGAACTTTCCCTTTATGACAGCTTTTCCCTGTCCCAAAAGTTTTGTTACATTGTACTATCATTATCATGTGTTTCTATATATCTCTTGATTTTTCTTTTAACTTTTTTCTCTGACCCAGTTATTCTTCAGTAGCATATTTTTAAAATATCCATGTATTTGTTATTCTTCCTGTTTTGCACTTGATCTCTACTTTCAGAGCATTATGATCAGAGAATATAGTTGGTATAATTTAAACCCTCTTATATTTGTTAAGGCTATCTCTGTGCCCAGTATGTGGTCAATCTTTGAGAACATTTCATGTACACTAGAGAAGAATATATAAGTGGTTCTTTGGGATGGAAGGCTCTGTAAATGTCAATTATGACCATGTCGTCTAATGTGTCATTTAAGGATGTTATTTCTTCACTGATTTTCTGTTTGGATGATCTGTTCAAATCTGACAATGGGGTATTTAATTCCCCTACTACGATAGTGTTTTGGTTCGTTTCTCCCTTTAGTTCTGTTAGTAATTCTTTAACATATTTTAGGGCTCCCTGATTTGGAGCATAGATATTAAGAACTATTTGTCTTCTTGGTGTATTATTCCCTTTATAATTATGAAGTGTCCCTCAGTATCTTTCTTTACCTTTTTTATTTTGAAGTCTATTTCATCTGATATTAGTTTCGCCACCCTTGCTTTCTCTGAATGTCATTTGCTTGGAATATTATTTCCCACCCTTTACTTTGAGTCTGCATTTGTCTTCGGAGGTGAGGTGTGGCTCCTGGAGACAGCATATTGTTGGGTTTTGTTTTTTGATCCAATCTGAAACTCTGTGCCTTTATATTGGTGAGTTCAGTCCATTTACGTTTAGGGTAATTATGGAAATATGAGGTCTTCTTATAGCCATTTTATCTTTTGCTTTCTGATAGCTTGGTGTTTTAATTGCTTCCTTGTCCTTGTGTTTCTGTTTTCTTTATTTTTGTTGGATTTTTTGGGTTTTGTCTTTGGTTCTTCTTGTTTTATGTTATATACTTCAGTTCTGGATCTTTGGTGTGTGGTCACCCTTATGAATATGTAAAGGGTTGTTATATATACAGTCATCTATTTTCTTCTGTTCGTGCCTTATCTCCATTTGCCTTTGCGAATTTGGAACTTGGAATCCTTCCTTTTTCAGTCATCATTTTCTCAGTTTTTTTCCTATGTATGCTGAATGTTCATTACTATCGTGATATAACAATTCTCTTCTTTTATTTAAGCTTATAATGTCCTGTTCTTAGTAAGGGTTGCACTCCACTGATTTTCTTTGCCTAATAGTCACCGTATACCTAATTATGTATTTTTTTTATCATTTTGTTTTAGGGGAGCTGATTTCTTTCAGTATCTCCTATAGTGCAGGTCTTGGAGTGGAGAATTCCCTCAATTTTTTTTGAAAGCGTAGAAATGTTTTAATTTCTCCTTCATATCTAAAGGAGAGCTTAGCTGGATTCATTATTATAGTCCGATAATTCCTTTCACTTAATAGTTTAAATATTTGATTCTACTCCTCTCTGGCCTGTAAAATCTGTGCCAAGAAATCTGAAAATAATCTAATAGGTTTTCCTACTTTTAAGATATTTAATATCCTAAAGGCTTTCTCTACTCAAATACCTCATTTGCCTGACAGAGTTATTACAGTATCTGAGAGTACTATAATGGAGTCAGAAAGTATCTAAATAAACTCAGCTTTAATATTTGGTAGGGGCCAAAGTGATCATGCTTTTGTTTTGGCTCTAAGTTGGTAAGAGCTAGGTCCCAGGACACTATCAACAACCAAATCACAGTATATAACCCACCACCAGTATTTCCTCAGTCCATAGGATTGGGGTTTGTTTTGAACCAAAGTATGTTTTTTTCTTTTTGAATTTTTAAACATTTACTTTCTTTCTCAGACATTCATCTTTCTTAAGATTTCATCTCTTCAGGGTTTCCTGACACACTGCCTAGCTTGGACTAATGCTTTCCTTTACTGACGGGATGAATTCTGCTTTTCATCTTTCATAATATTTATTATTTAGAAAGATACCTCATAGCAATATTGGGGACCCCTCTATAACCAGTATATTACCCTTCCCCACTGTATTATTGCCTGTCACGTGTCACATCTCAAGGCTGGACCTGGTTCAATAGATTAGATCCTCTCTGATACACCACTATTAATTTTGCTCTTATGGGATTGGACTTCACAACTAAATTAGTTTCCTCATTATTTTCTACACGATTTGCACTTTCTCTATTTTTTTTTTTTTGGCATCGATATTATATATCTTGTTCCAAAAATTCCACAAATCTGTTGCTCAGGAGTGGTGAAAGTGGGCATCCTTGTCTTGTTGTATATTAGGAACCATTAAATGTTCATTAATGATGTACCTGGAACAAGTAAAGGCACACACAGAAGAAAATGACTGACTATATATATATATATATATATATATATATATATATATCCTCTACATACATATTCATAAGGGTAACCACACACCAAAGATCCAGAACTGAAGTATATAACATAAAACAAGAAGAACCAAAGATGAAACCCAAAACATCCAACAAAAATAAAGAAAACAGAAACACAAGGACAAGGAAGCAATTAAAACATCCCAAAGAACCACTTATATATTCTTCTCTAGTGTACATGAAATGTTCTCAAGGATTGACCACATACTAGGACACAGAGATAGCCTCAAAATACAAGAGGGTCGAAATTATAGCAACCATATCCTCTGATCAGAATGCTTTGAAGTTAGAAATTAGCTATAAAAAGAATGTGAGAAGAATTACAAATACATGGAAATTAAACAATACGATACTAAAGAATGACTGGGTCAAAGAAGAAAAAAAATAGAGGTCAAGAGAGATGGAGAAAAAAATGACAATAATAGTAAAATGTATCAAAACTTTTGGTAAATGGCAAATGTGGTAATAAAAGGAAAGTTCAAATCATTGGAAGCCTAAAACAAACAAACAAACAAAACACAAGAATGAGACCACAAAAATAACCCAAAGCTTCATTTTAAAAACTAGAAAAAAAGAGAACAGATGGAAGCCTAAAATCAGAAGAAAAGAAATAATCAAAATTAGAGCAGAATTAAATGAAATTTAAAACCAAAAAAATAAAAATAAAAATAAAAAAATAATAAATGCAACAGAGAGCTGGTTCTTTGAAACTTTTAATAAAATTGACAAATCCCTGGTTAGACTCATGAAAATAAAAAGAGAAAGGAAACAAATAAACAAAATCAGGGATGAAGGAGGGAAAATTATGAGACACCACAGAATTAGAAAGGATCATAAAAGAATACTATGAAAAAGTATATAACACACATTTAATGATCTAGAAGAAATGGGCAAATACTTAGAAAGATACAACCTTCCTAGAGTGAATCAATAAGAAAACCTAAATAAACTGAGCAGCAGTATGGAAATTGAAACAATCATCAAAAACCTACCAAAAAGTTAAATTCCAGAACCAGATGGCCTCACCAGTGAATTCTAGCAAACATTTAATGAAGATTTAACTCCTATTCTGCTCAAAATCTTGCAAAAACTCAAAGAGGAGATAATACTTCTCAACTCATTCTATGAGGCCAATATTACCCTGATACTAAAACCCGGGAATGATAACACAAAAAAATAAAACTACAGACCAATATCTCTCATGAACACAGAAGCAAAACTCCTAAATAAGATACTAGTGAACCAAGTACAGGAACACATTAAAAAGGTTGTATGCCATGATCAAGTGGGCTTTATCCTAGGGGCACAAGGATGGTTCAACATACACAAATCAATTAATGTAATACACTATATAAATTAAAAAAAATTACAACCATATGATCATACCAATAGATGCAAAAAAAGCCTTTGATAAAATAAAGTATCCATTCATGATCAAAACACTTAACAAAATTGGCATACAAAGAAAGTACCTTAACATAATAAAGGCCATACATGAAAAACCCTCAGCCAACATTATACTTAAAGGTGAACAACTAAAAGCCTTTCCTTTAAGATCAGGAACAAGACAAGGATGTCCACTATCACCGCTGTTATTCAATATAACATTGGAGGTCCTATCAGGTCAATCAGGCAAGAGAATGATATAAAAGGCATTCAAATAAGAAATTAAGAAGTCAAACACTATTTGTGGATCACATGTTTCCTTTTATAGAAAACATAAAGAATCTATAAGGACACTACTAGAAACAATAAACGAATACAGTAAAGTTTCTGGGTACACAATATTCCAAGGAGAAAGGAAAGCTTCTTCAATATGGTGCTGGGAAAAGTGGAAAGTCACCTGCAAAATAATGAAACTAGACTGTTGTTTATCACCACACACAAAAACTAACTCAGAATGGATTAAATACCTGACTATAAGACTTGAAACAATAAAATGCATATACAAAAACATAGGAACTAAACTCAAGGACCTTGGACTTAAAGATGATCTTATGAATTTGACCTCAAAGGCATGGGAATAAAAAAAGAAATAAATGAATAGGACTACATCAAACTAAAAAGCTTCTGCTCAGCAAAAGTCACAGTGTTGTTAAACACTAATGATGAATTGTTAGACAACGAAGTGGAAAAAAAATAATTTCTTTTGCAATTGCTACAAAAAGAATAAAATACCTAGGAATAATTTTAACAAAACACGTGAGGGCCTATATAATGAAAACTATAAGATCCTATTAAAATAAATCAAAAAAGATACAAAGAAATGGAAAAAATATTCTATGTTCTGAATTGGAGGAATAAACATAGCTAAAATGACCTTATCAACTAAAGTATTACACAGATCTAATGCAATCCCCATCAAAATCCCATTGGCATTTTTTTAAGGACATAGAACAAAAAAATCATCAGATTTGTATAGAAGCACAAAAGACCCCAAATTGCCAAAGCCTTCCTGAGAAAAAAGAATGAGACTAGAGGTATCACTCTGCCTGACTTCAAATTATACTACAAAGCAACAATAGTCGAAACGGCATGGTGTTGGAAGTAAAACAGGCATACAGACCAGTGGAACAGAATTGAGAGTTCAGAAATAAATTCATATTCATATGGTCAAGTAATTTTTGACAAAAGAGCCAGAAGCATAACATGGAGAAAGGAAAGCCTTTTCAATAAGTGGTGCTGGGAAAACTGGAAAGCAACCTGCAAAAGACTGAAACTAGATTGTTTTCTATCATGACACACACCAAAATTAACTCAAAATGGATTAAGGACCTGAGTATATGGCCTGAAACAAAATGCATAGAAGAAAACGTAGGAATAACTCAAGGACCTTGTACTTAAAGAGGATTTTATGACTTTAGCAAGGGATTTAGAATGAGACTGTATGAAACTAAAAAGCTCCTGCACAGCAAAAGAAAATATCATGAGGTAAAGAGACAATCATCCGAATGGGAAAATATATTTGCAAGCAATGCCTTTGATAAGGATCTAATATTCAAAATGTACAAGGAACTCATACAACTCAATGACAACAGCAACAACATAAAAAAACAATCCAATCAAAAACTGGACAGATGACCTGAACAGACACTTTTCCCAAGAAGACATACAAATGGCCAACAAACATTTGAAAAGATGCTCATCATCATTAGCTATTAGGGAAATGCAAGTCAAAACCACACTGAATACCATCTCACACTTGTTAGAATAGCTGTAATCAACAGAATGAGTAATAACAAGTGTTGGAGGGGATAGAGAGAAAAAGAACCTTTATACACTGCTGGTGGGACTGAAAATTCATACAGCCACTATTGAAAACAGTATGGAGGTTCCTCAAAAAAATAAGAATTGATCTACCATATGATTTAGCAATCTCTCTATTAGATATTTACCACAAATACTTGAAAACTCATATCTGAAAAAATATTTGCACAGTGATGTTCATTGCAGCGTTATTCATGGTGGCCAGAACATAGAAGCAACAGAAGTGTCCTACAACAGAAGATTGGATAAAGAAGCATTGGTAAATACATACAATGGAATAGTACACAGCCATAAGAAGATATAAAATACTGCCATTTATGACAACATGAATGTATGGACCTTGAGATAATTAGCCAGACAGAAAAAGTTGAAAACCACATGATGTCACCTATATGTGGGATATAAACCTAAAAGCAAAAAATGAGCAGGGCAAACAGAGATCGTGGACATGGACAATAAACTAGTGGTTACCAGAGATTGAGGGAGAAGAGGGAGTTAAATGGGATAAAAAAAGGGGGAAATATGTGGCGACAGAGAGAAATGTAACTATGGATGGTGAACACACAATGCAATATATATATATGCCTTACTGTTGAATTGTACAATTGAAATTTACTGGATTTCGTTAACCAGTGTAACCATAATAAACAATAATAATAAAATAATTATTTAAAAAAGTGATCTATCTTTAGTAGTTATTACCCAGGAACTGAGGAAATAACCACAAAGATAGGTCCATGGAACCTGTGGACCCACTGTCAGGTGCACTTAGGCCAGAACTCCATGTATCATCCTACCCTCCTTAAGATCCCATTCTATTCATAGAACAATGATAACGTTTCAGGTCTCCTGATATCAGTCTCAGTCCTGACACTATATCAGATAGTTTTTCCCCTTAAAATCTCTTTTGTCTGATATTAACATTGCTATATTTTTCATTTTAAAGCAATTTGCCATGTATATTTTTTCTCTTTTTCTTTGCGAAATTTTTGAGGTTCATCTCCTCATAATATATATCTGGATTTAACAATTCCAATCTGAGAGTATCTGTTATTTAATAATGAGTTTATCCCATTTACATTGCCTACCATACGACTATATTTAGACTTTTTCCTGTTTTTCATTCTGTGTTTTCTGATTTGCCAATTTTTAGGGCTTTTTTCCCTGTTCTCTATCTTTGTTAGGTTGACAATCTTTGTTAGGTTAATTGAGTTTTCTTCTTTTTTTCTCTCTCTAATTTTTCCCATTACTAATTTTGTTATATATTATTATTATTATTATTACTACTATTTTTTAAGGCCTACAGCACCTGGTCTTCCTAGGTGGTCTCCCATCCAAGTACTAATCAGGCTCAACCCTGCTTAGCTTCTGAGATCAGACAAGATTGGGCATGTTAGGGATGACATGGCTATAGACTCCATTACTACTTTTTAACTGAGCTCTGTAGAATGTCCACTTTCTGCTTATGGATTATGTCTTTGGCAGATCTCAGTGTTTTTCTGGACACTTTCAGGAATTAACAAACAGCCTAATTTCAGGTATTAAAAATCAATCTAGTTTATTATATTTTTAATCTGTGTGTGTGTGTGTGTGTGTGTGTGTGTGTGTATCTCACTCTCTCTGTCTCTCTTTTTTCTATGGTTGGGTTTGACTTATGATTAGAAGCCTGCATTGAGAAGTGGTGGTAGAGAGGAGGGTATGTGTGACTTCTTTTATTTTTCTTTACCTTCTTCTCTACCCCTTTCCCCCTGATTATTTGGCAGTCTCTAGCTCATGAAGGATGGCTGGAATTTTTAAGGGAGGTGAGGGGAAGAAAATATATTAGTTCACTCAATTGTAATTTGGCATCTAATGCCCTTACAATATGCACGTGTGTGCATGTAGGAGCAAGCATCAAAGTTGGGGAGGTACTTGAAAGTACACATATCCTCTGGAATACTTGATATATCCACCTCCACCCCTTTGTTTGAAAATCACTACTGTGTTGAGCCACACGTTTTGATAGAATGTGTCATATTCTTAGCTGATTGAGTGCAGACAGACAGATTTCAGTGTATGTGTGGATACGCTCAAACCTCTCCTATTCCAAGAAGTGGAGAGATTGAAAGCTCTCATTTTTTCCTTATGTGTTTTCTCTCCCTTTCTCTCATTTTTTATGTCTTCTCTTCCCTTCTCTCCTTTCCCCTTTCCTTCTTTCACATACATCTGGGATAGTAACACAGTATTAGAACAGTGTGCCAATCTTGGATCTGCTCTCCGATTTATTCCTAAATATCTGCTTTCTGTGTTCTGTTGCCAGGCTGTGTTTCTAAGCTGTGTTTCTCAGACTCCTGTGTCAGCTGACTTCCTGAACATATCTATCTAATTGTAGGTACTGATGGAAGTTTGGAAAGAGAGAGAAGGGAGGAGCCAGAGTATTTCTCTCCCTCTTATCTTCCTTGGTGGTATCTCTGATAGCAGCTGTTGATGTCTCTAGCTCCCATTGAACATGCTTGCTAATGTTCTAGTTTCTATCAGGTGATTTTGGCCACTGAGAGAAATCTTCAATTCCTCTCTTTGTCTTTTCATCTTAGGGGTAGTAGCTGCTTCTCATTGTTGCTAATCTTTCTAATCTATCAACTTTATATTTTCATTGGTGTGTCCCTATTTGATTTTGGCATCATCTCCAAATGGGTCTCCTTGTCTCTATTTATGCAATTCATTTAAGGTACAGTTAAATTTAATTTTTTTATTTCTAGAATTTGTTATGACCTTTGGTCATTTTTTGTCTCTATTTTGCTTTACCAGTAAAACTCATTCCATTTGTTAAACTAGCTCCAACTTTTCTTCCTTTAGGTTTCAGCTCAGATTTTTTTTTTACCTAGGACATTTTCTTTGTCTTATTTCTTCTCTTACTCTGGGTTAAGTACTTTGTTTCTATACTCCCATGTGTTATGTACTCCCCCAGTCATTAATTACATTACATCAGAATTGGATTTTTAAATATGCATCTCCCATTAGTATGTACCACAAAAGTGAGACCAATATTGGAAGCATTTAGCATTATATGCCTAGTGCTTAGCAAGAAATACAATTCAATAGGTAACTTGTCTATATACCTATTGTTAAATTAACCTACTTATTATATTCTAATGATCTTACTTGTTTGTTTTCCTGTTTCTCCAATTAAAACACAAGCCCCTTAATTGCAGGGAATTAAGTGTTAGTCCTCATGTCTACAGCATTTAGTTCTAGACCTGATAGCATAAAAGGGAACTATTCAGTGCATAGAAAATACTCGAATGATTTTGAACTAAATTTTAAATTCTAACTTTTGAAGAGAAGAAAACAGAAGTTCTCAGAGATTAAGTAAGCTGTCCAAAGTTAGAGAACTAGCTTCTAATGAGGAGGACTAGACTCCCGATTCACAGTTTATTGCTCTTCTGTATTTACCAAGTCTCTCTGACTTCAGTCATTTATTTTACACTATTAATTTTGTTCATAATTATCTTCCTTACAGATTTACATTACATAAGCTTTAGTAACAATGAGTTATAAAATTAAATATATTGTCCTTTATTTTTTAAAAGAATGAAATACCTAGCAATAATTACACTCATAGATAATTACCTAAAAGAAATGAAAATATGTCTCTACACAAAACCTGTTCAAGAATATTCATAGCAGCCTTTTTCACAACAGCCCAAACTAGTAACAAACCAAATGTTCATCAACATAAGAAGGGATAAACAAATCGTAATATATTTATACAACGGAATACTGCTTAGCAATAAAAAAAATGAACTACTAATACATGTAACAATATGGATAATTCCTATAGATACTATACTGATAAAAAAAAAGAAGCCAAGACACACAAGAGTGCATACTGTACGATTCAATATATTTGAAGTTTAAAAACAGGCAAAATTGATGTATGTTGGGAAAAAAATGGCAGTTGTCTGTGTGTTAAGGTAAGGATAAGCTAAAAAGGAATACAAGACAAGGCTCTATATCTTCCTTTAGGTGGTATTTACAAACGTGTATATAAATTGCCACAACTCATCAAGTTGAATATTTGAGAACAGTGCATTTTATTATCTGTAAATTATACTTCAATGAAAAAGAAGAAAAAATGAAGAGACAATTTTTTTTCATGGAAGAACTCCCATAAATCTTAAAATCTCATTATATGCCTCTTACATAAAAGGTTAGACCTAGATAATGAGATATACCAATATTGAATATTCCATGACTAATGTAATCACCCCAGAATTTGGTCTAATGGAAACCTGAAAAATAATTACTGAGAATAGTAGTTAGTGTCAAATTAGAGGTCTCTTGATCTAAAATTAAAGTGAATAGCTAAATATTAAGAATAAGATCATGGTAAATGAAATTGCAAATAGAGAAGTTTACAAGGAACTTAAATTTTAAGTTGTTATGTTTTTAAGCCATGCCTCATTCTTTTAAAATTAAATTTATTTTCAAGAAGACTTTTTGTTGACCTATCAAAAGGATATGCATTGGTATATCTGTGTCTCCAAATTATTCCTTTTTGTTGAAAAATGGGTCATTGATTTATCATTAGTTGTTAGGTTAGATGTTGTTTAGGCAGCTTAGAAAAAAGTGGGTCATCAATTTATCTAATAGCTAGGGCTCCCATATTTTAATAACCCATGTTCTCTATGAATAGTCAAACACGTTAACAGTCAGACATTTTGTTTTTTGAAATACTTATTAACTTTTTTATGCAATGTGGATGCTTGTCATTGAAAATTCAGGGGAAGAAATCACATGGATATTACACAAAGACTTTTCTTTATTTTAGATGATTGGCTCTATTCTCTCTTTGAAACTGATAACATACTTGCATTCTTCCCTGATTGCCATAGATAAAATAATATATAAGTATCAAATGTTTGGTGCTATTCGATTTGGTTATCTATCTACCAAGATGTGCTCTTAAGATTTTGAAAAGGAAACAACAGAAAAGAAGAAGCCAGACTTAACTTTATGCCTAATTTTAGGATAGTAAAAATGAAAAGGGCATGATGATAGAAAGAATATGCAATTACTCTGGAGGCTAGCCCCTTTAGTGAAATCTTACTAAGTTTATTAGCAACCAATACATGTTGATCATGGTGAAACCTAAGTAATTTGATTAACAAATAAAATAGGCATAATTTGAGTGGGTTGGAAGTGAGAGTAGAAGAGCCTTGTAGTTTTTAGAAGCCCTCTCAAAAAATATGATATGGAAGATAGGAATTATGGTAAAAAAATAGTACTAGTGCCCCGCTCTTAACTACTAGGCCACTTATACAGAATAAAGAAAAAAAAATTAAAAATCAGGTTATTTAAGTTTGTCAAACCCATTCCCATTTCTCTATGAAAACAGGAACTGGTGCTAGGGTTTTCCTCCAAAAGGCAGCTTGAAATTGGAATTTTAACTAGGATTCTTGTACACAGAGACCTTAATAATCCCTGGAGACTGAGGGATTTTATCTAAATAGCTTTCCATATTTATTGGGAATTGAAGTAGTCTTGTAGTAAGAAAATGTATTGTCAAGTAGCCAGAATTCAGTTCCCAGTGGTTTTCCTCTGTTGATAGTTAAGACTGGGGGTAAAATCCTTTTCTTGTTTTAAATAAATTTATTTAAGTTAGTTTCAAGTATACAGTACATTGGTTAGACATCTATAATGTTCATAAAATGGTCCTCTAAATTGCTCCCTCCCTCCCCCGGCCCTCATATTAATAGCCATCATATTAATGCTAACTGCATTACCTCTGCCATGCTTACTGTGCCCAACTATCAACTATTAATATGTACTTCTTTAACCCTTCACCCCATTCTCCCAGCCTTCCAAACACCTCCCCTGTGCCCATCCTAGAGGTTATTATGCTGAGTGAAATAAGTCAGAGAAAGATAAATACCATATGATTTCACTTACAAGCAGTATTTAAGGAACAAAAAGAACAAACTAATCAAAAGCAGACTCACAAATATCAAATCCTTTTCTATATCAATCAATAAATTTGTTCCAGCTTGCTATCTTTGCTGGTTCCAGCTCTAATCTCATTCCAAGGCATAATAGACTATCATTTCTCTTCAGGGACTCCAGGGAGCTCCTGGAGTTCCCACTGATCCATTACGTGTTAGCCAGAAGATCTAAGAGTCAGGAACAGCAAATACATTAGTGAGCAGCTGCAACTGGGGAGGTGTTAAGTATTTTAGCAAGCACAGCTGGAAGAGGTTGTAATTGCCCATGATCTGGAGCTTCTGTTTCCTCTGCTGCTTGGGCAACTCTGCTCCCAACTTCTGGGAGCCTCTGGGGATAGCATGCAGCGCTACCTGAACTTGAGGGTGGACCATGGTAGCTGGGGACATGAAGGAACATAGGATAATGGCTCAATGGTGTCTGCTTGTACACTCCTCTGCTCCCTGGGTTACCAATATGTGTAGGTTCCTTTTAAGATCAAGCTCTGGATTATGTTAGACTCTCTCGCAAAGACACGTAAGTGAAGAATTTTCCAAGGCTCTCCCACAGGGTTGTCTACAATGGTAGGGACTCTCAGGCCTTTTCCAGATGTTAAGATGCTTAACAAAAAAGCACCTATTTCTTACTAGACCAGAGAGAGGCAAGCTGGAATATTTGCCTCCTGCTCTCTGCCAAAATGGCATTTTTTTTCATAGCTCAAGCCCCCTTGTAGTGACTATGTTCAAATATTGGTGGTCTTCCAGCAGATGGTGGCAGGAACCAAAAACAATGTTAGGAAAACATGGAAGAATTTGCAGAAACTTGTAATTTAAAATTAATTTATTCTAAAATAAATTATGTTTAGCATTCCAAAGTTTTATTTACATGATTTTCTGGATACCAAAATTTTACCACTTAAGAATGTGACATTTAATGATGACACACACAAAATTCGTAGATTCATAACATGATCGATTGTTAGAGATGGAAAAACCCTTAGAGATTATACTCATCCAATTCCCTCATTTTTTTGGTGGGGAGCAGTACATGTCCACTTATTTTTTTAAAGTTAATTAATTAATTATTTTTATGGTGACATTGGTCAATGAAATCTGGTATGTTTCAGTTGTACATTTTAACAGTAAGGTATATATATATATACATATATATATATTTACATTTATATATATCAATATATATATATATTTACATTCTGTATTTACCTTCCATAGTTAGATTTCTTTCTGTCACCACATATTTGAAACATTTTACCCATCTACTTCCCCTCCCTTCTCCTGCCTACCCTCTGGTAACCACTAGTCTATTGTCCATGTCCATGAGTCTTTGTTTCTTTGTCCTGTTCATTTGTTGCTTTTAGGTTTATATTATACATATAAGTAATATCATGTGATTTTCAACTTTTTCTGTCTGGCTTATTTCGCTTAGCATGATTATCTCAAGGTCCATCCATGTTGTCACAAATACCAGTATTTCATCTTTCTTATAGCTGAGTAATATTCCATTGTATATATGTACCACTGCTTCTTCACACAATCATCTATTGTAGGACAGTTCGGTTGCTTCCATGTCCTGGTCACAGTAAATAATGCTGCTATGAACATCGGTGTGTAAATATCTTTTTAGATATGTGTTTTGAAGTCTTTTGAGTAAGTACCCTGTACGGGGATTGCTGGATAATATGATATATCAAATCTTAGTTTTTTGAGAAACCTCCATACTGTTTTCCATAGTGGCTGTACAAATTTGCAGTCCCACCAGCAGTGTATGAGGGTTCCTTGTTCTCTGCATCCTCTCCAACATTTGTTATTACTTGTCCTGTTGCTTATAGCTATTCTAACAGGTGTGAGATGGTATCTCATTGTGGTTTTGATTTGCATTTCCCTAATAGCTATCGATGTTGAGCATCTTTTCACAGCTTTATTGGGCATTTGTATGTCTTCGGGTCCTCTGCCCGTTTTTTGATTGGATCATTTGTTTTCTTGCTATTGAGTTGTATGAGTTCTTTGTATATTTTGGATATTAGATCCTTATCAGAGGCATTGCTTGTAAATATTTTTTTGATTAGGGTGGTTGAGTCTTTACCTTGTCGACGGTTTCTTTTGCTGTGCAGAAGCTTTTTAGTTTGATGTGGTTCCATTCAGTTATTTTTGCTTTTACTTGTAATATCTTTGAAGTCAAATTCATAAAATCCTTTTTAAGTCCAAGGTCCTTGAGTTTACTTCTGATGTTTTCTTCTATGCATTTTATTATTTCAGGTCTTATATTTAGGTCCTTAATCCATTTTGAGTTAATTTTTAGTGTGTGGTGATAGACAATAGTCTAGTTTCATTCTTTCACAGGTGGCCAGTTTTTCCAGCACTATTTATTGAAAAGGCATTTCTTTCTTCATTTTATGTTTTTGGCATTTTTGTCAAAAATTATTTGCCTATATAAATATGAGTTTACTTCTGGACTCTCGATTCTGTTTCACTGGTCTGTGTATCTCTTTTTCTGCCAATACCATGGTTGCTTTGTAGTATAATTTGAAGTCAGGCAGAGCTTGGCCTCCAGCCTCTTTCTTTTTTCTCAGGAAGGCTTTCTGCCGGACGCCAGCTCCAGCCAATTTCAGGGCCGAGGGAAACGTGGAGCCGGCGAAGGAAAAATGACAAGCAGAGAGCCTTGATGCAAGTCAGTTTTATTTTTTATCACCCTGAAATGTAGAGGTACAGGGTTTTTAAGCCCCAAATCCCATTGTTCATTCTGTCTAAACACAAAGGTCTATTTTTCCTCTATTCACTATCTGTCAACTAACGGGTTGGGTGTGCAAGCGAGGGTACAGAAGCAGAAAGCTTGTTTCGATTGTTATGTTCCTATAAACAGGCCTATGTTCCTATAGCAATAGTTAAACAGTAATTTCCAGTAAGAATCATTATTTCAGCCACTATGTTCCCCGCGCCCCCCGACCTTTGCGGGCATGACAGCAGCCTTCCACGTAAGCACTGACATAGACAATACAGAGGAAAACAACAAGCACAGATGACTCTACCATTGCTTGCTTGCAAGGGATGCTTCACTCTGGCTGCGGCTGTGTGAAACAGCTTGAGGTCTGTGGCCTGCGGCAGCTTTCGCAATTCGGGATCTTTTGTGCTGCCATACACATTTGATGATATTTGTTCTATTTTTTTTAAATGCTGATGAGATTTTTGATGGGGATTTCATTAAATCCAAATAATATTTTAAGTAATAAGGTCATTTTAAATACATTGATTCTTCCAATCCAAGAATATAGAATATCTTGCCATTTCTTTATATCATCTTCATTACTTTAACAGTGTCTTATAGTTTTCATTATATAGGTCCTTCACATGTTTCATTAGATTTACTCTTAGGTATTTTATTCTTTTTCTTGCAATTGCAAAAGGAGTATTTTTTTTCCATATCTTTTTCTAACATTTCGTTATTAAAGTATAGGAATGCTATGGATTTTTGAACACTGATTTTGTATTCTGAAACTTACCGTATTTGCTTATTGTTTCTAGTAGTGTTCTTGTGGAGTCTTTAGGGTTTTCTATATCGAGAATCATATCATCTGCAAATATTAACAGTTTAACTTCTTTCTTTTCTACTTGGATAGCTTTTATATCTTTCTGTTGCCTGATTGCACTCACAAGGACATCAAATGTTATATTGAAAAATAGTGGTGATTGTGGACAGCCTTACCTTGTTCCTGATCTTAGAGTGAAGGTTTTTATTTTTTCACCATTAAGTATAATGTTGGCTGAGGATTTGTCATATATGACTTTTATTATGCTAAGGTACTTTCCTTCTATATCAATTTTGTGAAATGTTTTGATCATAAATGGACACTGTATCTTGTAGGCTTTTTCTTCATTTATTGATATCATCATAGAATTCTTATTTTTTAATTGTTTATGTGATTTATTGCATTAATCGATTTGCGTATGTTGAACCATCCCTGTGCCCCTGGGATGAAGCCCAGTTGATCATTGTGTATAATCTTTTCAATATGCTGCTGTATATGGTTCTCAAGTATCTTATTTAGGATTTTTGCCTCTGTGTTCATGAGAGATATTGGTCTGTAGTTTTCTTTTTCTATGTGTTGTCTTTATCAGATTTTGGTATCAGGGTAATATTGGCCTCATTAAATGAGTTAGGAAATATTGCCTCCTCTTTGACTTTTTGGAAGAGTTTGAGGAGAATAGATATTGAATCTTGGAATGTTTGGTAGAATTCATTGGTGAAGCCATCTGATCTTGGACTTTTACTTTTTGGTAGTTTTTTTGATGGCTGTTTCAATTTCCATACTGCCAATCAGTATATTTAGAGTTTCCAGTTCTTGATTCGGTCTAGGAAGGTTGTATCCTTCTCAGTACTGGTCCATTTCTTCTATGTCATTAAATTTCTGTTATATACTTTTTCGTAGGATTCTTATATGATCCTTTGTATTTCTATGGCTTCTGTCATAATTTACTCTCTTTTATCATTGATTTTATTTATTTGCATCCATTCTCTTTTTTTCTTTACTGAGGTTAGCCAGGGGTTTGCCAATTTTATTAACCTTCTCAAAAAACCAGCTCTTTTTTGTACTTTTTTTATATTGTTTTATTTTGTTTTATTTTCAATTTTATTTAACTCAACTCTAATGTTGACTATTTCTTCCTTCTCCTAACATGAGGCTTCATTTGTTCTTCCTTTTCTAGTTTTTCAAGATGAAGCATTAGGTTTATTTGAGCTACTTCTTGTTTTTTAAAGTAGGCCTGTAATGATATGAATTTTCTTCTTATGACTGCTTTTGCCATGTCCCAAAAGTTCTGATATGTTGTTCTAACATTATAATTCATTTCTATGTATCTCTTGATCACTTTTTATATCTTCTCTGACCCAGTTATCCTTCAGTTGCATGTTGTTTAAACTCCACGTATTTGTGGTCTTTCCTGCTTTCTTTTTGCAGTTGATCTCTAGCTTCAAAACATTATGATCAGAGAATATATTTGGTATGATTTCAACCCTCTAATGTTTGTTGAGGCCTCTTTGTGTCCTAGTATGTGGTCAATCCTGAGAATGTTTCATGTGAACTAGAGAAGAATATACAAGCTGCTGTTTTGGGATGAAAGTCTCTGTAAATGTCGATTATATTCAGTTCGTCTAATGTGTTATGTAAAAATGTCATTTCCTTATTGATTTTCTGTTTGGATGATCTGTTTATATCCAACAGTGGAGTATTTATGTCCCCTACTACAATAGTGTTTGGGTCTGTTTCTTCCTTTAAGTCTGTTAGTAATTCCTTTACATATTTTGGGGCTACCTGATTATGAGCATATATATTAATAAGTATTATGTCTTCTTGGTGCATGATTCCCTTTATCATTATAAAATATCCCTCAGTATCTTTCTTTATCTTTTTTATTTTGAAGTCTATTTGGTCTGATATTATTACCACTACTCCTACTTTTCTCTGAATGTCATTTGCTTGAAATATCATATTCCACCCTTTCCCTTTGAGTCTCTGTGTCTTTGGAACTGTTATGTGTCTCTGGAAGTCAGAATATGGTTGGGTTTTGTTTTTTCATCCTAACTCTATGCTTTATCATTGGTGAGTTCAGTCCATTTACATTTAGGGCAATTTTGAAAAATGAGTTTTTCTTGTAGCCATTTTATATTTTGCTTTCTGTTAGCTCAGCGTTTCTATTGCTTCCTTGTGTTTGTCTCTTTTTTGTATTGTGGTTTTTCCCTTTGGCTTTTCTTGTTTTATGTTATATACTTCAACTCTGAGTCTTTGGCATGTGGTTACCATTATGAATATGCATAGAATAGTTATCTATCTATCTATTTATCTATCTATATATAGTTGTCTCTTTACTTCTTCTATTCATGCCTTGTCTCCATTCCCCTTTGCAAATTAGGTCTTTACATCCTCCCCTTTCAGTCATTATTGTCTCACTTTGTCGCTATGTATGCTGAATGTTCATTACTATCTTGCTATAGCAAATCTCTTCTTATTGTTTAATCTTATAATGCCCTATTCGTAGTAAGGGTCGCACTCCTCTGCTTCTATCATCTGCCAGTCCTCTTCTTTCTAATTATGTGTATGTATGTATATATATGTGTATATATATATATATATATGTATACACACACACACACACACACATATATGTATATTTTATCTTTTTTCTTTAGGTGAGCTGAGGCTTTTCAGCATTTTTGTAATGCAGGTCTCATAGTGGAGAATTCTCTCAATTCTTATATTTCCAGAAAGGTCTTTATCTTTGTCATATCTAAAGGAGTGCTTAGCTGGATACATTATTCTTGGATGGTAGTTTCTTTCTTTTCTTTTTTCTTTTCTTTTCTTTTTTTTTAAAAAATAGTTTACATATTTGAATCCACTGCTTTCTGGCTTGTAAAATTTGTGATGAGAAGTCCAACGATAATCTAATGGGTTTTTCTTTATAGGTTACTGTCTTCTTTTCCCTTCACACCTTGAAAATTCTTTGTCATTGATTTTTGATAATTTAAATGCAATGTGTCTTGGAGAATGCCTTTTTCGGTTGAGATAATTGGGTGTTCTGTTGACTTCTTGAATTCCAAGCTCCAGCTCATTCTTTAGATTTGGGAAGTTCTTGTCAACTGTTTGAAAATGCTTTTTAATCTCTGCTCCTTTTCCTCCCCTTCAAACATGCCCATTATTTTTGTTTCTTCTTCTGATGGTGTCAGCTAGTTCTTGTATTTCTCTTTCATTACTTTTTATTCTTCAGTTTCTCTCTTCTTCTTTGTGGTTTATTTCTAGGTTTCTGTCTTCGATATCACTGATCCTTTCCTCCATTTGGTTGACTCTATTTCCCAAGCTTGCTATTTCATTTTTCATCTCCTGCAGTGTGTTTTTCATCTCCAGAAGTTCTATTTGTTTCTTTTTGAAGGTTTCAATGTCCTTGCTAAAGAACTCATTCTACTCATCTGGTTGTTTTTTCAATCTCAGAAATTTTTGATGTGAATTGTCTTGGATCTCATTGAATTTTTTTTTTCAGAAGTAACATGTTGGATTCTTTGTCATTTAAGTAACATATTTCTATGTCCGTAAGCTTATTTTCCGGAGATTTTTCTCTTTCTTTCTGAGATGCTTTGCCACTTTGGCTGTTCGTGGTGTTTAATGGACTATTTCACCACCTGGACACTAATGGAAATGTACTCTGCTTTTTTTTCCAGAAATAAGATTTATTATATAAAGATCTCTCTTTAGTCTCTTGCAAAGAAGGCATTTTTCTTTTGGTTTCCAATAGGTGGCATCTAAGCCTCTTGGATCTCTGCTTTATCTAAAGTCTTAATAATGCCTTTTTTCATTATAGATATTCAATCACACTTGCTACCCTCAGTCTCACTTCTTGTTACTGTTAGCAGCAGTTTCAGTAATGTTGCTCAGATTCCCCTGGGGCTTTGAGGTGTTAGGTCTCAGAGGATATGGGGAGAGGGGCCTTCTGGTTTGGGGATGGGGGCTGCAGCTCAGCCTCCTATTTTACAGCCACAGCTGGTAATAATCAACGTTGTTTCTCTGCCATCCCCGCTTCTGTACCGTCCCCACTTCTTTGCTCTATGCCCTGAACCCTGGACACTGTTGTGGGCTGCATGGAGCTTACAGCTCTGTTAGGCAAAGCTGTTCAGCAAAACCTGCTGCACCTTAACCCCTCTGCCTCCTCCTGCAGGGACCTCCATCTGTGAGAGTCAGCTTCTTTGTTTTACCCAGTCTACTACCTACAGTTCTGACCTATGATAGCTCTTATGCACAGATCCCATGCTCAGACGTGCTAGGGTGTTGGTTGGGTGTTTTTTGTTGAGTTTTAAATGTTCAGCTTATTGTTATTTCAAGGGGAGAGATCTGGGGACGTCACTCCCAATTTTCTCATTTTATTTATAGGAAATCTGAGGTCCAGGAAGAGATGATGCTTTGTGAAATATATAAACTAGAATTAGAATGCTGTTCTTATGCCTCTTTGATTAGAAGTGCATGCTGTCTTGTTTGAGTATAATTAACACTTGTGGACAGTTAAGGTTCTTTTAAGTTATTTTTGCAGTACTAGCCACGTTGATTGCAACAAATGTTAATGTCAAGGTCGCACAGCAAGCAGAATGTCTCAGTAGTTCATCCATCTCCATTTGTTTAAGTAGGACTTTATTGAGCTATCACTGACAATTTTTTTTGCCATAACCTTAGTAAGAGAATGTAAATTCAAAAACAAACAAACAAACAAACAAAACCCCCTTTTATGTTAGCAATCATTTAGCAAAGCTTTTTGAATGCATTTTATGGGTGATACATTGTATCGGGTCTGTTACATCGCTGAATAAAATTCCATCTTTCTCATGAGGAGCTTTCATGTTATTTCAATGCCTAGAAGAAAGAAATGGTTCTGGATAGTATAAAGAGGGTAAGAGCATGTTGAAGTGGAAAAAGAAAGATTACTTTGAGCTATTTAATATTTGTAAAAATTTAGGATCCAGTGTTTGGAACATAGGCAATCAGTAAGTATGGGTTGTATGAGTAAAGTACTTCTTTGTGCCTTATTTGCATCATTTCTAAAATGGGAATAAGAATATTTACATTGTTCTGTTGTGATGAGGGAATAAAATAGGGGAACATATATGTGCAAGAACTTTCGAAGTTATTGACAAAGTCTAATTTTGAAGCTAATTGGCTTTCTTTTCTAAAAAAAATGTATTTATTTATTCAATAAATATCTTTTGAGCTATTTCTGTGTTCCAGTGGTGTCCTAGAGGATAAATGTAAAAACTAGCCTTTAATTTTTGAGAAACTTATAGTCAAATTAATTAACAGACCTGTTATAAAAGGATTTTAGCAGTGTATTTATTGGTGAAGACTGAAGATTAGTTCAAATGACCTTAGGTTCTTTCTATAGCAGAGAGAGTTGATGATAATTAGGATCATTATCTATAGACTTTGTGCAAGCTAGAGCATGATGATGTGGCATATAATGTAGAGCAAACGTAAAAGAATACAGGATAAACCACAGAATTGCTGCCCTGTGGGCTGCTAGAAGTGGCTGCATTTTCTTCAGGGAATAAAGGACTCATTATTCTATGAGGACAAAAAAGTTTTAAATTGGGATTGTATTTTGATAATCCAGTGGTCTGAATTAATGTAAGCCCAGGTCTGTCAATCAGACCAAGTGACAGTTTGAGATAATTATAGAAACATTAGGCTGGGAGTCAGGAGACCTGGCTGGGTTGTCATTCCATCTCTGTCACATACTTAATGTATAACCATGAAAAGTCACCATTTTGTAGCCTCAATTTCCTTATAAATAATTATGATTCCTTATCAATGAAGAATTAGTTATGATTACTATAGTCTTTTGCACTTCTTATTCAAATGAGACATTTGAATTATGGTTCTCAGCTCTATATTTTTTTAAGCTTCTGGTGTCTATCACTATGATGACGAGAAGAGTAAAAGAATATTGCCAGCTAATAAATGCAATGTTTCTATTTTAAAATATGTGCCCACATTTGAAAATGATTCAGTGGACACATGAATAATTTTGTTAACTGTGAATGCTTTTATTCTATTAGTAAATAGTTTTCATTATAAAGAAAAATGCCTTCATTCATGACTCTGCATCTTTATTAATTCATTATTAAAATGGAAAATGTGAAAAGACTGAGAAGCTATTTTCTTGAAATCATGAGCCTTGACAAGAAGGTTGATATATAGAGATGATCGATAATGAAGATATTATAATACTCTATTTTTTTCTCTTTTGCAAGATTTCACCTCTATAGTAAGATGCCCACAGTTGTACCTGAAAGCTGCCTCTTGATATTTGTAGGTCTCATTATGGGAGGACTAATTTACAGTTTAAATGACAAATATCCACCAGTCATGGATAGTGATTTATTTTTTCTATATTTACTTCCACCAATAGTCCTTGATGCAGAATATTTTATGCCCAGTCAGCCATTTTTTGAAAACGTGGGGGCCATTTTATTGTATGCTGTCTTTGGAACCATGTGGAATGCGTTTGGGATAAGCCTTTCCCTCTATGGCAAATGTCAAGTGAAATACTTCAAATTCAAGATGTGTCATTACTCCATAACCTCTGGTTTTGTAGTTTGATTGCTGCAGTAAACCCTGTGTCTGTACTCTCTGTATTTGAAGAAATTCATGTGAATGAAAAGCTTCATCTTTTGGTGTTTGGAAAATTCTTAATGATGCTGATATAAACTTTATAAGTATTGCCTTAGGTTCCCTTATGCTCACTCTCGAATTTAAATAATAGTTGAATTTTGGTTTAGGCCATAATTAAGCAATTTAGTCATAGGAATAAGATTATAAATTGAGCAAATATGATTTACTGGCCATTAATATGTTTTTAAAAATGTCAGTGCTTCCTTGGTACTATATTAATCTTCCAACACTCTATTAAGCAAAAACTGGGCTAAACCTTCTGGAGGCCACAGTCTTCCCAGTCATATCAGATAAGAATATCTTAGCTGTGAAGTATATCTTCACAGCCTATCATATAATTTTCAAGTAGAATCATGCATAGTTTAACATAGATCTGTAGAAATATCTGCTGATATAAGGAAGCTTTCTAGTAACTCATGTTAGAAAGAAATGAGCTGGAGGACCTCAAAGTTGAGAAACTTCAAATTAGAAGGACGCATAGGTCATAATTTGAAAATTTTCTGATTGACACATTCACTTTTTTTTTTGTATACAAGTGCTCTATAAGCTGTTTAAATTTTCCTGTGAAATGCCATTTATCAAACCAGTAGGTATTTTTCCTGGGATAAGAAGTTATTTTTTGGTTAGAATAGGAGGCATTTTCAATGGGCTCCTGTCTGGCACAGTCACTGCTTTTACCATGCACTTTATGAAAACCATCCGGGTCATTGAACCTCTCTTTGTCTTCTTATATAGTTACCTCTCTTACCTGACAGCTGAAATGTTCCATTTCTCAGGGATTGTGGCGTAAGTATCTGGACAAGTCTTTGATTTAGAGGTTTTTTTGTTTGTTTGTTTGTTTGTTTGTTTGTTTTTTTTTTTTTTTTTTTTTTTTTTTAGGAATTGAATTTGTTTTTCCACTAGAAATCTAAGAAATTACATCTCCTAGATATGGGAGGAGGACCTTACCTTTATATATATATTTTTATTTTAGGATTCCCTGTTACTTCTAATGGAGTCATTTAGTCATAGCACTGCAAGTGTTATTGTGACCAACCTTATGGGCTCCCTGTAGAGATTAAATGTCTATAACCCAACTATCTTGCTTGTGTTGGGTGTGGGAGTCAGTATGACTCCTTAATTGAAATAGGAAAATGCTGAGAAGTTGGCATAGGGCTACCTAGGGCAGTTCTTTACTTTTACAGTAGAGAATCATTCTCCTACCAAATTAATATATCTGAGTGAAATAGGGTCATAAGATAGCACATCATATAAATGAGCTTGACATGAGTTCTTCATGTATAGAGAACTTTCCCCCATAACAATTAAGTATTTTTATGACTTCTTTGTAACTCATATGCTGTTTTTTCATGATCCACCACTGACATTTAATTAATGATGATAATACCTCATATCTAATAACAAGCTCATAAGTCTAAATGCCCACATTGAAGCTAAATAGTACTCATATCTACATGCTTTTGTATTAGAATTTAGACAGACCATCCTCCTTTATGTTTTTAAAATAAATAATTACATGCATTTTTCAAGTGTCACAGGTTTTCGGAAACTTATAAAGAAAAAAATGATTTTCTAAAACATTTAAAAAATTTTTTAATTGACATATGAATATTATTTTCAGGTGTTCAACATATAATTTGACATTGATATTTCTTAAGATGTGATCACCACAATAACTTTAGTAACCATATGTAACCCTATGAAGTTATAACAATATTGACTATTTTCCCTATGCAGTGAAATACATACCCATGACTTATTTTTTTTTTATAACTGGAAGTTTCCACCTCTAATTCATGTTTAGCTTTTCCACCTAGCTCCCCACCCCCTCACTCTGTTAACCATCAGTTTGTTCCCTGTATTTCTGAGCCTGTTTCTGTTTTTTTTTATTTCTTCATTTGTTTAATATTTTTTTTAGATTCCACATGTAAGTGAAATCATATGTTATCTGTCTTTCTCTGTCTGGTATATTTCAGTTAGCATAATACTCTATAGGTCCTTCATGTTGTCACAAATGGCAATGCCTTATTATGTTCTATGTCTGAATAATAGTCCATTTCATATGTACATATACCACTTCTTCATCTATTCATCTTTCAGGGAATGCCTAGGTTACTTCCATATTTTGGCTATTGTTAATAATGCTTCCATGAAATAGGGGTATGTGTATCTTTTTGAAGTAGTATTTTTGTTTTCTTTGGATAAATGCACAGAAATGGAATTGCTGAGTCATATGGTAGATCTACATTAAGTTTTTTGAGGACTCTCCATACAGTTTTCCATAGTGGCTGCACCAATTTACAATCCCACCAACAGTACATGAAGATTCCCAACAACAGTGCACAAGGGTTCCCTTTTTTCCACATTCTTGTCAACACATGTTATTTGTTGACTTTTTGATAATAACCATTCTGACTGCTGTGAGGTGGTATTTCATTGTGGTCTCGATTTGCAATTCCCTGATAATTAGTGATGTTGAGCATCTTTTCATACGTCTGTTGGCCATCTGTGTGTATTCTTTTGAGAAATGTCTGTTCATGTCCTGTGCTCATTTTTAAACTGAATTGTTTGTTTTTTAGATGTTCAATTGCGTGAGTTCTTTATATATTTAAATAATAAAACTTTATCAGATATATCACTTGTAAATATCTTCTCCTATTCAGTAGGTTTTCTTTTCATTTTGTTGATGGTTTCCTTAACTATACAAAGCTTTTTAAATTTGTTAAAGTTCCATTTTTCTTTTGCTTTCATTGCCTGTGCCTAAGTAGACTTAAAATCCAGAAAAAATATTGCTAAGATTCATCAAAGAGTTTTCTGCCTGTTTTCTTCTAATATTTTTGTGATTTTACATTTAAACGTGGTTTTACATTTCATGGGGCCTACATTTAAATTGTTAATTGATTTTCAGTTTATTCTTGTATATGTTTTAACAAATATTTAAAAAGATGCTCAGTATCAAAAGTATTAGGGAAATGCAAATCAAAACCACAATAAGAAACTATCTTACACCTGTTAGAATAGCTATAATCAATAGGACAATTAATAACAAATGTTGGAGAAGATGTGGAGAAAAAGGAAACCTCATACACCACTGGTGAGACTGCAAATTAGTACAGTCATGATGAAAGACAGAATGGAAGTTCCTCAAAAAACTAAGAATTGTTCTACCATATTATCCAGCAATCCTTCTACTGAGTATTTACCCCAAAGACTTGAAAACCCATACCCCAAAAGATATTTGCACACCAAAGTTCACAGCAGCATTATTCACAGTGGCCAGGACGTGGAAGCAACCGAAGTGTCCTACAATAGATGACTGTGTAAAGAAGCTGTGGTACCTATATACAATAGAATATTATTCGGCCATGAGAAGAGATGAAATACTGGTATTTGCAACAACATGGCTAGACCTCGAGATAATCATGCTAAGCAAAATAAGCCAGACAAAAAAAGGTGAAAATCACATGATATCACTTATACATGTGATATAAACCTAAAAGCAACAAAAGAACAGGACAAAGAAACAGGGACTCATGGACATGGACTATAGAATAGGGGTTACCAGAGGGTAGGAGGTGAGAAGAGGGGAGAGGTAGATTGGGTAAAGGGAGTCAAATATGTGGTGACAGAAAAATCACATATATACATATGCCTTACTGTTAAAGTGTACAGGTGAAACTTATTGGATTCGTTAACCAATGTCACCATAAAAAATAAATTAAAAAAAGAAAGTGATTAGGTTTTATTTTTTGCATGTATATTTCCAGTTTATCCAACACCATTTATTGAACAAACTGTCTTTTCTCCATTGTATATCTTTGCTTACTTTTTCATAGATTAATTGAGCATATAAGTGTAAGTTAATTTCTGGGCTTTCTATTCTGTTCCATTGATCTATGTATCTGGTTTTTTTTTCTGCCAGTAACATACTTTTTAATTACTATAGCTTTTTAGTATAGTTTGAAATCAGAGTGTAATACCTCCAGCTATGTTCGTCTTTGTCAAGATTCCTTTGGCCATTTGGAGTCTTTTGTGATTTTATATAAATTTTAGAATTCTTTGTTCTAGTTTTGTGAAAAACACCAGTGATATTTTGATTAGCGCTTGCATTGAATCTGTAAATTGCTTTAGGTATTGCGAACACTTTTTTATTATTATTATGATTGCAAATTTTTATACATATAACAGATGATCGTGATAGTTTTCTGTAGGGATGGTTTCCGGAGACTTATTTTGTTCCTTTGAATGGGGGCCATGATTTTGTTTCTTTGTATGCCTTGGTGTTGTTGTTGTTGTTGTTGTTGTTGTTGTTGTTGTTGTTGTTGAAACTTGGTCATTTGAAAAAGCAGCCACCTCTCCAAGTCTGCAGACTGATTCCATGCAGGGGAAGACCTTAACCAATTATCAGGGCATGTACTGAGCCCAGGATTAGCCCAGAATTAGGGCTTAAGGTCTTTTTAGTCCTTTTCTGGCTGTGCACTTTCTCTGGGCCTGTGTCTGTACTTTTTTCCAATTCCTTAGTATACACAGGAATTTTATTTATTTATTTATTTTAATGTCTTAATTTTCTTAAAAGATTCATCCCTGCTTCTGCTTAGGGTCTTAGCTGTTCTGTTGTATTTCTCAATTAGCAATTTCTTACCCCAGCCAACTGTGTGCATCTGTCCTTGTGGTTTTCATAGCCCTGCCCACTACTTCCTGTGGCTTCCCTAGACTGAGGTCCCAGATATCCCACTTTTGGCCATCTGAACTCAGGCCAGAAGTTTGCTCTACTCTCTGGTTCAAAGGAGAGAACTGGGGACCAGGCCTCCCTTCCTAAAAACTGTATCTCCACCGGGGGAAGCAGGTGAGGCAAAGGTGAGTAAAAACAACTTTATATTTCTTACTGCTTTAGTACGGCTTTTTTCTTTACTTCAGTTTTCTATTTTTTTAATTAAAAATTATTAGGGTGACATTGATCAACAAAATCCGATAATTTCACATGTACAATTCAACAGTATGTCATATATTATAGACATACTGAGAGAGAGAGAGAGAGAGCACATTGTGTGTTCACCACCCATAGTTAGATTTTCATCCGTTACCAAATATTTGATCCCCGTACCCCTATTTACCTCCCACCTCCCCACTTCCCTCTGGTAATCACTAATACACTGTCCATGGCTATGAGTCTCTGTTTGTCATGTTTATTTGTCACTTTTAGATTTACATCTCACATATAAGTGACAGCATGTGGTTTTCAACTTTTTCTGTCTGGCTTATTCACTTAGCATAATTATCTCAAGATCCATCCATGTTGTCACAAATGGCAATATTTCATCTCTTCATATAGCTGAGTAATATTCCATAGTACATATGTACCACATCTTCTTTATCCAATCATCTATCACAGAACACTCTCAGTTGCATCCATGTCTTGGCCACCATGAATAATGCTGCTATGAACATCAGGGTGCATATATTTTTGAGGTTAAATGTTTTCAGGTTTATTGCATAAATACCCAGAACAGGAATTACTAGATCATATGGTAATTCAATTCTTAGTTTTTTTTTTGAAGAACCTCCATACTGTTTTCCATAGTGGCTGTACCAATTTACATTCCCACCAGCAGTGTATGATGGTTCTTTTTTCCCCACATCCTCTCCAACACTTGTTATTACTTGTTCTGTTGATGAAAGCCATTCTAATAGGTGTAAGGTGGTATCTCATGGTGCTTTTGATTTGCATTTCCCTAACAGCTAGTGACATTGAGCATCTTTTCATATGTCTATTGGCCATTTGTATGTGTTTGTGGGAGAAGTGTCTTTTCAGGTCTGCTCATTTATTTTTGCGGCATTACTGAAATATAATAGACAATTAGTTCATCATATTTACATTGTATAATTTAATGCATTTTTTTCAATTATAGTTGGCATACAATAATAAAACAGTTTCAATTGTACAGTCTAGTGATCAGAAATCTACGTAACTCACAAAGCAATCACCCCACTAAACCTATACCCCTCTTCTCCCTTACATATTTATTATAACTTTATTAACCATCTTCCCTCATGTCACACTCTACATCTCTATGTCTATTCTGTAACCCTTCATTTGTACCTCTTAATCCCTTTGCCTGTTTTCCCAACCCCCTGATTCCTTTCCCATCTAGTAGCTTTCAAAATATTCTCCACATCTATGAGTTTATTGCATTTCCTGTAATACTGGTTTGGTGATGACAAATTGCTTTAGCTTATTTTTGTCTGGGAAGCTCTTTATTTCTTCTTCAACTCTAAATGCACCTTTTATGGAAAAAGTATTCTCGGTTGTAGATTCTGGGTTTTTATCACGTCGAATATTTTGTGCCAAGCCCTTCTGCTCTGCATGTTTTTTTTTTTTTTTTTTTTTAAGAAATCAGCTGCCAGTCTTATGGGTGCTCCCTGGTAGGTAACTAACTTCTTTTCTCTTGCTGCTTTTAAGATTCTCTCTATGAATTTAAACTTTGGCATTTTAATTATGATGTGGTTTGAGTGGGCCTTTTTGGGTTCCTATTTTTTGGGACTCTCTGAGCTTCCTGAGGTTCTATGTCGAGTTCCTTCATCACATGAGAGAAGTTTTCCATCATTATTTCTTCAAATAGCTCTTCAATGTCTTGTTTTCCTGCAGGTACCCCTTTGATATGGATAGTTTTTACAATTAATAGAGTCCCATAGGCTCCTTAAAATATTATTACAGTCTTGGTTTCTTTTCTCTTGCCATTCTTATTGAGTGTCCTTGGCTTTGCCATCCTCTATATCAGTGGTTCAATCCTCTTCTTTATGCACTCTGTTTATTCTAATTAATATATTCTACTCTTCATCTCAGATAATGTGTTTTTCATTTCTGACTCATCCACTTTTATAATTTCCATTTCCACTTTTATGTTTTTTATCTCTTTGTTAAAGTTCTCACTGAAATCATGTACTCTTCTCCTAAGTTCATTGAGCATCTTTATAATCAGTGTTTTGGATTCTGCATCTGTTACATTGCTTAACTCCATTATTCCTGGATCTCTATTCTGTTCTCTCATATGATTTCTTTTCTGTCTTTTCATTTTGTTTGCCTTTCTGTTTCTGTGTATTAAGCAAAACTTATAAGTCTCTCGGTCTTATTCATGGGGTTTTGTGTAGTAGGTATCCAGTGGCACATTCCTGAGAGGGGTTCCGCTGCAGGCCAAATTGAGCCCCAGCCTGTGCCCCTCCAGGTTCACCTGTTACTTTCCAGCAATCAATTCACGGATGTTGTGCTTTTAGTTGCCTTAAGAGGCCACACCAGAAACCAAGGCAAGCTGCTACTAGTGTGAGTCCTGGCGCTGCTCAGAACGGAGAACCAGACTTACCGAGGATAAGCTTGGATGTGGCTTGGGTGGGGCTGTCAGGAAATTCTCAAGGTGATGCCACCTCTGTTATCAATTTTGATGATGTCGCAGCTTTGGTGGGGAAGGGGGGAGGCCTCAGTAGAGGAACAACGGATATAACTGGCACTTTTATCCAGGAGAAATCTTAGCCTCTGGCCCTCACTCAAACAACTCAGTGTCCTCCTGTAAGTCCCTGGTGGCCCCTACGCAGCCAAGCTGGCACTGTTGCTCAGAGCAAGCAGGTCATTCACTGCGAAATTCCGCTGCCGTAGCCTCTGTTCCCCTCGGCTGCTTGGGACCAGGCAGCCTCATGTCTTTGACACCTCCTAACTTCTACCATTGCAGGATGATTTCTTATTTCTCTCCCTAGTTGTAGGGCTTCTGTTCACCCAGACCCACAGGAGACTCTGCTTGCTGTTTACTCCATGTTTATGTCACAATTTCCATTTGATCACAAGAGGGATGAATAAAGCCTCTATCGTCTATGCCATTTTCTCCATGCCCATTTTTTAATTGGATCGTTTTTCTTTTGTTGTTATTGAGTTGTATGAGTTCTTTGTATATTTTATGTTATGCCCTTATCACAGGCTTTGTTTGCAAATATATCCTTTCATTTATATGGTTGCCTGTTTATTTTGTTGATGATTTATTCTTCTGTGCAGAGACTTTTAGTTTGTTATAGTCCCATTCATTTATTTTTGCTTTTACTTCCCTTGTCTTTGAGGTCAAATTCATAAAATCCACCCTAAGTCCAAGGTCCATGAGTTTAGTTTCTATGTTTCTTCTATGCAATTTATTGTTTCAAGACTTATATTCATGTCCTTAATCCATTTTGAATTAATTTTGGTGTGATGATAAACAATAGTCTAGTTTCACTTTTTTTTTCAGGTGGCTTTCCGATTCTCATAGCACCATTTATTAAAGAGGCTTTCCTTTCCTTTTTCCATTGTATATTTTTTGACTCCTTCATTGAAAATTGCTTACCCATATAAATGGGGGTTTGCTTTTGGACTCTCAATTCTGTTCTACTGGTCTATGTGTCTATTTTTCTGCCAATGCTGTGCTGTTTGATTATTGTCCTTGTAGTATAATTTGAAGTTGGGCAGAGGGATACCTCCAGCCTCGTTCTTTTTTTTTTCAGGATGGCTTTCATGATTTGGGGGTCTTTTGTGCTTCCATATAAATCCGATGACTTTTTGTTCCATTTCTTTAAAAAATACCAATGGTATTTTGGTGGAGATTACATTAAATCTGTATAATACTTTAGGTAATAAGGTCTTTTTAACTACGTTTATTCTTCCAGTACAAGAAGACAGAATGTCTTTCCACTTCTTTGTGTCTTCTTCAGTTTCTTTTAATAGTTTCTGAAGTTTTCATTGTATCAGTCATTCACATATTTCATTAAGTTTATAGCTAGGTATTTCATTTTTTTTTTGAAATTGCAAAAAAGATTTTTTTTCCTGAAATTTATTTATTAGAGTGTAGAAACACTATGGACTTTTGAACATTCATTTTGTATCCTGAAACTTTATTGTATTTGTTTATTATTTCTAGTAGTGTTCTTCAGAGTCTTAAGTGTTTTCTATAGAGAGAATCATGTCATCCCTTAATAGTGAGAGTTTGACTTTTTTGTTTCCTTTTTGGATGCCTTTTATTTCTTTCTCTTACCTGATTGCGCTTGTTTGCACTTCCAAAATTATATTGAATAATAGTGTTGATAGTGGACAGCCTTGTTTTGTTCCTGATCTTAGAGGAAAGGGTTTTATTTTTTTAACATTAAGTATAATGTTAGGTGAGAGTTGTCATATATGGCCTTTATTATGTTGAGATTTTTTTCCTTCTATACCGATTTTATTAAGTGTTTTAATCATAAATAGATGTTGTATCTTGTCAAAGTCTTTTTCTGCATCTATTAATATGACAATATGAGTTTTATACTTTATTTTGTTTATGTGGTGTATCACATTAATCAATTTGTGTATGTAGAATTATCCCTGTGCCCCTGGCATGAAGCCCATTTGCTCATGGTATATAAACTTTTTAATGTGTTGTATTTGATTTGCAAGTATCTTATTTAGGATTTTTGCATCTGTGTTCACGAGAGGTATTGGTCTATAGTTTAATCTTTTCATATTATCTTTACCATTTTTTAGTATCAGGATAACGTTGGCCCTATAAAATGAGTTAGGATGTATTGCCTCTTTTTCAATATTTTGGAAGAGTTTGAGAAGAATACAAGTTACTAAGTCTTCTTTGAATCTTTGGTAGAATTCACTGGTGAAGCCATCTGGTCCTAGACTTTTACTTTTTGTCAGGTTTTTGATGATTGTTTGAATTTCTATACTTCTAATTGGTCTAGTTATATTTTCCAGTTCTTCCTGATTCAGTCTAGGAAGGGTGTGTATTTCTAAGAACTTCTCCATTCATTCTAGGTTATTAAATTTGGTGTCATATAATTTTTTTTATAGTATTGTGTAATCCTTTGTATTTCGGTGATATCTGTCATACCTCTACTCTTTCACTCCTGAATTTGTTTATTTGTGTCATTTCTCTTTTTTCTTTAGTGAATCAAGCCAGGAGTTTGTTGATTTTATTGATGTTTCAAGTAACCAGCTCTTTGTTGCATTTATATTTTTCTATTGCCATTTTGTTCTCAATGTCATTTAATTCTGTTCTCATTTTGATTATTTCCTTCCTTCTGATGACTTTGGGGGCTTAATTGCTGTGTTCATGTCAATTGGAGGGATTGACCCTTGGGCTGATTTGTTGTGAGGACTGGGCATGACCAGTGGAGGAGCTTTTCTGGAGGGGATGATCCTATAGCACAGGATTCACTTTAGCGGGGCTCTGGTGCCTGATCAGTCTGCCCTTTGCGTGTGTCCTCCTCAGATGCTGCCATAAGTGGCATTCCATCTTTGACATCAGTCAAAACAGTTCAGTTGGTGTGTTGTTTCAAGGGTCTCTTCAGGGGGGCCCAGCTGCATGACAAGTCCAGCTGCAACCTGTGCCCTTCTGTGGCCACCTGATAAGATTCTTTGTAGCAATTCACATATGGCTGCCACCCATGCTAGACTCAGATGTTCCTCAAGAGGCCAAGCTAAGAACCAAGGCCAGTTGCTACTAGCGTGGAGCTTAGGGCTGCTCTGCAAGAGGTACAGAGTACACTGAGGTCAGATGCTGTTTCTTTGGATTTTGTGAGCTTTTCAGAGATTTTAGGGAAGTATTCAACATAAGCCAAGAGGGGCCATTTGTATGGAAAAAACACTGGAGACAGTTTAGGTGGGCCTGCAAGTTGGGAGAGGTAGTGTCTCAGGGAATCATCTGAACGGGATGACCTATGTTAGCCTGGTTGATGGAGACCCATATATGGCTGCTACCTACATCCTCAGGGCAGGAAATAGGAGTTCTTAACAAAGGAAGAGTGGTTACTGCCAACATTTCTGGGAGGAAGATGCCCCTCCAGCCCTCATCCTGAAGCCTGACAATTTAGTTTCTCCCTATATATCCCTGGTTTGGTGGTCTTTGAGTGGCTGTACTAGCACCAAAGCTCAGAGCAAGTGAGTCTGTCACAGTAATTTCACACGTGGGCACTTTAAGAGGAATGTCTGCAACTTTTGCAGTCTTCTGTCTCACTCATCCATGATCTCTGCTAGTTTTCACAGCCAGGGGTTGTGAGGATTTCTCTTCCCAGCACTGGAACCCTGGGCTGTGGAACCTGGTGTGGAGCTGAAACTGCTTGCACCTAAGGGGAGATCTCTGCAGCCAAGATATCCCTTCTGATTTTTGAGCACCACAGGCAGTTGTTGGACTGGCCTGTTTCATGTCTTCAGCACCCCCCACCAGACTTGAACTGGTCTCTTACATATGTCCCATCATAGGATTTCTTTTCCACTAGACCTTATTAGATTTCCAATGATGTTTGTTCTGTAGTTTTATAGTAATTTTGTTGTGGTCATGAGAGGAGGTGAGCACAGGGTCTACCTTCTACATCATCTTGACCAGAATATGGATATATTATTCTTGGCTGGTAAGTTCTCTCTTCTACTAGTTTGAATATTTATTTCTACTCACTCCTTGCTTGTAAGATTTGTACTGAGAAGTCCAAAGGTAATCTAATTGGTTTTCCTTTATAGGGTGTCACCTATTTTTCTCTGGCTGACTTGAGGATTCTTTTTATTGTCATTAATTTTTTGACAGTTTTAATATGATATGCCTTGGAGGAGGCCTTTTTGGATTGAAATAATTATGTGTTCCATTTGCTTCTTGGATTTGAGGATCCAGTTTTCTCATAGGTTTGGGAAATTCTTACCAACTATTTGAATATGCTTTCTGTTTCCTTTCTCTCTTCTTATAAGGTATAACCATTATTTTTATATTGCTCTCTGATTATGTCAGTTTTTTTAGAGTTCTTTCATTTTTTCTTTCATTTTCAATTTTCTCTCTTCTTCTATATGCATCATTTTCAGATTTCTGTCTTCAATATCACTAATTCTTTCCTCTATCTGGTCAGCTCTATTTTCTAAGCTCACTTTTTTTTTATTTTTATCTCTTTTATTGAGTTCTTCAGCTCTAGAAATTTTATTTATTTTTCGTTTCAATCTCTTTGGTAAGATATTTCTGTTGTTCATTGATTTTATTTCTGAGTTTATTAAACTGCCAATCATAATTTTCTTGCATCTTGTTGAGTTTTTTTCAGAACTGCAATTTCGAATTCTCTGTCATTTAAATTGCATATTTCTGTATCTTTTAGTTTATTTTCTGGAGGTATTTCATTTTCTTATCTGCTTTGACACCTTGGTTGTTCATAGCATTTGATGCATTATTTCTCCGCGTAGGCATTTATGGGAATTTACTCTGCTTTACATTATTATTATTATTAATTATTTAGAGTGATCTCTTTTTAGCAGGTTGATTAGAAGAAATTTTCTCTGCGTAGGCATTTATGGGAATTTACTCTGCTTTACATTATTATTATTATTAATTATTTAGAGTGATCTCTTTTTAGCAGGTTGATTAGAAGAAATGTTTTCCAGTAGGTGGGGCACAAGCCTCCTGCACAGCTCAGGTCTCCCAGACCTCTGCCCTGTGGCCCAAAATGCTCTTTATTTTTTGAGGAGGTATGGTCTCCTGGTCCCAGGGCTCTGTCCTCATAATAGAATGTGATAGGCAATAGGGATAGAAGCCTCTGAATAGTCTCTAAAGTCCTGGTACTGACTCAGCACTCAGATGCAGTGCTGTGCTTCCCCCTCCCAAATCAGCCTTGATAGGTGAGGGTAGGGTGGTTTTGGAGAAGCCACCTCTGCATCTGTGGCTGTTTTCCTTTCAGTAATGCTGGCTGTCAAACTTTAGCTGCCTTTCCTCTATATATTCACCCCTATCTGCAGGGTGTGTCTCAGTTCCCTGCTCTGTAGCCTGACACACACTGCTGTAGTTTTCCATCGGCCCTGCTGCTAGTTCTGGAAGGGTATGGGGAGAAGCAGTCTGAAATGGTGTGGGGAGGTGGTCAGGCTCTGTGACTCTGCCTTTTGTCTGGCAATAATGTTTGCTAAAATACAGCTGTATTCCGTCTATACACTGGTTTCTGCCCTGATCTCTGTGTTCTGCCATGTGGAGTATGCTGCTCACTCAGGCAGGATTGCTCAGTGTTATAGAAAGTATAAACCATTACCTAATTCCCTCCCCCATTTCCCTAGGTCCTGCACAGAGGTCCAGCCTGCATTTACAGCACTGGCCTTAGCTCCTTTTTCTTTCCTCCTCCCTTACTCAACCGATTTGCCACCTTTAGATAATCTGATGCATACATCTCTCAGGTGTCTTCGTGTGCTAGACTGGGTGTCTTCTGTTGGATTGTAGCTGTTCAGTTTGTTGCAATTTCAAGGACAGAGATACAAGGGCACTACTCATGCTGCCATACTTCTGACACACACACACACACACACACACACACACACACACACACACACACATATTTTATTTTTAGTTCTGGCTTTTTCTTTTCTGCTTAAATAAGTCTCTTTAACATTTCTTGTAATGCTGGTTTAGTGATGATGAATGCCTTTAGCTTTTGCTTGTCACGGCAACTCTATTTCCTTCATTTCTGAATGGTTATCTTGCTGGGTAGCATATTTTTGGTAGTAGGTTTTATCTTGTCATCACTTTGAATATAATGTACCGTTCTCTTCTGGCCTGCAAATTTTCTTCTGAAAAGTCAGCTGATATTTTTATGGGGATCTCCTTGTATATAACTAGCTGTTTTCTTTTTTCTGCTTTTAAGATTCTCTTTTTATCTTTTAACATTTTCATTGGGATGTATGTGGTGGACCTGTTTGGGTTCATCTTATTTGGGCTTCTCTGTGATTTCTTGGTTTAGATGTCTATTTCCTTCACTACATTAGGAAAGTTTTCAGGCCATTATTTTTTTTCAAATAGGTTTTTGTCTCTTTCTCTCTCTTTTCCTTCTGGGAGCCCTATTATGCAAATATCGATGTGTCTGATGTTGCCCCAGAAGTCCCCTAAACTATCCTTGTATTTAATTTATTTTTCCTGCTTTTCTGATTATGTGCTTTCCATTACCTTGTCTTTTCTGTCACTGATTCATTCTTTGGCATCATCTAATCTGCTGATTCACTCAAGTGAATCATTTTTATTTTACTTCTTGAATTTTAAGTTGTTCTAATTTTTTAAAAAATTGCTATTGTAGTTCTCACTGTATTTATCTTTTATTCTTCCAAGTTCATTGAGCATCTTTAAACTTTTTATCTGTAGATTACTTGTCTCTGTTTTGTTCACTTCTTTTTCTGGGTTTTTGTCTTGTGTTAATTTGGAACAAAGTTTGCTGTCTTTTATTTCAACCACCTGTCTGTGTTTTTTTTTTTTATTTATTAAGTGAATCTATTTTATCTCCTAGTCTTAAAATAGTGTTTTTTTTTTTTTTTGGTAAAAGGGATTCAGTGGGTCCCAGTGGCACAATCCCATCTAGTCAATAGGTGAGGTGCTCCATGGGTATCCTCTGTGTATTTGGGTTATCATTACTGCAACTACACCAGCGCGTGGAGTTAAACCTCAGGCTGACTGGCTTTAAGTACCAACTGTGACTATTGCTGAGAATCTGGTGTGCAAGGGATAGTCCTAAAGTGCAGGAGCTGCTTTGGAGGGGCTCTGTACAGTGTAAGGCCCGCTTCTAGGTGCATCAGGTCTGACACCTCTTAGCAGGGGTTCCAGTGTGGGCCAAGGCTGGCTGCCACTTGTTCTAAGCTTAATTCACTTGTTAAGAGTGACGAAATGAACCAAGGCCAGCTACCACTAGTACCTGGGTTGGAGTCTCTTGGTAGAAGTTATGACGTGAGCTGAGGCCAGCCACCCTGTGTGACAGATCTGAAGCTGCTTGGAAAAGACTCTGCCTGGTAGGTTGAGCAGGGCAGGATCCCAGGGGAACATTGGTTGAGGTAAATGTTGTTACTCAGGTTAATGGAGAGTGACACAAGTGATGTGCTGACTTGCATTGGGCTAGCCACATGGAAGGAGAGCCCAATGAAAGAACCAAGAATTAATAGTGCCCACCAGTGTTTGTATTCCCTGATGCAGTTCCCAATGATTTGTGCCATTTTGGCACTGTTCCTAAAGTTAATCATTATAATTCCTCCACATATAATTCCTCCACATGAGGGACTTCTCAAATTGCTTCCTCCACATTGCAGCTTAGAGTGCATGAGTTTTTGCTTGAGCTTTTAAAGAGCAGCACCTCAGTCTCTTATAGCCTTTCAGCTTTCTATGATGAAATCCCTTCTGGTTTGCAAAACCAGATGTCATGGTAACTTCTCTTCTTGGTATTGGTCCCCTGAACTGGTCAGCGCTATTTGGATGGATCACAATGGCTGAGATATTTCTCCCATCTGTAAATCACCACACTAGGTGTGGGACTTGACCACACTAAATCTCTGACTCTCTTACCCATCTCAACCTGGCTTCTTTATATCCTCAGTTATAGGAATTCTGTAACTAGTCTTCAGGTGTTTCTCAATGATGGTTTCTCTAAATTTAGTTGTAATTTTGGTGTGTTTATAGGAAGAGGTGAGAGCAGGATCTATGTAGTCCACCATCTTGAACCCACCCCTCAAAATTGATTTTTAAGTTCCATGGAACTAATACCATTTAACTTTATGTAACTCTAAGCTCTAAAATAATTTATTATAAATGATAAATGTCATGGTACAGTGGTTGTCATTAGGCTGTTTTAAATAAAATGTTTTAGATTGAATGCAAAGATTCTATCTAAGGTCTGGGCAATTGCATCTTAATTTGTTGAGAGATGTAGTTTATGTTTTAAATTTCTTCCATCTTTATTATCTGTGTTGCCTATTATAAAAGACAAGTAAAAGAATGCCAACAAATTTTATTTTTCTAATCTAGGGCACTTTACAAAGCTTCTAATATAGTATCCTTTAAGTGGATTCCTTATTTTTAGCACACTGGAATTCTAAAGTGCTTGGGAAACGTGGAGATAGTCATCATATTTGTGTTGAGTCCTCAAAGAATGAATCATAAAGATCACAATATTGTCAAAGCTACTTGTTTCCTCTGAAAATTTCCTGGTGCTTGAATTTTCTTGTAAATCTAAAATCTTTTGTTTGAAGTAATACAAATATCCTTTAGGATTGTATCTGATAATCTTGTTTCTTATGACTGTCAAATTTAATGAAAAAAGATCTACCCTATTTTCTATGGATATAGGTTAACAAAATCACTAAACTATTTATTTTTTTCGCACTATATTAGGCTAGGGCTTTAGGTGTATTTTTGTTATTTAAAAGTTATCTTGTGAATATCCTTAAAAATATATGTACCTCTATGAAGTTTGTGTTTTGGTGTAAAATTATCTTACCTAAGGTACAATTATTTTGAATGTAGTTGACTAAAATATTTGAGAGAAACCTATACTAAGATTTTGTATAAATTAGAAATTTATTTAGGTTGAAAACACTAGATTAATAAATAGAACATTAGGGAGTGATGCCAGAAGCATGGCAGAGTGAGGGGTGGTCCCGGATCTCTCTCCTTGAAATAGCAATAAGCTGAATATCTGAAACCCCACAAATAGCACGCAATCTGTAAACAAGCACGTTTGAGTGAGTTTTCTGCATGTAAGAGATTCCAGAGCTCATAAGAGCTTATAGACCTGCCCCCCTTCAAAAAAAGGAGCTCGGGTGGGGGGGAGGGTAGATTGAGAGAAACAAAGAAGCTGTCTCACACAGCCAGAGCTCCCAGTACAAGGAGCAGGAGGGGAGAATTTGTAGCATGTTCCCCGAATAGACTTTTCTGAGGATCAGCAAGTTTCACACAGTGGAGCCCAGGAATCAGGGTAGAAAGTGGAGCAGTAACTAAGTGTGGAGGGGCAACAGCTGTATTTTAGCAGCTGCAGTTGTGAAGTGCGAGGCTGAGACATGGAGACTAGCAGGAATCTCCACCCACTAACCTAGAGTGAGCCTTCCCTCCACCCCATATCCTCCCAGCCCTAACTCCACAGAGCCCAAGGGAAATTAAGTAAACAGTACTGAAACTGTCACTAACATTGACAGGGATTGAAACTGAGGGTAGCAAACATGATTGAATATAAGAAAAAGAAAAAGACATGATTAAGTCTCAAAGCAGGGATCTAAGAGTCTTGGATGCCAAACACTAAATAGCAGCAAAAAAAAAAAAAAAAAAAAAAAAGGTGCGCGCGCGCGCGCGCACACACACACACACACACCTTCTTAGCAACAGGCTAAAGAGACACCGCTTCATAATAAATCTTTCTGGGGAAAAAAAAATAGAATATGCTCCCATCAATGCCCAGGTGGAGAAATAGTCCATCAAACACCATGAACAACCAGGGAGACAAGACAGCTCAGAAAGAAAGAGAAAAATCTCCAGAAAGTAAGCTTAAAGACATATAAATATGTAATTTAAATGACAGAGAGTTCAGGATTGCATTACTGAAAAATCTCAATGAGATGCAAAATAATTCAGATCAACAAATTTAAAAATTTAGGAAAAAATACAAAATACACCAGCAGAATAAGCAGAACAAGGTTTTGTTTTGTTTCGTTTTTGTTTTGTTTTCTTTGTTGTTTTTTTTTTTTTAGCAAGGAGATTGAAACCCTAAAAAAGAACCAAATAGAACTTCTGGAGATGAAGAACACACAAAATTGATAAAGAGTCAAATAGCAAACTTAGGAAATAGAGCTGACCGGATGGAAGAAAGAATCAGTGATATTGAAGTCAGAAATCTAGAAATAATTCAGAATGAAGAAGAGAGAGACCAAATAATGAAAACTAATGAAAGAGAAATACAAGAACTAGCCAACACCATCAGGAAAGGCAATGTAAGATTAATGGGTATTTTAGAGAAGAAAGGAGAAGGAATCAGATAGCATATTCAGACAAATAGTTGATGAGAATTTCCCAAATCTAAGGAATAAGTTGGAGTATTGAATCCAAGAAGCTAAAAGAACACTAGTATATCAACCAAAAAAGGCCTTTTCAAAGACACATTATATTAAAATTATCAAAAATTAATGACAAAGAAAGAATTCTCAAGGCAACCAGGGTAAAGAGGATAGTAACCTATAAAGGGAAATCCATTAGATTGTCTTTGGACTTCTCAGCACAAATGTTATAAGCAAGAAAAGAGTAGAACCAAATACTCAAACCATTAAATAAAAGGAATTACCAGCCAAGAATAATGTATCCAGCAAAGCTCTCATTTACATATTAAGGAGAAATAAAGACCTTTACAGACATACAAAAGTTGAGGGAATTCTCCACTATGAGGCCTGCATTACAGGAAATACTGAAAGGGATCAGGCCACATGAAAGAAAAAAACCATAACTATGAGTAAGATAACTAACAAGTAGAGCAGGATATTGCAACCCTTATTAAGAACAGTTTAAACAATAAGAAAATAATTGCTATTGAAAGCATTGAACATTTAGCACACACAGGGACAATTTGAAACAACAATAACAGAAAAAGAGAGGATCCAAGATCCAAATTCACAAAGGGGAATGGAGATAAGGCACGCCCAGAAGAAAGTGGACTACTCTATATGTATAACTGTTCTTTACATAATCTTAATGGTAACCACACACCAAAGGTCCAGAACTGAGGCACGCAATATAAAACAAGAAGGAACAGAGGGAAAAACAGAACAAAGCCCCACAAAATTAAAATAACAGACAGAAACTCAAGGACAAGTAAACAATGGACATACAGAGATACCATAAAAAATGATTAAATGGCTATAGAAATATCTCATATTCAATAATTACCCTAAATGTAAATGGACTGAACTCAATAATAAAAAGACACACAGTTGCAGATTGGATCAGAAAACAAAACCCAGCTATATGCTTCTTTTAGGAGAAGCATCTCAGTTTAAAGACAAATATACACTCAAAGTGATAGGGTGGAAAATTAGAATCCAAGCAAATGGCATTCAGAAAAAATGAGAGTAGCTCTACTAATATTGGATGAAATAGATTTCAAGATAAAGTGGGGAGAGAGACATACCGAGAGACACTTCACTCACCAAGAAGTCATAAGCACATATCAATATCTATCAGGGAGACCCAATATATAAAGTGATTATTACCAAACCAAAGAGAGAAACTGACCAAAACACTGTTATAGTAGGGGGTCCAAATACTCCTCTGTCAGATATGGACAGATCATCCAAACAGAAAATCAATAAGGAAATAACATTCTTAAATGATATGTTAGACCTACTAAACATAATCAGAGCCTTCCATCCAAAAACAGCTACTTATACATTCTAATCTAGTGCACATGGAACGTTGTCAAGGATAGACCACATACTGGGACACAGATATAGCCATGACAAATATAAGAGGATTGAAATTATACCAACCATATTCTCTGATCATAATGCTTTGAAGCTGGAGATCAACTTTAAAAAGAATGTGGGAAGAACCACAAATAATTGAAGATTAAACAACATACTACTAAAAACTGACTGTGTCATAGAAGAAATAAAAGTGAGGTCAAGTGATACATAGAAATGAATGGAATAATAATACGACATATCAAAAGTTGGGGGGCACGACGAAAGCAGTAATAAGAGGAAAGTTCATATCATTACAGGCCAATCTCAGGAAATTAGAATGAGCCCAAATACATAACCTAACACTTCATCTTAAAAATTATAAAGAAGAACAAACGAAGCTTAAAATCAATAGAAGGAAAGAAATATTCAAAATTAGAGCAGAGTTAAATTAAATGGAGAACAAAAAGACAATAGAAAAAAATTAATGCAACAAAGAGATGGTTTTTGAGAGGATTAGTAAAATTGATAACCCCCTGTCTAGACTCACTAAAGGAAAAAGAGAAAGGACACAAATGATCAAAATCAAGGATGAAAATGGGGAAGTTAAAACAGATACCACACAAATCCAAAGGGTCATACACAAATACTATGAAAAATTATATAACATTGAATTTAATGACCTAGAAGGAATGGACAAGCTCTTAGAAATGTACAGTATTCCTAGACTGAATCAGGAAGAACTAGGAAATTTAAAAAGAACAATCGGCAGTGTGGAAATTGAAACAATCATCAAAAACCTACCAAAGAGTAAGTCCAGGACTAGATGGCTTCACCAGTGAATTCTATCAAACATTCAAAGGAGATTCAATACCTATTATTCTCAAACTCTTCCAAAAAACCTAAGAGGAGGCAATGCTTCCTAGCTCATTTTATGAGTCCAGTATTACCCTGCTACCAAAACCTGGTAAAGATAACACACACAAAAAGAAAACTACAGATCGATATCTCTCATGAACACAGATGCAAAAGTCCTAAATAAAGTACTAGTGAACTGAATACAAAAACACATTAAAGAGATTTTACATCATGATCAAGTAGACTTCATCTTAGGGGCACTGGGGTGGTTTAACATATGTAAATCAGTTAACGTCTTGTGCCAGGTAAAATAAAGAATAAGAATTATATGATCATATCAGTAGAATCAGAAAAGGCCTTTGACAGATACAGAATACACTTGTGATCAAAATACTTAATAAAAAAGGTATAGAAGGAAAGTACCTCAACATAATAAAACCATATACAACAAAATCTCACCTAACATGAAACATAATGGTGAAAAACTAAAAAACAAACAAACAAACAAACAAACAAACAAACAAAAAACAAAAAAAAAAACCTTTCTTCTAAGATCAGGAACAGGAAAAGTCTGTCCACCATTACCACTGTAATTTTTTTATAATAATGGAGATTCTAGTGAGTGCAATCAGGAAAGAGAAAGAAATAAAAGGCATTCAAATAGGAAATGAAAATGTCAAACTGTCATTCTTTGCTGATGACATGATTCTCTATATAGACAACCCTAAAGACGCCACAAGAACACTACTAGAAATAATAAACAAATACAATAGTTTTTGGATACAAAATCAATGTTCAAAAATCCATAGCATCCCTATACACTAATAATGAATTGTCAGAAAAAGAAATGAAAAAAAAACTTTTCTTTCGCAATTGCAACAAAAGAAAATGAACCTAACAAAACTTATGAATGAACTATATAGTGAAAACTATAAGATTCAGTTAAAATAAATTGAAGAAAACATAAAATGGAAAGATATTCTGTGTTCTTGGATTGGAAGAGTCAGCATAGTTAAAATGACCTTATTACCTAAAGTATTATATAGATTTAATGCAATCTCCATCAAAATCACATCGGAATTTTTTGAAGAAATAGAACATAAAATCATCAGATCCACATTGAAGCACAAAGGACCCCAAATTGCCTAACTTCTCCTAAGAAAAATGAACAAGATTGGAGGTATCACTCTGCCTAAATTCAAATTATATTACAAAGTGATAATAATTAAAATGGTATGGTGTTGGCAGAAAAACAGACACACAACCCAGTGGAATGGAACTGATAATCCAGAAGTAAATTTCTGTTTACATGGACTAATGATTTTCAACACAGGAGCCAAAAACATACAATGAAGAAAGGAATGCCTTTTCAATAAATGGTACTGGGAAAACTGGAAAGTCACTTGCAAAAGAATAAAACTAGACTGTTGTCTATCACCACACACTAAAATCAACTCAAAATGAATTGACCTGAATATAATACCTGAAACAGTAAATTGCATAGAAGAAAACTCACAGACTTTGGACTTAGAGTGGATTTTATGAATTTGACCTCAAAGGTAAGGGAAGTAATAGTAAAAATAAATGAATGGGACTATATCAATCTAAAAAAGCTTCTGCACAGCAAACACAACTGACAACAAAGTAAAGAGACAACTATCCGAATGTGCAAATATATTTGCAAGCAAAGCCTCTGGTAAGGGCTTAACATCCAAAATATACAAAGAACTCATACAACTCAATCACAACACAGAAACAAACAATACAGTTAACAAATGGGCAGTGGACCTGAACAGACCCTTTTCCCAAGAAGACATACAAATGGCCAACAAACATATGAAAACATGCTCTCTTCACTAGCTATTAGGGAAACACAAATCAAAACCACAATGAGATACCATTTTATACCTGTTAGAATGGGCATTAACAACATGACAAGTAATAACGTGTTAGATAGGATGTGGAGATGAAAGAACCCTCATACACTGCTGATGGGACTGCAAATTGGTACAACCACTATGGCAAACAGTATGGAAGGTCCTCAAAATACTAAAAATTGATCTACCATATGATCCAGAATTCTCTCTACTTGGTATTTACCCAAACAACTTGAAAATATATATCTGGAAAGATATATGTACACCAATGTTCATAGCAGCATTATTTACAGTGGCAAAGACCTGGAAGCAACCAAAGTGTGCTACAATAGATGATTGGATAAAGATGTGATACATATATATAATGGAATATTACTCTGCCATAAGAAGATATGAAATACTGTCATTTGCCACAATATAAGCATAGTGATTCTGACAGAAAAAGCTGAAAACCACATGGTATCACATATATATGGGATATTAATCTAAAAGCACCAAACAAACATGACTATCAAACAGAGACTCAAGGACATATTCAGTGGACTAGTCGTTACTAGAGGGAAGGAGGTAGATAAGAGTAAAAGGGATCAAATATGTGTCAATGGAAATAAAGCTAACTATGAGTGGTGAACACACAATTATACACACACACACACACACACACACACACACACACACACACACACACATATATATGACTTACATTGAATTGTACACTTGAAACTTATTGGATTTTGTTAATCAAGTTCCCCCCCCATAAAATTAATTTTTTTTAATGGAAAAATAGAGCACTGGTATTTGGGGCACCTACAGGACCAAACTACATCAGATAATGAAGATATTTGAACCTGTAATTAAAATGGATAAAATGATATTTCAACTAATAGTCAACACATAGATTTTAAATATTAAATACATTCATGTAATTAAAATTTTTATCTTTTTTTGTAATGGAAATTGAAAAACTCCTTTAAAACCTTTTGAGCTTCAGTATCTTTATCTGTTAAATTTACATACTAATATCTACTTCACATAATGATTTTGCTTGATAAAATAATATATTAAATTAATGCTCTTTAAATATTAAAAGCAAATTTTAGTCTTTCTGTAGTTATTTATTGATTGAATCGCTATGTTAAGCTTGAAGCAAAAGTATGGTTATAGGAAGGATGTTTTGTTGGGAAATTTTTCTCTTCCTTCTATTTTGTTCCATTGTTTGATAATTTGAAAAATGGAGCACAAAACACCTGCACTCAGTAAAGCATTGATCACTTTTTCAGAAGTGAGCTATATATGAATCAGTTTCTACTGGAGGATTACTGCTTCTTAGAATGGTCAATATTATCATTTTTTTTTATTTTGGGGAAGAAAATGGAGAAGCAACTTTTCTGTATGAACTCCTTTTTGTTCCTTTTCAGTAATTCATTATTTCTGAAGTCAATAAGTATACATTTATTGATTTTTAAAATCAAAAATGGCTTTGTTATTAGTGTTAAGTATAGAGTACAATGGTTAGACATTTATATAAATATAGATTTTATTATATTGCCTTCTACTTTAGATAGGTTTTATTTAAATAGGTCCACCTATTAGTTGAACCAATTTCTATAATATAAAATTTATGTATAAAATACTAAATTTTATTATAATGAGAAAATAATTATATGCACATATGTTTGTATTATAAGTAACATTAAATAGTTCTTTGAGATTAATATTCAAGGCCAGATTTCTATTTAGACACTTGAAAGTATGTTTTTTATCACTATTATTTTTGTTACCTTTTTTTAAAGCTTGACAAATATGAATTTGCCTCTCTGAGTTTCTATTAGTCTGTCTGTATTTCACTCAGAAAACTGTTTGCTATTGTTGTCGACCAGCATAGATAGTAGAAAAATGCTAATAACTGGTTGGGTCAGACAGCTGTGACTGTCTAATATTGTTTTTGAGACTCCTATCAAATAGTAGACATTATTAAATGTCAAATTGACAAAAATTCTTGGCAAAAGGGACAGAGGAACAACTACTCTTGTCTGGTATAATTTCAATATATAGTTAATGAAATGTACCATGTCCTGATAGTATTATATCAACATTACAGTGTAGAAAGCAGCAAATCAATTAATTTTTCATCTTCCATCTTAATATTATAAATATTCTTAGATAAAGAATTATATTCTCTACAGAAAATTATTCGTGCAATTGACTTGTTCGTGATTCCTATTCAGGAGTTCAAACAAAATTATTTTACATTCTAATAAAAAATAAATTTCTAATTATAGTTAAAATAACCAAAAGGTACTATTTTTTTTATGCCACTTTCTTTCCTCCACCATAAAAAAGCCATAAATTTGGTAAAAAAAAAAAAAGAAGTCACTATAGAACATGAAGTTTCAGAAAGATTTCATATAGTGACATATAGAATTTATATATCATAAATACATTATAAAATTATTTTTGTACATTTGAAGTGAGTTACAAAGCTAAGCATTAGAATTTAAGAATAGCTTAATTCTCCAGTTTTATAATAAGTTTGAGCTGTACCAATTAGTAAATTTCATAATTCATCTGTTTTATAATATAATAATGCTTTATTTAAGAAAGTGACATCAATCACCACGTAAGTACCCTATATAATAAAATTTCTATGTTGATTTAAAACTTCACATAGTTTTCAAAATTGTTGGAATATAGCTGAAGATTCCTCTTTGTTAGAATGTAGAACTCTATGTGCCTGTAGAGCATAGAGATAATTCACTTTTGGAAGGAGTTTGTCTTCTATCCCACTGTCACACAGATGGCTTTCTTTGGCAACTGTGATCTTCACTATTTGCAGATTCTAGATAAGTACCTTCTATTTACATTCTAGCCTAGTTGACATTTTAAATACTAAAATTTAAAGTAAAGTCCTAGCTCAAAATATGTACCTAAATAAAATCTGAAATATTACCTATAACCCCCTTTTTTTATTTTCATGGTAGACACTATTAGTCTGAGATTATTCCTTAAAGATACCAAATAGAATCATAGAGTTTCTTTCTATTTTCTATTTATTTCGAAATTTATTAAGCCTATACATTGTAATTCATTTGGAGTAAGTGAAAGAATACTTGATGTTTAGTCAATGACATTAGAGCAAACACTTAAACAGGGAATCAATCACAAAGACATCCCTGTTTACCAACTCCACTGTTTTACTTCAAAATTTCCAAGACCAGAATAAAATAAATTTTGACGTTCGTGTCCTCAGGAAAACTTCTCTGGACCACCCAACTTGCTCAATTTTGAAATCACAAAGCCAACGATGTTATAAGAAAAGAACCAGTGTTTTTGCTGAGAATGATACGAGAAAAAGAACTGTAGTGAGACTTGCACATAGTGGCAACTCAATTTTTACTTTTGAATGAATATATAAACAAGTGCATGAATGACTAGTGGAATTTTAGATAAGCTATCATGAGATCACTTCTGTAAAAGAAAGCACTTGTGTTTATCATGTGTCTATGACTCAGACACAGCCTGCCTTATAGAGAAATGGATTCAGAAAGTGAGTAAATGACATTCTGAAGTATCTTACATTTCAGGAAGAAAGTAAAAGGAATTCCCTAAAGATCTGTAATGAGTCAACGACAGACATTAACTTTTATTCTAGAATTTAATTACTAAGAAACACTTCTACTCATATGGCAATCACTAGTTGAAACTTAACTTAAAATTCAGAGTTTAGTCTTAAAGAATCTAAGAAGTCTTATTAAATTCATTAAGAAGCAAACATTAAACAAATTAAGAGCACATAAAAATCAAGTCTAATTCTATTAAGAACAAAGATTTGGAAAAGCTATGACTTTTATTTTTTAAAATCTTATTTAGGTGTTAGATTTTCTTCCATGCATATCCTTAAGAGTTTATGCATTGCTGTGACATCTGCACAGAGGGACCATAATGGCCTAATATGTGTTTTGACATTGTGGAATGCTTCATAGTGATCTAGGCCTATGATAATTGAAATGTGGTCCATGGACTTGTGCCGGTCCATGAACTGTTGGTTAGTTTAGGAATTTAAAACTTTTATATGATAGTAAGTAGGGACTTGTATTTTATAGGCCTTATATTTTATTTCATTTTTCTAGTAATTGATTTTATTGTAATTGACAGAAACTTATCTTTACCACGGATTGTTTGAGAAGCACTGATTGAGGCCAAAGTGAGCCTTAAAAATAGTTATTTGACATCTTTAATAAACTTTAAAAAATATGTGAGGCACAATATCAGGAGCTAGTCATACAATGAAGAATGAGATTCATTCCTCTATGAATCCAGTAGAACAGAGTGGATGGTGGGTGGGGGATTATAGTGTACTTTTTAAGACATTGGGTTCTGCAGTCAGACAGATGTGTATGTGTGAGTCCCTTCTCTGATGGTTGCCAGGTGTACAGCCTTAGGTAAGTTACTTAAATCTTTCTGAGCCTCAGATTTCTGATCTATAAACTAGGCAAAATAAATAGTGTATAACTGATGCAATTGCCATGAGAATTAAACAAGCTAATGTGTATAAAGTGATAAGTATTGTGCCTATTATACAGAAAATGCTCAATGGACATTAGCTAATATATGTGAAGGAGAAACATCTATATGAGTAACTATGGTATAGGGTAGATATGACAAGGGTCAAGCTAGAGTTGCAAATAAATTGCTATGAGTGATAAAGGTTCGAGAAGTGATACAGGTCTTTGAAGAATGAGTACGAGTTTAGCAACTGGAGAATGATTGAAAGTGGATGATTTGAATAAGAACACTTGATCTTAAACAAAATATATTTTGTTGTAATTTTATAGAATAAGTCACTAGATTATAAGTAGCTATTTTCTGGAAAATATTTTTAATAAAAAGTGGCACTCACTCAAAAATAATTTCTAATTTTATAAACCTAATTTGTCTTGATTTAGATAGTTTGCTCTTTAGTTTTCTAGAGATCCATAGCTGAGATTCCAGAGAAGAAAAAGGTTGATTTTTAAAATTATTTTTTAATCACTTGGCCATCTGGATTGCTATACAGGTATGTATTATTTAAAAGCAAATTAACTAGACTAACCACATTTATCTTTAAGGTTAAACAACCACAGGTGTAATCAAAGGGCAACAATTTAATTACGTCTTGAATTTCTACATTGACTTTGGATTTGTTTGATGTAAAGAGACAAAATGATGCTGCAGGAGGAGATAAGTGCTGACTTAGAAACATTTGATTTTAAAATTTTGTTCTAGGCTAGTCTTTCATCTAATGAAACCAAAACAAAAAAAAAATACTACTTCTAGTGCTACAGGACATCCAGCTCCCAGGATGCTACTATTGCTTAATAGCTATGTTATGAGTTAAATAGATCTTGTGTGATAGCTTAGGAATTCAACCACCATTTATAACATTAATACCATCAAAATATAATTAAGAAACTTTTGAGATACATCTAATTCATAAATGAATAATGTGTAGACTTCTCATATCTAATACCTTAGAAACGTGAGGTACAGATGAGAACCATATGTGGTTTTGTGTTACAGATGAATGATCATTCATTGCTGGTTGTATTTGTATTCTATTAGTTTGTGTTTTAAATTATTTTTTTTATTCTTGAGATCAAGTCCCAGAAACAACAACTACTATTTGGTGGATAAAGTTTGGAAATATTGGAGTGAGGTTGTTACAGAAATATTTCGATACATGAAATAGTCATTGTAGAACAAACTTATATTTTCATTTTTGTGTTTGAGAAAGTAGTTCATTATTTATTATAATTATATTACTTTTGTATGATGAAGTCGTTTTTTTTAAAAAAAAACTGAGATAGAGATAGAGAAAAGTAGTGTAGTAGGATATAATGACTAAGACCATAGGATTTGAAATGGAGAAAATCTGGGTTTAAGTTCCAGCCCTTCTACTTACTAGCTGCATGACCGTGTTGTATCAATTGAGATGTAAAGGGCTTAACACAGTACCTGACCCTTCATGGGAGCTCAATAAATGGCACATTATACTGTTATTTTATATTTTCACTTCTTCCTTGAGAATATGTGAGCCTTATACCCTATTAAATGTAATGAGCTGAAATCTTACACATTTCTGCCTCCCAGATTTTTTCTTTATGCAAGACATCCATGGAACTGGTAACCTATAGTGCTGCCGGCTGTGTATGAGTCACATACTATACTATATAACTTTTCAAAAACAGTTTTATTTTAATTTATAAATTATGTATGTTCATGGTAAAATATTTAAAAAGTTGACTATTAAAAAAATATTTATAACCAAGCATGCAAGGATAACCATAAACAACATTTTAGTGAAAATCCTTATAGGTTTTTTGCCCCTATATATTGTTATAACATTTAAATAGGAGACTGAGAAATCCATTATAAAGGAGATGAGAAAGGCTTTGCTTCAATCTTAGAACAACTGGTTCTGTTCTTTTTAGGATAATGGGACCAGACCTGTATTCAGGTAAAGTACCACATAACAATGGTCTTTTGCCAGTGTAGAATGGTTTCTCTATGCAAAGATGGCTAATCTCTGTCAGTCATGGAAGCTTTATTTTTGCTATACATTGAAAAACTTTGGACTTATTATAACTTGTTCTATTGACCAAATTTTATATTTGGCTAGTGTTCTTTTTTAATTTAATTTTATTATTAGTTTCAAGTATATAGTACATTATTAGACATTTATATTGTTTATAAAATGATCCCCCTAATTGCTCTTTCTCTCCTCTGGCTCTCCACCTAGTCATTACATTAATGTTAACTGCATTTCCTATGCTGTGCTCCCCATCCCTGTGACCATCTATTATCGTATTTTTTTTTTAATTTTGGTTGATTGAATTGCTTCCGAGTTCTCTAAGAATTATAACTGAATATGACCACTTATATTATTTTGGTGGGGAGGACATTTGTGTAAACCTTTTGTGGTGAGATCATTTCCCCTCTCAGGTTATGATGTATTATCAACCTGATTAAAAATAGCTTGCATGTGTCTAATACAAAATAATACCTATATATTTACATTGATCCAAAGATCAAATCCACCCATAAATTATAATTTCACTATTGTAAAAGTACAAAAATTTTCATTTCCTCATTTTTTTCAAACTTGTGAAATGATTTACATGTAAAGCATTAGTTGCTGCATTTATTGCTTTAATGTATTAGAACAGCAACCATACATTCAGAAGAGTATCTAATTTTAGTTATATACACATAAATAACCTGTTGCTTGTCCTGTTCTCTTTTAAGAGTGAAACACACTTCCTGTTTTCTCCTCTTCAAAACTAAAAACGGAAGTATAAATTTAAACCTTATAGTTAGAAGAAACATAATTTACTCTAAACGCCTCATTTTTAAGATGAGACAACTGATTCTAGAAAGATAAAGAGATGTGTGAATGAATGATTACGTACTTGAGATTTTTCACTCAACAGCATAACTAAGTCATCTTAACAGATCAGAATCTCCTACTTTTAAAAAGTGGCTAAAAAAAAACTCTTCATTAAGCTCAGCCCCTTAAAAAATAAATTGTGGTAAAGAAAATCACATAACAAAATTTACTATCTTAACCATTTTTAAGTGTGCATTTCAGTGTTTTAAAATATATTCACATTCAGCCATTCTTTCTTGCTTAAAACTATATTATTATCACCTTTTTGAGACTAAAAGCCATACTATTCTATTAAAAAGCTCAGTTGTTGTTTTCGTACTCTTGAAGTGACAGCTCTAAGATGTGAAACAATAAATAATGGATGAAAGCTGGTAAGTTTGTAATTGTTACTTAAATATTAAATTTTATCAAATACCAGTATGAAATTACACTTAAAAGGCAAAAAAGAGACTGTTGTAGGAATTGAAGCCAAATCATTGAAGAAGGTCATCATCATTATTTTTATATACTGGAATAAGAATAAAGAGAAATATTTTTGCACACACAGTATTAATTATTTTATTTTGTGATAAAATACAATTTTTGTATTTCATGAAAAGGAAGATTTAATTTCTGCCTTTTATAAATTTTAACATTATTTTGAAATCATCATGAAGACATTTTCCCTTGACTTTTTATTATCGCAGCCTATGGAAACAAAATATTTATTTTTGATTGGTTAATATATGGAGAGGCCTTTAATTATAGCTGATTCATTTAGTATCTCAAATTCATATTCAACTTCATTTCTGATTTCCACTATTAGAAACTTATTGGGACTGGAGTCTACACAGTCACATTGAGTGGGAACCTCTGGGGTTAGAATGAGCTCCAGTAAATCTTTTTTTTGATGTTCCTGAGATACACTTTAATTCAAACAACAATCAAGTATTTATGACTTCCTACTGTATGCTTAGTGCTGTTCTCATTGTTATGGGAAATAAAAGAGCATTTTAAAATAAAGCCCTTGTTTTCACAGATCTTATAATCTACTTAAACGAGGCAAAACATACACTTAAAATAATAGGTTGACAACAAAGGAAGATAAGAAATGCCCAAATGTTTGATTAATAACTAAAAGCACTTATCTGCTATCGTGAGTGGGCCTTGGACAGAGTACCATGTGGAGAAGGGAAGATCTGAGAACTAATGAAAAATCAGGAAAAGGGGTAGATAGAAAAAGGAGAAAAGTAGGCTGGTTTATTGGCTCTCTCATCACTGAATATTTAGAGGCTGTAAGCATTTTCTGCTTGCTTTCTCCTTTTGCCTTCCATTATAACTTCTTTTAACCTTCAGTGTCATTATATATTGCAGTTTCTGATTCATATTAACTACTTTAGGTGATGAGGAAAATTTGTAACTAGCTACTCATTAAATCTTCCAGAAAATAGTCTTAAGGTACTTAATTATTTTAATCTTATGCATATGTGAGTGTATTTTATCCATTCTCACCCCCAGAATTGTGAGTTTCAGTAACACAGTGACAATGTTTTCTGTAGTTTTCTGTTTTACTCATTAACTAGCATACCATAGATGCTATCAACAACAAGGAAAACTTGACTGTAAAAATTTTAGAAAGACCTTTATTTAGGGCCTTGCTTATGGATTATAGTCTGAGAGCATAGCTTTAAGAAACCTTGAAGCAGTGCTCTAACTTTGGAAAAGTGCGGGGCACTTAGATAGACAGAGAAATGAGAGAAAATATACCTGATGCATTAGAAGTTTCAATTAGGGTACATATAGTTCAATGATTAACAGTTTTACGTCAAATAGAAGGAATGTATAGAAAATATATGGTTGAGTAGCTGTGACCCCTAAATTTTAATTAGGGTCTGGAAAAAATTAAATTACTTTGACATGCCTTGAAGTGGTTTTTATCAGGATTTAGAAAAACAGTCACTGTTATTGATCCTTAGTGTTGAAACTGCCTGGGTCATGGATGTGATTATCCCCTATAGTTTGGGTCTTAGTAAAAATATTTTAGGAAAGCTCATTGTTCTCGCTGGGTTTTTAATTAAGTCAGAGAAGCCGAAGAACCATTTCCTTCTATAAGCTCAATATGTATTTACTGAATATGTTTTACTCATTTATTTATTATGAATATTATTTTACTTTGTGTGTCTCCTAGAGAAAAGTTAGTCTGGTAAAGTATTTTGGGAACTGGTAAAAATATTGTTATTTGATAGGTTTATTAAATGACTAGTAGCCCAACTTCAGCACTAGGTGTTACATATAAAATCTATATATAGAGATATACCCCTTTTTAATTATTAGGGCTTACTATATTAGAGCTTGATACTTCAGCAATATAGTAATCGTGAAAGTGAATAAATGGTTTAAACCGATAGTCTAATAAATTGCCTAAGAAAAAAGCTGTTCTCACTTTCTTTAAAACCCTTGTTATGTATACAGTACATTAGTTAGACATTTTTATAGTTTATAAAGCACTCCCCTAATTGCTTCTTCTCTCCTCTGGTTTCCCACCTAGCCAATATATTAATGCTAACTATATTTCCTTTGCCGTGCTCCCCATCCCCATGACCATCTACCAACTACTAATTTGTACTTCTTTAACACTTCACCCCATTCTCCCAGCCACCCAAACACCCCCCTATCTGTCACCAAATTGGCCTCTGTATTTGTGAGTCTGTTTTTGATTAATTTGTTATTTTTTTTCCCTAGATTCTGCATATAAGTGAAATCATATGGTATTTATCTTTCTCTGTTTGACTTATTTCACTCAGCATAATAACCTCCAGGTCCATCCATGTCATTGAAAATGGTAGGATTTCATTTTTTAATGGCTGAGTAGTATTCCATTGTATATATGAACCATAACTTCTTTATTCAACCATCTTTTGATGGGCATTTTGGTTGCTTCCATATCTTGGCTATTATAGAGAGTGGTGTCATCAACATAGGGGTGAATAGGTCTTTACAAATTATTTTTTTGGTTTTCTTTGGATAAATACCCAGAAGTGCAATTGTTGGGTCAAAAAGTATATCCATTTTTAATTTTTTTTGAGAAACTTCCAAACTGTTTTCTATAGCGGCTGTACCAATTTGCAATTCTGAGGATTCCCTTTTCTCCACATCCTTGCCAACATTTGTTATTCTTTGATTTATCGATAATAGCCATCTGACCGTATACTTAAAACTAAGAAAAATACAAAACAGTTGTTATTATGATAATGGATATCCCTGGCTTATTTCTTGTTTAAAGTAAATGATTCTGCCTTTTCACTATGAAGAATGATGTCTGTTATGGATTTCTAATAAATAGACTGTATCCATGATAAAAAATAAAAATAAAATCTTTGTTATGCTATCTCAAAAAAAAAACTATATTGTTAGAATTTGATTTTTAAATGGCTTTACTTTATAGAAAAATAACACTCGTCTGCCCTATATTTTTCTGCTTGGCTGAAATAAAACTGTAATTTCAAAGTGAAAATAAAAAGAAATAAAAAAGAAGAAGAGTAAAAAAGTGAATAAATCACTCTGTTAATCATGGCCAGTGTTGGGCGACAACTTATAGTAGAGGGGAAATGAATAAAAGAAGTAGGACTATGAAACCTTATAAAGCAAGTGAGAATTGTTGCCAAATTAGTACGTGAGGAGTGCCAACCTACAAGAAGACAAATTTAACTTATGCAGGCCAACTTCATCTGTTTTGCACGAAAAGGCACAGAAACCATATGTGAGTATTATTGGTGAAGATTTTACATGGACTTGTTTGATAGGAATTCTAAATTCTAGATTCTAGTGTTAGCCATTACCCAGAAAGGCGAATAGTTATAACTTAATTTCACAGCAATTGGCTATTGTCCTATAAACAGTTTGTTATGTAAGGTATGCAGAGTGTGTGTAAAAGATACCTGAAAAATTTTGAGTTTTGTATTTCACCATTGATCTTATCATGTTTCTGATCTTTGATTTTCCTTATAAAGTACAACTTGAGATTCTTACAGGAACATTTGTTTTGCATGAGAAGGATATTAAGAACTGTTAAAATATGAAAAATCAGTATTTCTATGCAAGGTAGTTTTTGGTCTATTTTAACATGAAGTGGAATTGTATAATAGAAAGGCTGTAAGTTCTGGAATTAGCGTTGGGTTCAAATCTGTGTTCTGCAACTTGCTAGTTTTTTGACCTTGGGCCAATTAGTTAACTTATACTTTTTGTGTTATTTTGATATTATGATGATTAAATGGAATAATGTATAAAATACGGCTAGAATATAGTACGTATTCAATATTAGCAGTTCTCAGTATTTTACTAGGAATGTGCTATATTTAATAGTTAATAATCAAAATTCATTTTAATCCTGCTTTATCCCTAAGTTTTACTTGACTAACTTTCCCTTTACTTGACCTTGCCTCCTTCATTAGCTGTTATTTCCCTGGCTAAAAGAAATGACCAAATCATGTTTTTGATTTTGTATAATTGATATTTCATCTACACCTCTCTTAATACTTTTTTCTGTTTCTACAAAAGAATTGGAAATGGCCTAAGTGTGTGCCGGGGGTACCTTAAAATGACAGTTACTTTATTCATTTTTTATCTGGTAGTTGTCTTTATGGGACATGATCGTATGAGTGTCTGTATTTACAAAACAGAATAAAAAGAAAAAATACAGTTAATCTTTGAAAATAATTAGTGTACATCCATATTGTATTTCTAGCTTCATATTTGTACTGTCAGAGCAATCTCATGTCGCCTAAAATTATAAAGTGATTGAGAATAATAACTGTATATGGGGAAAATCACACAACATATCATACTGCTCAGTAAATATTAAACAACAGCAATTGGGAATTGCCTTAAACAGATATGAGTGTGTGAGCATTGTGGATGGAAAAAGTGGTTCTATGGAAAGTAACTTCACAGGGTGATCTGATTATAAACTTCTAACTGGGCAGGTCATGGTAGATAGTCATGCCCAAGGCATGTGACTTTTTAAGGTTTATGTTTGCCTTAAGCAAGCCCTGTCCATTGTTTCTGGGTATCTAGGTTAACACATCTTTGAAAATGCCCCTTTTCAAACTTCTCCTTCTAAGACATAGCCACCTTCAATAGAGCAAATAATCTTAAACATCCTGTAATTTAATCCCTGCCTTGCTTTCCCCTCCCTTCATGTAATCTTCTTTACCCCTCTTTAATTTTAAATGCATAAAAAAAACTTTTATTCTCCAGAGCATTTGAGATCTTGCTCTCCAGACTGCATCATCAGTTTGGCTCACATAAACTCTTTATTAAAATTCTCTACAGGTTTGGACATTTCTTACATTGACATAGTACATTTATGGTGACAATAATATATTGTGGGTAATATTTTAATTTATCACCTCCTCTAAGATATTCGAAGGTATGAACAAAGAACTATCCTGTGCTGAAAGACACCAGGCAACATGTAGTATTTCAGAAATTTCAGCAGAATCCCAATGTGAATCTTACTCCCTAAGGATTTCATTATTCCATTTCTCTCAAATAATCACGAAAAGACCCAATATAATGGACATTTGTGGTTACTAAACTGCTTTCATCTTTTTTTGCAAACTAGGAAATGAGAATAAATGCAACACATGGGAAAACAAGATATGTGTAATAATTATTGTCACCAAACACTATTTATTAGAAGAAATTATTACACAGTGAAAAATAAGGAAGTGAAATCTCTTGACAATTCATTTAAGGCTTTTGATGCCCACATTATTTTTTAGATATTTTTAATGTTATTCAGGGACTGGTTTAAATAATAGAAAACAAATTTTCACTAGCCAAATAAAACTAAATATTCATGAGACATCCACACTTATAACAGGAATTCAGCTCTCACCTTTAAAATTTGTACACAAAATTATAGCTGAAAGCAGAGAACCTGTAACAGATTGAGAACAGATAATTGTCTATCATATTTTTGAAAAGCCAGTTGTTTACTTGTTGACCAAGCCTATCTAGTTAAAATAGCTGAGGCTAAAATGAAAATCGAGCAATTAAAACATTAAAAAAAAATTTGTCATGGAACATTGAACATCATTATGGAACTCATCCAGTTTTTGGAGAAAATCCCAAACTAGAAAACAAAACAGCAACACTATATAACAATGGCAGGAGAGTCAGCTCTTTAGAACTAAACTGACTAGAGAAAAAAAAATGCAGTTTGACAGAGAAAACAATATACTTTGGCAACAATAGTTAATTCTAAGAGTAACAGATATTTGAAACTATACCTTCAAAAATTAAAATAATCAACTGAAAAAGTCCCCTTGTAAACTGTTGTGAGGAAAAAAGAAAGGAAAATCAGTGAAGCTTCTTTTATTCTTCTCTTTCTTCCAGAATGAAAGTTTACCAGTTTTTCCTAAAAAAAAGAAGGGGTTATATTGGGTTGATGCTGAATGCCAGAAAATTTTAATACCCAATTAATGAAAGAAAACATAAAAAAAACAAGTCAGTAAGAAAAGGTAACTCCCAAGAAATGGAAAAGCAAAACATCATGTTGATTGAACATGTCACACATGAAAAGCGAGAGTCATCATTCACACAAATGAAATGCCTTCTGTATATATGAAAAATATATCAAGGTGGTTGAGCCAATGTTTTCTGGAGACAGATTAATTAGATTCAATCCCACTCTGCTAGTTCTTAGCCAAGTAACCTTGAGAAAAGTGTTTAACTTATCTAGGTCTCATTCACCTGTAGCATGGAGATGATAACAGTGTATATCTGAGAATTAATTGAGATAAATAACACATTTAGAAGATATACTCATTACAAATTAAGCACTGAATAAATGTTAGCTCTACTTATATAAAAATGTGTATATGTGTATTTTAGCCTTATCTGTAGGTTAAAAAAAAAAGAACAATGATTAAACTTGTCAAATGACATTTTAAGTCATTAACTTTCTTAAATCGGTGTGCCTTTAACAGAATTCCGTGGGTTTAATTTGACTGGAGTAATCCCAGAGGTCCTACAGTAACTTTAAGGAACACTGTCAATCAGTTATTACTAGTATTAAAGGAAATGAAGGTGAATCAGTCTTTTCAAGGCTCCCTTTGTTATTCTGGGTTTAACTAGAGCTGACATTTGAATATAGTTCCTTGCTGATCACTGCTTTCCCTACTATTTTTGGTTTTACCTTTGGTAATTCTCTAGCCATTTTCTGGGCATTAGTTTAAACTAAGGATTAGCAACCTATGGTTTTTATGCCTTTAGTATTACATTACAAGATTTAGGCTTGTTTGTTTAGTCTGGGCTAAAAGGTTATACTAAGGGTGAAAGAACATTTGTCTTCTCTGAAATGAGTGCAGATATGTGGGTGGTTATCACTTTTCCCTACTTCTTCAGTAGAGAATAATTTAAAAATAATTCAACATGGGGTGTCAAACAGGTTGTTGCTCATCCTACATGCAGTGTTCCCCCCCTCTCCTGTTCACCTGTCCCAATTGTCAGAAAAAATATCTAAATATCTTACCCTTAAATGAATAAGAGTAGGAAGAAAGTCTCGGCAGACCAGAAACCATTTTTGTGGGTTGAAAGGTACAAAGAAATATACTTAAGGAAAGCTTGGAAAGGATTATGAAACAGGAGTATAAAAGCATAATTTTGAAAGCATAGTGAATAGAATAAAGCAGCAAAAACTTCTCTTGGCATCAAAAATTATTTTATCGATAACATTATAGTGCTTTAGAGGCTACAAGGATGTATTTCTCATTCTTAGCATATGCCTCTTTATAATTTGCTGCCACTGCAACCCTATTTAAGGTGGACAGATTAGACAATGTTAAAGATGGTAAAGTAAGTTAGCATGTGGTTCTCAGAACACATAAAAGACATAGAAACTGCCATTTATTTTGAAAATTAAGTATTTGATAGTCTTAGAAATGTATTAATTCAGAGGAAATGACATTTTTTTAATACTCTGTAACAGGATAAGGCACCTTAAGTAACAGAAATCTTGATTTAGTCTTTAAGAACATTTGTGTGATCACTTTCCCTTAAAGTTAAATGCAAGTATTACTCTTACACATTTTTTACCTTCTTCAAAATTATTGCCTGTGCTATGTGCATGAAATGCTATATAGAAGTTAACATTTCTCAGAAGTCTCAAAGCACTACCAAGTACTTCATGAAGATGTGGAACAGTGCTAGTGACACTCTCATCTTCATGTTCCTTGGTGTTTCTACCATTGGAGATAACCATAAATGAAATTGGCCTCACATTTGTTTCACTGTCATGTTTTGTCTTATTTGGAGAGCATCAGGTATGGTAAATACTGTTGTTTAAATAAAAGAAGTCAACTGAACTTGGGATACATTAGAAGAAAAAAAAATGACAATATACTATACTTGCTTTACTTCTCATAAGCAGACTGTTTTATATCTCTATGTAGGGGGTGCATAATAGCAATGTTAAAAAAAAACCAGAAAACAACAACAACAACAACAACAAAAACAAGCTCTAAAATCAGACTGCCTGAATGAAAATCCTAGCTTTACTACTTAGGTTTATGGCTTTAAGAAAGTTACATAATCCTGCTAGGCCTTAGATTCCTCAACTATAAAATGGCAATGGTAATTTATTAACTTCTGCTAGCTATTGTGAGAATTACATGGCATACTGCAGTCCAAGAGATTAGCATAGAACCTGGCACATCATAAACTCTCTGTAAATATTAGCTTTTACTACTAGTACCAGTAATACTGCTGCTGTAGCACTATAAATACTAGTGCTGTTATAATGTAGTATAATATGACAAATATATGGATGCTCCTAAGAATTACTTACAGTTCTTAGTAAGAACTACTACTAAGAATATTAATACACAATATTATTACTATTGCTAGGATCGGAGCTGAGGGTTTTCTTTCATTTTTCTGAATGTTTACATCTCCCTGCTTCCCCCGAATTTACAAAAAAAATAGTAAAAGTCACCACTGTGTGTAGCACTGTTGTTCCAACTTCCCATCCTAACACACAATGGTATGCACCTTGCTAATGTCCGCATTGGAGCTATTAAAGTACTGACTGTGTCTTGGGGAATTCTGACTTCAGCAGGAAAATATATACCACTTCTGTCTTTTCCTCAAACCCTGGAAGAGGCCAAGTGACATCTGGTGCCACTAAACCATACCTGCTGACTTTACTATTAGCTGCAGCTAAAACCATTTCTCGCTCTAACACTTACATTAAAAACAAAATATTCCATTGGTACTAAAGTAAAATACACATGTGTAGCATATTTTTCATCCAAAACTGCTGGAGCCAGCTGGCTAAAGTCGAACAGCACCTAAAAGAGGGGGGCGAAGCCTAAGAAAAAAAACAAGAAGACAGAAAAGCTCTTTGGGAGGGCATACAGTCAATGCTGCAGCCCCGAGTTTATTTAGCACAGCATATTTATACCCTACAAAGCCGTGAGAAGCAAACACCCACAAGTATGTAACTAATTGCTGATATTTACTCAGGAAACTTTGTAGCTATCTTAACATACTCTTTCCTATGGTCAAAGGACATTCAGTTTCTCACCCCCAAGCCAGGTACACCTCCTCCCGAGCCAGCAGACTGCACAGCCTGCCAACTCTGCAAAACTCCCAGCTATACTGGCAGTTTAATTCTGCCTCAAAACGGCTCCTGACACAAAACAAATCACAACTTCATTGATAGTTAAACTGAACTCTATTTACAATCTTACATTTTATTGTTTGCATAGGAATTCAGTTTATACTTTGTCATATTTTCTTGACATTTATATCTTTACTTCCCTCCTGTACAAATGAACAAAATCATTGCAGACGTTTCTTTGGAGGCTATGAAACTTATTTTAGCAATACAGAAAGGCACATTAGGGAAATTTCTTAGGGTTTTAAAGATGAATAATAAGGCTAGCCAGGGTATATTTTATTATTCATTAAAATGTGTTTAGCTTGGCCATTAACAGTGAAACCACCAGCTAAATGTCTTACACATTCATAGAAGACAATTTCTCATTTATTCTGAGCCACTGTGAAATTGTCACTAGGATTGTAAAATGTTCTCTTTTTTTATCTAAATATATTTTTAAATAAAATTGGAAAATAGTCTACTTTGTGCTCATGTGATATGAAAAATAGCAGACACAAAAGAAAAAAAAAAGCCAAAGATAATTGAGGTTTTCCTATAAAATGTTGAGAACTAGAAGAGCAAATATTAGAGATGGAGTCCTGGAATTTCATAGATTTGTATATATCTATTTGTATACATAGTTTGTATATATAGTGTGAAAATTATCTTATTTTCAATGTCATTTTATTTCCAATCTATCTCTACCTCTGGTATGCAGAGAGAAAATGAAGAACTCCTTATTATAATATAATCAATGAGGTATCTATAACATCATAAACCTTGCATCACAATTTAGCTTATGATTTGCCTAAATATGCAGAGGAGAGATGAGAAGGCCATGCTATATTTTTCCCTTTGGACTTTAGCCATATTAAATCATTCAGATAGATGATAGGTAGGTAGATAGATATAGATATTGATATATGAAATTCTATTGAATTAAAAGTTTTGGTAGTTGATACACTAGAATATTCTCTTTCTTTTTGGTTTGGGGACCCACTTAGGACTTGTGATAAAAAAAAATTGAAAGGTCAGCATCCTGGCAATATGTCAATATTGCTGAAGCAGTACACCTGAGTTGACCAAATGCAGTTTGACTAAAAGAAAGCAAGATAATTTTTCCATTTAGTCAACATTTTTATTTGGCCCCAAATGAATATATTGTCACTAGCTTTGAGTTCTGGTAATTTTAATACAGCATAAGGGAGATTAGAAATTAGAAATGCTATTATATATGTTTTAGTTGGAACAACTTAAATATTTAACAGTAGGGAAGTAGATAAAACAAACTATTAGAAAAATAATAATATAAACATAGTCATATGTGACTTTTGAAGTTTTTATTCCAAAGCGTTAGCAATAATTTTCTTCGGATAGGTACTTTTATGGATGTCATATTCTTCCTTTGCATATTTGTATTTTTCTTTAAGAACTTCCTCTGCTTTTGTAACAACAAAACAGATAATCACAAGACCTAAAGAGATCTGAAGAGTTTTTAAAAAGAAAATTTAGAGCTCTGAAAATTTTAGTGAATTTAGCTTTTATTTATTTTAATTATGCTTGCTTTAATAGTTGACTCTGTTTTTATTTTCTGGAACAATGTAAAATCTGTAAATTGAATTAAAATGTTTTTAAAAACTGAAAAAGAGATCAAAACTTTTAATCATATACAGAAGTTGTAAGACTATGCCCATGGTCCTCCAAATTGCTATATATTCCAGTGAAGAGGATCTGGATTTTTTTTTATCAAACAAATCAATTTTTGCTGAATTGTCTGTTGGACAACTTATTTCTTCTCAAATTTTGTATAAGGGTTCTTATTTTCAGCCCACCTGTCAAGGAATCTTACATTCTCTTTCTTATCTTCAAGTAAATTATCTGATAAACTTATTCACAATAAGATATCCAAAATGTAATCACTAGGAGTCAGATCTGTGGGACAAAGATTTAACTCATACCTTTCAAATAGTACTGTCCATGACCAAGCACTTCTCTCATGCTTAAGGCTACTTTTCGAGGCAATAGACAATTGTGGGTAATAAAAAATTTTTGACTGAGACTTGAACCTCAGAACTCTAGACTCTGAGCATCAAGGGAATAAAAACTTTTCTTTAAAACTTTGAACCTATCTGGTGGCCTGGCTGATTAAAGAGTAAAACCAGCACAGGTCACATTACATAACAGATCACGGCTTGGGTCAGCTCCGTACTAGTTAGTAATAAGACTAAAGAGAAATGTTATTTTCTGTTTGTAGAGACTGCATTTTCAGAATAACTCAGATAATCCACATGAACCTCAAGAAGGAAATTGTACTGCTCTCATTCTAAAAACCTGAGAACAATCAAAATAAAAATCAAAACACAACTATTTAAAGAAAATTCTCCTAAAGTAATTTTATTAAATAAATACTTTAATAGTTTCATAAGTTTAGGTTTTTAAATTATCCATCACAAATCCTTAGAATTTCAATCTAGTTTAACACTAATTTCTTATAATACATTTGTAACATTTTTATTTCTATTACTCAACCACTCTTTTTTTCCTGGGGGAGGGGGATTTAGAAGTCCTTGTGTTGATTTTTTTCGTGAACAAATGTCATGCGAATACAGTTACCAGGAAAGACCAATTTACTATAGCCTACAGAGGACTGAGAGGAGAAATCTGTTTCTCCCTTGTTTTCCTGCTCCCAGAGTTTTCCAGAAAAAAAAGCTCTTCATAACAGCAATCACAGTAGTCCTATTTACTGTCATCATACAGGCAAACAAATGATTAAAGTAATGCAATTTGAAATCCTCAACTTAGATGGAAATGAATGGCCCAACATTCTCTTTCAGGATTTTGAACTGAAGTAGTTTATATTTAGGAGGAACAATTATGGCATGAAATAGTTTTTAATGTGACTCAAACAGGACATTTACAAAATCTGAGGTGGAATTTATTTTAAAATCAATACGGAAATGAGAGCATGTGTCCTTTATTCAAGTGGTTGACACCAATAGCTTTACAACAAATACTACATTTTAACTACTTAAAAAGGTAAGGTTGAGGTTGAGAACAGAAGAAGAAATAAATACAATTCTTTAAAAATTTTATTATAATGTACTTTTTTTCTTGAATTATCTTTGGTTTGTTCATATCCCCCTATCTCTCTAATTGCCAATTCACTGCACTTCAGTTCTACAAAGCCAACCAAAAGAATGTTGGAAAAAATGTCTAAAAACCTATCTAGTAATGGAATGAGATAGTATTTCAAATTTTGGCTAAAAATTATAAACTAAGATAATGATGGTGGATATATTGTGTGTATGTGGTAGGGTAAGACTAGTCAGAAGTGAGTTTGGCAGGCTTCTCATTAAGCAAAATAATTATTTCTCTAAAATGGGTAAGATGATTTTTTAGGTTTTGATTTTTTTTGTTTTGTTTCATTTTATTTTGTAAGTGACTGATTAATATTCCACATTTATTTTCTTAGCATTTAAAATTAATAAATTGCGATATTTCATCTCTTCTTATCGATGAGTGATATTCCATTGTATATATGTACCATAGCTTCTTTATCCAGTCATCTATCATAGGACATTTCAATTGCTTCCATGTCCTAGGCACCGTGGATAATGCTGCTATGAACATCGGTGTGCAAATACCTTTTTGGATATGAGTTTTCAAGTCTTTGGTGTATATAGCCATTTGAGACAACATGGATAGACCTCGAAATAATCATGCTAAGCAAAATAAGCCAGACAAAAAAATTTGAAAACTACATGATATCACTTATATGTGGGATGTAAACCTAAAAGCAACAAAAGAACAGGACAAACAAACCGAGACTCATGGACATGGACAATAACTAGTGGTTACCAAAGAGTGGGGGAACAGGGGAGAAGAGGGAGGTAGACTGGGCAAAAGAGGTCAAATATGTGGTGACAATAAAGAATTAAAAATAAATAAATTAAAAAATAAAAACAGACTCAAATATAGAGGACATTCTGGTGAAGGCAAGAGGGGAGGGGGATTTGGGGTCTGGGATAAAGTGTTGAAGGGTTAAAGAAGTACAAATTAATAGTTGATAGATGGTCACAGAGATGGGGAGCACTGCATAGGAAATACAGTTAGCATTAATGTAATGGCTAGGTGTAGAGCCAGAGGACAGAAAGAGAAATCAGTGGTATCATTTTATAGACTATATAAATGTCTAACCAATGTACTGAATACTTGAAATTAACAATAAAAATTGATGTTACTATAAAAGAAAAAAATGAAATTAATAAATTCTATTAAACCAGCCAAAAATCAAATTGTTTTTAATCTAAGCATTAACCGGCCTTCAGGCTGATATGTCTGTCAGGTAGCAAAATGTTACTTTGAAATGCAAAGTCAAAACAGGGTAAAGGGGGTCAAATATGTGGTGACAGAAAGAAAGCTAAGTATGGCAGGTGAACACACAGTGTTAATACATATATGCCTTATTGTTAAAATATACAGCTGAAACTTACTGGATTTTGTTCACCAATGTCACCAATAAAAGAAATAAAATAAAATAAAAATAAAAGAAATAAAAACAAAATGTAAAGTTATTATAAAGAATGAACTTTCGATTTCTCTATTATTTAAAATTACTTAATGTTTCAAATAATTTATCAATAGCACATATTCTCCTTTAATTTTACATTTCCTTCGGTAATTCAATTGCATCTAACTCCTAGAAACGTCATCATTTAACATTTATATTTTCCCATTGTTTCAAATAGTGTTGTAATCCATTTAAGGTTCTGGGTAGTTTGTATAGGTTTTAGGTGTTAGAGGTGGGTATTGGATGATTGCAATTGAAGAGATCATACAATAGAAAACTTCTCATGTCATTCCTACACCATCTAGTGGCTAAAATATTTGTAGACATTTTCATTTTGTTTAAGAATTAAAACCTATTGTAAAAAAAATAAATGTACAATGTTATATTCTATTTATTAAAGATTGGTAAAATTGTGATGATATGCACGGATGAGTGCCTGATCTACCATCAGTCTTTTGAATTTTTTTTCTGTGATATAGTGGAGGTGCTCTGTATTCATCTAGTTATTTTCCGCACCATGGTTCTGCTCGAGAGGGAACGAGAACTGGAGTTGAAATCAGAAAACCTCAGTGTTAATCACAATTTCACTCCTATTCCTGGTGAGCTTTATAATCTCAAACGTGTTACTGATTATTCGGTCCCTTTTTTTGTATAAAGAAGATATAAGACTTGTCTTTTGGGATGTTTTGTTATAAATATCAAATAGTAATATAAGTTTAAAAGCAGTTTATATTTATAAGGTATTATTGTTACTATTATCAAGACTTAGGACACTTAAAAAACTTATCTTCACATGCTATTTCCACTTGCCAATTCTATTTAACTACAATTTGGATTCTGCCTTCACTGTTCCACCAAAATTATTCTTGACAAAATCTCTTCTGACCTCCATGTTGACAAGTTAGGATGCATTCTTTTCTCCTAAATTATGAAACTTGTCAGCAGAGTTATATACAGTGGACTACTTTATGTTTCTTAAAATACTTTATTTGCTTTTCTTTACATCATACCCTCCTAGGATTTCTGCCTTTCTCAGCATTTCATAGTCTTCTTTGCAGGCTGATCTTTCTCTAAATATGAGAATTCTCCAGTTAGGTTCCAAATATTCTGTTCTCACCATACTTTTTTCATTAGTGATTATATTCATTCTCATGGCTTCAAATACAATATAAATTTTGATGACTTCTGATTGTTTATTTCTAGTATGGATAACTACTCTAAAGTCTAGGTGTATGTTCAGCTATTACTTTGTATTTCCACTTGGGTGTCTGAAAAGAACATCACAGCCAATATGTCCACAAAATATAAATCTGACCCTCCGCTGTTCTTCTTCTTCCATTTAAGTAAATGATGACACTGTCATCCACCCAGTTAATAAAGCCAGAAATGTAAGATGTATCGTTGATTATTTCCTTTTTCTTATTTTTCACATCAAACCCTCTGGTTTCTATCTCCAAAAAAAATCTTCAGTCCATGTATTTGATTTTTAAAAAAAATTTCCAGATATACAGAATGTATTAATAATATATTTTGATTAACAATGCACTAGAATTATTAACCCATACATGGCATTTATATATGTATGTATTTAATATTTTTAACAACTATGAACCCAACACTGAACCTGAGAAATAAAAAGTTAATAATAACCTAAGCAGTGCACTGCTATCTTGTTTTCTCACCTCTCATTCTCACAGGTAACTGATATTCTAAATGTATCATTAACTATTCTCTTGTCTTTTAAAAAATAGCTTTGAAATCACACATATTACAAACATGGATACATCCACGTATAATATATTAATTAGTTTAAATTACTTTTTAACATTATAAAAGTGGGTATGTGTTATGTGTATGTTTTGCATGTAGCTTTCTGGAATATTTGGTCTGTTAACATTATATTACTAATATTTAGTTATATAAATATTCATTTATTCATTCATTTTTACTGCTGTATAATATTGCATTTTGATTATACACCAATTTATCTATTGTCCTTCCCACTGATATATTTTTTTTCTTTTTTTAATATTTACTTTTACAAATGGTGTTGCCATGAACATTTTTGCATGTCTTTTCATGGAATCTCTGTGCTAGTCTCCATTCCCATTGCTATTATCTTAGTTCAAGCTACTATCATGTTTCGGAGCTGCCTTAAATTTTTCCCTGTTTTCCTTTCCTCTTTCAACTTGTTATCCCCACAGGATGAATTTAAAAAAAATAATTAATTTTTATTTAAGTGTAGTTAGTACACAATATAATATTAGTTTCAGGGTAAAATATAATGATTCAACATTTATATACCTTATGATGTGATCACCACACTAAGTCCAGTAATCATTCATCATTGTGCAGACATGTCACAATATTATTGACTATATTCTCCTTCACCTTTTTCACCCATTCCCCCAACCCCTCTCATCTGGTAACCATTAGTTTGATCTCTGTTCCTATGAGTCTGTTTTTGTTTTGTTTGTTTGTTTGTTTTAAGACTCTACGCACATAAGTAAAACCATATGTTATTTGTTAAAAGCCATCTTTTCATAACAAATATTATTGCTTGCTTTCCAAAAATACTTCTATTGCTTCTTTTTTAACTTTTAATAAAATCCAAAAACCTTAGCATGGCTATAAGCTATAACAAATATGACTCTTGTCTATCTTTGAAACTTCATGTTGTTTGGGCCATTTTCCATCTTCTCTACTGTGTTTTAACAGCCTCTTTAACTTCTTCAATTGTGACAAATTATCTTTTCTTGGAGCTCTCAAACATGTTTTTCTGTCTCCCTAAAACACTGTCTCCTGGATATTTGCATGTCTGGCTTTGCCTTATCCTTTTTCAGCTAATATACAACCTCCTCAGAGAAGTCTTCTCAAATCACTCTATATAAGTGGATTTCCACTCCCCTTGTTCTGTATCGTTTCACCTTGGATTTTCTTCTTGTTAAAAAACAAAATTAAACTGAGTAAAATGAAAATATCTTATCGGCTTTATTCGATGGTTCACAAATTGGACAGTATCCAATCCAGCGGAGAGAAAGGAGCTCTGATGATCTGTGCAAAATGAAATACTTAATAGGCAGAAGGGAGCAGGAACAAGAAAGTTATACTAGGCAAAAAAAATGTGGATTAGCTATTACAAAGTTACTTTCCTTAGAGAATAGCAAAGGTCTGTGTTGCAGATGATCTAACTAGTACTGATTAGATGATTCTTGATCGACTGGTTTAAGAGTCCATTTCTGGGAGAGCTAAAACTGTAATTTAAGTCAAGTCTTGGATTGGTGACTTGGGGCTTAATATAAGTGTCTCTATTTTAGGCATATCATCTTTTTAAATACTTTTGTATAATATATTCTTCCTTCCTTCTTTCCTTCCTTCCTTCCTTCCTTCCTTCCTTCCTTCCTTCCTTCCTTCCTTCCTTCCTTCCTTCATCAATAAATCAATCATTTAGTTATTTTCTTCTCCATTTGTGTGATATCTATGTCTTCTACTAGGCTATGGGTTCCATGAATACGGAAATATATATGGTTTATTCACCACTAAATACTCAAAGTCTAGTACCATGCTGGATCTAATAAAATGTTCATTAAACACTTGCAAAATAAATAACCGAATATAAATACAAGCTAATTTGGAATATGAATATGTTATGAACATATTGGTAGAGCTTTAAAATCAAGGTCATTTTTTAAAACTATTGTCTGTTTTACTCAATACTTCATTTAACCCAATATGCTAGTTACCACAAAGATCCAACTTATGAAATAAAAGTGTGTTTCTTGATTATATTTAACATCTGCAAACAGGCAGAGTAAAATAGTAAAAAAGTACATAATATGGGCTTTATGAGGCTATGTCACTGAGTCTGAATGATTTGACATTTTTCTTTTAGAAGCAATTTTGTTTTATCCCTGGTAGAATGAGTAAAGTAAATTAAGGTAAGTAAAGACGATGAGTAGTTTGAATGGGTTTAAAATGCAAATATGGAGTCAGCCTTTTAAAAGACCAGCACATTAGGCAGACCAGCTCATCTTGGGAAGCTTTTCGCTTGTGATAAGCACTATTAAAAAGGATGTAGTTTTATTCCATGAAAGCATTGTGTGATAATTTTTCAAATGTCAGAGTGAATTTAGTAGAATATCATAACTTAAATGTCACCTAAAAAGGGAGAATTACACAAAATTACTTATGGAAACCACGTGAACAGGATGCTCTCCTGACTGGGCAATTCAGATGCATTTACAAAAAATTGCATAGTGCCCAGTTGGATACGAAACTCTTGGGATGACATGCTCTTTTGGTATGTTAAAGGAACCAGGGCCACAATAAGGCATTTCTGTCATTTAAAAGTGCTGAAGAGCTGATGAAGAGCTAGGGAACCAATGAGCTGGGTTTTTTTTTTAAGTTTCAACCTTATCACTAATGGAAATCATTACCTGCTTCTTTCCACATTTCTAAAATAAAGTTAAAATAGTAACTTTATTGATATGCATTTTCAAAGTGCTTTGAAAATGACTAAGTAGTGTGGAAGCTCATTTGAAAACAGTAGGTTTTGTTGTTTATTTGCAGCCATTTCCCCCCCATATTTCACCTCATGTTTTTGACTCAGGTTGACAGTTTTCTTTCTTAAAGCTCTTGTTTCACATGTAAACTCTAGGGCAAATCTGTTTCTTCTTTTTACTTTTCATTCAACCATACTTTTATTTAAAAAACACAGCAAAACGTAATTTTTTGGACAATTTTTATCTCTCCATTTTCTCTTCCCTTTACTTTTACTATCCTATTTACATACTTGCTTTCTCTGTGTATATGTGAACAAACAAGCATCACTCGCCCTTGCTGTTAAATCATTCAACGGCATTGTTAAGTATGTATGCATTCAAAGTCTACAAAACCGGTATTCCATTTAATTATACTCCCATGTTATAGCACTGATAATGTCGGGCCAAGATAGGTAAAATCAGGTATTAAATAATTTAGAATACATAGTTTGTTAATGTGTTTAATTAAGGATTTAATTAGAAATAAAAATTGAAATGCTCGAAATGACATACACAGGCAAATTTCTCTAATAGTGAATTACACAATATGTAGAATTCATCAACCCTATCTTTTTCTCTGCTTTGAATTGGGAGTCTCTGCCAGAGGGAAAAGTCAGAACCCGTGGACCAGATGTGGTAGAAATAGCAATCATTTGATAGATAAGGGCTGTTCATTCAACTTTTCCCTTCACCTCTGCTCTTATTAGTGTATTTCAAATGATTATTTACAGCTGTAATCTAAAAGCCATATAGAAGAATAATGCTTTATCAGAATGCTTTATAAAACTTTTTCAGAAGTAGTGGGCAATTGGTGCTCTCCAGTCTAATTTTCAGTTTTAACTAGACCACACAATCGCATGACAATGTGCAAAGTACTTTACATCTATTACTTTACTTTCTCATTCATATTAATTACATGAATGTTGTAACATTTGGAGTGTTTGGAATACAGCAATAAACAGAGTAAACACTGATTTTTTGGCTTCTCTAAGCTTACTACCTAATCAGTATCATTATTTTCAAAGGTGGAATATAAGACTTCTGACACATTTGACTTTGTCTCACATCATTTTTGGTAACAGAACTGAGAATATGTTATTTTTTATAGAAGATTAGACTAATCACATTACAAACAGTAGAGGAGCCTCTCAACACACACACACACAAAAATCTGAGAAAATATTTTAAATACTAATCTCTCTTACCACAGAAAGCATTAAAAAATAATATCTGTGTATGTATTAAGATGTTTTATTCTAATTATTTTGACTTCTAACTACTTTAGGAACATTATTGGAACTTCAAGCGCAATTTCTCATTTTTGATTTGATGTTATGGTATAGTAGAAGAACATGTGTTTAGAATTGCACAATCTAAGCTTGAGTTATTTTTCTTCAAACCTTTCTGTATTGGCATTAGGAGGTCTTTTAAGTGTTATCAGGTTTCTCATCTTCAAAATGAGGAGCTTCTTAATGGAGTCACTATTGGCTTTTTGGGCAGAAAAATTATTTTTTTGGCATCCTTGATTCCTGCCAGTAGTAAGTGCTAGTCATTGTGACAACCCAAAATTTCCCTTCCCATATTTTCAGAACAATTGAGAACTACCTTATCTCAGATTACATCCAGCCCTAAAATTTCAAATCTAAAAAAAGGAAAATCCCAAAGAGCAATTTGGCTTACAGTATCCATTCTTAGGACCTCCTTCAACTTCCCAACATATATGCATCTGTTCCTATATTCTTCTTTTTTTATAATAGAACTGGGCTCTCCAACCTCAAGCTATTTTCTGTATTCTATGCCTTTCTTGTCTTGCATTATCAATCATTAATTTTCTCTAAAGTATATTCACATTCTTTTTTTAATATTTTTTTAATTTTTATTTTTTAATTTGAATTAACATTCAACATTATTTTATATTAATTTCAGTTGTAGGGTATATCAAATACACATTTATATAATTTATGAAGCGATTTCCCCTGATTAGTACCCTCCTGGCACTATACATAGTTATTGCAATATTATTGACTATATTCCCTATGCTGTACTTCACATCCCTGTGACCATTTTGTAACTATTAACTTGTAGTTTTTAATCACTTCCCCTTTTTCTCCCAGCCTCCCAACACTCCTCCCATCTGGCAATCACCAGATTGTTCTCTGCATCTAAAAGTCTGTTTCAGTTTTGTTTGTTAATTTATTTTGTTCTTTACATACTACATATAAGTGAACTTATATGGTATTTGTCTTTCTCTGTCTGACTTATTCACTTAGAATAATACCCTCTAGGTCCATCCATGTCATTGAAAACGGCAATATTTCATTTTTCATGTATGAGTAATATTTCATTGTATGTATGTATCACTTCTTATTTATCCAATTGTCTACTAATGGGCACTTAGGTTGATTTGTACCTTGACTATTGTAAATGGTGCAACAGTGAACATAGGGGTGCATATATCTTTTCAAATTAGTGTTTTCATTTTCTTTGAATAAATACCCAGAACTGGAATTACTGGGTTATAAGGTAGTTCTGTTTTTAATTTTTTGAGGAGCCTCCAAACTGTTTTCCACAGTGGTTGTACCAACTTGTAATCTCACCAACAGTGCGTGAGGGTTCCCTTTTCTCCACATCCTCACCAACACTTGTTTGTTGATTTATTGATGATAGCCATTTTGACAGGTGTGAGGTGATATCTCATTGGGGTTTCAATTTGCATTTCTCTGATCATTAAGGACATTGAGCATCTTTTTATATTCTATTGGCCATCTGTATGTCCTCTTTGGAGAAATGCCTACTGAGTTTCTCTGTCCATTTTTTAATTTGCTTGTTTTTTTAATATTGAATTCTATGAGTTCTTTATAAATTTGAAATATTAACCCCTTATCAGATGTATTATTAACAAATATCTTCTCCTATTAAGTAGGTTGTCTTTTTGTTTTGTTGGTGGTTTCCTTTATTGTACAAAAATATTTACTTTGATATAGTCTCATTTGTTTATTTTTTCTTATGTTCCCCTTGCCTGGAGATATAGCAGAAAAAATATTACTAAGAGCCATGTCAGAGAGATTACTGCCTATGTTTTCTTCTGGAAGTTTTATGGTTTTAGGTCTTATATTTAAGTCTTTAAAGCATTTCAAGTTTATTCTTGTATATGGTCTAAGAAGGTGTTCTAGTTTCATATTTTTGCATGTATCTGTTCAATTTTCCCAACAACACTTATTGAAGAGACTGTCTGTATCCCATTGTATATTCTTGTCTCCTTTGTCATGGATAAATGAGGGTATAGGCGCAGATTTATTTCTGGGTTCTCTATTTTGTACCATTGATCTGTATCTGTTTTCATGCCAGTACCATGCTGTTTTGATTACTTATAGCTTTGTAGTATAGTTTGATATCAGTTAGTGTGATACCTCCAACCTTGTTTTTCTTTCTCAAGATTGCCATGTCTATTAGAGATATTTAACAGTTGTGTATACAGTTTTGGACTTTTGTCCTACTTCTCTGAAAAATATTATTGGTATTTTGAAAGGGATTGCATTGAATCTATAAATTACTTGGGGTAGTGTGGACATTTTAACGATGTTAATCTTTCCTATTCACGAGATGGTATATGCTTCCATTAATTTGTGTGTTCTTCAGTTTCTCTCTTCAATGTCTTATAATTTTCCAAGAGTAGGTATTTTACCTCCTTGGTTAATTTTATTCTTAAATATTTCTGTAGAGTCAGTTATCACCTCTCCTCTTTAATTTCTTATTTTATTTACTTGGTTCCTCTCTTTTTTCTTGATGAGGCACTTTTGTTTATCTTTTCAAAGAACCAGCTCTTGGTTTCATTGATCTTTGTTTGTTTGTTTGTTTTGTTTTGTTTTGGATTCTACTTTATTTATTTCCACTCTGGTCTTTATTATTTTCTTCCTTGTCCTCACTTTGGGCTTTGTTTGCTGTTCTTTTTCTAGTTCCTTTAACTATAGGTTTAGATAGTTTATTTGAGATTTTTCTTGTTTCTTGAGGCAGCCCTGTATTGCTATATTTTTCTCTCTTAAGACTGCTTTCATCGTGTCCCATAGAATTTGAGTCATTGTGTTTTCATTTTCATTTGTCTCAAAGTATCTTTTGATTTCTTCCTGGATCTCATTGTTAATCCATTCATCATTTAGTTTCATGTTATTTAACCTCCATGTGTTTGTGTATTTTTCATTTCTTTTCTTGTAATTGATTTCTAGATTCATATTATTGTGGTCTAAGAAAAGGCTTGATATTACTTTAATCTTCTTAAATTACTTGAAACATTTTTTATAGTCTAACATATGGTCTATCCTGAAACATATTGCATGTGCACTTGAGAAGAATGTATATTATGCTGCTTTGGCATGAAACGCTTTGAAAATATCAAATCCAACTGGTCTAGTGAGTCACATAAGGCTGATATTTCCTTGTTGAATTTCTATCTAGCAGATCTGTCTTTTGCTGTCAGTGGAGTGTTAAAGTCTCCTGCTATGAAGTGTACCACTATCAATTTCTCCCTTTATGTCAGTCAATAGTTGCCTTATATATTTAGGTGCTCCTATGTTGGGTGCATAAACATTTACTAAAGTTATGTTTTCTTGTCAGATCGACACCTTTATCATTATGTAAGGCCCTTCTTTGTCTCTTGTTATAGCCTTTGTTTTATAGTTTATTCCGTCTGATGTATGTAAGGCTACCCCAGCTTTTTAAAAATTTTTATTTGAATGAAATGTCATTTTCCATTCCTTGACTTTTAATCTGTGTGTATTTTTCAATTTGAAGTGGGTCTCTTGTAGACAGCACACATATGAATCTTTTTTTCATAGCCATTCAGCTACCCTATTCTTTTGGAGCCTTTAATCTATTTACAGTTAAAGTGATTATCAATAGGTACATATTGATTGCCATTTTATTATTCATATTTATAATTCCCCCCTTTTCTTTATATGGAAGCCTCCATAACATTTCTTGTAATTCTGACTTGTTGGTGAGGAATTCCTTTAGCTTTTTCCTGTGTGAGAAGCTTTTTATCTCACCTCCAATTGTAATTGGTTGCTGAGTTGAGCAGTCTTGGTTGTAAGTCCTTGCTTTTCATCACTTTGATTATTTCTTCCAATCCCTTCTGGCCTGCAAAATTTCTATTGAGAAATCAGCTGAAAGTCTTATGAGAGCTCCTTTATAAGTGACTAGCTGCCATTCTCTTGCTGTTTTTAATATCCTCTCTTTGTCTTTAACCTTTGGCATTTTAATGATGGTGTGGCTTGGTGTAGTCCTCTTTGGTTTCATCTTGTTTTTGACTCTTCATGCTTCCTGAACTGGTATAACTATTTCCTTCACTAAGTTAGAAAGGTTTTCCATTATTATTTTTTTTTCAAATAGGTTCTCAATCCCTTGCTCTCTCTTCTCCTACTATACCCCTATGATGTTAATGTTGTTATCTTAATGTTGTCCCAGCTGTCCCTTAAATTTTTCTCATTTTTTAAAAAAGTATTTTTTTCATTTTGTTGTTTCATTTGGGTTGTTTATTGCTACCTTATCTTCTAAATCACTGATTTGATTCTCTGCTTAATCTAATCTACTGTCTATTCCTTCTAATGTATTCTTTATTTCAGTTATTGTATCCTGCATTTCTGACTGATTATTTTTAATGGTTTCTATGTCTTTTTTAATGTACTATTTCTTTGTCGAAGTTCTCATTGAAATAACTTATCCTTACCCTAATTTTATTGAGCATCTTTATAACCATTGTTTTGAATTTGCATCTGATGGATTGCTTCTTTTCATTTCATTAATTCTTTTCCCGTAGTTATCTTCTGTTCTTTCATTTGGGACATATTTCTTTGTTTTCTCACTTTGGCTGCCTCTATGTGTTTGTTTCTATATATTAGATAGATTTGCTGCATTTAACAGTCTTGGCTGGGTGTCCTTAGGTAGTAGGTGTCCTGCGGAGCCAAGCGGTGTAATTTTCCTTTTTACCTGTGCCAGATCCTCCAGGAGTATCCATTATGTGAGTTGTGTGTGTTCTCCTGTTGTAGTTAAGCTTTGATTGCTGTTGGCACATTTGTGGGTCGATTTTACTCTTAGGCTGACTGGCTGTGAGAATTGGCCATACCAACAAGGTATGAGCTGCTGTGTGGTAACTGACTACATGGAGTGGGATTTACCCCAGCAGGCTCATGTTCCTGTTGATACCCTTTGCGTGAGCTAATCAGGTGGTGCTCTATTGTGGTCTAGGGCTCGTCACTCCTCTTTAAAACACTATTGAACTAAAGTATACTCTCTTTTGGCCTCATAGTCTTTGGTTCTCTCGCCTCTTTTATTGAGGTTACTAATAGGCATTCTCTATTTTCATTTTACTTTAACTTTTAGCAAGATTCCACATGGATCAAACTCCCACCTTCTTGGAATATTCTCTTTTTTTGTGTTTTATGAAAACCCAGTTTCTGATTATCCTCTTACCTCGCTGGTTCCACTTTGTCAGTTTCTTTTGCAGGCTATTCTCATTGTTGTATTAGTAAATGTCAGAGTTTCTCAATGATTTCTCTTCTCATTCTACTTTTCCCCTGATAATCTCATTCATTATCACATACAGTTTCATTTACTGGCTGTACACATATGACTTATTAATTTATATCTCTAGTTTAAATATTTCTCTGTGTTCTAGAACATATAGCCAACTGCTTCCTTGACATCCTTACTTGGTTATCTCTCAGAACTCAAGCTTCTGTGTCTAAAATTGAACTTTTGATTTTCTCTGTCAATCTGAATCCTATCTGTAGTCTTGTTCATTTAGATTAGTGTTATCCTTTTCTACCCCTTTCGCTCAAGCACAAACACTTAGTGTTATCCTTTCTACACTTCTCTCTATTACACTGCCTTTGCTCCCTGGCTATCTGGTCACTAAATTCATTTCTCTGTGTGTCCTCTGCCATCATCTTTGTCTAAGCTATCACCATCTCTTGCTTGAAATACTAAAATGGTCTCCTAAATTTTCTTCTTATATCCAGTACAGTTCATTTTGAACATTCTTTTTTTATACCACATCTACAGTGATCTTTTAAAAACATAAATCTGATCAAGCTATTTCAATCAACTAGTCTCAGAAAACAATTTTTGAAAAAAAAAATGTTACCACAGCCTGAAACTTTGCATTATCTAACTCCAGTCTATTGCTCCAGTCTTAACAATAATATGATTTCCACTGTACTCTATAAGCAAGTCACACAGAGTTTTCAGTTTCCCTAATGTACCATGTCTTTTTTCTACTATAGGGCCTTAACAATGCTCTTTCTCTCTGTCTAGAATGGTTCTTTCCTTCCATGAAGCTAATGTTTGTTCATCTTTCATGTCTTATATGTGTCACTTCCTTAGAAAAAACTTTCCTTACTCTACAATTTAAAATGTGCTACATTGTCATAAAACCAGCTTAATTTCCTTTATAACACTTATTTCAGGTTGTAATTGTTCATTCATTAATGCAGTTATTTAACTAATTGATCTGTCCCTGAGACATTGCACTGCACTGCAAGCTCCATAAGACTCTAGACCTTTTTGACTTTACCTTTCCATTGTAAATCCAGTGTCTAGTACAGAATCTGGTATATATACATGTTCGATGAAGATCATGACATAACGAATGTTTATTAATGTAGAATGCTTTTTTTCTTTTTTAATTGATATATAATTGACATATTAATATCTGGCACACAACATAATGGTTCAGTATTTGTAAATACTGTGAAATGTTTGCTTCTTTGATTATCTGTCTTAAGAAAACATTAAAGCAAATGCTAAGAGGACTGTAACCCCCTTTTCAATGGATGATGAATAATAAGGACAAAATGATATAACTGAGGTGGTGGCAGAATTTGAAATGAAAATCTGTTACAGCACTTTGACTATGTAATTTTATTACTTCCTTCCATTTTTGAATTATAGTGGTAGACTTTTTTAGGTTATGTAAGATGACCTGGATTTTTATATGCAATATCCCCCATTGATCTTTGTGAGAGAAAATCACAGCAGTTCTCTCTGGTGTTAGTGCAATTATCTTTCTGAATTTTAAATTAATATTCTAAATTCTGATCATGACTATATTAAGACATGTGCATACGTACACATGAGCAAACACAGACACACAGAAACACACACAGACACACACACACACACACACACGAACTAATTTCATTTGAAAAGAATGCAGCTTTTTGCTTCTAATTTTGTAGGGGATGACCATCCCTCCTCTTGTTGACTTATTAGATGTGGCAACAAGAAGAGAGACCTCTCCAACTGTGAGTGAACAAATTCTCACTCGGGTAAAATGCTTATATATGATTTAGGTAATCTCATTGACTAAAACTAACCCCTATGTGTTAGGTCTGTTTATATTTGGATCTTTCTCCTAATCAAAGGACAGATGTTCTTTGGACTTCTGAATAGGCTTTATTATTATTTTTTGAACTAACTGAAATTTAAAAATTAAGAAATCAGTTATTCTGGTAAGAGGTAGGCACAATGAAAATATAGATTCCAGCATTTTGCTGTTACTACCCAGCATCCACATTATCTTAGGAAAGTATTTTCAATTCTTTATGGCCTTGATTTCCTAATCAATAAATTAAAATGGCAGTTTACACGACTTCTGTGGGTTTATTCAGGTTGAATAATCTACAAATTATGATTATGAGTTTTTTTTGGTTTCTTTATCATACTAATTATTTTTATATTAAATTTATTAGGGTGACATTGGTCAACAAAAGAAGTTTCAAGAGTACAATTCGATAATATGTCATATGTATATTGCATTGAATGTTCACTGCCCAAAGTTAAATTTTCTTCTGTCACCATATATTTGACCTCTTTACTTTATTTACTTCTCCTTTCCCCTACTTCCCTCTGGTAACCACTAAACTTAAAATTATACTGAATTATTCAGTAACTTAATGTATTTTCTATTTGATATTATAAAACAATTGCTTATTATTTGACTTATGTAGCCCATATTAAAAATTTTCTTTCTTAAGGTATTTTAATCTTTAGTGGAGTTTTGTTATACCATAAAGGGTTGAGAAAGTTAAAGATGTCGATAGTAAAATTACAAAAATATACTGTTCAAAATAGGGTTTCAAAATTACCCAGAATTGAGAGGAAAATGATGTATTTTTACGTTAGAAGTAAAGAGATCAGAAAAATTTAAAGAAGTAAACTCTATACTACTGGGTTTTATCTTCTTATAGACATAAAACTTGAACTGTTGCTTATCCCAGTTGGGCTGTTATAAAATATAACAATAAAAATATTGAAATAAAACATTAAGATTGATTTTAAGATTAGATTTATTTTAAAATTTTTTTTCAATTATATTTGACATACAATATTACATTAGTTTCAGGTGTACAACACAGTGATTAGACATTTATATAACTCTGGAAATATCACCCCAATTAATCCAGTACCCGTCTGAAACCATACATAGTTATTATAATACTATTGATAATATTCCCCATGCTATACTCTATATCTCCATGACTATTTTGTAGCTATCAATTTATATTCCTTAATCCTCTCCCCCACGCCCATACCCCAACCTCACAATCTGAGAAACATTGAAATACTCTCTGTATCTATGAAGTTTCCGTTGTTTATTTGTTTATTTTGTTCTCTAAATTCCACATATGACATTTGTCTGTTTTCATCTGACTTGCTCCCCTCAGCACAATACCCTCTAGGTTCATTCAAGTTGTTGCAGATGACAAGAGTTCATTCTCTTTTATGGCTAATAGTCTATTCTATATATACCGCCTCTTCTTCATCCATTCATCCATTCATCCATTGATGGACACCCAGGATGCTCCATATCTTGGCTGTTATAAACAATGCTTTAATGAGCGTGTGGATTCACATGTCCCCTCAAAGTAATATTTTGGGTTTTTTTCAGATCAATATCCACAAGTGGGATAACTGGATCCTGCTTTGTCTTTTGTTATAGCCTTTGTTTAAAGTCTATTTGATCTTGTATATCTCCTAGTCTTAGTAGAGTGGCCTTATACAGTCGTTGCGCTGTGAGTTCAGTGGCACAGTATTCCCTGATTACCTAAGCTGGGTGTTCCAGGTGTGTCTTTTACATAGTTTGTGTGTTCCTTCCTGTTGTAGTTGATCCTTGCTTGCTATTTGCTCATCAGTGGGAGGGATTGACCCTCAGGCTGATTGGTTGTAATGACTGGCTATGACCAATAGAGGAGCTGTTGTGCAGTCACTGACCTTACAGAGGAGGCTTGTTTTGGCAGGTCTCTGATGCCTGCCCTGTCTGCCCTTTGGGTGTATTGTCCTCAGATGTGACTCTAGGTGGTGCTCTGGCTCAGAATGAAGCCAGCCACTGGACATGCAGTATGGAGCCTCCTGGGAAGGGCCCTGCTGCAGGCCAAGTTCAGCTGTAGCCTGTGTCCTGCCAGAGATCACCTGACACAAGGCACCAAGCAATCCACACACAGCAACCACCCATGCTGACTTGGAAGTGCCTCAAGAAATCAAGCCACAGACTGAGGTCAGCTGCCACTAGTGCTAGGCTTGAGGCTGCTCATCAAGAGATATGAGCATGGTGAAGGCAGATGCTGCTTATTCAGTTTATGTGAATCTTTGAGAGATTTTAGGACAATCTGCAGCATGAGCTAAGATGGGCTGTTTGCATGGAAAAGCCACTGGAAGGGGCTAGGGTGGACCCGCAAGTTGGGAGGGGCAGAGGTCAGGGAATCACCAGCATGGGGTGAGCAGTGTTAATTACATTGATGGAGACTCACATATATTGCCCTACTTGGCCTGAAAGCCAGGCAGGGGATGGCTCAACAAAGGAACAATGCCCTCTGCCAGCATTTCTGTCTGTGAGAGAGCTGCCATTCCAGCCCTCGCCCTGAAGCCAGACAACTCAGTTCATCCCCACATGTCCCTGGAAACTTTTGAGCTGCTGCACCAGAGCTGATGCTTAGAGTGAGTGAGTCTGTCAGCAAGTCCCTGAATGATCTCCTTAAGAGGAAAATCTGTGACTTCCTCAGCTCTCCATCTCATTCAGCCAAAATCTCCATTGTTTTTCACAGCTGGAAGTTGTGGGGGCTTCTCTTTCTGGCACTGGAAGCTTGGGATGAGGAGCCCAGTGTGAGGCCTTGACTGCTCACTCTTCTGGGGGAATCTCTGCAGCTAAGATATTTCTCCTGATTCTCAACTGCTACTCATAGGTGTGGGACCAGTCAGTTTCACATCTCTGCCCCTCCTATCAATTTCGAGGTGGCCTCTTCTGTGTGTCCCCAGTTGTAAGATTTCTGTCCAGCTAGATTTCAAGTGACTCCCAATGATGGCTATTCTGTAGTTTGGTTGTAATTTGGATGTGATTGTGAGTGTAGGCAGAGTTTATTTACTCTGCCATTGTGACCAGAAGCCCACTCTTAAATTTATTAATATTGAGAAAATTTTAATTTTAATCACAGAAGAGTTCATTCAGCTTCTACCTTCCTTCTCACTTCAATGTGGCACAGTCAATACTTTTCTGGGATATATTTTCAGCACATATAATGGCTTTCTACATGCAAAACGTATAAGTTTTATTAATAATTATGTCTAAGAATGTGTACATGTGAATATGACCAATTCAATTCTTTACATTCTCTTTCTCAAATTTCAACAGTTGATTACTCAAGTTATAAGAAGAAATATGTTGAGAATTTTATTTTAATAGTATGACCTTTTTAGGTTATTTAGAAGAAACTTCATGTTTTCACTGTCTTATTTCTACTATATGAATGACTTTTAATGACTGCATAATGTATATTACATTGATAAGAAAAAGTTATTTAACCAATTTATAAAACCAAATCTAACTTTATTTTCTTTTTCAACTTTTCTACTTTAAAAATGTCAAGCATACAGAATTTCAAAGATAGTTCAATGAATAATTATATAACCTTTACCTTTATTAATTAATTGGTATATATGCCACATTCACTTTACCACTCTCTGTCTATATATGTACATATTATTATTGTTTTTTTTTTTCAGAATCATTTAAGACTAAGTTTAGACATCTGAGTATTTAACTGTTAAATACTTCAGCATGCATTAATATTTCCTACAAAAAAGGACATTGGATATATCTAACTACAATTTACCAAATTCAGAAAGTTTAAAATTGATACAATAGTGTTATCTAATACAAGTTCAAATTTTAAAAAATGTCAGATATCCCAAAAATGTTTTATAATATTTTTCTCCTGATCTAGGATCATGCATCTTATTTAGTTGTATCTTTTTATTTAAAAAAAAAAATAATTAATTAATTTTTTTAATTGAAGAAATTATTTGAATTTGTTTTTTTCCTCATCTACCTCTACCCTCCCCACTAACACATCCCCCGTACTCTCTGATAACCACCAGTCCATTGTCCATGTCCATGAGTCTCTGTTTGTTTGTCCTGTTAGTTTGTTACTTTTAGATTTATATACAACATATAAGTGCTATCATGTGATTTTCAAAATTTTCTGTCTGGCTTATTTCGCTTAGCATGATTAACTCGAAGTCCACCCAGATTGTCGAAAATGGCAGTATTTCATCTCTTCTTAGAGCTGAGTAATATTCCATTGTATATATGCACCATAGCTTGTTTATCCGATCATCTATCGTAGGACACTTCAATTGCTTCCATGCCCTGGCTGCTGTGAATAATGCTGCTGTGAACATTGCTGTGCAAATGGGTTTTGAAGTCTTTGGGGTAAATACCCTGTAGAGGGACTGCTGGATCATATGGTAGATCAATTCTTAGTTTTGAGGAACCTCTGTACTGTTTTTCATAGTAGCTGTACCAATTTACAGTCCCATCAGCATGTATAAGAGTTCCCTTTTCTCTGCATTCTATCAAAAATTTGTTACTACTTGTCCTGTTGATTACAGATATTCTAACAGCTGTGAGATGGTATCACTTTATGGTTTTGATTTGCATTTCCCTAATAGCTGGCAATGTCGAGCATCTTTTCATATATTTGTTGTCTATTTGTATGCCTTCTTGGGAGAAGTGTCTGTTTAGGTCCTCTGCCCATTTATTGATTCGATCTTTTCCTTTTATGTTGTTATTGAGTCATATGAGTTCTTTGTATATTTTGGATATTAGGCTTTATTTGGAGGCGATGTTTGCAAATATATTTTTCCATTCAGATGGTTGTCTCTTTACCTTGTTGACAGTTTCTTACGCTGAGCAAAAGCTTTTTAGTTTGATGTAGTCCCATTCATTTAATTTTGCTTCTATTTCCCTTGCCTTTGAGGTCAAATTCATAAAATCTTCTTTAAGTCCAAGGTCCTTGAGTTTAGTTCCTATGTTTTCTTCTGTGCATTTTATTGTTTAAGGTCTTATATTTAGGTCCTTAATCCATTTTGAGTTAGTTTTAGTATGTGGTGATAGACAACAGTCTAGTTTCATTCTTTTGCAAGTGGCTTTCCACTTTTCCCAGCACCATTTATTGAAGAAGCTTTCCTTTCTCCACTGGATGTTTTTGCCTTATTTGTCACAAATTATTTGCCCATATAAATATGAGTTTGCTTCTGGACTCTCAATTCTGTTCCACTGGTCAGTGTGTCTGTTTTTCTAACAATACCATGCTATTTTGATTACTGTCATTTTGTAGTATAATTTGAAGTCAGCTTCATTCTTTTTCTCATAACGGCTTTGGAAATTCAGGGTCTTTTATGTTTCCATACAAATCTGATGGTTTTTTGTTCCATTTCTTTAAAAAATGCTGATGAGATTTTAATGGAAATTGCATTAAATCTGCATAATGCTTTAGGTAATATGGTCATTTTAACTATGTCAATTTCTTCAATCCAAGAAATCAGAATATCTTTCCTTTTCTTTGTATCTTCTTCAATTTTTCTCAATAAGGTCTTATAATTTTCATTATATAGGTCCTTCACATGTTTCAATAGATTTATCCCTAGTTATTATTTTCTTTTTTGCAATTGAAAATGGAATTACATTTTCCAATTCTTTTTCTGACACTTCATTATTAGAGTATAGGAATACTATGGATTTTTGAACATCGATTTTGTATTCAGAAACTTACTGTATTTGCTTATTGCTTCTAGTATTGTTCTTGTGGAGTCTTTAGGATTTTCTATATAGAGAATCATGTCATCTGCAAATAGTGACAGTTTGACTGCTTCACTTCCTATTTGGATGCCTGTTATATCTTACTCCTGCATGATTGCACTCACTAGGACCTCCAATGTTATATTGAATAGCAGTGGCGATAGTGGATAGCTTTGCCTTGTTCCTTATCTTAGAGGGAAGGTTTTTAGTTATTCACCATTAAGTATAATTTTGCTTAAGTGTTTGTCATAGATGACTTTATTACATTAAGGTACTTTCCTTCTACACCAATTTTGTTAATGGTTTTGATTATACATAGATGCTGTATCTGGTCAGAGGCTTTTATTGTATCTATTGATATGATATCATGATTCTTATCCTTTAATTTGTTTATGTGGTGTATCACATTAATCGATTTGCTTATGTTGAACCATTCCTGTGTCCCTGGGATGAAGCCCAGTTGATCGTGGTGTATAATCTGTTTAAAATGTTGCCATATTCGTTTTACTAATATCTTATTTAGGATTTTTGGATCTGACTTCATGAGAGATATCGGATTGTAGTTTTCATTTTTTCGGTGTTATCTTTCCCAGGTTTTGGTATCAGGATAATATTGGCCTCATAAAATGAGTTGGGAAGTATTGCCTCCTCTTCGATTTTTTGGAAGAGTTTTAGGAGAATACATATTAAATCTTCTTTGAATATTTGGTGGAATTCACTAGTGAAGCCATCTAGTCATGGACTTTTACTTTAGGGTAGGATTTTGATGATTGTTTCAAATTCCATACTGCTGATTGATCTTTTTAGGTTTTCTAGTTCTTGATTCAGTCTCGGAAGGTTGCATTTTTTCTCAGTACCTCTCTATTTCTTTTAGGTTACTAAATTTAGTGTTATATACTTTTTTATAGTATTCATGTATGATCCTTTGTATTTCTGCAGTGTCTGTCACAATTTTCCTTCTTTCGTTCCTGATTTTGTTTATTTATGTGCTTTTTAACTTTTCTTTAGTGTTTCTAGCGAGGGGTTTGTCAATTTTATTAACCTCGAAGAATCAGCTCTTTGTTGCATTTATTTTTTTATTATGTTTTTGTTTTCAATTTCGTTTATTTCTGCTCTAATTTTGATTATTTCTCTCCTTCTGCTCACTTTAAGCTTTGCTTGTTCTTTCTTTTCTAGTTTTTATTTTTGTTTGTTTGTTTGTTTGTTTTTTTAAGATGAAGGGTTAGATTGTTTATTTGGGCTCATTCTCCTTTTTGGAGATAAGCCTATGATGATATGAACTTGCTTCTTGTGACTGCTTTTGTGTGTCAAAACATATCAAAATTTTTGATATGTTTTACTATTATTATCATTCATTTCTATGTATCTCTTGATCCCTCTTTTTATTTCTTCTCTGACCCAGATATTCTTCAGTAGCGTGTTGTTTAATTTCTGTGTATTTGTTCTTCCTGCTTTCTTTTTGCGGTTGATCTTTAGTTCAAAGCATGATGATCAGAGAATATGGTTGGTATGATTTCAACCCTCTTATATTTGTTAAAGCTATCTCTGTTTCCCAGTATGTGGTCAATCCTTGCGAATGTTCTATATACACTAGATAAGAATGTATAAGCAGTTGTTTTAGCATGGAAGGCTCTGTAAATGTCAATGATGTCCAGTTGTTCTAATGTGTCATTTAAGGTTGCTATTTCCTTATTGATTTTCTGTTTGAGCGATCTGACCATATCCGACAGTGGGGTACTTAGTTCCCCATTTATGATAATGTTTTGGTCTGGTTCTCCCTTTAGTTATGTTGGTAATTGCTTAATATATTTTGGGGTTCCCTGATTGTGAGCATAGATATTAATAACTGTTATGTCTTCTCGATGCATGCTTTCCTTTATCATTATGAAGTGTCCCTCAGTATTTTTCTTTACCTTTGTTATTTTGATGTTTATTTTGTCTGATATTAGTAATGCTACTCCTGCTTTTCTCTGAATGCCATTTGCTAGAAATATCATTTTCCACCCTTTTTCTTTGAGTCTATATTTGTCTTTGGAGTTGAGATATTTCTCCTGGTGGCAGCATATGGTTGGGTTTTGTTTTTTGATCCCTTCTACAACTCTGTGCCTTTTTATTGGTAAACTCATTGCATTTACATTTAGGGGGATTATTTAAGAATAATGTCTTCTTGTAGCCATTTTATCTTTTGCTTACTTGTAGCTTGCTGTTTCCATTGCTTCTTTGTGCTTTTATTTATTTTTCTTTATTTTGGTTGGCTTCTTTGTGTTTTCTCTCTCATCCTTCTTGTTTTATGTTATATACTTAAGATCTGAATATTTGGCATGTCATTACCATTAGAATATGTGAAATATAGTTTATACACACATACACACACACACACACAACAGTCATCCATTTTTTTTTCTGCACGTGCCTAATCTCCATTCCCCTTTGTGAATTTGGATCTTTGAATTCTTCTCTTTTCAGCCATTGCTGTCTCAATTTGTTCCTATGTATGCTGAACATTCATTACTATCTTGGTAGCACAAATCTCTTCTTATAATTTAAGCTTATAATGCCCTGTTCTTAGTAAGGGTTGCACTCCTCTACTTCTATATTCCTGATAGTCACCTTACTTCTATTTATGTATTTTTTTTGTCATTTTGTTTTAGGTGAACTAATCCCTTACAGTATTTCCTGTAATACAGGCTTCACAGTGGACAATTCCCTGAATTTTTGTATACCTGGAAAGGTCTTTATTTCTCCTTCATATCTCAAAAAGAGCTTAGCTGGATACATTATTCTTGGCTGGTATTTCTTTCACTTAATAGCTTGAATATTTGATTCCACTCCTTTCTGGCTTGTAAGTTTTGTGCTAAGAAGTCCAATGATAATCTAATGGGTTTTGCTTTATACTTTAATCTCTTCTTTTTCCTGGCTTCCCAGAGAATTCTGTCTTTGTCATTGATTTTTGATAATTTTAATACAATGTGCCTTGGTGAAGGTTTTTTTGAGTTGAGATAATTGGGTGTTCTGTTGACTTCTTGAATTCCAAGCTCCAGCTCATTCCTTAGATTCGGGAAGTTCTCATCCACTATTTATCTGGAAATGATTTCTAGTCTCTGCTCCTTTTCCTTTCCTTTTATAATGCCCATTATTCTTATGTTTCCTCTCCTGATGGTATCAGCTAGTTTTTTTATTTCTCTTTCATTATTTTTCCTTCTTCAGTTTCTCTCTTCTTCCTTCTGATTTATTTCTAGGTTTCTGTCTTTGATACCACTGACCTTTTCCTCCATTTGGTCGACTCTATTTCCCAAGCTTGCTATTTCATTTTTGAACTCTTTCTGTGTTTTTTTTTTTTTTATCTCCAGAAGTTATATTCTGTTCTTTTTGAGACTTTCAATCTCCTTGCTAAAGAACTCATTTTACTCATCTATTTATTTTTCAGTTCTTTAAATTGTTGATAAGATTTGTTTTGGATCTTACTGAGTTTTTTTCAGAAGTACCCTCCCGAATTGTCTGTCATTTAAGTAACATATTTCTCTATCTGTAAGCTTATTTTCTGGAGATTTTTCTCTTTCTTTCTGAGATGTCTTACCACCTTGGTTTTTATGGGGTTTAATGGACTATTTCTTCACCTTGGTATTAATGGAAGTGTATTCTGCTTTTTTATCCAGAACGATTTATTATATAAAGGTATCTCTTTAGCCTGTTGCAAAAAAGGTGTTTTTCTTTTGGTTTCCAGTAGGTGACACTTAAAGTTCTTGGATTTCTGCTTTGTATAAAGCCTTAATAATTTCTATTTTTTCCTTATAGATGTTTAATCACACTTTCTACCCTGTCTCAGTCCCTGTAGTGTCAGCGGAAGTTTTGGTAGCATTTGCTCAGATTCCACTGTGGCTCCATGATGTTTTGTTGCAGCATTTATGGGGGAGGGGCCCTCTGGATTAGGGGATATGGGCTGTGACTCAGCCTTGGTTTTGCAACCAGGGCTGGTAAAAATCAAGTTTTGTTGTTCTCTGTACCTCTTCTCTGTTTTCTGCCCTGATGACTGGGCCTTGCCACTGGCTGTAGGGAGCTCATAGCTCTCCCTGGAAAGGCTGTTCTGGGAACTCGCCACACCTTCTCCCTTCCTTTTCTCCTACATGGAGCTCGACTGTGAGAGGCAGCTTCTTTGTTTCTCTCAGTCCGCCACTCGACACCTTTGTTTCTGACCTGCACTAGCTTTTATGTGCAGATCACATGCTCAGGCATGCTGGTCTGCACTTTGTGTGTTTTTGTTGGTTTTTAGATGTTCAGCTTATTGTTGTTTCAAGGGGAGAGATCTGGAGATGTCTCTCACTCTGCCATGTTTCTCCAAACTCCCTTGTAGTTTTATGTAATGAATTTGTATGTAGAGGAGCTACACACACAGACTAAAATCTTCATAGTTGCACATATCTGTGTCATCTCCTTTCTTTCTTCCCCTTGGTCTCATTAATTCTATATAAATATACTTTCCTTCAGAGTAAACAGCATCTCTATCAGGCCCCATTAATTTTGGAGTCCTATTGTTTTCTTAGATAAAAATTGAAGTTTTTGTTTGTTTGTTTTGTTTTGTTTTGTTTTGTTTTGTTTTCTGAGCCTGATGCTACCACGTATTATCTCCCTGAGCAAATTTCAGATGAACAACTTGTGGCTGGAGTCAAGGTGGCCTTAGACTTTTGGAAGGTCGTAATATTCCTTTTAATATGTAAAAATTTTCAAAAGATGTAGACCTCAATAGTGTCTCTCAGATCACAGTGTAGGATTTTTTTGAACTTATTAACCACAAATATGTATTTAGTTGAACCATAGTTTCACTCGGGTATCGTGAAACTATGATTTAACATGTTTATTTTTCATTTTGTGACTTTATTATGTAAGTATAAATTCAGTTTCTCTAAGCAAACATTTAACAAAGGTGTTCATTCCTTGTCCGATCCATTGACATAAACTACATAAATGACCTCTTCTTTCATGGCCTTTTCTAAAACATAGGCCCTGCGTGGCCATTTTTTCTGTTTTTGGTGCACAGGTTTTTTTCTTCATAGTCTGTGTTTCCCTTGGCTTGGTTTACTCTAGTGGGATAAACCTATAGCTTTAATTTCCTCATAGGCATATATTTGAAATTAAATAAAAATCTACATCATAGATTTATTTTTCCCTTTAAGAAAAGTAATTTGGAGTAGAAAGCTGTGAACCAGTTCTGGGACCTCCTGACTAGAGTGTAAAAGTACTGAAAAATGTCAGTAGTTTTCTTGAATTCTTATTTTATTTGTTTCTTGAATAGATTGGAATATTTCAACAGCAGATATCTGCAGAAGATTTTGTTCAGAGAAAATGACCAGCCCAAATGGAGCATTGTACTTCTTCATGAAAAGCTTGAAATAAAGCATGCTATTGAACTGGCAGAAGCGGACCAGTTAATATACATACCCTCTAATGCATCTTTGCTGTAACTGTGTGTGGGTGAGTGTGCATGTATGTATGTGTGTGTGTGTGTGTGTATAATAATGAAGTTATAACATATAAATTTTTTAGAGAGATATCACAGAAAAATTATAGAATTAATCAAAGTTTCTGCCCTTTAAAGCACAGTTTGACTTTCCCTGTGTCTCCTGGAAAAATATGAAAAACTAAGATAAGATTAAGCACGTTTGAGTATCGCAGGCTGAATTGTTTAGCATGGAGTGGTGAATAGAACTTAATGGATAAATTCTTTCTATGAAACCTTATTTTCTAAAAGTTTAAAAAAGGTTATCTATCTCTCAAGAAGTATGTTTGTATTTTTCATTTCATTTAGAGACTAATGTTGGGTAAAATAATTCATCATTAGCTTTTTTTTTGTTAAAGACTGGGCTATGTTAGAAGGTATTTAGTTCGTTCTTGCTGGGCAGAATCAATAGAGAAAAAAATATGTAAGTTGAAAGTTTCCTTGCTTTAGGTATTTAGGAAATTGTTAGGAGAGAGTAGAGAACTTGAAATGGGAAAACAGTAAAAAAAAAAAAAGGAAAGAAATAAAGGAATAGAATAATGTTTCTGTAAATAATTATTTTCTCTATATGACATTTGAGTAGGAATTTGGTGTTTTCTACATCATAAGATATTTTTTTTGAGGGGGAGATTCTTTTGATTAAATTTTTATAGATTTTTATAAATGTTTTTGTAATTTTTCAAATACAGTTGACATAAAATATTATATTATTTTCAGGTGTTTTAGTACTGCAAGCATAATTCATTTTAACTGGTATGAAGTAATTATAGTTGCTTATTTAGCCCAGGACAATAGGATTAACTACCATATCTTTGGACCCATCTTTTCAACCAGTTAGTGCTATATTTGACAGAAATACATTTCACCAATGAATAGCTCATTTCTTTATTCTACATTCAGAAATAAAGGCCTAACAACTTACTCCTTGTTTAACAGTTAGTAATTGGTTAGAATCCTATGTAACCCTTAAATTGATACAGATGTACACAGTATGTGTTGACATAGAACTTTATCCAGGGCACAATGTTGAGTGGAATAAGAAGCTTAAAAAATTGAAAGTATAAAAATTACTTTTTGTGTAAAATATAATTTATATACCTGTATCCAAATATGTGCATAAAAATTCTGGAAATGCATACACCAATAGTTAAGTGCAGTTTAAGTGATGAGATTATTTGATTTTTATATTATTCTTTATATTTTTATATATTTTGGAGTATGTATTTATTATTTTTATGACTAGAAAAAAATTGTAAAGACATTTATAAAGAGCAATTGTCAGAATCACACACAAAACAGAACTTAAGGTAAAAATAACAAGCATCCCAAACTCCACAATATCAGATTGGGTATACTTTGGGTTCCAAACAACTTACCAAAGAGATACCTTTTCAAGAATAAGTTAGCAAATAATCACTGGTATAGGATATCAAAATATATTACAAAATATTTTTTTATTTTAAGACATTAATTAAAATGGATCATATTTTCATTGTTGAGTTTTTGACTTACCTTTTTAAAGTGGACAGAAAGATCAACTAAAGTCTTTTTTGCTATAAATTATCTCAGCTGGATCTTATGCATTTGGGGTGGGCTAGCTATGGAGAATGAAAAACAAGTAACAATTTTATACTATAAATGCTTGAATAAATTAGGCTTTGGAGGCATCACACTGCCTGACTTCAAATTATACTGAAAAATGACAGTCATCAAAATGACACAATATTGCCAACAAAACAGACACACATACCAATGGAATGGATTCAAAAGTCCAGAAGTAAACCCATATTTATACGAGCATACAATTTTTGACAAAAAAAAATCCAAAAACATACAGTAGAGAAAGAAAATCCTCTTCAATAAATGGTGCTAGGAAAACTGAAAAGCCATCTACAAAAGAATGAAACTAGACTGTTGTGTATCACCACACACAAAAATCAACTCAAAATGGATTAAGGACCTAAATATAAGGCCTGAAACAATAAAATTTATAGAAGAAAACATAGGAACTAAACTCAAGGACCATAAACTTAAAGAGGATTTTGTGAATTTGACCTCCAAGGCAAGGGAAGTAAAAGCTAAAATAAAGAAATAGGACTACATCAAACTAAAAAGCTTCTGTTCAGCAAAAGAAATCATCAACAAGGTAAAGAGAACGATCCGAATGGGAAAATATATTTGTAAGCAATACTTCTGAGGAGGGCCTAATATCTAAAATATACAAAGAGCTCTTACAACTCAACAACAACAACAACAACAACAACAACAACAACAAACGATCCAACCAAAAACTGGGCAGAGGACCTAAACAGATCCTTCTCCCTTGAGGACATACAAATGGCTAACAAATACATGAGAAAATGTTCAACATTGCCAGCTATTAGGGAAATGCAAATCAAAACCACAATGAGATATAATCTTACACCTGTTAGAATAGCTATAATCAACAGGACAAGTAATAACAGATGTTGGAGAGGATGTGAATTAAAAGGAACCCTCATAAACTGCTGTTGGGACTGAAAATTGGTACAACCACTATGGAAAACAGTATGGAGGTTCCTAAAAAGAACTAAGAATTGATGTACCATATGATCCAGCAATACCTCTATTGGATATTTACCCCAAAGACTTGAAAACCCATATCCCAAAAGGTATTTGAACAGTGATGTTCATAGCAGCATTATTCACAGTGGCCAGGACATGAAAGCAACCGAAGTGTCCTAAAATAGATGATTGGATAAAGAAACCATGGTACATATATACAATGGAATATTACTCATCTCTTAGAAGAGATGAAATACTGCCATTTGCGACAACCTGGATGGACCTCGAGTTAATCATGCTAAGCGAAATAAGCCAGACAGAAAATTTTGAAAATCGCATAATATCACTTATATGTGGGATATAAACCTCAAAGCAACAAATGAGCAGGACAAACAGACAGAGACTCATAGACATGGACTGTAGACTAGTGGTTACCAGAGGACTATAGACTAATGGTTACTAATGGAGTGGGGGATGAGGGGGAAGTAGACGGAGTAACGGGGGTCAAATATGGGTTTAAGAGGAGGGTGAAGTGAGTAAAGGGGATCAAATATATGGTAGCTGAAAGAAGCTGGACTTTGGGTGGTAAGCATAGAATAGAATATACAGATGTCAAATGATAATGTACACCTAAAAAGTATATAATTGTATTAACCAATGTTACTCCAATAAACTAAATTTAAAAAATAAAATAAATTGAAGGGACACCAAAAATAAATATTAGGCTTTGGATTTATTTAGGAAAAATATTATCATTAGCATTTTTTTTAATCAGATCCATTCTACATAATTGAAACATGATTGAGGGCTCAATATAAATTTGATGTTTCTGATAAGTATTTATACCAATTCTGATTAATTCAGGACCCTAAAAACGAATTCCATATTATCTAAATTACACAGATCACTTCTCATCATTGTCTGAAACGACCATAGACATTTAAATTTTTCTTTGATTTAATAATATAAATGTGACATTAATATTAAGATAATAAATATACTAAGTATTCAGGATTTTATATGCCCTTATTAACTGTAATATCTTTCAGAATATGAATGGAGAATAAAACTGTAATTTCATGATTATCATAAAAATATTTTAAATTTGTATATACGGGAAAAGCCAGTTTAATTATCATTAGATGGTAGCATACTTAAGAAAAATCCCAAAGCCACTTTATACCCATTAGAACAGCTATTATTAAAATAAAGAAAGGTAAAAACAAAATAACAGGAGTTGGTTAGGATGTGCTGAAATTGGAATCTTTGTACATAGCTGTTGGAGATGTAAAGTGGTGCACCACTCTAAAAGAATTTTACCTTATAATCGAGCAATTCCATTTCTGTGTATATACCCAAAAGAAGTAAAAGCAGAGACTGAAACAGATATTTCTAAACCCTCATTCGTAGAAGCATTATTTACAGTAGACCAGATATGGAGGTTACCCAAGGGGCCATTGTGTATTTGGTATATACACAAATACTGACTATATTTAATCACAAAACTATACATTTAAAATGATTTAAATGGAAAATAATCTCAAAGGCTATTTGAAATGCCAGTATGAAACAACATTATTCTGATGCATGGTCTCACTCATCATAGTCAACTTGAATTGCCATTGTCCTTGTATAATGAGTAAGTAATGCAAGTTAAATTTCAGCAGATATTTGATTTATATCTTTATTAAAGTTATTTTTGGGCACGTACTATCAACACTGTGTATATACTTATTTGTTTGTATATAGAATATACAGTGGTATCTTTTTGTATAAAATGTTAGTATTTTTGTATATACATCTACTAGTCTAGATATACAGGTATATTTTTAAATATTGAGATAAATGGGCTTGAAAGTAGAAATTCCCTGAATGCTGTGTTTGCTACCTTTAAAGCTCAGATTTCTGCTTTTCAGTGTACCATTTTACATTCCTCACCATCTATCCCACTCTCAATTAGTCTTCTAGAGCATCTTTGTAATGTATCTATTTATTGATACTTTAGCTTTAATGAATGTGTGTATGGAATTTATGTGTTGAATGCCTATAAAAAATTCAGATATGTTTTGTTGTTGTTGTTGTTGTTGTTGTTTTGCAGCAACAGCCATGAAACAATCAAGTTAATCTCATCCCCAGCAACTCTGGATCAAGACTTTATAGATAATATTAAAAAATATATTATCCACAAATCTTTATAAAATCAAAAGTGTGGTAAGATTTTTTTAGTACATTTCACTGTATTAGTAACACAAATAGAATAAATCTACTTACTTTACTTTTTATAGTTCCAAGTGAACCTCATCCCCTACATATGTCACAGAAATATTGACAAGGTAGATGAAATGACAATTCAGTCTTTTCAGTCACATTCAGATTTGTTATTGATAAGAAAGTGCTTTAACATTTTCTGTTTAATTGCTGATGCAGTGTATTATGTGATACTCAAAGCTCCTAAAATATATGACAGTTTCTTAAGTATACAATTATTTATAGTAAAACTATTTAGCATACTATATAATAGGTTATTTTATTTATTACATTAGTTTTGGTTACTAGAAAGCTGCCAAATTCCAAATATAAGAAATTTAGACTATGTTAAAATATACCTGATATACCTAGTTTAAAGAGTATGCAATATTTTTTTTCATAATTTTAAAATCTGGAAATTTCTAAGCACATTAGAATCCTTTTAAAATTCTATCTTTTATACTTATTAACTGAAAAAAAAATCTTGTCTTCATATGAGTATGTGCAAATCTCATTTTGAAATTTAAAAGTTTACTTTTATAATAGAAACAGCTTGATTTAAACTTGGATATTTTTAGGTCATTGTTAAAACGATTTTTGCCTGTGTGAATTTTGCAACCCTATTATAAATAAATGCAATGAAAATGCCAACACGAATGTCAAAAGCATTGTGTTTGGTAGCACGCTGGATAACAGAGTTACTGTGTGATTGAGAGACTTACAGAATAAAGCTCAATATATATGTAAATCACTTTGAGTTGTTGAGAGAAAAACTGGAAAATAAGTATACAGTAATAATAAGTGAATAATACTTTTTGATATAAATTTACACATGATCCAAATTATTTTCTCAAATTGGTATAACAATGTAATATATTCAGTCTCTAGTTTCTCATTTATAAATACTTCTTTGATCAGCAATGTATGAAGTTCCAATTTCTCCAAATCTTCATCAATACTTTCTTATCTTTCTTTTTAAAAATCTATAGCTACACTTAGAGGAGCAAGGTGATATCTCATTATGGTTTTAACTGCATTTTGCCAATAACTAATGATGTCGAAGATCTTTCATGTGATTTTTGTCTATTTGTATGTCTTCTAATCAAGTATTTTGCTTGTTTTTTAAATTGAATTGTCTTTTTATTGTTGACTTTTAAGTTCTTTATGTATTCTGAATACTATAACTTTATCATATTATAATTTGCAATTATTTTATCACATTATATAGGTTGCTTTTTTATTTTGTTGATAATATCCTTTGATATACAAACATTTTTAATTTTGATGAAGTCCAATTTCTGTATTTTTCTGTAATTGTACATAGTCCTGGTGTCATATCTAAGAATCAATTGCTAAATCCAAGGCCATGAAGATTTAACTCTTTTTTTTTCTGAGTTTTATTGGTTTAGCTTTTATATATAGGTTGTTGATCTTTTTTGAGTGATTTTTGTCCATAGTGAAGTAGGAGTCCAAATTTATTCTTTGTCATCTGCTTAGCCACTTCTATCAGCATCATTTGTTGAAAAGACGATTCTTTCCCTATTGACTGATCTTGGAACGCTTGTAAAAATTCAACTGGCTATAGATACATTTCGCAGCATGTAGTTTAATGCCATTGGTCTACATGTCTATCCTTATGCCAGTATCACAGTTTTGATTACCAAAACTTTCTAGTTTTTTCTATGAGAACATGTGAATGCAATGTTGTTCTTTTTTTAATACTGTTTAGGCTCTTAAGGGTCCCTTGTAATTTCTTAGGAAATTGAGGATTAATTTTTCCATTTCTGCATCAAATCTGCAGTTTGCTTTGGATATTATTATCAGCTTAACAGCATTAAGTAACAATATTTTGCAGGTTTCAAAATAAAAGTCTTTCACTTCCTTGGTTAAATTTATTCCTATTAATTTTATTGTTTTTTATACTATTGTAAATGGTTCCCTTTCAGATCATTCATTGCAAGTATATAGAAACACGTGTGTTTTGAGTGTTGATCTTTTACCCTGAAACTTCACTGAATTCATTTATATCTAGTAGCTTTTTTTGGTAGATTCTCTGCAATTTTATATATAATATCATGCCATCTTTGAATAGAGATAGCTTTGTTCTTGCCTTTCTAATTTAAATTTTTTTCACGACTTTTTTTTTTTTGCTTATTGCTTTAACTAAAACTTCTAGTACAATGTAAATAACAGTGCTAAAAAGAGATATCCTGGTCTCATTCCTGATTTTAAGTGGAAAAATGTCTGATTTCACCATAGAGTATGATATTAACTGTGGATTTTTTACAAAAGAGCTTTATCAGGTTGAGAAATTTTCTTTCTATACCTAGTGTTGTAGGTCTTTTTATCACAAAAGAGGGTTAGATTTTTTTAAAGTATGTTGTTTTTAAAATTATGGTGACATTGGTTAACAAAATATAGTAAGTTTCAAGTACATGATTCAATAGTAAGTCATATATATAATGCATTGTGTTCACCACCCATTGTGAAATTTCATTCTGTCACCACATATTTGACCCCTTTTTCCCCATCTAACTCCTCCCTCCCCCCTCACCACTGGTAACCAGTAGTCTATTGTTCATGTCCATGAGCCTCTGTTTGTTTGTCCTGTTCATTTGTTGCTTTTAAGTTTATATCCCACATACAAGTGATATGTGGTTTTCAACTTTTTCTGTCTGGCTTATTACGCTTTGCATGATTATTTCAAGGACCATCCATGTTGTAGCAAATGACAGTATTTCATCTCTTCTTAGAGATGATTAATATTCCATTGTATATATGTACCATAGCTTCTTTATCCAATCATCTATCGTAGGACACTTTGGTTGCTTCCATGTCCTGGCATGTTCCTTTACATGTTCTGTTAAGTTTATTACTAAAATAATACTGCTATGAACATATCATTTGGGATATGGGTTTTCAAGTCTTTGGGGTAAATACTCAATAGAGGGATTGCTGGATGATATGGTAGATCAATTCTTATTTTTTGATGAATATCTATACTGGTTTTTTTTCCATAGTGGTTATACCAATTTGCAGTCCCACCAGCAGTGTATAAGGGTTTCTTTTTCACAGCATCCTCTAAAACACTCGTTATTATTTGTCCCATTGACAACAGTTATTATAACAGGTGTGAGATTATATCTCATTGTGGTTTTGATAGATATTTCTCTAATAGCTAGTGATGTTGAGCATCTTTTCATATGTTTCTTGGCCATTTGTATGTCTTCTTGGGAGAAGCATCTGTTCATGTCCTCTGCCCATTTTTTAATTGGATTGTGTGTTTGTTGTTGTTGTTGTTGTTGTTGTTGTTATTGAGTTGTATGAGTTCTTTGTATATTTTGAATACAAGACACTTAAGAAGGCATTGCTTGCAAATATATTTTTTCCATTCGGATGATAGTCTCCTTGACTTGTTGATGATTTCTTGACTGTTAAGAAGCTTTTTAGTTTCATATAGTTCCATTCATTTATTTTTGCTTTTAATTCCCTTGCTTTTGAGGTCAAATTCATAAAATACTCTTTAAGTCTAAGGTGCATGTGTTTAGATTCTGTGTTTTTGTCTATGTATTTTATTGTTTCAAGTCTTATATTTAGGTCCTTAATCCAACTTGAGTTAATTTTGGTGTGTGGTGATAGACAACAGTCTAGTTTCATTCTTTTACACATGGCTTTTCAGTTTTCCCAACACCATATATAGAAGAGGCTTTTCTTTTTCCATTGCATATTTTTGGCTCCTTTGTCAAAAAATCATTTGCCCATATAAATGGAGATTTACTTCTGGACTCTCAATTCTGTTTCACTGGTCCATGTGTCTGTTTTTCTGCCAATACGATACCATTTTGATTATTGTTGCTTTTCACTATAAATTGAAGTTGGGCCTAGTGATATCTTCTCAGCCTTATTCTTTTTTTCTCAAGATGGCTTTGATGATTCTGGGTCTTTTGTGCTTCCACACAAATCTTGTGATTTTAATTTCTATTTCTTTAAAAAAAGTGCTGATGGGATTTTGCTGGGGCTTGTACTAAATCTGTATAATGTTTTAGGCATTATGATCATTTTAACTATGATGATTTTTCCAGTCCAAGAACATTCCATTTCTTTGTGTCTTCTTCATTTTTTTAAATAATGTCTTATAGTTTTCGTATATTGGTCCTTTAAATGTTCTTGTATTGTTCCTGATCGTAAAGGAAAGGTTTTCATTTTTTTTTCCATTAAGTATAATTTTTGCTGATGGTTTGTTGTATATGGCCTTTACTACATTGAAGCACATTCATTCTATACCTATTAAGTGTTTTGATCGTAAATATATGTTCTATTATGTCTAAGGCTTTGTTTTTTTGCATCTACTGATACGATCATATGATTTTTATTCTTCATTTTGTTTATGTGCTGTATCACATTAATCACTTTGCATATGTTAAACCATCCTTGTGCCCCTGGGATGAAGCCCACTTGATCATGCTATATAATTTTTTAATATGTTACTGCATATAGATCGCAAGCATCTTATTTAGAAATTTTGCATCTGTGTTTATGAGAGATATTGGTCTGTAGTTTTCCTTTTTGTATTATCTTTACCAGTTTTTGGTATCTGGGTAATAATAGCCTCATAAAATGAGTTAGGAAGTATTGCCTCATCTTTGATTTTTGGAAGAGTTTGAGAAGAATAGGCATTAAATTTTCCTTGATTATTTGGTAGAATTCACTGTTGAAACCATCTGCTCCTCCTGGACTTCTACTTTTTTAGGTTTTTGATGATTTTTTTCAATTTCTGTACTGCTCAGCAGTTTATTAGATATTCTAGTTCTTCCTGATGAATTCTAGGAAAGTTGTATATTTTCAATAATTTGTCCATTTCTTCTACGTTATTAAATTTAGTGTCATATACTTTCTCTAGTATTCTTGTAGATCCTTTGTTTTTCTGTGGCATCTGTCATAACTTCTCTTTTATTCCTGATTTTGTTTATGTGTGTCCTTTCTCTTTTTTCTTTAGTAAGTCTAGGCAGAAGGTTGTCAATTTTATTAACCTTCTGAAAGAACCAGCTCTTTGTTGCATTTATTTTTTTCTATTATTTTTTTGTGTGTGGGTGTGCTCAGTTTCATTTAATTCTGCTCTAATTTTGATTATTTTTTTCCTTTTTTTCTTTTTTCTTTTCTTTTCTTTCTTTCTTTTTTTTAAAGATGAAGCATTAGATTGTTTATTTGGGTTCATTCTTGTTTTTTGAGATAAACCTGTAATGATATGAACTTTCCTGTTATGACCACTTTGTCAGGTCCCAAAGGTTTTGATATTCTGTATTAAGATTGTCATGCATTTCTATGTCTCCCTTGATCTCTCTTTTTATTTTTCCTCTGACCCAGTTATTCTTCAGTAGCATGTTGTTTAATCTCCAATTATTTGTTGTTCTTCCCACTTTCTTTTCACAAGTAATCTCCAGCTTCAAAGCATTAAAATCAGAGAATATGGTTGGTATGATTTCAACCCTCTTATATTTGTTGAGACCATCTCTGTGTCCCAGTATGTGACCAATCCTTGAGAATGTGCCACGTGCACTAGAGAATAATGTTTAAGCAGCTGTTCTGGGATGAAAGAATCTGTACATTTTGATTATGTACAGTGGGTCTAGTATGTTGTTTAATTATGTTATTTTTTATTGATTTTCTGTTTGGATGATCTGTCTATATCTGACAGTGGGGTATTTAGAGCCTCTACTATAATAGTGTTTTGGTCGGTTTCTCCTTTTAGTTCTTTGAATAATTGCTTTATGTATTTTAGGGCTCCCTGATTGGGAACCTAGATATTAACATGTGTTATGTCTTTTTGGTGTACGGTTCTCTTTATCTTTATGAAGTGTCCCTCAGTAACTTTCTTTACCTGATTTATTTTGAAATTTGTTTTGTCTGATATTAGTACCACTACTCTCTCATTTCTCTGAATGCCATTATCATTTTCTACCCTTTAACATTAAGTCTTCATTTGTCTTTCGAATTGAGATGTCTCCTGGAGGAATAATATGGTTGGATTTTGTTTTCTGATCCAACCTGCAACTCTGTGCCTTTTCATTGATGAATTCAGGCCATTTGCATTTGGGACGATTATTGAAATATGAAGTTTTTCTTAGCCATTTTATCCTTTATTTTCTGGTAGCTTGATTTTTTCATTGTTTTCTTGTCCTTGTGTTTCTGTCTGTTATTTTAATTTTGTATATATATATTTTATATATATATATATATATATATATATATATATATATATATATATTTGTATATATATATTTTCCCCCTGGTCTTTCTTCTTTTATGTTATGTACTTCAGTTCTGGAACTTTGGTGTGTTCTTACCAGTAAGAATATGTAAAGCATAGTTATATATGTATACAGTAGTCCATTTTCCTTTACATGTGCCCTATCTCCATTCCCCTTCGCAAATTTGTTCTTTGATTTCTCTCCTTTTCTGGTATCACTGTCTCAAATTGTTCCTATATATTCTGTATCTTCATTTCTGTCTTACAATCTTCGTATTGTTTAAGTTTATACTACCCTGTTCTTAATAAAGGGTGCATCATTCTGCTTCTGTCTGCCTGCTAAGTCATCTTACTCATAGTTATGTATTTTTTTTGGTGGACTGACCTTTTTGTAGTTCCTGTAATGCAGGCCTAATAGTGAAGAATTCCCTCAATTTTTGTATGTTTGTAAAGGTCTTTATTCCTCCTTCATATCTAAAGGAGAGCTTTGCTGGTTACATTAATTTTGGCTGGTAATTCCTTTCATTTAATCATTTGAGTATTTGGTTCCACTCCTTTCTTGCTTATAAAATTTGTGCTGAGAAATCCAAAGGTAATCTAATGGGACTTCCTTCATAGGTTACTGTCTTCTTTCCCTTGACTGCCTTGAGAATCTTTATTGGTCATTATTTTTTTAATATAATTTTAATATAATGTGTCTTGTAGAAGCTCTTTTTGGGTTGAGATAAATGCACTTTCTCTTTGCTTCTTGAATTTGAACATCCGGCTCATTCCTTATATTTGGGAAATTCTCATCAACTATTTGTCCAGAAATGCTCCCTGATCCCTTCTCCTTTTCTTCTCCTTCTGGAATATCCATTATTCTTATGTTGCATTTCCTGATGGTGTTGGCTAGTTCTTGTATTTCTCTTTTATTAGTTTTAATTCTTCAGTCTCTCTTCTCTTCCTTCTGAATTATTTCTAGATTTCTGTCTTCCATGTCACTGATTCTTTCTTCCATCTGTCAGCTCTATTTCCTAAGTTTGTTATTTCACCCTTTATTTATTTCTATGTGTTCTTCATCTCTAAAAGTTCTATTTGGTTCCTTTTTATTGTTTTAATCTCCCCACTAAAAAGCTCATTCTGTTTGTCTATTTTTGCTAACATCTTGGATTTGTTTATCTGAATTACTTTGCATCCCATTGAATTTTTTTTCAGAAGTGCAATCCTGAATTCTCTGTCATTTAAATTCCATATTTCTCTGTCTTTAAGATTATTTTCTAGAGATTTTTCTCTTTCTTTCTGAGCTGTCTTGCTACTTTGATTGTTCCTGGTGTTTGGTGGAATCTCTTCGCCTAGACATTAATAGGAGTGTATTCTGCTTTTTTTTTTTCAGAAAGAAAAATTATTATATATAGGTCTCTCTTTAGTCTTTGGTAAGTAGGTGTTTTTCTTTTGATTTTTAGTAGGTGGTGTCCAAACCTCTTGGATCTCTGCTTTGAGGCTAATGTTTTTTATTCTCCCTGGTAAATTAATTATTCAAGTCACATTTGCTACCCTTGTTCTCAGCCTCTGTCAGTTGTACTGACAGTAAATTTTTATTTTGGTACCAGTTGCTCACAATCCCCTGGGACTCCATGGTGCTAGTTCTGGGAGGATATGGAGTGGAGGGTGGGCACACTCTGGGTTGTTGTGTGGGGATTGCTGCTAGTCTTTGTGTCTCAGTTCCTGCTTCACAACTGTGACTGCTAAGACACATTTGGTGCCCCTCTGCATTTATTTCCCATTCCACTTTCTTCCCTGATCCTTGGGCTTCACTGCATGGCACTTACTGATCCCTCAGCAGGGCTGTTCAAGGAACCAGTTGCAATTTTTCTCCTCCACCTCTTTCTGCAGGGAGCTCTGGCTGCATGAGGCAGCTTTTTTGTTCCTCCCAATCCACCCTCCAGATTTATGTAGTTCTGAACTCTAGTAGCTCTTATTCTCAGATCACTCACTCAGATGTGCTTATGTGTAGGTTAGGTGTTATTTGTTGAGTTTTAGATGTTCAGATTATTCTTATTACAAGGAGGGAAATCTGGGGACATCTCTCACTCTACCATGCTTCTGACATTAGCCCCCTGTTTTCAATTTCTTGCTCTCTCTCTTTTCTTTCTGGAATCCTATGATGCAAATGTTTTTATGCCTGATGTTGTCCCAGAAATCTCTTAATCTATTCTTATTTTTTAAAAATTATTTTCTCTAGTAACTGTTCAATTGGGTGTCCTTCATTACCCCATTCTCTAAATCACTGGTTCAGTCCTCCTCTTCCAATTTGTTGGTTCCCTCTAATGTACTCTTCATCTCAGATATTGTATTCTTCATTTTTGACTGGTTCCTTTTTATGGTTTTTTTTTATCCCAAAATTTGTATTTTCTGTCTCTTTGTTAAAGTTCTCATTGAGTTCATCTACTCTTCCTCTAAGTTCATTGAGCACCCTCATAACCAGTGTTTTGATTTCTGCACCCAGTAGATTGCTTGTCTCCATTTTGTTTAGTTCTTATTCTGGAACTTTATTAGTTCTTTTATGTGAGACATGTTTCTTTGTCTCTCAATTTTGGCTGCCTCCATGAGTTTGTTTCTATGTATTAGATGGGACATCTAAGTCTAAGTCTCTCTACCTTAGTACAGTGGCTTTATATAATAGGTGTTTTGTGGGGTCCAATGGCAGTCTTCCCTGGTCACTTGAGCATGGTGCTCAACATTTGTCCCTTGTTTGGTTTATATGTGCCCTCCTCTAGTAGTTGAGCCTTGGTTGCTATTTGCACAGTGATGGGAAGGATTAACCCTTGAGCTGATTTGTTGTGAGGATCGGCCAGTGAGGGGCTGACTTTACAGAGAAAAACTCACTTTAGCAGGGCTCTGTTCCCTGCCCAGTCTGCCCTTTGGATGTGTCTTCCTCAGATGCTTCCCTGGGTGATGTCCTGGCTCCGGTGCCCATTGAAGCAGGCCACTGTGTATGCTGGCTTAAGGGCCTCCTGGGAGGTTTTCTACTACAGGCTAAGTTCACTGGAAGCCTGTGTACTTTCACAGGCCACCCGATAAGAGTCACCAAGCAATTCACAGATGGCCACCACCCATGCTGGGCTTATAGGTGCATTGAGAGACCAAGCTAGGAACTAAGGCTGGCTGCTGCTAGTTCTGGGCTGGGTGCTGCTCAGCAAGATGTACAGGGCATGCCAAAGCCAGATGGTGCTTTTTTGGGTTTTGTGCAGCTTTGAGTGCTTTTAGGAAAGTTCACATCATGAGCCAAGACAATTCATTTGTATGGAGTAAACTACTGGAAGCAGCTTGGTTGTGACCGAAAGCGAGGAAAGGCACAGTCTCAGGAAATCACCTGGCTGGAGTGACCTTTATGAACCAGGTTGATGGAGACCCAGATATGACAGCTACCTGCGTCTGCATACTGGAAGAGGGGAGAGCTCAACAAAGGAACAATGGATACTGCCAGCACTTCCGTCTAGCAGAAGGCCACAGCTCCAGCCCTTGCCCTGAAGCCTGTCAACTTAGTTTATCCCCATATGTCTCTGGCGCTCTTCTAGCAGCTGTTCGAGTGCTGAAGCTCAGCGTAAATGAGTTCATCACTGAGTAAGTCTGGGAATGAGCCCTTTAGAGGAACATCTGCAACTCCTACAGCCCTCCAATTCACTCAACTACAATTTCTACTAATTTTCACAGCCATAGGTTGTGGTGATTTTTTTTCCCTAGCACTGAAACCCTGGGCTGGGGACCACAGTGTGGATCCTGTACCCTTCATTCCTCTGGGGTATCTGCAACCAAGATATTCATCTTGATTCTCAACCCCCACAGGTGGTTGTGGGCCTTGGCCATTTTATGTCTCCACCTCTCTTACCAGTCTCATTGTGGCCTCTTAGGTATGTCTCCAGTTGTAGGACTTCTGTTTAGCCAGACGACTCCCAGTGATGGTTGTTCTGGAATTTCATTTTAATTTTGGTGTGGTTGTATGAGGAGGTGAACACAACATTTGCCTTCTTTGCTATCTTGACCTGAAGATCCAGTTTTTTTTTCTCTCATTGACTATTAGCTTCATTTCATTATGGTCAGAGAAGATACTTTATATGATTTGAACCTTTTAATATTTATTGAGACTTATTTTGAGGCCTAAGATATCATCTATACTGGAAAACATTCCATGTGTACTTGGGAAGAATTATATGGAGTGTTTTATGTGTCTATTAGGTGTAATTATTTTATAATGTTGTTCAAGTTCTGTCTACTTATTGATCTGTCCAAGTGCACTGTTCATTATTGAAAGTGAGATCTGAGGTCTTTAACTATTATTCTAGGACAATTATTATCTTTCCTTTAAATTCTGCTAATGTTTTTTTTTCGTATATTTTGAGACTTGTTTCTTGCATATATGTTTTTTAAATATTTATCTTTTAGATAATTGACTTTTTTTCAATGGTTACCATTTTTGACTTAAAACCTATTTCGTCTGATATAATTTGGTCACCCTAGATTTAGTTACTACTTAATGGAATTCTCTTTTGCTGTACTTTTACTTTCAACCACTTGTGATTGATTTGGGATCTAAACTGAGTCAATTATAGGCAGCATATAGTTGGGTCATATGTTTTGATCCATTCCGCTTATCTTTCTTCTTTGGAGAACTTAATCCACTTACATTTAAATTAATTAATGATAAATGACTCACTTCTGCTCTTTTACTTCTTTTTTTTATATGTCTTATACCTTTTTTGTACTTCATTTCTTCCATTGCCATCTCCTTTTGCATTTTATCTTTCTGTAGTATACAAATTTGATTTTCTTTTAACTTACTTTCTATAAATTTTAAAGGTATTTTTAAAAATTTATTTATTCATTTATTTTAATTGAAGAAATTATATAAAAAGATTTTCCCCCACCCTCTTACCCTCTGGTAACCACTAGTTCGTTGTCTATTTCCATGAGTCTCTGTTTGTTTGTCATGTGCATTTGTTGTAAAGGTATTTTATTGGTTATTAAATGGGAATTACCATTAGCATCCTAAATTTATAAGCCTAGTTTGAATCCATACCAATTTAGTTTCAATAGCATGCAAAATCTCTGCTTCTTTACATCTCTGCCCCATTTATGTATTTTTGTCACACATTATATATTTATACATGCATGTCTATTGACAGTGAGTTTTAAATATTGTTTTATGCATTTTTCTTTTAAATCATATAGGAAACAAAAAGGCGTCGCAAAAAGCTTTTATATTTGTCTTTTTAATTATCATTGCTAGAATCATTTCTTTGTATGGCTTCAAGTTACTATCTAATATCCTTTTTTTTTAGCCTAAATAATTCTCTTTAGTTTTTCTTGTCATGCATGTTTGTTATCAGTGAGACACCTCAGATTCTGTTGATCAAAGAATGTCTTAATTTCTCCTTCATTTTTGAAGAATAATTTTGCTAGACATTGAATTATTTTTAAACCACTTAATTGAACTATGACTAGCATTTAAAAAGCTGTACATATTTACTATATATAATTTGATTAATTTGGAAATAAGTAAACATCCATGAAATCGTCACCACAATCTATGCCATAAACATGTCTATCAAATCCAAAAGTTCCTCTCACTCTCTTTATTTTTTATTATTATGTCAACGTAAGAACATCCAAACATGTAGAGGATTTTTATAAAAGTTTATTTGAACAAAACTAATCACAGGTGGGAAGGTATGATCGTAAGTACTCTGGAGGATGACAGTTTTCTTTACACCTTTGGAATTAAGGATGGGATATAAGGAAGATGGCATGAAGGTGGGAGAAAGCAAGGTGGAAGTTAGATTATAGGATAGTGAACAAGATTATGTATTCTTTTGAAGGTGGTTATTGCTTCTGAGAGGCTAAAAAATGAGACTTTAAAAGACGTGTTAATATGTATGCAGAAAGACAATGGGCAGAGCTTGCTTAAGGCTAAGATGAATGATATGCCTGGGACAAGACTACCCACCAGGACCTACCCAGTTAGGATTTTGTGATCAGGTCACCCCATGAGGTTACTTTCAGTCACTGGACTTGTAGTATTTATTATAGAGCTGTATGTACTTTCATCTATTATTATTATTATTATTATTATTATTATTAATTATTTGATAAGAACACTTAAGATCTACCCTCTTAGCAAATTCTTAAATACACAATACAGTATTGCTAACTGTAGGCATATGTTGTTCAGATCTCTAGGACTTACTGATCTTTCACAACTAAATCTTTGTACCTTGTCGGGAGCCATTATGAGGCACTGAAGGTGCCACGTAGCTCAAGTGATTTACGCACATAGAAGTGTACTTTGTCCTAAAGGAGTTGCTGACCGTGCTTTGACCTTATATGCAAGAATGCTCTGTTTACCACAGGAGTTTATGGGAACTAGGATGATGTAGTGTTTAGTAAACAGCAGCATGCTCAGAGCTAAGCTTATCTCTCTGTGCTTAGATATAAATAGGCGGGGCTAAATAAACTCAAGGCTGCGGTATTGACTATTAACTCTTGCCATCATTTCTTTTGTCTCTGTCCTTTTTCTTAATCCTCACTCCCCATTTCAGGCACTGATTGACTTGGCCAGCAGGCTCCGGTAGTACCTTTTTACTAACATCTATTATTTCCTCCTCCTCTAGACTCTAGCAGCCACCATTCTACCCTCTGCTTCTATAAGTTTGATATTTTATATTCTTCATAAGAGTAGAATTATGTAGTGTTTGTCTTTCTGTGTCTGGCTTATTTCACTTAGCATAATGCCTTCCGCGTTCATCCATGTTTCCATAAATGGTAGAATTTCCTTTTGTAAGGCTGAATAATATTCCATTTTATTCATATAACAAATTTTCTTTATTTCTGTCAATGGACATTTAGGTTATTTTCATATATAAATAATGCAACAAACATGGGAATGCAGATATATCTTCAAGATACTGATTCCAATTCCTTTGGATATATACCCCAAAGTGAGATTTCTGGATTCTAAGGTAGTTTAATTTTGAATTTTTTGAAGAACTTCCATATGGTTTTCCACAGTAGCTTCACCAATTTACATTCCCTCCAATAATGTACTAGTATTCCTTTTCTGAACTTTCTCACCAACACATCATTATATGTATATCAAATAGATATTCTAACAGGTGTGAGGTGATATCACACGATAGTTTTTGTTTTCATTTCCTTGATTATTAATAACGTTGAGCAGCTTTTCATATACCTGTTGATCATTTGTATTTCTTCTTTAGAAAATTGTTTATTCAGTTCTTTTGCCTATTTTTAAAAATCAGGTTATTTGATGTTTGCTATTGAGTTGTAGAAGTTCCTTATATATTTTGGATATTAATTCTTTATCATATATATTATTTGCAATATTTTTTCTCATTCTGTATGATGACTTTAATTTTGTTATTTCTTTTGCTGTGCAGAGGTTTTTAGTTTGATGTGGTCTTACTTGCTTATTTTGCTTTTGTTACCTGTGCTTTTGGTGTAATACCCAAGAGATCATTGCCAGCACCAATGTCAAGAAATTTTTATATTTACATTTAGGAGTTATATACTTTCAGGACTTACATTTGAGTCTTTAATCTATTTTGAGTTTATATATATATACATACATACATACATATATACATACATACATATATATACATACATATATATATACATACATATATATATATATATATATATATATATAGTGTAAGGTAAGAGTCCCATTTCATTCTTCTGTGAATTGATATTGTATTTTCCTAACACTATTTGTTGAAAAGACTATTCTGTTCCCATGATGTGTTCTTGGCACCTTTGCTGAAGGTCAGTTGGCCATATATTCACGGAGTTATTTCTGACCTCTATGTTTTTTCCCCTATTAGTCTATATGTCTAGTTTTCTGCCAGCACAGCAGTTTTAATTACTATAGCTTTATAATATATTTTGAAATCAGGAGGCGTAATGCTTCCAACTTTGATTTTCATGCTCAAAATTATTCTGGCTCTTTGGAGTCTTTTGTGGTTCCAAATGCATTTTAGGATTGTCATTTTTTTCAATTTTTATAAAAAATGTCTTTGAAATTTTGATAGATACTGCATTTAATCTCACTTTGAGTAGCATGGACATTGAAAAAATTCTTCCAATTCATGAACATGAGTGTATTTCCATTTATTTGTGTATGCTAAAATTTCTTTTATCAGTGGTTTATAGGTTTCAGTGTACACGCTTTTCACCTCCTTGGTTAAATTTATTCCTAGGCATTTTATTATTTTTTGTGCTGTTGTAAATGGAATTATTTTCTTTATTTCCTTTTTTGTAGTTCATTGTTCGTGTTAGAAGCACAACTAATTTTCGTAGATTTATTTCGTATCCTGAAGCTTTACTCAATCAGTTCTAACAGTTATTTTGGTGAAGTTTTTAGGATTTCTATATATATAAGATCATGCCATTTGCAAACACAGCCAATTTTACTTCTTCCTCTCCAATTTAAATGTCTTTTATTTCTTTTTCTTACCTAATTTCTCTGATTAGGAATTTTAGAGCTCTGTTGAATAGAAATAGCAAGATTGGGCATCTTTGCCTTCTTCTAGACCTTAGAGGAAAATCTTTCAGTTTTTAACCAACTGTGTGCTTTCCACACATGGTGTTCATTGTATTAAAACATGATCTTTATATGCTTAATTTGTTAAGGGTTGTGTTTAACCAAGAAAGATTGTTGAATTTTGTCAAGTGCCTGTTCAACATTTATTGAGATGATTAAATAATTTTTGTCCTTCATTCTGTTATGCAACATATTATATTGATTGATTTGCATATATTGGAACTTCTTTGCATTTCAGGAATAAATTCCACCTACTCACGATGTATAATCTTTTCATGGTATGTGTTGAATTTGGTTTGCTAGTATTTTTTGGAGATTTTTGCCACTATATTTGGAGATCTTTGCATCCATGTTTATCAGCTATATAAGTCTAGTGTTTAACTTTCATATTAGGGAGATAATAGCCTCATAAATGTGTTTAGAACTGTTTCTATTTCTTTAATTTTTAGGAGATTTTAAAATAAAACTTGATATTATTATTTTTTTTAAATATCTGGTAGTAATTATCTGTTTAGTCATCTTATCATAAGATTATCTTTGTGGATTATTTTTTATTACTGATTCTGTCTCTTTAATTTTTGGTCTGTTTAGACTATTATTGATTCAGTCTTAGTAGGTAGTATACTTTCAGGAATTTATCAATTTCCTCCCAATTTATTGACATATAATTGCTCATAATAGTCTCTTATGATCCTTTTTATTTCTTTATCACTAGTTTTAATGTTTTATTTCTGATTTGAGTCTTCTCTCTTTTTTTGTCTAGCTAATGGTTTGTCAGTTTTGTTCATCTTTTTAAAAAAATTCCGTTTTGTCAATGTTTTCTGTTTTCTATTCTTTTTCTCATTTCTATTTTATTCTTTTTTTTCCCTTCTGCTGATTTTAGGCTTTGTTTTCTTTTTTCTTTTTTCTCATTCCTTGAAGTCTAGTTAGGTTGTTTATTTTTGAGATCTTTTTTTATATAATATAGGCCTTTTCTACTGTAAACTTCTTTGTCGGAAGCCATTTTGAGAAGCCATTATGAAGCACTGAAGAAGTCACGTAGCTAAAAGCCATGGTATGGATGATGAGTTTAAAACAATGGTCTTGTAGCTAAAAGCCATGGTATGGCCGATGAGTTTAATACAATGGTCACCTTGGTAAGCCTCATAAAGTCACCTTTTAAGGTAACGGAATGTTATACTACCATGGAAACAAGAATGTGTAGGATCTTATGTAATTGACAAGCATTGTTTTAGATATGTATGGTGTGCTTTGCTATGGTAACGTGGTGATTGATTATGGTATTCAAAATCACATAAAAAGGCTATGCTAAATAAACTTGGGGCTGCAGCTCTGACTGTATGTCCTCCCAGAAAGATCTTCTCTGTCTTCTCTTTTTTCCCTTAGGCTTCACCCCCCCTCTTTCAGGTACAGATCGACTTTAGCTGGCTGGCTCCGGCACTTCTTATTATTGATTTTACTCTGCCATAATTGTTGGCCTGTTGTGTTTTTCCATTCATCTTAATATATTTTGTAATTTCCCTTTAGACTTCTCTTTTGACTCAGTGATTGCTTAATAGTATGTTGTTTAATTTCCACATATTTTGAGTTTTCCCAATTTCCTTTTGTTATAGTTTTCTAATTTTATTCCATTGTTTTCACAAAAGACACTTGAATTCTACATTCTTAAATTTTTAAGACATGTTTTTTTTACATAATATGTGATCTAGGGAATGTTTCATGTGCACTTGAAGATAATTTGTATTCTGTCATCGTTGTATGGAATGTTTTGTAAATATCTGTTAGGTTCATTAGGTCTATAGTGTTGTCTGCTGTTTCCTTATTGATTTTCTCTCTGGGTGAGCCATCCATTATTACAAGTAGTGAACTAAAGTTTCTGCTATTGTCGAATTACTATTTATTTTTTTTTCAGAGCTGTTAATCCTTGCTATTTATAAATACGTTAATTTGAGTGTGTATATATTTATAATCGTTATTTTTCCTGTTGAATTAACCCTTTTGTCATTACGTAGTGACCTTCTTTATGTATGTGACTATTTTAGCCTAAGGTTTGATTAAGTAAAGCCATCCATATCTCCCTTGAATACTATTTGCATGAGACATTTTTCACAATTTCTTCACTTTTAGCTACATGAGTCTTTAAATTTAAGGTGGATCTCTTGTAGACAATATATACTTGGGTCTTTTTAAATGCATTCAGCCACTCTATTTTATTTAATTAGTGAGTTTACCTATTAACATTTAAAATAATTGACAGGTAAGGAATTCCTATTGCCATTTTGTTAATTACTTTCCATCTGCTTCATAGTTCTCCTGTTCCCCTCTTCTCTTGCTGTCTTTTTTGTGATTTGAAAAAAATTTGTACTCATATGCTTACATTATTTTTCTCTCTTTTCTGTATCTATTATAGTTTTTTTCCATTGTTGTGACCATGAAACTTGAATAAAACTTCTTATAATAGTTTGTTTTAAACTGATAATAACTCAACTTCAATTTCATAAAAAGCTCTACAATTTTACTCTCCCTACACTTTATGCCATTAATGTTAGTATTTACTTCTTGTTATATTGTGCATCCATTAACAATTTTTTGTGGTTATAGTTATTCTTAATACTTTTGTATTTTAATTTTATAATGGTATTAAAAGGAATTTATACATCATCATTACAGTATTATAATATTCTGTGTTTGTCTACCTATTTACTTTTACCAGTAATACATGTACCTTTATATGCTTTTATTTGATATTTAGTGTCTATTTGCTTCAATTTGAAAAACTTTTTGGGTTCATGTATCTGGATGTCCATTTCCTATAGGGTAGAGCCCATGTTGACAAACTACCTTATTTTTTGTTTATTTCAGAAAGGTCTTTCTCTCTCTCTCTCTTTTAAAGTTTTGCTGGTTATAATAGTTTTGTTTTTTTTGTCCCTTTTAGTACTTTGAATATATTATCCCATTCTCCTGGCCTGCAAGATTTATGCTGAGAAAAATGCCTGTATACTTATTGGGATCCTTTTGTGTGTTATGAGTCATTTTTCTCTCCTTGCTTTCAAAATTTTCTTTGTCTCTGACTTTTGACAATTTAATTATAATGTGCCTCTGTAGCGACCTCTTTAGATTCAAACTATTTAGGAACTTTTTGGGTTCATGTATCTGGATGTCCATTTCTCTCTTAATACTGTCAGCCACTATTTCTTTAAATAAGTTGCTGTTCTTTCCTTTGGTACTTCCATCATGTATATATGGTTTCACTTTATAGCTTTCCATAAGTTCCATCGGCTTTCTTCACTCTGACATTTTTGTCTCTCTGATTATGTAATTTGAAATGAACTGTCTTCAAGTTCACTGAGTTTTTTTTTCTTTTGCTTGAATAAGCCTGCTATTGAAACTTGTTATTGAATATTTTCTTCAGTCGTCATATCATTTAGCTATTAGATTTATGACTTTTTATGGTTTCTATTTATTTGTAGAAATTGTTGTTTTGTTCATGTATCATCTTCCTGATTTTATTTGTTTTATTTTTAGATCCATATTCTCTTTTGGTTTACTGAACTACTTTAAGATGATTATTTTGAATTCTTTGTCATGTAATACATTGGTCTCCATTTCTGTAGGATCATTTACTGGCGCTTTATTGGTTTCCTTTGGCAATAGCATGTTTCTCTGATTCTTTGTGATCCCTTATATCCTTGAATTGATGTCTGTACATTGGACAAAGTAGTCACCTGTTTCAGTATTAAATGCCAGCTTCATCAGAAAAAAGACATTTATTAGCCAGCACTGGCTTAGGTTCTGGGAAGGCCACCTAGCTGTCCAGGGATAAGTGATGCCTGTTGCTAGGGTCTGCTGGTGACTAGGGACTGCTGCCAGTTTCTGTGAACGAGCTGGGCCTGTTGCTGTAATATGTGGTCAGACGTTGCCTCCTGACAATGCTATGTGGTCAGTTAGGGTTGTTGGCAGGATTCAGCTGTTTGTCAGGGACTGATGACAAGACTGCAGGGTCAGGTGAGTTGGTCGGCTGGGCTCCCTGGGAAAGTGTAGCCACTGGCAGGACTTCATGAATGAGTAGGCCCTTACAAATGGTTGGAATCTTTGAACTCAGCTCTGTAGTCAAGTGAGGCTGCTTGGAATCCACAGTGTCATGAGACCAACTGACAGGGTCTTTGGTTGGGTGAAGCCACTGGTAAGCTTCCATGGTCAGTCAGATCTGGTTAGGATGGTTCCAAATTTGGGTGGAACTAACTGGCTTGACTCTGTAGTCTGGCAGGTTAGTCTACAGAAACCACTGTTGTGCAAGGCTGCTGGTTGTGCTCCACTTTTGGAAAAGGCTTTTGGTAAAGCTCCACTGTGAGAGAAAGCTACTGGGAGCCTACTCTATTGGGCAGGTCTATGTGGCTCTGTTACACAGTTGGGCAGGTTTTCTGGTGGGGGCCTTAGTTTCTACATGCAGCTGTTAGGGACAGCTGGGCAACCTCTAGAATTCATGCCTGTTGGCTGATGAGAGTTTTCTCCTCTTTTCTTTTTCCTTAGCTGTCTTCAGGAAGTCTAGCTGTGCCAGTTCTTCCAGTGTCGTGTGTGCGGTGACACAGAAATGGACTTTTTAGGCATTACCTCCAAATGCTGGCAAAGTTCCATGTTCACATCAGTTTCTCTTTTCCTCACTGGAAAAATTACACACTGTGTATTCTTAGAGATGCACTTAGCTGTTTTGTAGGAAGGACAATGTAAACAAAGCTCGCTCTCTCTCTCTCTCTCTCTCTCTCTCTCTCTCTCTCTCTCTCTCGTATTCTACTGTAGTACTGTACACTTTACTCTGGAATTTAGAATTTTCACAAAGGCATTCTCACCTGTGGATAGTTAAGAATCAGTATTTCTGTGGGGATAAAGGGCTGTAGACCTTTTTTGCCATCTTGCTGATGCCACTCTTGAACAGACCTCTTTATCATTGCAAAATGACCCATTTAATCCCTGGTTTCCTCTATTGTATCAGTGTATGGGAATTCTCTAAAGGCAATTAGCTGGGACAATCACAAGGCTTATCTCCTTTGTTTCCTGGCTTCACTATCTTCTGCTGCTTTATTTACAGTGTTTGTACTCTCTCCTGTGCTGTTTTTTTCTATTTGTTTATATCAGGAGAGAAGTTAGATCTAATCTCAATTATTCCATCTTGACCAGAATGCTTTTTGTTTTCAATTTTTTCCTTATTTTTTTGATTATGTAAAACATTTACTTGGTTGTACAGTTGAAATTATACTGCGAGATATATTTAGATAACTCTAACTTTATTTTATCTGTCTCCTCCCAAACAGTTTTTTCCTTCCACCTAAAGGTAATGACTTTTTAATTAGTTTGCAGTTCATGAATCTATTTTTTTTTCTTTTTGAAAAAATAATCAAAACAATGGTTAATTTTTAATGGTTACCTAATTCAGTATCAAAATTGAGATATACACTAAGTTTAAATGTTGTAAAATGTATTTTTTTGTTCTGTTACATATTATGAACTTTTTAAACTGGAGAAATTATGAATATTTGTAGCATAAAAATATTCCTTATTTCTTATCCCAGTGGAGACATATAAAAAATAAAAATAAGTCCCATATGTTCTAGAATTTCTTTCATCAACTCTAATATACTTCGCACCTTAACACTTTATATCAATTTTATTTTTGTGTAGAAAAAATTTACTTTTTTTTTAATTCTTGGCACTAATCCTCTGTGTTTTGCAGTTTGATCATGCTCTGACATATAATAGGTATACCCTTCCAAGAGAAAAAGAAACAGTAGAACAGGCAAAGGAAATCTTCATTCATTGAAACAAGAGCCTGCAACTTAATTTTTCTCAAAGTGACTCTGCTCAGTCTCAAAAGGAAATATATTTTTGTTTGAAGTTGTTTCCTCTTTATTCTACTTGTTCTGTTTTAATTTTTTCTTATTTGGCAGCTTTATTCCTCTGTACTAATAGCTTCTTAGTAGGCAGGACTTAATAGGGGAAGTGGAAGGTCCTTGTCACAGATTATTATTGATTGATATAGCTCTGGGAGACCTTAATTTTAACATTAGAATTAAATATTACCATATAGCAGGGCTTTGTGATCTATGTACTAAATAAATAACTCATTACTTAACACTCTTGGTGTAGGGCTAGATTTTCTATCTCCTCAGCTTAAAGCACTACCAGTTAGCTACTATATTGATTTAGAATTGGCGGAGTCGAGGGGGATAGGTTGCTCAGGCAATGCTAGTGACAAACCCGGAGGTGAAGTTCAAAGTCCAGGTTTTGTGCATAAAAATCAGGCTATTAGTCTCCAGCTAGTAGAAGGTGAGAATGAGGAGAAATGTTAAGCGATTTGTGATTGGATTCAGTGTATAGTCTATGTGGGCTAGATTTTAAATTCCATAAAATATTGGACTATGATCATCTTGTTTATCACTCTGTCTCCAGTACCTTTCAGTGATGCCTAGCATATAGTAATAAATAATAGTGATAATGGTATCACAATAAGTAATATTTATTGATTTTTTGTTATCTATTCAGTAACCATTTTAAGCATTTTATATTATGTCATGGAATCCTCATGATTCCCTTTGATGTATCTATTATTATGCTCATTTTACAGTTAAAAATCCTGAGGAATAAAGAAACTTAGATAACTAGTCCAAGAAATCTGAATTAAAATACATTCAGTGTAGGTGCTCAAAATTATATGATTAAAAACGCAAATGTGCATATGAATAAAGTGATTTGCCAGATTACACTATATGCCAGCATGAGAGTGAGTAATGTGAACTACTGAGCATTCTGAAGAACTTAATTTATAAAACTACCTGATATTGCTGAATATACCATGGTATGGGCTTGCCACACTGGGTACAATGATCAACTGTTCCTTTTGCTACAAAGCTGAAGCCAAAGATGCAAAAATAGTACAAGGAGACATCTGTCCAGTTTTTTTTTACTGGTGGGTGAGATGGTACTATAGCAGTAGGAATGATGTTGCCCAAATGGAGCACCAACTAATGTAGTCTGTCTTAAAGACAGAACTACCATAGTTGGTGATGTGTTCACTCTGAACTTCTCAGCCATGACAAGGTGTAAACAATGAACAACAAGGTTCATTGTAATTTAGCTCCAAAATGGAGTGAGGAGAGCATGAGTGAAGGTGTTGTATGACTGCATAAAACTAATGGTAGAAGATACCCATATTTGAGTGTGGCCATTAAATATATGGAAGAATTAGGCATCTTTTTGAACCAACTCCTGATCTAATAAACTCAGCTGCTGTTCTGATGCAAATCTAACCTTACATAGTTGGATATTTTAAAAGTGTGTTTCATGCTGGTGTGCCCCAAATTTCAGTGAAACCACCACTTATGAACTGCTAATGAAGAGATTGTTCAGGTGCTAGTCAATTGTTTTAGAACATAGGATTTATGGACAATATTGTTGTGTGAAATCCAAAGCAGAAAACCAAACAGAAATCCACAGGTAAGATTAAAGGATCATGATAATTTTGATAGATAGCTATTGTGTCCATGACTAATAATATTGAAGTTTTAAATTACCATTTATGAATATATAGAACCTACTTACCTGGAACTAAAAATGTGAAATTCACAGTTTTCAAAATACTTGTAAGATTGTAATAAGGGTAATTTTTCTTAAAAATGAATTTCTTTACTGAATGTCTTGCTATATTTAAAGCTTGCAGAGAAGGTTATACTATTTTAATATTTCAAAATTTTTTCTAAAAGCAATTAGAAGAAAATTCAGCTAGACTTAGAATGCATTTTCATTATTTTCTCAGCTAATCTAAGTAGTGGGTGACAGCCTTTAAAGTGACATTAGAATCATTTTTTAGAAATAAAGTAAGACAAAATAAGTATGTTGAAATAGAGTGATTATTCTGCATTCGTATAATTTTAGTTGGAAAAAACCTGAAATTGGTCATCTTTTAAAATTAGGCCTTAACATCTTTCAATCAGAAAACAATGCACATTTTTGGTTTTAGTCAGTTCCTTTGAGTTATGATAGAAGTGAATATTCCTTTTTTGTAGACTACTATTTTCAATGCTGCTGACTTTGATAGGAAAGAGTCTTTCTTCCATGTCTTTATTCATGCTGTTTCTTGTTCTTAGAATGTCGTCAAACTTACTTTTTCTTAATATACTTTTTGTTCTATTAAAAATATTATGAAATACATTTTATTTATTTTGTTTTAAAATTTATTTCTGGGAAAGGCCTGGAAGATAGTATAGGAACTAAAAAATAGTAAAATTGAAGTTTAAATCTCAATTTGTCCGCTTATCAGCTATCTAACCTAGCACAGGTTATGTAACTTCTAAGCCTCAGAAGTCTCAACTATAAAGAACAACAAAAAACTGCTATTTATTGATCATTTATAAGATTCTAAGCACTATCATAAGTTATATATATAATATATCTTATTTAATATTCAATAACAACCTTATGAGATATAGCTATTGTTATACCTATCTTAATGATGACAAAAAGGAAGTATAAGGAGGTTAAGTAAAAGAAGATTATTGTAAATACTTGCCAAATTTAAGAGATAACACATGTTGTATCAACATAGTTAAAATTAACATATTACTTAAAGCAATATACGGATTTAATGCAACCCCCATCAAAATCCCATTGGCATTTTTTAAAGAAAGAGAACAAAAAAAATCATATTTGTGTGCGATCACAAAAAACCCTGAATAGACAAATCAATCTTGAGAAAAAAGAACAAGACTGGAGGTATCACACTCCCTGACTTCAAATTATATTACAAAGCAACAGTAATCAAACTACCATGGTACTGACAGTAAAATAGACACGCACGGATCAATGGAACAGAATTGAGAACCTAGAAATAAATCCACATATATATGGGCAAATTATTTTTGACAAAAGAGCCAAAATTATACAATGAAGAAAAAAAGCCTCTTCAATAAATAGTGCTAAGAAAATTGGAAAGCCACATGAGAAAGAATGAAACTAGACTGTTAACTGTCATCATACACTAAAATTAACTCGAAATTGATCAAAGACCTGAATATAAGATCTGAAACAATAAATTCTATAGGAGGAAACACATAGACCTTGAATTTAGTGAGGTATTTATGAATTTGACCTCAAAGGCAAGGGACTTGTCAGTGCTGAGCTGATTGAGAAGGGAAGGTTCCATAGTGAGACACCCAGTTGGAAGAATTCACAAGAGGCTGACCTGAGAATAAAACAGGCGGACACCAACTTCATTGTGCGGAGCACAGTTCTACTGGGGAGTGCAGTCTACTAGGGAGAACACACAGTATTGCACGCACTTCTGCTCCTCTTCTTGCGCTTCCCTTCAGCTCTTCAGGGGACTGTGTGGCTCCACACATATCAGAATACAACAGTGACATTCAGTCACACATGAGTGATACAATAAGTTGAAGTATGTTTACATATTTTAGTCTCAGGCGACCTACTACACTAATGTAACATTTTGAATCCCAGGTCCTTATCCTAACTGGGAGCCTAGATCACAGCCAGATCTTTTACCAGCCAGACCATGGACCAGCCCGACCTTGGACCAGCTGTGCCTGGCACTCACAGGCCATACAAGTGAAAATAACTGAATGGGACCTATATTAAACTAAAAAGCTTATGCACAGCAAAAGAAACCATCAACAAGGTAAAAAAAAAACAACCTTACAAATGCGAATATATATTTGCAAGCTACACCTCCGATAAGGACCTTATACCTAAAATATGCAAAGAACTCATACAACTCAATAACAATAAAGACACAAAAATTAAATCAAAAAATGGGCAGAGAACCTGAACAGACACTTCTCCCAAGAAGACATACAAACTACCAACAGGCATTTGAAAAGATGCTCAATCTCACTTGCCATTAGGGACATGCAAATCAAAACTATATTGAGGTACCACCTCAATTGGTGTGTTTAGACTACTTACCTTTAAAAAATTTTTATTTTCTAATTACAGTTAATATTCAATGTTATATTAGTTTCAAGTTTACAGCATAGAGGTTAGGCATTTAGATTATTACAAACTGGTTCCCTGCCACCATAAGTTTAGTACCCATCTGACAAGGTTAAGGAATTAAGAAGTACAAATTGATAGTAACATCTTCTTGATGGCTAATGAAATCGACAAACTTTTTATATGCTAATGGTTTTATTGATATCTTCTTTAGGAAAGTGTTTGTTTAAATCTCTTATTCATTTTTCTATGGGCCATCTGTCTTTTTCTTATTCATTTGCAGGAATTGTTTATATATTCTAAATATGGGGTTCTTGTCATACATATGTACTACAAATATCTTCTCTTTGCTGTTACTTTCTTTTTGATTTTTTAATAGAGTTATTGATGAATGGAGGTTTTAATTTTAATGAAGTCAAATTTATCAACTTATTTCTTTATTGTTAGTAATTTTTGTATTCCATTAAGGAATATTTTTCTTTTAAAAAATGCAGAGTATTTTATTCCTTTATTTTTATTAAATGCATTTGGATGACATTGGTTAATAAAATCATAGCAGTTTCAACTATACAATTCAATAATACCTCATACATGCATTGCATTGTGCGTTCACACCCAAAGGTAAATTTTCTTTTGTCACCATATATTTGACCTTCTTTACATTCATTTACCTCCCCACTTTCCCCTTGTTCCCTCTGGTAACCACTAGCTATTGTTCATCTACATGATTCTCTGCTAGTCTGTAATGTTCATTTGTTGCTTTTAGTTTTATATACTACATATGAGTGAAATCATATGGTTCTCAACTTTTTACATCTGGCTTATTTCACTTAGCATGATAACCTCACAATCTATCCATGTTTTCACAAATGGCAGTATTTCACATTTTCTTTTTTTTTTAAAACTTTTACTACAAAAATAAAAATAAATTCTTTATTTATCAAACCAATTAATTAATTTTAAGGTGACATTGGTTAATGAAATCCAGTAAGTTTCAGCTGTACATTTAAACAGTAAATCATGTATATATTAACATTGCGTGTTAACCTCCCATAGTTAGATTTATTTCTATCACCACATATTTGGCTCTTTTTGCTCCATCTACCTCCCCCCCTCTCATACCCCTCCCATCTGGTAACCACTAGTCTATTGTCCATGTCCATGAGTCTCTGTTTGTTTGTCCTGTTCATTTGTTGCTTTTAGGTTTATATACTATATATAAATGATATCATGTGATTTTCAACTTTTTCTATTTGGCTTATTTCTCTTACCATGATTATCTTGAGGTCCATCCATGTTGTCACAAATGGCGGTATTTCATCTCTTCTTATGGTTGAATGATATTCCATTGTATATATACACCAACTTTTTATCCAGTTACCTATGGTAGGACACTTTGGTTGCTTCCATGTCCTGGTCACTGTGAATAGTGTTAGTATGAATATCGGTGTGCAAATACCTTTTCAAATATGACTTTTCAAGTCTTTGGGGTAAGTATCCAGTAGAGGGATTGATGGATCATAGAATAGATCAATTCTTAGTTTTTGAGGAACCTCCATACTATTTTCCATGTTGGCCATTTGTGTGTCCTCTAGGGAGAAGTGTCTGTTCAGGCCATCTGCTCAGTTTTTGATTAGATCGTTGTTTTTTTGTTGTTATTGAGTAATATGTGTTCTTTATATATTTTGGATATTAGGCCCTTATCAGAGGCATTGATTGCAAATATATTTTCCCATTCCATTGGTTGTCTCTTTACCTTGCTGACAATTTCTTTTGCTGAGCAGAAGCTTTTTAGTTCGATGTAGTCCAATTCATTTATTTTTGATTTTACTTCCCTTGCCTTTGAGGTCATATTCATAAAGTCCTCTTTAAATCCAAGGTCCTTGAGTTTAGTTCCTATGTTTTCTTCTATGCATTTTATTGTTTCAGGTCTTATGTTCAGGTCCTTAATCCATTTTGAGTTAATTTTGGTAATATGGTGATAGGCAATAACCTAGTTTTATTCTTTTGCAGGTGACATTCCAGTTTTCCCAGAACCATTTATTAAAGAGACTTTTCTTTCTCCACTGTAAGTTTTTGGCTCTTCTGTCAAAAATTATTTGCCCATATAAACATGGGTTCTCTTCTGGACTCGATTCTGTTCTACTGCTCTGTTGTGTCTATTTTTCTGCCAATACCATGATATTGTGATTATTGTCAGTTTATAGTATAATTTGAAGTTGGGCAGAGTGAGGCCTCTGGCCTCATTCTTTTTTCTCAGGATGGCTTTGACAATTCAGGGTCTTTTGTGTTTCCATACAAATCGGATGATATTCTGTTCTATTTCTTTTTAAAAAAATGCTGATTATATTTTGATGGGAATTGGAATAAATCTGTATAATGCTTTAGGTAATGAAGTGTTTTTAACTATTTTGATGCTTCCACTCCAAGAACATGGAATATTTTCCCATTTCTTTGTATCTTCTTTGATTTCTGTTAATAGGGTCTTATAGTATTCTTTATATAAATCTTTAACATATTTCATTAGATTTATTCCTGAGTATTTTATTCTTTTTGTTACAATTGCAAAAGAACTTATTTTTCCATTTCTTTTTCTGACACTTCATTATTAGAGTATAGGAATGCTATGGATTTTCGAACATTGATTTTGTATACAGAAATTTTACTGTATTTACTTATTGTTTCTAGTAGTGTTCTTGTGGAGTCCTTAGAGTTTTCTCTATAGAGAATCATGCTATCCCCAAATAGTGACAGTTTGACTTCTTTGCTTCCTATTTGGATGCTTTTCATACCTTTCTCTTGCCTGATTACACTCACTAGGACTTCCAGTGTTATACTGAATAACAGTGGCTATAGTGGACAGCCTTGCTTTAGAGGGAAGGTTTTTAGTTTTTCACCATTAAGTATAATGTTGGTTGAGAATTTCTCATAGATGACCTTTATTATGTTAAAGTACTTTCCTTCTATACTGATTTTGTTAAGTGTTTTGATCATAAATAGATGCCGTATCATACAGAAGGCTTTTCTGCATCTATCAATATGTTCTCATGATTCTTATTCTTTAATTTATTTATGTGGTATATCACATTAATCGATTTGCAAATGTTGAAGCATCCCTGTTCCCCTGGGATGAAGCCCACTTGATCGTGGTGTATAATCTTTTTAATACGTTGCTGTATTCAGCTTGCTAGTATCTTATTTAGAATTTTTGCATCTGACTTCATGAGAGATATCGGTTTGTAGTTTTCATTTTTGTGTGTTATCTTTACAAGGTTTGGGTATCAGGGTAATATTGGTCTCATTAAATGAGTGGGGAAGTATTGCCTCCTCTTCGATTTTTTTGAAGATTGGAGAAGAATAGGTATTAAATCTTCTTTGAATATTTGGTAAAATTTGCTAGTGAAGCTGTCTGGTCCTGGACTTTTACTTTTTGATAGGTTTTTGATGATTGTTTCAATTTCCACATGGCAGATCAGTCTATTTAGATTTTTCAGTTTTTTTCGATTCAGTCTAGAAAGGTTGTATTTTTCTAAGTACTAGTCCATTTCTTTTAGGTTATTAAATTTGGTGTTATATACTTTTTCATAGTGTTTTTGTATGATGCTTTGTATTTCGATGGTGTCTGTCATAATTTTCCCCCTTTCACCCCTGATTTTGTTTATTTGTGTCTTTACTTTATTTTCTTTAGTAAGTCTAGCCAGGGGTATGTCAAATTTATGGAACTTCTCAAAGAACTAGCTCTTTGTCTCATATTTTTTTTCTATTTTTTTTGTTTGTTTTCAATTTCATTTATTTCTGCTATAATTTTAATGATTTATTTCTTTCTGCTGACTTTAGGCTTCATTCTTTACCCTTTCTAGATTTTTTTTTTAAGAATAAGCATTAGGTTGTTTATTTTGACTCATCCTTGTTTTTGGAGGTAGGCCTGCAATGATATGTACTTTCCTCTTATGACGCTTTTGCCATGTCCTGAAAGTTTAGACATGTTGTACTATCATTATCATTTCTTTCTATGTATCACTTGATCTCTCTTTTTATTTCGTCTCTGACCCTGTTACCCTTCAGTAGTATGTTGTTTAATCTCCATGTATTTGTGGTTCTTCCTGCTTTCTTTTTGCAGTTAATCTCTAGTTTCAAAGCATTATGATCAGAGAATATGGTTGGTATGATTTGAACCCTCTTATATTTGTTGAGGATATTTCTGTGTCCCAGTATGTGGTCAATCCTTGAGAACGTTCCATGTGCACTATAAAAGAATGTATAAGCAGCCGTTTTGGAATCAAAGGCTCTGCAGATGTCAATCATGTCCAGTTAGTCTAATGTGTCATTTAAGGATGTTATTTCCTTATTAATATTCTCTTTTTGGGTGATCTGTCTGTATCCAACAGTGGGGTATTTAGGGATCTAAGTATGATAGTGTTTTGGTCTGTTTCTCCCTTTAGTAATCGCTTTATATATTTCACAGCTCTCTGATTGGGAGCATAAAGATTAATATGTGTTATGCCCTCTTGTTGCATGATTCCTTTTATTATTAAAAAGCATCCCTCAGTATCTTCCTGTACCTTTTTTTATTTTGAAGTCTATTCTGTCTGATATCAATACCACTACTCCACTTTTCTCTAAATGGCATTTGCTTGAAATATTATTTTTCACCCTTTCACTTTGAGTCTATATTTGTCTTTGGAACTGAGATATATATCTTGGAAGCAGCATACGTTTTGTTTTTGTTTTCTGATCCAATCTGCAACTCTGTGACCTTTTATTGGTGAGTTCAGTCCATTTATATTTAGAGTGATTACTGAAATATGAGGTCTTCTTATAGCCATTTTATCTTTTGCTTTCCAGTTGCTTGGTATTCCCATTGCTTCCTTGTCCTTGTATTTCTGTTTTCTTTATTTTGTTTGGATTTTGTGAGTTTTCTCTCTGGTCCTTCTTGTTTTATGCTTTATATTTTAGTTCTAAATCTTTGATGTGTGGTTGCTATTACAAATATATATATATATATATATATATATGTATATATATATATATATATACACACACACACTACCTACACACACACGCACACACGTATACACACACACATACACAGTTTTCCATTTTCTTCTGCATGTGCCTAATCTCCATTCCCCTTTGAGAATTTGGATCTTTGAATCCTTCCCTTTTCAGTCATTGTCTTCATTTTTCCCTATATATGTTCATTTTTAAAGAGTATTTGTAACTGAAATGAAAATGTGTTCTCCCTGAATGTATTTACAATTTATTCTCACGTTAAAATAGGAGGAACAATCAATATGGGATAATTTTATATTAAGTTTTGTACTTTAAAATGTAATGAAGTGGGGAAAATAGGTCTTTTCAATAAATAGTTCTGGATCAATTAGAAGTTGATTTGAAAAATTGAATATTGACATTATAAACCTACAATATAAAAGTGAATGATAGAGTATTAAGAGGATTACAGAAGAAGTCTCTGCATATTTTTAAAATGAAACACAAAAAGTACTAATTAAAAGAAAATATCGTTTGCTTGAGCAGTCAGGGAAAATAAATAAATAAATAAATAAATAGCATCCAAATTGGTAATGAAAAAGTCAAATTGTCACCTTTTGCATATGACATGATTCTCTATATAGAAAACCCTATAGACACCTCTAAGATACTATTAGACACAATAAAGAGAAAAAAAAGTCAAATCTCGGTATATCCTCAGTGAGTCTGGTGCTCCTTGCTGGGCAGTGCATAGACTCACACTGGAGGCAGCTGACCTCAGTCTCTGTTGTGGCCTTTTGAGGCAATTATAAGGACGGCATCTGTGGATTGCTTGCTGGATCTTAACAGGTAGCCAGGGAAACATAGAGGCTTGGGCTCAATTTGGTCTGCAGCTGAACCTCTTTCAGGACTGTGCCACTGGACATCTACTTCACAAATACGCAATAATAAGATGGAGAGACTTAGGAACTTTGCTTAGTACATAGAAACAGACATGGAAAGGCAGCCAAAATGGGAAGACAAAGAAACAGAAACCATATGAATGAATAGAATAGAGGCCCAGATATAATGGAGTCAAGTAATCTAATAGATGCAGAGTTCAAAACACTGGTTATAAAGATGCTCAATGAACTTTTGGAAAGTATACATAAATTCAGCAAAGAAGTTAGAAAAACCAAAGAATGAAAAGTAATGAAAGAGAAATACAAGAACTAGTTGATACCATCAGGAGAGGAAACATAAGAATAATGAGCATTATTAAAGATAAGCAAAAGGAGCAAGGACTAGGAAGAATTTTCACACAAATAGTAGATGAGAATTTCTCAAATATAAGGAAGGAGCTGGAGCATGGAATGCAAGAATTCAACAGAACACCCAATTATCTCAACCCAAAAAGGCCTTCACAAAGACACATTGTATTAAAATTATCATAAATCAACAACAAAGACAGAATTCTCAGGGCAGCCAGGGAGAAGAAAATGGTAAACTATAAAGGAAAACCTATTAGATTATCCTTGGACTTCTCAGTGGAAACCTTACAAGTCAGAAAGGAATGGAATCAAATATTCAAACTATTCCATGAAAGGAACTACCATCTAATATATCCATTTAAACTCTTCTTTAGATATGAAGGAGAAAAAAAAAGACCTTTCCAGACATAGAAAAATTGAGGAAATTCTCCACTATGAGGCCTGCACTATAGGAAATACTGAAAGGGGTCAGCTCACCTCAAACAAAAAGACAAAAAAAAATTAAGGGTAAGATGATTAGCAGGGTGACCGAAGCAGAGGAGCACAGCCCTTAATAAGAACAGGGCATCATAAGCTTAAAGATAAAGAAGTGATTTGCTATAGCATGATAGTAATGAATGTTCAGCATACATAAGGACAAACTGAGAGAACAATGACTGAAAATAGGAAGAATCAAAGATCCACATTCACAAAGGGGAATGGAGATAAGTCATACACAGAAGAAAATGGATGACTGTATATATATAACCATCCTTTACATATTGGTGATGGTAACTACACATTAAAGATTCAGAACTGAAGCATATAACATAAAACAAGAAAAACCAGAAGGAAAACACACAAAAGCCTACCAAAATAAAGCAAACAGAAACACAAAGATAAGGAAATGATGGAAACACCCAGCTACCAGAAAGCAGAAGATAAAATGGCTATAAAAAGACCTCATATTTCAAAAATCACCCTACAAGGAAATGACTGTACTCACCAATAAAAAAGCACAGAGCTAAAAAATGGATCAAAAATAAAACTCAACCATGTACTGCCTCCAGAAGACATATCTCATCTCAGCTCCAAAGACAAATCTAGACTCAAAGTGAAAATATGGAAAACGATATTCCAAACAAATGGCATTCACAGAAAAGCAAGATTAGCGGTATTTATATTGGATGAAATAGACTTCAAAAAAAAAAAAAGTAAAGATACTGAGAGACACTTCATACTGATAAAGGGAATCATGCACCAAGAAGATATAACACTTATTAATATCTATGCTCCCAATCAGGGAGCCCCAAAATATGTAAAAGAATTACTCGCAGAACAAAAGGGAAAAACAGAGCAAAACACTATCATAATAGGGGACCTAAATACCCCACTGTCAAATATGAACAGATCATCCAAACAGAAAATTAATTAGGAAATAACACCCTTAAATGACACATTAGACGAACTTTAAATAATTGACATTTACAGAGACTTTCATCCCAAAACATATGCATATAAATTCTAGTGCACATGGAACATTCTTAAGGGTTGACTGCACACTGGGACACAAAGATAACCTCAACAATATAAGATGGTTGAACTCATATCTACAATATTCTCTGATTATAATACTTTGAAACTAGAGATAAACTGTAAAATGAAAGTGGGAAGAATTAAAAATACATGGAGATTAAACAACATGATACTGAAGAATGACTGGGTCAAAGAAGAAACAAAAAGAGAGATCGAAAGGTACATAGAAATGAATGGTAATGATCGTACAACATATCACAACTTTTGAGACACAGCAAAAGCAGTCACAAGAGAAAAGTTATTATTAGAGGCCAAGTTCAAAAAACAAGAATGAGCCCAAATAAACAACCTAATGCTTCAACTTAAAAAAAATAGAAAAGGAATAACAAATGAAGCCTAAAGTCAGCAGAAGAAAAAAAATTAATCAAAATTAGAGCAGAAATAAATGAAATGGAAAACAAATGAACAAAAAACAACAGAAAAAATAAATGCAACAAAGAGCTGGTTCTTTGAGAAGGTTAAAAAATTGACAAACTCCTGACTAGACTCACTAAACAAGAAAGAGAAAAGACACAAATAAACAAAATAAGGCATGAATGAGGGGATATTATAACAGGCATTGCAGAAATACAAAGGGTCATACAAGAATACTATGAAAAAGTATATAACACCAAATTTAATAACCTAGAAGAAATGGACCAGGACTTCGAAAAATACAACTTTCCTAGACTGAATCGAGAAGATCTGGAAAATCTAAATAGACTGATCAGCAGTATGAAAATTGAAACAATTGTCAAAGATCGTCCAAAAAGTAAAACTCCAGGACCAGATGGCTTCGCCAGTGAATTCTACCAAACATTCAAAGAAGATTCAATATCTATTCTCCTTAACTCTTCAAAAAAAATCAAACCGGAGGCAATACTTCCCAACTCATTTATGAAGCTATTATTACCCTGATGCCAAAACTGGGTAAATATAACTCAAAAAGAGAATACTACAGACCAATATCTCTCATGAACATGGATGCAAACATCCTAAATAAGATACTTGTGAACTGAATACTGCAACATATTAAAAAGATTATGCACCATGATCGAGTGGCCTTCATCCCAGTGGCACAGGGATAGTTCAATATATACAAATTGATTAATGCGATACATCCCATAAATGAATTAAAAAATAATCATATGATCATGTCAATAGATGGAGAAAAAGCCATCGACAATATACAGCATCCATTTATGATCAAAACACAAAAAATTGCTATGAAAATACCTTAACATAATACGAGCCCTATATTAGAAATTCTCAACCAATATTGTACTTAATTTTGAAAAATTAAAACCTTTCCTCTAAGATTAGGGAAAAAAAAAACTGTCCACTTTCATCACTGTTATTCAACATAACATTGGAAGTCTTAGCACATTCAGGCAAGAGAAAAAATTAAAATGTATCCAAATAGGAAATGAAGAATTCAAAGTGTCACTATTTGAAGATGATATGATTCTTTACATAGAAAACCCTAACTCCACAATAACAATATTAGAAACAACAAGTAAATACAGTAAAGTTTCTGGATATCAAATCAGTGTTCAAAAATCCATAGCATTCCTATACTCGAAAAATGAAGTGTCAACAAGAAAACCAAAAAGATGTGGAAAAAATAATTCCTTTTGTAATTGCAATGAAAAGAATAAAATACCTAGGAATAATCTAATGAAACATGTGAAGACTTATATAATGAAAACTATAAGACCCTTTTAAGGGAGATCAAAGATGATACAAAGAAATGGAAAGATATTTGTGTTCTTGGATTGGAAGAATCAACATAGTTAAAATGACCATATTACCTAAAGCATTACACAGATTGAATGTAATCCCCATCAAAATCCCATCGGAACTTTTTTAAAGAAATAGAACAAAAATCATCAGATTTGTATAGAAGCACAAAAACCCCGAATTGCCAAAGCCGTCCTGAGTTAAAAGAACGAGGCTGGCGGCCTTACTCTGCCCAACTTCAAATTATACTATAAAGCAACAATAATCAAAGCGTCATGGTATTGGCAGAAAAACAGAAACACGGATCAGGGGAACAGAATTGAGAGTGAAGAAGTAAAAACATATTTACATGGGCAAATAAATTTCAACAAAAAATCCAAAAACATACAGTGGAGAAAGGAAAGCTTCTTCAATAAAAGCTGCTGAGGAAACGGGAAAGCCACCTGAAAAAGAATGAAACTAGACTGTTGTCTATCACCACACACAAAATGTAACTCAAAATGAATTAAGGACCTGAACATAAGACCCAAAACAATAAAATGCATAGAAGAAAACATAGGAACTAAACTCAAGGACCTTGGACTTAAAGAGGATTTTATGAATTTGACCTCAAAAGTAAAGGAAGTAAAAGCTAAAATAAATAAATGGGACTACATCAAACTAAAAAGCTTCTGAAGAGCAAAAGAAATCATCAACAAGATAAAGAGAGAATCACCTGAATGGGAAAATATGTTTGCATGCAACGCTTTTGATAAGGACCTAATATCCAAAATATACAAAAAACAAAACAACAACAAAAAACCAACTCACACAACTCGATAACAACGAAAAACAAACGATCCAATCAAAAAATGAGCAGAGGATCTGAACAGACACATCTCCCTAGAGGACATAGAAATAACCTACAAATATATGTAAATATGCTGAACATTGTTAGCTATTAGGGAAATGCATATCAAAACCGCAATGAGATACTATCTCAGAGCTGTTAGAATAGCTATAATCAACAGGACAAATAATAACAAACGTTGGAGAGGATGCAGAGACAAAGGAACCCTCATTCACTGCTGATGGGACTGCAAATTGGTACAGCCACTATGAAAGACAGAATGGAAGTTCCTTAGAAAACTAAGAATTGATCTACCACATGATTCAGCAATCCCTCTAATGGGTATTTACTTCAAAGGCTTGGAAACCCATATCCGAAAAAATATTTGCATACCAATGTTCATAGCAATATTATTTACAGTGGCCAGGATATGGAAGCAACCGAAGTGTCCTATCCTATGATAGATGATTGGATGAAGAAGCGGCGATACATGTACGCAATGGAATATTACTCAGCCATAAGAAGAGATGAAATATTTGCATTTTCAACAACATGGATGGACCTCGAGATAATCATACAAGGTGAAATAAGCCAGATAGAAAAAAGTTGAAAATCACATGATATCACTTATATGTGTGATATAAACCTAAAAGCAACAAATGAACAGGACAAAGAAACAGAGACTCATGGACGTGGACAATAGACTAGTGGTTACAAGAGTGTAGGGAAGACAGGGGAGAGGGGAGGCAAATAGGGTAAATGAGGTCAAATATGTGGTGATTGAAAGATATCTAACCATGGCAGGTGAACACAGTGTAAATACATGTATGTATGTATATATCTATGTCTATATCTATATCTATCTATCTATCTATCTATCTATCTATCTATCTATCTGCCTTACTGTTAGAGTGTACAGCTGAAATTTATTGGATTTCATTAATCTATGTCATCATAAAAAAATTAATTAATTAAAAAGTGAGATCCTACCATTTGCAACAACATATATGGACTTAGATTTCATTATGTTGCGTGAAATAAGTCAGACAGAGAAAGATAAATACCCTATTATTTCACTTATATGTAGAATGTAAGGAACCAAAAGAACAAACTTATCTAAAACAGACTCACAAATATAAAGGATAATTTGGGGACAGACAGAGGGGAGGGGCATTTGGGGGTCTGGGAAAATGGGGTGAAGGGTTAAAGAAGTAGAGATTAGTAGTTGATAGATGGTCACAGTGATGGGAAGCATGGCATAGAGAATGCAGTCAACATTAATATATAGTCTAGGTGGAAAACCAGAGGAGATTAGGCGCATTGAAGGGATCATTTTATAATCTCTATAAATGTCTAACCCACGTACTGTATATTTGAGACAAAAAAAAAAAGTCCAATGATGATCCAAGTTTTTTACAGGTTAGTGTGTTTTCTTGTTTGTCTTATTAATTCTTTTCTAGACATTAATTTTTGACAGCTTTAATATAATATATCTTGGTGAAGGCGTTTTTGGTTTGACATAATTAAGTGTTCTCCTTTCTTCTTGGATTTGAGGATCCATTTTTATCATAGGTTTGGGAAATTGTCCTTGACTATTTGTTTGAATACGTTCTCTGTTCCTGTCTCCTTGTTTTATCCTTCTGGTATATCTAATATGCTTTTTTTTATGTTTGAAAAATACACAAATGGTTTTACTGTTTTTTAAATATAACAACATTGTTTATATTAAAAATCAGAACATAGGTATTTTAGGCTGTAAATTTATCTCCCCTTCCTCATTCTTTTTTTTCCCAGCTTTATTGAAACAAAAGACAATTAGTTGCTCATATTTGTATTCTACCATTCAATGAGGTTTTTTTTTCAGTTTTGTTTAGCATATTATAATATATTAGCTTGGATGCCACCTACTGGAAATCCGAAGAAAAAACCCATCTTACCAACCTACTTAAGAGCGATCAGATGATAAAGTTTTTTTTTTTCTGGCTTTACTAAAATATAATAGACAATTAGTTGTTTGTATTTACATTGTACCATTCGATGAGATTTTTTTTCAATTGTAATTGGTATACAATAAAGAGTGCATTTCAGTTGTACAGCATAGTGATTAGAGCTCTATGTAACTCACAAAGTGATCACCTCACTAAATCTAGTACCCATCTTTCCCCTTACATATTTATTAAAACATTGTTGACTATTTTCCGTATGCTACACTTTGTATCTCCATGACTATTTTGTAACAATCCATTTGTACTTCTTAATACCTTTGCCCTTTTTTGCCATCCCACCCCGAATCTCTCCCATCTATGAGTTTGTTCCCATTTTCATTGTTGTTGTTGTTTATTTAGTTCTTTAGGTTCCATATGTATGTAAAATCATATGGTATTTGTCTTTCTCTGACTTACTTCATTCAGTGTAATACCTTCTAGGTCCATCAAGGCAATATCTTTTTCCATCCTCTTCCTTTTAGTCTGTGTATGTCTTTTAATCTGAAGTGAGTCTCTGGTAGGCAGCATATGTAAGGGTATTGTTTTCTTATCCATTCGGCTTCCCTATCTTGGGCTGGAGTAATTAATTTTTTTTTCTTTTTAATTTTGGTACTTGTAGATAGATATGTGGTTATTACCTTTCTTTATTCATATTTTTTATACTTTTTTTTCTTTTTAATTAAGTCCCTCCACCATTTCCTGTAATACTGGCTTGGTGTTGATGATTCTTTAGCATATTTTTGTCTGGGAAGCTCTTTATCTGTCCTTCGACTCTAAATGTTAACTTTACTGGATAAAGTAAATCTTGATTGTAGGTCCTGGGTTTCAACACGTTGAATATTTTGTGCCAAATCCTTCTGTCCTGCAAAGCTTCTTTTGGGAAATCAGCTGCCAATCTTATGGATGCTCCTTTGTAGGTAACTCATTGCTTTTCTCTTGCTGCTTTTTAGATTCTCTCTATGTATTTAACATTTAGCATCTTAATTATAATGTGTTTTGGTGTGGGCCTCTTTGGGTTCCTTTTTTGGGGGGATTCTCTGAGCTTCCTGGGGTTGTATGTCTATTTTATTCACCAGGTTAGGAAAGTTTGTCTTCATTATTTCTTCAAATAGGTTTTCTGCTTTTTATTTTCCTCTTCTCCTTTAGGTATCCTTACGGCATGGATCTTTTTACATTTAATTTTGTACCCTAAACTTCTTAAATTACTATTATAGTCTTAGCTTCTTTATTCTTGCCATTCGGATTGGATCTTTTTAGTTTCCCCGTCCTCTATATCAGTGGTTTGATCATCTCCTTCCTCCACTCTGTTGATTCCCTCTAATATACTCTGTTGTAATTGAGCCTTGGTTTCTGATTACATGTCAGTGGAAGGAATTGAACCTCAGGGTGATTCATTGTGAGGACTGGCTGTGATTACAGTGGATGAGCTATTGCGCAGAAGCTGACCCTATTGAGCAGGATGCAATGTAGCAGGATTCTGGTGCCTGCCCAGTCTTCTCTTTGGGTCTGTTTTCTGTGGAGGCAGCCTGATGGTGCTCTGGCATGGTCTGATGAAAGAGGCACTGCTTCTAGCTATGTTTACCCTCTGCCTGTGCTCTACCTGAGACCAGCTGGCATGAGTCACAGAAAGATGCACAGATGTCGTCCATTTATGCTGGATTTGAGGTACCTGGGAGAAGCTAAACTGTGAACTGAGGCTGTTTGCTGCTAGTTGCAAGGTTAAGAACACTAAGCAAAAGTTATGGGGCATGCCAAGGCCAGATACTGCTTGTTTAGGGTTTGTGAACCTTTGAGAGATTTTAGGAAAGTCTTAAGCATGAGCAATCCAGGGCATTTGCATGGAAAGCCACTGTTAGCAGCTTGAGTGGGTCTATAAGTTGGGTGAAGCAAGGTCTCAGGGAAAGGTGATATATGTTAGCTTGGTTAATGGAGACCCAGATATGGCAGCCACCTGTGTCTGCATGCTGGATTTTGTGAGGACTCCAGAAAGAAACAATGGCTCTTGCTGGCACTTTTGTCTGGGAGAAAATTGTTCTGATATCACATGCACCGAAGCCAGACAATTCAATTTTTTTTGTATGTCCCTGGTGTCTTTTGAGCTGCTGCCCCAGTGTTGGAGCTCAGAGCAAGTGTGTTCATCAGTGAGTAAGTCTGTGTGTAGCCCTTTAAGTGGAACACCTGATACTCTTGCAGCTCTCCATGTCACTCAGTCATAATCTCTGTTGGTTTTTACAGCCAGAAGTTGTGGAGATGTCTCTTCTTGGCACTGGAACTATGGACTGGGGTGCCCGATTTGGTGCTGGAACCCCTCACTCCTTGAGGTGAAACTCGACGGCCCAGATAGTTCTCCCAATTTTTAACTGCCACATATAGGTATAGGGTGAGCTTTTTTCATGTGTCAGTCCCTTCTACTGGTCTCAAAGTTACTTCTGTATATCCTCAGTTATAGAACTTCTGTTCAGGTAGACTTCAGGTGATTATCAGCGATGATTGTTTTGTAGTTTATTTGATGTGGTCATGAGAGGATGTAAGTACAGCATTTATTTATTTCAACATCTTGACTGATAATCTGTCTTCAGGTTTTTTAAATATTACTTTTGGAAGCTATTTAAAATTAAAAGATTACACAAACATTCATATGTCACGTTTAGATAATTTAAGAGTGTGAACTGTTAAATCCCCTTTGAACATTTAGAAACATCCATTTACATCAGATAAAAAATATCTTATTAATTAAATTGAGTTCCCTAAGGACTAATAGGCAATACATTTTTAAAGTCTAGTTTAAATAACTGAGTCTTGAAAATATTAAAACTATATTTCTTAAAATATGTCTTTTAAGTCTAGGCTTTCTACAAGTCAATCTTGATTTACCTTGTACTCTTTGGAATGAGGGTGGCTTGAATGTTCAAATTTTATCTCCCTAGTCACTTCACTTTGAAAAATTTAAACAGTGGAGATACCTTGGCTATAATAATTTTCAATGCATTTCTGTTTCTTAGAGACATTTTGTCTAGTCAGACTAGTACAAATGAGCAACACAAATGGTGCCATTTCTGGATTTCAACTGATTGGCTGTGACCATGGAAAAAGGCCCTGCTATGATTGTTAAGTCAAAATTATAGTATAATACTTCTCTAAATTATTAATAGGGGGCATAGGGACGAAATACAAAAACTTTAAGAAGAGTGTATCTTAGTAGGGCAATTGTTTAACTGATATTATTCTTTTAAGAGCAACAATCCCTCAGCTACAGAGAACAAAATCTATGGACTCTCGGGTTCTTTTACAAATCAGCAGCATGTGAAACTTATGCACTCCATTTCAACTGCTGTGGATTAGGCAGTCAGCCAAAAACATGTATTGAGCTCACTCTAGGCTTAATATGGTGCATCTCATGCACTTTTTAAAACTTAAACTTAAAATTAAATTTATAACTTGCTTTTAAGAAAGAAGACCAAAAAGAATCTTTTCTTCTTCTTCCATCCTACCCAAGAGATTAATACAGAAAAAAAACTGCTTCAGAAAGAAAATCTTAGTATCCTATATTTAAAACTTTTTACTATGAAAAATTTAAACATACACAATAATAGAGAAACTAATTTAATCTGCCAGATTAAAAATAATCAACATTTTCCATTATTTTTTTGTTTTCTTTGAGCAAATTAAAGTCTATATTCCAGTAATATAACATCGCTTGGAACCTCCTCTGAAATGGAGAATTTTAGGTAATAAATGTAATAAATCAGAATTTACATCTTAACAAAATCTATTGTCGATTTGTGTGAACATTAACATTTAAGAAGCACTGGTACAAAGCAAATACCCGACAATGCTTCCTGTAATGTATTTCTTATCCTGCAGATAAGTAGTACTCAGTATGTTGTAGAATTCCAAGCAAAATATGATTTCCTTTACAGAGACAAAATTTCAATTTTTTAATTATAAGACATAATAAATGTTTGTCATTTTAAGCCAGTAAGTTATTTTTTAAATTAATAATATTTTCAAAGTTTTCATTTATAGTTGGTTTAAAATACTATATTAGTTTCAGATGTACAACATAGTGATTAGACATCTATATAACTCGCACAGTGATCGCTCCAATAAATCTAATGCCACTCTGAACCATATATAGTTATTACAATATTATTGTCTATATTGCTTATGCTATACTTTCAAGCCCCATAACTACTTTGTAACTACCAATCTGTATATCTGTATTTCTTAATCCCTTCTCTTTTTTTAATCAATCTTTCAAACTCCCTCTCATCTGGCAACCCCAAAAATGTTCTCTGTATCTATGAGTTTGTTTCTGTTTGTTTATTTATTTTGTTCTTTAGAGTCCACTTATACATGCAATCATATGGCATTTGTCTTCCTCTATCTGACTTCACTTAGCACACTACCCTCTGGGTCTATAATGAAATACCCTTTTCTATCCCCTTACAGTTAATCTGTGTGTGTCTTTTACTCTGAAGTGATTCTCTTGTAGGCAGCATGCGTAAAGGTCTTGTTTACTTATTCATTTAGCCACCCTATCTTTTGAGTGGAAAATTTATTTCTTTTTTTAAATTTGAAATACTCTTTGATAGATATATAGTTATTGTTAATCTTTATTTAGACTTTTGATATATATCTGTTTCTTCTTCTTAAAGAAGTCTTTCTAACATTTTCTGTAATTCTGGTTTGGTGGTGATGAACTCCTTTAGCTTTTTCTTGTCTAAGAAGCTCTTTATCTATCTTTTGATTCAAAATGATAACTTTACCAGGTAAGGTAATCTTCATTGTAGGTCCTGGATTTTCATTACTTTGAATATTTTGTGCCAAGCCCTTTTGTCCTGTAAAGTTTCTGTTAAGAAATCAGCTGACACTTTTATGGACATTTCTTTGTATGTAACTAATTGCTTTTCTCTTGCTGCTTTTAAGATTCTCTTTTTGTCTTTAAGCTTTGGCATTTTAATTATGGTGTGTCTTGGTGTGGGCCTCTTTGATTTATCTTGTTTGGGACTCTCTGAACTTCTTGGGGTTGTATGTCTATTTCTTTCACCAGGTTAGGAAAGGTCATTATTTCTTCAAGTAGGTTTTCGATTCCTTTCTCTCTTCTTCTTCTTCTTGTACCCCTATGATGCGAATATTGTTATGTTTTAATTTGTCCCAGAGGCTTTTTGAACTATCTTCATTTTTTGGATTCTTTTGTCGATGTTTTGATTGGGTGTCCTCTGCTACCTAATCCTCTATGTCACTGATTCTATCCTCTGTTTCATCTACTCAGTTGATTCCCTCTAATAAACTCTTCATCTCAGATATTGTATTCATTTCTGACTCACTCCCTGTTATGTTTTCCATGTCGATTTTAATGTTTTTGTTTTAATCTCTTTATTAAAGTTTTTACGAAGTTCATCTACATTTCCCCTAAATTCCTTGAGCATCCTTATAATCATCTTCATTTTGGTGAATTATTTTTTCAGAAGCTTCTTCTGTTCTTTCAAGTGGAACATACTTCTTTGTTTCCCATTTTGGCTGCCTCCCTGTGTCTGTTTCTATGTATCATGTAGGGCTCCTAAGTCTCTTGGTCTTAGTAGAGCGGCTTTAAGCATTAAGTGTGCTGTGGGGTCCCTTATCACAGACCTTCGAAAGGTCCAGCTGCAGGCCAACTTTAGCCACAGCCTGTGCTCCTCCAGGGCCACCTAGTAAAGGTCACCAAGCAATCCACATATGGCTGCCACCCGTGCTGGGCTTATAGGTGCCCTGAGGGGCCAAGTCAGAAACCAAGGTTGGCTGCCACTGGTGTGGAGCTTGGAGGTGCATAGGAAGATGTACAAGGCATGCTGAGGCCAGATGCTGCTTCTTTGGGTTTTGTGAGACTTTTTAAAGATTTTATAAAAGTTTGTAGAAGGAGCCAAGACTGCCCATTTATACGGAGTAAATCACTGGAAGCGGCTTGGGTGGGCCCACAAGTTGGAAGCGGCAGAGTCTCAGGGTATTGCCTGAGTGGAACAACCTGTTATCCAGGCTGATGGTACCTGCATAAGCAAGCTGGAAGGCTGGGCCTCAACAAAGGAACAATAGCTTCTGCTTGTACCTCTGTCCTGAAACCAGCTGACTCTCCAGCCCTTGCCCTGAAGCCTGACAGCTCAGTACCTCACCACATTTCCCTGGTGCCCCTCAAGCAGTTGCCCCAGTGATGGAGCTCAGAGAGTGACTCTGTCAGTGAGTAAGGCTGGGCATGAGCCTTTTAAGAGGAGCAACTCTGCTTCCTTCAGCCCTCTGTCTCACTCAGCTGCAACCTCTGCTGGTTTTTGTAGCCAGAGGTTGTGGGGACCTCTCTTCCTGGCACTGGATCCTTGGGCTGGGGAGCCCAGTGTGTGGCCGAGACTCCTCGCTTCTCAAGTTAGTGAGGGGGCTCTGCAGCTAAGTGAGCCCTCCTGATTCTTGATCACTACACATGACTGTGGGACTAGGCTATTTCATGTCTCTACACCTCCTACCATTTCGAAGTGATCTGTTATGTGAGGGGACCTAGCTATAGTGCTTCTGTTCAGCCAGACCTCTGATGACTCTGTATGCTGGTTGCTCTGTAAGTTTATTATAATTTTGCTGTGGTTGCTAGAGGTGTACACAGCCTTTATCTTCTACACCATCTTGAATTGAGCCCTCAAAATGTAAATATTTATTTTTTCATAGCATAATGAAGATGTGAGACACTATGAGGAAATATCTTTTATATACCATCATGAAGGCTTCTTCTGGAGGTGTTGGTTCTTGGAAATGATCCACAAACTTCAGTATGGAAATATTAATTTATTGAGTATGAGATATTATTATGTGATATTTTAAAGGTTTGGACTCAGCTACAAAGATAATATACAGATATTGAAAGGGATACATATCAGGAATGTATATTTAATATTAAAAGCTCAATTTAGAGGGCAACACTTTCTCTTTTTATTTGTTGTTTGGCCTAGAGAACAACTTGTTATTTCGAAGCCATCTAAGTAAGATCCTACTTGCCTTAGAGTTAGACACAAAATTATCCATGTTTTCTTCCTAAATTAGATAGTTGCCTTTCCAAGGTGCTTATGCTTTTCTACATAACTTTAAGTTGCTAAAGTAGAAATTAAGTAAAAGAAAAATGGCAGCATAAATCTTTATAATTTAGGGTCATCTTTTAATTTATCCTTATTTAAAAATCATATTATTTTTGAGAACTGACCATAATTTTACTTATTTGCTGAAATAATTTTACACACTGGGGACAGGGTTTCTAATCCTTGTTTTATCACTTTCTAACCATGTGACTGTAGACAAATTGCTTAACTAATAATTTCTTTCTTAATTAATTATGATTATTTCCAACATATTTTTTAGTGTTAATTTAAATTGTAACACCAAGGAAGTTAATAAAAAATGAGTCCTTTTTTATTTTTCTAGATATTCTCTCTTTCCATCAAGATGAAAATCAAATTGATTTTAATCAATGAGTTTAGGTTCGAGGGAAATTAAAATGTTGAAACATGATCAGTGACTATATCCATTTAACTACATGTTTCAGCACATGGAAATTCTTAAAATATTATATAAAATAATAACAGGAATCTCAATATAAATAGGGAATATGATTAAGAACTCTAACACACTACTCCTTTAGGAACTCCTGGTCATTGTTGTAATACTGAAATGTATGTATGAAAGGGCAAGTGCTATTTGTTCTTAATGATCCAATAAGCTAAGGCTCTTATTTATGAGTGTGCTTAAGAGGCTCTTGCTTCTATTATTGAGTAAAGTAACTATAATGTCATTACAAATAGGGTTATTTTTTAGAACTCATCAGGAACAAATTTACTCAAAGAAATGTTTACCAAGAACATTATATATTTACAGTACTATGCTAAATCAGGAGGTCACGGGAGGCAATCCATGATCTCCAAGAACTTATTTCCTAATTGTTGTCAGTAATAAATACCTTTCACGATGTATACATCATGTGTATAAGCATTACATATTTAAAAGGTCAGAAGAAAGAGAAAAATTTAAGAACTATGGTAGTCATGGATGCTTTCTTGTAACAGATGGAAGTCAAATTAAATTATGAATTATAGAAAACATTTAGACAGTAATTTATAAAGGTAGAGTACCCTAAGGAATATGAATAAAGACATAGTGATAGGTAAAAACTTGGCACTTTCTAGATAGTTGATATATCACTCTGACTGTCATGGAAGGTCCATGGAGGGGTATAGTTGGAGATCAGATGTGAAATTAGATGTTGGCCAGACTGCAAAAAGTTATAAATTAACAACAGTATGGAACCACAAATATGGGTATACAATGTTTTGATGGAAATACCTTCCATTAATATGCTGTGCAAACCCTATTAATTTTTTTTTAAATCCATTGGAGGTGAATAATTTACAATAAAAAATTAACACACCACAGTTTATATCTCCCTACATTCAGCTGAAAATTTTGAAAAGCATGTATAATAAAATGTTATTAAGTAAAGCAGGACTTCTGGGATGGTGGAGTAAGAAGCTTGGAGAACTCATTCCCCAACAGAACAACAATTTAACTGGTAAAAATCATTTTAAAAATCATTCAAAATGTCTAGACATTGTCCTGAGGGCATACAAAAAATAGAGAAATTTTAATTCAAGATTATTTACTAAATCTCAGTAAGAACATCATGTGTCTGCGACATCTGAGACAGGACCCTCTTTATTAAAGCCCCACTCTATGTTATGGAAGCTCTATTCTGTTTGTGTGTAACCAGTTAGACATGGGCTCCTTTGTACTCAGCTTCCAGTCTAAATTAAATTTTTGCCACGGGCCACAGACCTCAAGCTGTTTGACACAGTTGCAGCCAGAGTGAAGCGTCGCTTGCAAAGCAAGTGATGCTAGAATCATCTGTGCTTGTTGCTTTCCTCTGTATTGTCTATATTGAAAATTTATGCATTTCCTTTGATTACTGTTCGGTCCATGGGAGAGGAGGGGGGTGTTAAGGGGAAAGACAACTTTTCCAAGACTAGAGCATAAAGAAATATGAGTAATAGGAATTAATCAAACAACTTGATCAAAGGAGAAAGCAAGATTTACTTTCTGAGTGGGCCGTTGTGTCAGTGCTTATGTGGAAAGCCCCTGTTAGGCCCACAAAGGCCGGAGGGGGGCATGGTAGCTGAAATAATGATTCTTACTGGAAATTACTGTTTAACTATTGCTATGGGCATGTAGACCTTTGATTATAGGAACATAACATTCTAAACAAGCTTTCTGCTTCTGTAACCCCGCTTGCATACCCAATTTGTGGGTCGACAGGTAGTGAATAGAAGAAAAATAGACCTTTGTGTTTAGACTGAATGAAGAATGGGATTTGGGGCTTAAAAACCCTGCACATCTACATTTTCGGGGAGATAAAAAAATAAAACTCTCTTGCATCAAGGCTCGCTGCCTGTCGTTTTTCCTTCGCTGACTCCACGTATCCTTCAGCCCTGGAATTGGCTGGAGCTGGTCTCTGGCAAGATTTCATTCTGGAAAGGATAGCCTGTTGGTATATCTTATCCCCTCCAACCGTGTGTTACAGCAGGTCTTTTGTGGGTGTTCAGTAGAGAAGGTGAGTCTCCCTGTCCCCACAAAGCCCTACTTATAGGATGGAAGTTCTACCCAAGATAACAGGCTGATAATACTGGGCCCTAAGGCCTCTTCCACAGTTTTCTCATTGGGTAGATGTTCTACACTGAGGGAGAAAGCTGAAATGACTAGAGACTATCATCTGCCCCCAAGCACACATACATACAATGGGGGTTTCATTTGGGTCCCTTGCCTTCAAACATGCAAGGTACTGCCCAGGTGGAAAGTTAGGCGAGCAATACAGGACATAAGATCAAAGAGCTCTTCAATTATGCCTAAAGAACTGACTAGTTTTGGAACAAAGTTTGGAGAACCCTTTGTCTAAAAGTGTCAAAAACATAGAAATCTTTTTGGAGAACAATTAAGAGGAAGATATTATGATAGAAGCAAAACAATAAAGTAGCAAGAAATTTAATAAGGAGAACAAGAAAGAAAGAGATATCCAAGAACACTCCTGGGAACACAGTCAATTCAGGAGGCTGAAGAAACTGTACATGTTCTGTATCCACTCAAAAGTAATCAGAGCAAGATATAGGGAAGACTTAGAAGCATTTCCAAATACACATAGAGCTGTCAACATAGGGCTGAAATCTGCCTGGCATAAGGGGCTTAAACACAATCTGTGACAAAACACTGACAATAAGCTACTCTGACTCACAGTCAACTCTTAGGAATCTAAACTTAAATATAAGTCACAGACATTCTAGAAATCCTAGAAGTCTGTACATGCCTAAGACTGCACTCTCTTGGGAGTCATTCGAGAAGGAATCTCTCAGCTACTAGTACTTGGATGGATTGGGGGGAAATTTCGAGTAAATCACGCTTAAACAATTTAAAAGCTGCAAGAGGACAACGTCTCATCAAATTGAGAATATTAAAAAAAATATTTGTGAAAGTGGAAATTCTGGAATTGAAAGTTGAACAACCATAATGAAAAATTCATTATAGGGGCTCCATAGTATATTTGTCAGAAAAATCAGAAAATTGAAGCTAGTTCTATAGAGACAATGAAATATGAAAAACAGAGAAAATAAATAATAGGGAAAAATGAACAGAGCCTTAGAGAAATGTGGAACATTAAGTACAACTTACATGTAATAGAAATTCCAGAAGAAAAGGAGAAGGAGAAAGGGACAAAAATATTTGAAGAAATAATAGCAAAAAACTTCCAAAATTTTATGAAAACCTTTTGCCTACATATCAAGAAGTTCAGCATACTCTAAGAAGGACAAACACAAAGATATTAACACCCAGACATATCATAGTCTAAATTTTTCCAGTGAAAGGCAAAAACAAATCATTAAAGCAGTAAGAGAAAATCAAATCACAATACACAAGGGAACACCAAATAAGATTAAGAACTAATTTCTCTTCAGAAAAAATGGAGCCCAGAATGCAATGGCATATTCAACATTTTGAAAGTTAAAAAAAAGAAAGAAAAGAAAAGAAGAAAAAGAAAAAGAAAAGAAAAATTGTCTAATTAGGAATTTTATATTCCTCAAAACCACCTTTCAGCGATGAAGGCAAAATGACACTCCCAGAAAAACAAAATTGACCAGTATTAGACCTGCATTACAAGAAATATTAAAGAAAGTTCTTAGGTTGAAAGCAAGTGATACTACACAGTAATTCATAGAAACATTAAAAAAACTATAAGAAATATTAGTAAAGGTAATTATAAATGACACCATAATTGTACAGTTGGGCCTATAATAGAAATTTAGTATATTTGACATCAAAAGCACAAAGGAGGTGGGCAAAAACGTAGTTGTATTTTAGTGATGAAATAACTCTAAATGGTAACTCAAACATGAAGGAAATAAAGAGAACTAGAAATGTTTTTAAAAGAAGATTAATATAACACATTCAATTAATATGCATATACACTAACTCTTCTTTTTTTCTTTCAGTTTCAAAAAACAAAATTATATGAGGTAATGATTACAATAAAATTTGAGCTTTTAACATACTTAAATTATATGTAATCATATATTATGTATACATATATATTACATAAACATATGCCTATGTGTTATAGTCTAAAATTTTGGGGAGAAAATAGAGATATATAGAATTATTATTTTTTATATATTTTATGAGAACTACATAAGTATAAATCTAAAGTATACTTTTATAAATAAAGGTGTAAATTGTATGCTCTAGAGCAATGAGTCAGAAAATAATTACAAAAATAAGGTTAAAATACTACTAAAGGAATAAAAATATTACACAAGTAAGTATTCATTTAATGCAAAATAAAGTAATAAAGGAGAAGGAAGAATATAAAAAACATGAGACATATAAAAAATTAAAGGTGAAATGGCAGATATAAACTCAACGATACCAATAATATTAAATACAAACAGAATAAATCTAGTAAGTAATATAAAGAGCATGGAACTACATGTTGTCTACAGGAAACACACTTTAGGTTCAGATACACATGTTTAAAAAATGATAGAAAATGACATAAAATGCAAACAATAAGTATAAAGGAGCCAGGGTGGCTATACCAAGCAAATGAGATTTTAAAACATAAATATTATTAGATATAAAGAGAAATATTTCATAATGATAAGAGTTTATCTACCAAGGATATACATTTTTAAACATATGTGCACAAAATAACAGACACTCAGAATACACAAAGAAAACAGAATGGAAGAGAGAAATAGTAAATTCAACAACAATAGTTGAAGACTTCAAAATCTCACTTTCGATAATAAAATAATGAAGCATGAAATCAGCAAGAAAAGAAAGCATTTGATTAACAAGATCAACAAGATTAGACAACTACAGAACATTGCACTCCAATAACAGCAGAATATATATTCTCCTAAAGTGCAGAAGGAACATTCTCCAGTATATGCTAGCCTGTACAAGTCTCAATAATTTGCAAGTATTAAAATTATATTAAGTATTTTTACAAACAAAATTGAATTAAATAGAGAATAAATAACAAAAGGAAATTTGCAAAACTCATGAATATGAAGAAATTAAACATATTCATGACCAACTATTTAAAAAAGAAATCATAGAGGAAATTAGGTATTACTTTAAGATAAATGTAAATGAAGACACAATATGTTATAATTTATGGGATACAGCTAAATTTATATCTGTAAATTCCCTTTTAAAAAAGAGGAAAAATATTAAAGAAAACAATTTTCCTCCTTAAGAAACTGGAAAATGATGAGCAAAGTAAACCCAAATTAAGCAAAAGAAAATAAATAAAGATTTGAATGGATATATATATAAAATAAAAATAGAAAAATTGTACTGAAAATCATTGAAATAAAAGTTAGCCTTTTGAAAAAATCAAAAAAATCGAAATCTTTAGCAGACATGACCAGAAAACATTCTTAAATTACAAAATTCAAAAAAGAAACAGCAATAGTGGGAAAAAATAGAGTAGATGATAGAGGCTTTGTTTATCCCTCTTGCGACCAAATCAAAGTTGTGGCAGAAACACAGAGCAATCAGCAAGCAAAGTCACCTGGGATCCAGAAGAACAAAAGCACTACAAATAGGAAGAGAAATAAGAAATCACTCTGCAACAGGAGAAGATAGGAGGAGGTGAAGATGCGAGGCTGCCTGGTCCAGAGCAGCTGAATTGGACAGACTACAGCAACTGATGAAGTACCTTCTTAAGGAACTGTTTCTGTCGCAGGACTTTCATGGTGATGGATCTGCTCACTCTGAACACCAGCACTGAGTCAGCTGCGGGGAGGGGGGGCACCAAGGACTTACAGGGGGACATGGAGTTGTTGCAGCAAGGGCCGGAGGAAAGGCTTACTCTTGGGCAGAAGTGCTGGTGGTATCCATTGTTCCTCTGTTGAGTCCCTCTCCCCTCCCATTGTGTGTACTAACAGAATCCCCCTGCCATAGCTGAGACTGTTATCGGATTGGATAATGAGGTAGCTCCTCCCATAGGATTCCCCACGCAAACCACAAGTCCTGTCCTTGGCAAGTCTAGCACTCCTTGTTAAGCCAACTCCAAGACTTACACCAGAGGCAGCTGACCACTGTTTCCAATTCCTGGCATGGCCTCTTGAAGCAGCTATGAACACAGTATCTGTGGAGTGCTTGCTGAATCTTAACAGGTGGCCCCAGAGGGACACAGACTAGAGCTAAGCTTGGCCTATAGCTGAACTCCTCTGAGAAGTGTACCACTGGACACCTACTACACAAAACCATGCTAATAACACTGGAAAACTTAGGAGCTTTGCTTAGTACATAGAAATAGACACAGAAATGCAGTCAAATGGGAAGACAAAGAAGCAAAACACTGTAATAGAGAACAGAACAGAGATCCAAGAATAATGGAGTCACGCAATCTAACAGATGCAGAGTTCAAAACACTGGTTATAAAGATGCTCAATGAACTTAAGGGAAGTGTAGATGAATTCAGGGAGAACTTCAACAAAGAGATAAGAAACATAAAAATAAAAATGAAAATTATAAAAGAGAACCAGTCAGAAATGAAGAACATATTATCTGAGATGAAGAGTATATTAGATGGAATGAACAGGGTGGATAAAGAAGAGGATAGCACCACCAATATAGAGAATGGGAAGCTAAGGACACTCGAAAGAAATGGCAAGAAAAAAAGAAGCCAAGACTATAATAATAATTTAAGGAGTCTATTAATTTAATACACACACACACACACACACATATATCTGTGTCATAAAGTGAGGGAAAACAAGATATTGAAGAGCTATTTGAAGAAATAATGATGGAAAACTCCCCTCACCTGGTGAAGGAAATAAACATACAACTCCAGGAAGCTCAGAGTCCCAAGAAAGAGGAACCCAAAGAGGCCCACACCAAAACACATCATAATTAAAATGCCAATGGTTAAATACAAAGAGAATTTTTAAAGCAGTGAGAGAAAAGCAGTGAGTTACCTACAACAGAGCACCCATAAGACCAGCAGCTGATTTCTCAAAAGAAATCATGTAGGACAGAAGGGCTTGGCACAAAATATTTGATGTGATGAAAACCCATGATCTACAACCAAAATTACTTTTTTCCAGAAAAGCTGTCACTTAGAGTAAAAGGACAGATAAAGAACTTCCCAGATAAAAATAAGCTAAAGGAATTTATCAACAAACACCAAACCAATATTACAGGAAATGTTGGAAGGACTGCTTTAAGAAGAAAAAGAAATGTATCAAAAACAGGAATAAAGAATGGTAATAACTACATTCCTATCAACAAGTACCTCAAATGGAAAAGAATTAAGATATCCAACCAAAAGATAGAGTGGCTAAATGGATAAGAAAACAAGACCCCTGCCTATGCTGCCTAGAGCTTATTGTGCTGAATGAAATAAGTCAGATAGAGAAAGACAAAAATCACATGGTTTCACATACATGTGGAATCTAAAAAACAAAACGAGCAAAAACAAAAAGAACAAAAACAGAAACAAACTTGTAGATATAGAGAATATTTTGAGGGCTACTAGATGGGAAAAGTTTTGGGGGAAGGTAAAAAGGGCAAAGGGGTTAAGAAGCTACAAAATAGTCATGGAGATATAAAATGTAGTATAAAGAAAATAGTTAACAATGTTGTAATAAATATGTAAGGGGGAAGTAGGATACTAGCTTTAGTGGGATAATCACTTTTGAGTTATATAGATGTCTAATCACTATACTATGCAACTGAAACTAGTATATTATTGTATGCCAACTATAATTGAAAAAATATTGAATTGTACAATGTAAATATGAGCAACTAATTGTATATTATATTTCAACAAAGCGGGGAGAAAATGGGACATCACTACTTACTGTACATAAATAAAAATGATTATAAGGAATACTGTGAATATCCATATGCTAATAAATTAGATAACCTAGATAAAATGAATAAATTCCTAAAAAGAATAAGCTAGAGACTAATTCAAGAATAAAGTAGGGAATCTGAATAAACCTATAACAAGTAAAGAGATTGAATTATTAATAAAAATATTTCTCTCAAAGAAAAATTTGAAAATGAAGAGGTAATTTTTTTTCTATTTGCAGATGACATGATCTTATATCTAGAAAATACCAAGAAATCCACTCTAAATCTATTAGAAGTTGTGAAAAATTCAACAAAATTGTAGGATACAAGATTTATATACAAAAATCAATTGCATTCCAATGGCAATAAATATTATAAAATAAAATTAATAAAACAATTTTATCACAATAGCATAGATAAAAATACTTAGGAATAAATTAAGCAAAATTTGCAAGACATATATTGAATATTGTTGAAAGAAATTAACAAAGATCTGAATAAATGGAAAGACATCCTATGTTTCTGAATTGGAAACATATTATTAACATGGCAGTGCTTCTTAACATGATGTACAAATTCAATGTAATCTCTATCATAGTTATAGCTCTTTTCACCTAGAAATTGCTAACACGATTCTAAAATTTGTATGAAAATTCGAGGGACACAGAACAACATTGTAGTATTAAAAATGAAGTAAAAATTTAGAAAACACACATTACAAAATTTACTACAGTAATAAAATTGATTTGCTACTGTCACAAGAATAAGTATATAAATCAATAGAATAGAATCAAGAATCTAAAAACAAATTATTATATTTATGGTTATTTGATCCTAGAGAAGAATACAAGCATAATTCAATAGGGAAAAATAATCTTTAACAATTGGAACTGAGACACTGAGTTATCCACATACTAAATGATGTTTTGGACCCTTGCCTCACTTTATACACAAATATTAACTCAAAATAGATCATAGACCTAACTATAACAGCTAAAACCATAACATTCTTACAATAAAGAATAAGAGCAAATCTTCATGACTTTGGGATAAGCATTGGTTTTGTAAATGTGACATTAAAAATACAGGGATCAAAAGAGAAAAAATAGATTAAATGGACTTCATTAAAACAAAAAAAATTGTGTTGCAAATAATGGCATCAAGAAAATCAAAAGATGACTACTATGATGGGAGAAAATATTTGAAAATCCTATATGTCATAAGGCTTGTATACAAAATAAATAAAGAACTCTTAAAACTCAATGAGAAGATAAATAGCCCAATTAAAATTGTAAAAATAAAATAAGTAGTTATTTCTCCAAATAAGATATACAAATAGCCAGTAAGGACAAAAAAAGATGATCACCATTATTAACAATCTGGGAAATGAAAATCAAAACTGCAATGCCATATTACCTCATACCCACTAACATGGCTGTAAATAAAAAGACAGATAATAACAAGTTTGGGGGAAAATGTGGAAAAATTGGAACATTTATACACCACTGGTGGTAATATAAAATGATGCAGCCACTTTGGAAAACAGTCTACTACTTCTTCAAGATGTTGCTTGGGGTTACCAGTTAACACAGCATTTCTACCAAAGGAATATACTTAAGAGAAATGAAAACATTAGTCCACACAAAACTTGAAAATTAATATCTAAAGCAGCATTATTCTTTTTTTATGTAACAATTTATTTTTTATATTTAAAAAATAATTCAATTACAGTTGGCATACAATATTATATTAGTTTCAGATGCACACCATAGTGATTAGACATTTATATAACTTATGAAGTGATTACCCCAGTAAATCTAGTACCCACGTGGCACCATACATAGATATTACAATATTATTGACTATATTCTTTATGCTGTACTTTACACCCCCATGACTATTTTGTAACTATTAATTTATATTGCTTAATCTCTTTTCTCCTTTTCACCCAACCCCAACCTCCCTCCCATCTGACAACCATTAAAATGTTCTCTGTATTTATGAGTTTGTTTCTATTTTGTTTGTTTATTTTGTTCTTTAGATTCCTCATGTAAGTGAAATATGGCATTTGTCTGACTTTCTCTATTTAGCACAATATCCTCTAGGTCCATTTATGTTTTTGCAGATGTGAAGATTTTATTATTTTTTGTGTTTCAGTAGTATAGCATTGTATATATGTACCACCTCTTCTTTATCTATTTATCCATTAATGAACATCTGGGTTGCCTCCATATCTTGGTTATTGTAATTAAGAAATGAGCATCATTTTTAATATTAAAAAATAGACCAATCCAAATATCTATCCACTGATGAGTGGATAAAAAATATGGTATATCTGTACAGTAGAATATTATTTGGCAATAAAAAAGAATGGAGTTTTGAAACAGCAATAACATGAATGAAACTTCAAAACATGCTATTTGAAAAAAAAACATTTACAAAAGAATACATATTGTATGCTTCCAATTATATAAAATGCCCTTTAAAGGAAAATCTATAAAGACAGAAAGTAAATTAGTGGTTGTTTAATATTGAATGGTGGTTGGATAGAGAATAACTGATAATGGGTAAGGAGTTTTATTTTAGAGTGATGAAAATGTTCAAAAATTAGAGTTATGGTGATGATTGCACAACTTTTTGCATATACTACAAACACTGAATTGAACACTTTAGTTAGGTGAATTATATAGCATGAGAATTATATTTAAATAATGTTATTCAAAATGCTAGTACTCCAGGTCATAGAATTTATGTGATTGGATTTTTTGAAGTATCTATTTTCATAATATTTTACAATGCTTATTCTATATTTGTGTAATAAAAATAATTTCCATCCACATCATCATACTGGCTTATCATTACTTCATATATAGGTCTCAAATTGGTATAGTCAATAAAATTATCCTTTTAAAAACAATCCAACATTTCTTCATATTTTTGTATCGTTCGATTTTATCAATTGTCAGCCATATTGATTTTTTGTTTACCTTTTACATACCTGCTAATGCTTATACACTTATTAGTAATATGAGTATTTTTCCACCGACTTTTTTCCTTTCAATATTTATTCCCTCAGTGCAGCATGCCTCATTAATGTTTGTGAACCACTTTATGGCCTTTAGATATTGATAGCTTAACATAACAGACCTACGAATTAAACCTGGTGAGGATAAAGTATGTTAAATAGAGCTAGAGTAGACATGTGAAGGAATAAACACTAAAGTTGATTGTCATTAATAATCCACATTTTTATTTTATTTTTTAACTTTTTCTATTTATTTATTTTTTAAATTTCTGATTACGTTTATTGAGGTAACATTGGTTAATACAATTATATACTTTTCAGGGGTACAATCTCATTTGATATCTGTATATTCTATTCTGTGTTTACCACCTAAAGTCCAGTTTCCTTCAGCTAGCATATATTTGATTCCCTTTACCCACTTCGCTCTCCCCCTAAACTTTATATTTGACCCCCTTATATCTTGAGATCCATCCATGTTATCACAAATGGCAGTATTTCATCTCTTCTCATGGCTGAGTAATATTCCATTGTATATATGTACCACAGCTTCTTTAGCCAATCATCTATCGTAGGACACTTTGGTTGCTTCCATGTCCTGACCACCATGAATAATGCTGCTGTGAACATAAGTGTGCAAATATATTTTTGTATATGGGTTTTCCTATCTTTAGGATAAATACACAGTAGAGGGAATGCTTAGTTTTTTGAGGAACCTCCATACTGTTTTCCATAGTGGCTGTTCCAATTTACAGTCCCATCAGCAGTGCATGAGGATTCCTTTTTCTGGGCATCCTCTCCAACATTTGTTATTCCTTGTCCTGTTGATTATAGCTATTCTAACAAGTCTGAGATGGTATCTCATTGTGGTTTTGATTTGCATTTCTCTAATAGTTAGCGATGTTAAGTATCTTTTCATATATTTGTTGGCTATTTTTATGTCCTCTATGGAGAAGTGCCTGTTCAGGTCCTCTGTCCATTTTCTGATTGGATCATTTTGTTGTTGTTGTTGTTGTTGTTGTTGTTGTTGTTGTTGTTCAGTTGTATATTTTGAATATCAAGCCATTTTCAAGGGTGTTAATTGCAAATATATTTTCACATTTGAATGGTTCTCTCTTTACTTTGTTGACAAATTCTTTTGCTGAGCAGAAGCTTTTTAGTTTGATGTAGTTCCATTCATTTATTTTAGCTTTTACTTCCCTTGCTTTTGAGGTCAAATTCATAAAATCCTCTTTAAATCTAAGGTCCTTGAGTTTAGTTCCTATGTTTTTTTTTCCTATGCATTTTATTGTTTCTTGCTTTATATTTAGGTCCTAAATCCATTTTGAGTTAATTTTGGTGGGTTTACTTTTGAACTCTCAATTCTGTTCCACTGGTCAGTGTGTCTGTTTGGCTACCAATACCATGCTGTTTTAATTACTGCAACACTGTACTGTAATTTGAAGTCTGGCAGAGTGACGTATCCAGCCTTGTTCTTTTTTCTCAGGATGGCTTTGGCAATTGGGGGTCTTTTGTGCACCCATACAGATCTGATGATTTTTTTTGTTCTATTTCTTTAAAAAATACCAATGAGATTTCAATGGGGATTGCACTAAATCTGTATAATGCTTTTGGGAATATTGTCATTTTAACTATGTTGATTCTTCCAATCCAAAAACACAAATATCTTTCCATTTCTTTGTATCTTCTTTGATTTTTTTTTAAATAAGGTCTTATAGTTTTCATTATATAAGTCCTTCACTTGTTTTGTTAAATTTATTCCTGGATATTTTATTCTTTTTTTGCAATTGCAAAAAGAATTATTATTTCTTTTTTTCTTTTCTGATGTTTCATTATTAGATATAAGAATGCTATGGATTTTTGAACATTGACTTTGTATCTAGAGACTTTACTGTATTTGCTTATTGTTTCTAGTAGTGTTCTTTTGGAGTCTTTAGGATTTTCTATGTAGAGAATCATGTCATCCACAAATAGTGACAATTTGACTTCTTCATTTCCTATTTGGATGCTTTTATATATTTCTCTTGTCTGATTGCACTCCATAGGATCTCCAATACTATATTGAATAACAGTGACACTAGTGGGCAGCCTTGCCTTGTTCCTGATCTTAGAGGGAAGGATTTTAGTTTTCACCATTAAGTATAATGTTAGCTGAGGGTTTGTCATGATGGCTTTTATAATGTTAAGGTATTTTTCTTCTATACTGATTTTGTTGAGTGTTTTGATCATAAGCGAATGCTGTATCTAGTTGAAGGCTTATTCTGCATCTATCGATATGATCATATGATTCTTGTTTTTTAATTTGTTTATGTGGTGTATCACATTAATCGATTTGCATATGTTGAATCATCCCTGTGCTTCTGGGATGAAGCCCACTTGATCGTGGGGCATAATCTTTTTAATATGTTGCTGTATTCAGTTCGCTAACATCTTATTTAGGATTTTTGCATCTGTGTTCATAAAAGATACTGATCTGTAGTTTCCTTTTTTGTGTATTATCTTTACCAGGTTTTGGTATCAGAGTAATATTGGCTTCATCAAATGAGTTCGGAAGAATTGCTTCCTTTTTGATTTTCTGGAAGAGTTTGAGAATAAGTATTAAATCTTTGAATGTCTGATAAAATTCACTGTTCCTATACTTTTACTTTTTGGTATGTTTTTGATGATTGTTTCAATTTCCATACTGCTGATCCATCTATTTAGATTTTCCAGTCCTTGGTTCAGTCTAGGAAGGTTGTATTTTTCTAAGTACTGGTCCATTTCTTCTAAGTTATTAAATTTGGTGTAATATACTTTTTCATAGTATTCTTGCACAATGATCCTTTGTATTTCTGTGATGTCAGTCGTAACTTCCCCTCTTTCGCCCCTGATTTTATTTATTTTTGTCCTTTCTATTTTTTCTTTAGTGAGTCTAACCAGGGGTTGTTAATTTTATTAACCTTCTCAAAGAACCAGCTCTTTGTTGCATTTAGTTTTTCTATCATTTTTTTTCTTTTCAATTTCATTTAATTCCGCTCTGATTTTTATTATATTTTTTCCTTCTTCTGACTTTGGGCTTCATTTTTACTTCCTTTTCTAGTTTCTTGTTTGTTTGTTTGTTTGTTTTTTATTAAGCATTATGTTGTTTCTTTGGGTTCATTCTTGTTTTCTGAGATAGGCCTGTAATAATATGAACTTCCTTCTTATGACCGCTTTTGCCATGTCCCAAGAGTTTTGATATGTTGTACTATCATTATCATTTGTTTCTATGTATCTATTGATCTCTCTTTTTATTTCTTCTGTGATCTAGTTATTCTTCAGTAGTATGTTGTTTAATCTCCATGTATTTGTAGTTCTTCCTGATTTCTTTCTGCAGTTGATCCCTAGTTTCAAAGCATTATGATCAGATTATATGGTTGGTATGATATCAACCTTCATATCTATTGAGGCTATCTTTTTGTCCCAGTATGTGGTCATTCCTTGGGAATGTTCCATGTGAACTAGAGAGGAATGTGTAAGCAGCCATTTTGATATGGAAGGCTCTGTATATGTCAATTATGTCCAGTTGATCTAATGTGTCATTTAAGGCGGTTACTTCCTTATTAATTTTCTGTTCGGATGATCTGTCCATATCTGACAGTAGGGTATTTAGGTCCCTTACTACAATAATGTTTTTGTCCATTTCTCCCTTTAGTTGTGTTAGTAATTGCTTTATTAATTTTGGGGTTCCCTGATTGGGAGCATAGATATTAATGTGTTATGTCTTCTTGGTGCATGATTCCCTTTATCATTATGAAGTGTCCCTCAGTATCTTCCTTTACCTTTTTTATTGCGAAGTCTATTTTGTCTGATATTAGTACCACTACTCTCAATTTTCTCTCAATGCCATATGCTTGAAACATCATTTTCCACCCTTTTACTTTGAATATATATTTGTCTTTGGAGCTGAGATGTGTCTCCCGAAGGTAGCATATTGTTGGGTTTTGTTTTTTGATCCATTTTGTAGCTCTGTGTCTTTTTATTGGTGAGTTGAATCCATTTACATTTAGGGTGATTATTGAAATATGAGGTCTTCTTATAGCCATTTTATATTTTGCTTTTTGGTAGCTCAGTGTTTACATTGCTTCCTTGTCCTTGTGCTTCTGATTTCTTTATTTTGTTTGCAGTTTGTGGGTTTTTTCCTCTGGTCCTTCTTGCTTTATGTTATAGACAACAGTTCTTAATCTTTGGTGTGTGGTTAACATTATGAATATGTAAAGAATAGTTTATATATATGCAGTCGATCATTATATTTTGTGCGTGCCTTATCTCCATTTGCGAATTTGGATCTCTGACCCCCTGCCTTTTCAGTCATTATCTCAATTTGTTCCTATCTATGCTGAATGTCCATTACTATATTGTTATAGCAATTCTCTTCTTATTATTTAAGCTTATAATGTCCTGTTCTTAGTAAGGGTTGCACTGCTCTGCTTTCGTTTGCCCGATAGTCACTTTACTCCTAATTATGCATTTTTTTCTGTCATTTTGTTTTAGGCGAGCTTACCCCTTTTAGTATTTCCTGCAATGCAGGCCTCATAGTGGAGAATTCCCTCAATATTTAAGTCTGGAAAGGTTTTAATTTCTTCTTAATATTTAAAGGAGAGCTTAGCTGGACACATTATTCTAGGCTGGTAGTTTCTTTCACTTAATTTCACTTAGTTTAAATATTTGATTCCATTCCTTTTTTGGCTTGTAAGGTTTGCACTGAGGATAATCTAATTGGTTTGTGTTGAGGATAATCTAATGGGCTTACCTTATACAATACCATATTTTTTCTCCCTGGCTGCCTTGAGAATTATTTGTCATTAATTTTTGATAATTTTAATACAGTGGGTTGAGATAATTGGGTGTTCTCTTGACTTCTTGAATTCCAAGCTCCAGCTCATTCTTAGATTTGGAAAATTCTCATTAACTATTTGTCTGAAAATGCTTTCTAGTCCCTGCTTCTTTTCCTCGCCTTTGGTAATGCCCATTATCCTTGTTTACTCTCCTAATGGTATCAGCTAGTTCTTGTATTTCTCTTTCACTATTTTTTTATTCTCTTGTTTCTCTCTTCTTCCTTCTGATTTATTTCTAGATTTCTGTCTTCGATATCACTGATCCTTTCTTCCATTTGGTCGATTCTATTTCCCAAGCTTCCTATTTAATTTGTCAACTCTTGCAGTGCACTCTTTAGTTCCAGAAGTATTATTTGGTTCCTTTTGAGGGTTTCAGTCTCTTTGCTCTGCTCATCTAGTTGGTTTTTTTCAATTCCTGAAATTGACGGTTTGCGTTTTGGATCTCATTGAGTTTTTTCGGAAGCACCATCCTGAATTCTCTGTCATTTAAGTCATTTATTTCTACGTCTGTAAACTTATTTTCTGGAGATTTTTCTCTTTCTTTCTGAAATGCCTTGCCACCTTGGTTTTTCATGGTGTTTAATGGACTATTTTTCTGCATGGGCATTAAAGGAATATATTCTGCTGTTTTTCCAGAAAGATCTATTATATAAAAATCTCTCTTTAGCCTGTTGCAAAGTCTTGGCAGCATTTGCTCAGATTTTCCTGGGGCTCTGCGGTGATGAGTATCAGAAAGTATTGGGGGAGGGGCCCTCTGTGGCTCAGCCTTGGTTTTGCAACAGCCGCTGGCAAAAATCAGCTGTTGTTCCTCTGCGGTCCCACCCCGCTTCTCTGCTTTCTGCCCTAATGACTGGGCCCTGCAGCCACAGTTTTCCCAGGCAGGAATGTTCAGGGAAGGTTCTTGCCTCAGGAACTTCCTGTTCCTTTTCCCCTCCCCCTCCTTCTGCAAGGAGCTCCAGGGGCTGAGGGAGGTAGCTTCTTAATTACTCCCAGTGAGCCCTGACACCTGAGGTTCTGACCTGCGATAGCTGTTATGCGCAGATCCCACACTGAGACATGCTGGTGTGCAGTTTGGATGTTTTTTGTTTTTGTTTGTTTGTTTGTTTTTTGTTTGTGTTTATTTTGTGTGTGTTGTTATTCAGTTTTAGATGTTCATTTCTTTGTTGTTTCAAGGAGATCTGGGGAGGTCTCTCACTCCATCATGTTTCCTAACCCACATTTTTAGAGTACATGCAAATCTTATTTCTTTTCTTTGATGTTAATTGTGAAAGTGTTTATAACAGCAATTAAGTTGGTATTTATACAACAGTAATAATCAACTAAACTAAAAAATTAGTAATTTAAGCAGAAACAAATGTTCACTTATTATTAAGTGTTACTGCTAACTAGAAAACACTTTAAAATATCTGGCCACTCTATGCATTTAACAATCTAAGTATACCATTAGTCATGACAAGACACTGGTGTTAATACTGGTATAATGGTACTTTCATTGTGATGACATGTTTTTTTACAGACTTATTGAATTAGAGGATATTACTCTTAGAGAATACCTTAAAGGATATACATTATGACTGCCTACCTGACGTGTGAAAATTCTCTAAAAATTTGACAAGCAGTCAGCAATTCTATTCTTAAAAACCTCCATTGAAACCATAGATTCCTTCATCAGACACTGTATTGTTATATCTGACAGCTATAATTGTTAACATTTTTTGCTTCTTAATTGAAAACACATCAGTCTTTCTGAAACTTTATACCACAGTCTCTAATTCATTCCTCTGGAGTCACACAGAACAAGTTGAGCACCTCTATCTATGATAACTCCTCAAGTGACTAATGAGCATTACCATTTGTGCTTTTTCAACCTTACCACTGACACATTTCTATGCTTAAATATCCTAATTTTATGCCAAGTGTAATTGAAAATAAAAATAGATCTTGAGATTATCATTCTAAACAAGATAAGTCAGGCAGAAAAGTTTGAGAACCATATGATTTCACTTAAATGTGGGATATAAAACAAAGCAACAAATGAACAAGATGAACAAACAAAAACTCATAGACACAGATTAAAGTTTAGTGGTTACCAGAGGGAAATGAGGGAAAAGGAAGGTAAATAAGGGTAGAGGGAGTCAGTTATATGGTGATGGAAGGAAATTTGACTTTGGCGGTAAACACACAATGCAATATACATATGATGTATTATTGAATTGTACATTTGAAACATCTAATTTTATTAATCAATGTCATCACAATAAATAAAATGAAAACAAACAAAAGATCTTAATTTTGTTCTGTTATTTCTAACAGGTTATAATTTTTATTCTGTTACTTTTCATTGAGTGTACTATAACTTGTTCATAGCCTTCATTTTTTGTTTTAATTAAGTTTATTGGGATAACATTAGTTAATACAATTATATAATTTTTAGGCGTACATTAAAATTTGACATCTGCATATTCTATTGTGTGTTTGCTACCCAGAGTCCAGTTTCCTTCAGCTATCATATTTGACCCCCTTTACCTACTTCACCCTCCCCCTACCTTCTATATTTGACCCCCTTTACCTCATCTACCTCCTTTCTCCTCCCCCACTCCCTACCCTCTGGTAACCACTAGCCTATAGTCCATGTCCATGAGTCTCAGTTTGTTTGTCCTGTTCGTTTGTTGCTTTTAGGTTTATATCCCCATATAAGTGATATCATGTGATTTTCAACTTTTTCTATCTGGCTTATTTCGCTTAGCATGATTATCTTGAGGTCCACCCATGTTGTCTCAAATGGCGGTATTTCATCTCTTCTTATGGGAAGATCTTCATCTGTCCTTCAACTCTAAATAATAGCTTCGCTGAGTATTCTTGGTTGTAGATCCTGGATTTTCATCATATCAAATATTTTGTGCCAAGCCCTTCTGTTCTGCAGTTTCTTTTGAGAAATCAGGTGCCAGTCTCATGAGTGTTCCCTTGTAGGTAACTATCTGCTTTTCTCTTGCTGCTTTTAAGATTGTATCTTTGTATTTAAGCTTTGGCATTTTAATTATGATGTGTCTTGGTGCGGGCCTCTTTGCGTTTCTGGTTTGGGGGACTCTCTGAGCATCCTGGGGTTTTATGTCTATTTCATTCACCAGGTTAGGGAAGTTTTCCATCATTACTTATTCAAATAGCTGTTCAACATCTTGTTTTCCCTCAGGTACCCAGACGACATGGATATTTTTACCTTTAATAGTGTCCCATAGACTTCTTAGATTATTATTATAGTCTTGGCTTCTTACCTTTTTTTTTTGCCATTCTGATTGAGTGTTCTTGGCTTTACCATCCTCTATATAGGTCATAATATAATTCTCATCTCAAATAACGTGTTCTTCATTTCTGACTGGTTCCCTTTTATAATTTCCATTTCTATTTTTATGTATTTTTTAATCTCTTTGTTGAAGTTCTAATTGAATTCATCTACACTTCCCCTAAGTTTATTGAGCATCTATATAACCAGTGTTTTGAACTCTGCATCTGTTAGATTGCTTGACTCCGTTATTCTTGGATCTCTGTTCTGTTCTCTCATATGATTTTTGTTTCTTTGTCTTCCTACTTAGACTGCTGTTCTGTGTCTGTTTCTATGTACTAAGCAAATCTTCTAAGTCTCCTGGTCTTATTAGAAGCTTTGTGTAGTAAGTGTCTGGTGGCACAGTCCTCAGAGGTGTTCAGCTGGAGGCCAAATTTAGATCAAACCTGTGCCTCTTCGAGGCCGCCTGTTAAGATTTAGTAAGCAATCCATAGATGCTGTGCTCCTTGTTTCTGTCACAACTTTGATTTGGTTGCCAAAGGGATAAACCGAGTCTCTATTATCTAGCCATTTTTTCCCCTGGGAGGTCTTTGACGATTGTTTAAATTTTCTGACTGTTGATCAGCCTATTTAGATATTCCAGTTCTTCTTTATTTAGTCTAGGAAGGTTCTATGTTTCTAAGTCTTGTCCATTTCTTCTAGGCTATTGAATTTGGTGGCATATGATCTCATAGTATTTTTGCATGAATATTAGTACTTCAGTTGTCTCTTGTAACTTCTTGTTCATTTCTGATTTTGTTTATTTGTGTTCTTTCTCTTTTTTCCTTAATGAGTCTAGTCAGGTGTTTGTCAATTTTATTAATTTTATTAATTTTGTCAATGAATTAGCTATTTTTAGAGTAATTTTTATTATATTTTTGTTGTTCTCAATTTTATTTAATTCTGCTCTAATTTTTATTATTTCCTTTATTCTGCTGACTTTGGCTTCATTTTTTTTCTAGTCTTTTAAAACATAATGTTAGGTTGTTTATTTGGGATTTTCTTGTTTCTTGAGATAGGCTTGTAATAGTATGAACTTTGTCCTTATTACTGGTTTTGCTATATTCCACAAGTTTGGATATGTTATAGTTTCACTCTCATTTGTCTCTATGTATCTTTTATTTCTCCTTTGATGCAGTCATTCTTTAGTAGCATTTTATTTGTGGTTTTTCCTGCTTTCTGCAAATGATCTCCAGTTTTAAAGCATTATGTTCAGAGAATATGCTTGGTATGATTTCAATCTTCTTAAATTTCTTGAAATTAGTTTTGTCTAACAACATATGATATATTCTTGAGAATATTCCATGTGCACTAGAGAAAAATGTATAATCTGGTATTTTGAATGAAATACTCTGTAAATGTCCATTATGTCCATTTGGTCTAATGTGTCATTTATGGTTGATATTACTTTGTTGATTTTCCGTTTGGTTGACTTATGGATAGCTGTCAGTGAGGTATTTAGGTTTCCTACTATAATCGTGTTTTTGCCTGTTTCTCTTTTTAAATTTTATTAGTAATTGCTTTATATATTTCGATGTTCACTGATTGGTAACATACATATTGATATGTCTCATGTTTGCTTGATGTATTTTCCCCTTTATCATTATGAAGTATCTATTTTTGTCTCTCATTTCATTTTTCACCTTGAAGTCTGTTTCTTCAGATATGTATGGCTACACCAGCTTCTTTCTGGATGCCATTTGCTTGGAGTATCATTATCCATTCTCACTTTGAGTTCATCTTTGTTTTTTCATCTGAGATGTATCTCTTGAAGGCAGCGTATGGTTGGATTTTATTTTATTTTATTTTATTTTATTTTATTTTATTTTATTTTATTTTATTTTATTTTACTTCTATTTATTTATTTACTTTATCATTTTATTATTTTTTGTTTCCCACCCCCTTCTGCTCTGGTAACTACTAGTTTATTGTCCACGTCATGAGTCTCTGTTTGTTTGTCCTGTTCATTTCTTGCTTTTAGGTTTATATCCCACATATTAGTGATATCATGTGATTTTCAACCTTTTCTGGGATTTTATTTCTTGGATCTAATCTGCTACTCTGTGCTTTTTTATTGGTGAGTTCAGTCCAATTACATTTAGGGTGATTATTTAAATATGAGGTTTTCCTATCGCCCTTTTATCTTTTTTTTTTTTTGGTAGCTCAGTGTCTTCTTTGTTTCTTTTCCCTTCTATGATTTTTCTTCTTTCCCTTCTTTTTCTATGCTCTGTCTCTCAGTTATGAATTGTTTCCCGTGGCTGCCACTATGTTTATGTAAAAGAAAGTTTTGTATGTAGTCTTTTTCTTCTGCCTGCATCTTATCTCCATTCCCCCTTGTAGATTCAAATGTTTTCTCCCTCCCTTTTTCTGTTTTTGTTGTCTCAAATTATTCCTTTTTATAAAGTGAGTTCATTTCTGGGTTGCAGTAGCTATTGTCTTCTTTTCTTTCTAAACTGTTGCTTTGACCTTTAACCATTATATGATATTTAAGTTTATAATACCTTTCTTAATAAGGGTTGCACTTCCCTGTTTCTGTCTGTCTGGTAGTCATCTTATTTATAGTTTTGTAAATATTTTTGTCCATTTGTTTTAGGTAGCATGACTCCCTTCAGTATATTACGTAATACAAGCCTTGTCTGGGAAAATTCCCTCAACTTCTGTATGTCTGAAAAGGACTTTATTTATTCTCTGTATCTAAAGGATACCTTTGCTGGATATGTTATTCTTGGCTATTAATTTTACTCTAACAATAGTTGGAATATTTGATTCCAATCACTCCTAGCTTGTAGTCTGTTTTTTTTTAAAATTATTTTTTAGAATGATCTCTTTTTAACAGGTTGATAAACAGAAGTTTTTCTTTTGTTTTTTAGTAGGTAACATACAAAACTTCTGCACTCCTCAGGCCTCTGGGGTCTCTATTTTTTGTTAAAACATATTGGTGAAAAGAAATTTAACTTTGGGTGGTGAACTCACAATGCAATATACAAATGATATATTATTGAATTGTATACTTGAAACCTATTTAATCTTATTAACCAAAGTCACTTCAATAAATTTAATTTTTTTTTTTAAAAAAAATGCCCCTTATTCCCTGGGGTTGTGTGCTTCCTCTGACCAGGTTGCCTTGGTCCCAGTGCTCTACCCCCATGGGAGAATGTAGAGGGTGATGGAGATTGAGCTTCTAAAGAGCTCCTGAAGTCCCTGTACTACCCCAACAGCCAGATACAGTGTTGTGCTGATTCCTCTCATATCAGTCTGTGTGAGTGGGGGTGGGGTGTATTGGAAGAGGCCAGCAATGTCTGTGACTGTTTTCCTTCCTGTAATGCTGCCTGCCAAGCTTCAGCTGCTTTGCCTCTATATATCCATTACTGTCACTGGGACCAGATGCAGTGTGTGTCTCAATTCTTGAGGTACTCATTGCTGCAGTTTCCCCTAGGGATTACCACTAGCTTTGGGAGAGTATGAGAAGCCACATTCTAGGAGGGTGAGAGGAGGCCAAGGTCCATGACTCAGCTTTTTGTCTGGTAATGGTAGTTCCTAAAACATAGCTGTCACCCCTTTGTATTTCTTCTCTGTATTTTCTGCCTTGTTCACTAGGCTCTGCCGTGTAGAATACGCTGATTACTCAGGAAGGTCTGCTCTGAGCTACAAAGAGTGAGAATTGCCACATACTACACCCTCCCCTTCCCCCTTTCTGCATCTTGTAGGGAGCTCTGAGCTGTATCTGTAGCACTGGTTTCCTTTCCTCTCCCCTTCCTCTTTACTTGCTTGCCTGATTCAACCAATTTTTAGATGCTCTGATGTGTAAATCTCTCAGACGTATTTGTGTACCAGACTGGGTGTTTTCTGTTGGATTGTGACCGTTCAGTTTGTTGTAATTTCAAGGAGCGAGATCAAGGGGGATCTCTCATGCCACCTTGCTTCTGACTTCACTCCACCAAGACCAATATTGGTTATATGTTTTCCTCTAGTAGTTTTATGGTATTAGTTTTTATGTTTATGTTTCGTTCCATTTTAAATTAATGTTTGCATAGGGTAAGAAGGTGGTTCATTTTAATTTTTCTTGTATGCATTTGTCCAGGTTTTCCAACGCCATTTATTAAATAGACCGTCTTTACACCATTGTATATTCTTGCCCCTTTGTCATAGATTAAATGACCATATAGATATGGATTTATTTCTGAGCTTTCTATTCTGTTTCATTATTCTCCGTGTTTATTTTTGTGCCAGTACCATGCTGTTTTTATTAATTTGGCTTTGTAGTACAGTTTGAAATCAGGAATCATGATATCTCCAGCTTTGTTCTTTTTTTTCCCTCTGGATTGCTTTGGCTATGTAATGTCTTTTGTGGTGTCACACATTATAGTATTGCTTTTTCTATTTTTGTGAAAAATAACAGGTATTTTGAAGGGAATTGCAATGAATCTTTTTATTACTTTTCTGATCCTCATTACTTCCTTCCTTCTGCTAACTTTGGATATATTTTGTTTTTATTTTTCTAGTTCCTTGAGGTGTAAAGTTAAGTTATTTATTTGAGAACTTTCTAATTTTTAATTCACTCTAATTTTAAACTTTCTTTTCAAAACTGCTTTTGCTGTATCCCACAAGATTAGATGTGATGTATTTCCACTTTCATGTCTTTTGAGATAATTTTTATTTCCTTTTTCTTTCACCCATGGTTGTATACAAGTAGTGACTTAGTTTCCACATATTTTTAAATCTTCTAACTTTCATTTTATTTTATTTTTTTATTTCTAGTTTCATACCATTGTGGTCAGAAAATATACTTTGTATTATTTAAATCTCATTAAATTTGTAAAGATTGTTTTGTGGCCTATCATATGATCTATCCAAAAGAATGATCCATGAACACTTGAGAAGAATGTATACTCTGCTACTGTTAAATGAAATTTTCTATATATGTGTGTTAAGTTTATTTGTTTTAAAGTGTAGTTTGATACCAATGTTTCTTCTTGATTTTATGTCTGGATAATCTATTCATTCTTGACAGGGTATGAAAGTCTCTTACTATGGATGTATTGTGTTCTGTTTCTCCATAGAGTACTGCTAATATTTACTTAATATGTTTTGGTGCTTGGGTGTTGAGAGCATATTTATTTACAATTGTGTCTTTTAGATGTATTGACTGTTTTTATCATTATATAATGATCTTTTTTTCCCCTTCTTGTAACCCTTTTTAGTTTGAAATGTATTTTGTCTTATATAAATATGGCTATGCCTGCCTTCTTTTTTGGTTTCTGTTCGCTTGGAATATCTTCTGCGATCATTTGACTTGTAGCCTCTGTGTGTGTTTAGAACTGAAATGAGTCTCCTATAAGCTACACACACACACACACACACACACACACACACACACACACACACTTGGGTCTTTTTAAAAATCCATTTGGCTATTCTGTGCCTTTTTATTGGTGAGTTCAATTTATTTACATTAGAGTAACTTAATATGTAAACTGAATTTTATATTTTGGCTCCTGGTTATTTTGTCTGTTTTTGCCTTCTGCTTCTGTCTATATTTGTAAGTCGATGGTTTTCAATGGTAATTTGCTCAGTTTCCCCTTTTTAAGTCTTGTATTTTATCTCTAAATTCTTGCTTTGTTATCGTTGATTACATAAAACATTTCATATATAAAACACTACTTTTTCTGCTGATAGCAGTTTATCTTTATTGATCTATAATATTTCTATTATTTACTATTTCCATTTTATATTTTTATGTCACAAACTATCTTTTTATGCTATGATTTTGTTACCAAGTTGAGTAGCTATAGGTATTTTTTTAGAAAGCCACTTCTGTTTTTTAATAGGTACTTTATTTAAAATTTTTTTAAATAACATATATTTTAATTTTTTAGATTAGAGTTGGCATACAATATTATGTTTCAGGAGTATAATACAACGATTAGACATTTATATAATTTACAAAGTGATCACTTCAATAAATTTAGTACCCATCTGGCACCATACATAGTTATTACTATATTATTGGTTATATTCCCTGTCCGGCTTCATTGTAAGTTCAAGGGAAGAGATCCAGGGACATTCCTCACTCTGCCATACTTCTGACATCCTGTAATTTATTTTATCCGGTCAGTCTTTGCTTTTTCATTTGATTTTTCTCTTTTTTTAATTTAACTTAATTATGTATATTAGATGTAATATATGTAATATATCTATTATACATAATTTTAATATTTGAGCTATTTATCTCAATTTCACATCTGTTCCATAGTTTATCTTGCCTATCTTGTTCTATTTAGGTATAATCAAGTATTTTATGCCCTCGAATTTGTATTTTATATTAGCTTAGCATTGATGCATTTTTATTACTTTAATAATTATTAAACTAGAGGGTATTATGATAAGTAAAATCGGTCAGACAGAGAAAAACAAATACCATATGATTTCACTTATATGTGGAATTTAATGAACAGAATAAGCAAACAAAACAAAACAAAAACAGACTCTAGATACGGAGAACAAACTGATGGTTGCTTGATGGGTAGGGGTTGGGAGACTGGGTGGAAAAGGTAAGGTGGTTAAGAAGTACAAATTGGTGCTTACAAAAGAGTTACGGGGATGAAAAGCACAGCACAGGAAACATAGTCAATAATATTATAATAATTATGTATGGTTCCAGGTGGGCACTAGATCACGTCATAAGTTACATAAATGTTTAACCACTAGGCAGTATACCCGAAACTAAAGTAAGATTGAATGTCAACTGTAATTGAATTAAAAAAATGCTACATCTAAAAATGTTATATAAATGGAATCAATAGTAGAAAATAATGATTAATCTAGGGATGAAGTGTGTAACATTCATTTATTAATGCATGATATAAATTAGTATCGTTACCATTTCTCCACAATGTTAAGAACTTAGAACATTAAACAATAATGAAGCTACCCCATATTTTTTGTAATTGTATTAACTGAATTTAATTTTAAATTTATATTAAATACCACAAGACATTATCAACATTAAATACAATAATTTTATGTTGCCTTTATCTTTATTTTTTCCTTTTTTTTTCCTTCAGGGATTTCAGTTTGTCTGAATTTATTTTCATTTAGACTAAGGCATTGCAGTTATTATTTCTTTGTGTGAGTTCTCTAGCAAAAAAAGTCAAATTTTGTCTGCATTTTATTTGCCTTTACTCGTGAATAAAAATTTGATAGAGATATAATTATAGGTTAACAATGATCATTTTTCAACTCTTTAAGGATATCATTCTACTATTTTCTGGCCTCTTTTGTGTCTTAGTTTGATAGGGTTGCCATATCTAAATACTGCAGACTGGGTGGCTTAAACAACAGAAACTTATGTTCTCACTCAGAAAGGCAAATCAGTAAATTTGGGGTTAAAATTAATAAACAGAGGAGTACTTTATCAAAGAGATTATATTTCCAAAAAAAAGCTAATAAATTCTTAAGCTGGAGAACTAAATAAATAAAAGAAAGGATGCATTAGAAAGTGTTGATAAATGATCAGATCAGATGGAAGAGAGAATAAGTGACCTGAAGATAGGAACCTATAAATGATTCAAGTGAAAGAGGAGAGAGAACATAGTTTTTTTAAAAAATGGAAAAAAAAACCTGTGAAAGCTATCACACTTCATCAGGTGAGCTGACATAATAATAATGGGTATTCCAGCAGGAGAAGAAGAATAAAAAAAAAGGGTCAGAAGAGTTAAAGAAATAATAGCTGAGCACTTCCCGAACTTAGGGAAAAACTAGACATACAAGTTCATGAAGATAATAGGTCGCCTTACTATCTCAATGCAAAAAGATCCTCTCTGAGACACATTCTAACAAAGCTGTCAAAAGCAAATGGTTAATAAAGACTCTTAAAGGCAACCACGGGGGGAGGGGTGTAACCTACGAGAGACACACATTAGACTATCAGCAGATTTCTCAGCCAGGAGATAGTGTAACACCATATTCAAAATATAGAAAGATGAAAATTGCCAGCCAAGACTAATCTATTCAGCAAAGTCATCCTTTAAATGTGAGGGCAAACTAAAGGTCTTCTTAGACAAACAAAAGCTGAGGGAGTTCACCACCACTAGAACTGCCTTATAAGAAATATTTAAAGGAGTTCTTCTACCTAAAATGAAAAGACAAAAGTACACAAAACTTTAAGCGAGGTGATAAATAATCCAACTCAGGAAATTTTAACACTGTTTTACACTGTTTTAGAACAAGATTACACACTTAATTATAGCATAAATGTTAAAGGAAAAAACATTAAAAATAACCATAGCTACTGTAACTCGTTAACAAACTCACAGCATAACAATGGATAATTTGTGACAACAAAATTACAAAAGGGCATGGGGAGAATAACAGAACCTATGTTGGCACATAAAAATAAATTACTATCGGTAGAAAAAAAAGGACTATTTTATCAAACAACTCATCATAGAGAACCACCAACTTAAAAGGGTAGACAGATAGAAATGGAAAAAGAAACAACGGAATATGAAGCAACCAGAAACAAAAGATAAAATGGCAGTAGTAAGAACTCATGTGTCAATAATCGTCCTAAATGTAAAAGATTCGAATCACAAATCGAAAGGCTCACAGTGACTGCATGGATTGAATAACATGACCCAATTGTATGCTGCCTTTGGGAATCCCATTTCAGCTTCAAAGATACAGCCTCAAATTGAAGAGGTGGAAGATGACACTCCAAACAAATGATAATCAAAACAAAGTAGGTGTAGCCATACTTATATCAGACAAAATATACTTTAATCCAAAATGGTGACAAGAGACAAAGAAGGCCATTATACGATGATAAAGGTGCAAACATATTAAGGAGATATAACTATTATAAATATGTATGCTTCCAACATCTGAGCACCAAAATACACTAAGCAAATAATAACATCTTAAGGTAGAAATATACAGCAATATAGTAAAAGTAGATGCCTATAATGCTCCCACTTATCAGCAACAGATAAATCATCCAGACAGAAAAAAAAATGTTGGATTTTGAATATATGTTAGAGCAAATGGACTTAACAGATATATATAGAACATTACACCCAAGAGCATTCTTCTCAGTGCACATAAAACATTCTCCAGGATAGATGCTACTCTAGACTACAAAACTGACCTTAGAAAATTCAAGGAATCTGAAATTATGCCAACTATCTTCTCTGACCACAACGATATCATATTAGAAGTCAGCAAGAGGAGAGCGAGTAGATCTTCAAATATGTGGAAACTAAACGACACTCTTCTAAGAAACCATTGAGTCAAAGAAGAAATAAAAAGGGAAATAAAAAGTGATCACAAAACAAATGAAAATAAAAATACAGCAAATCAAATTTTGTGCAATCCAGCCAAAGCATTTCTGAGAGGAAAGTTTTTGCAATATATGCATATATGATAAAATTAGAATGATTTCAAACAACCTACCTTTACACCTTAAGAAACTAGAAAAAATAAGTCAAAATATAATGGAAGAAAAGAAATAATAAAAATCAAAGCAGAAATAAATGAAATAGAGACTAGGAAAACAATAGATTCAACAAAACTAAAAGCGAGTTATTTGAGAAGATAAACAAAGTTGACAAAAAGAGAGAGAAGACTCAAATAAATAAAATTAGAAATGAAAGGGAAGACATAACAACTGATACTTCAGAACTACAAAGAATTATGAGACTACTATACCCAATTATATGCAAACAATCTACATAGCATAGAAGACATATATGTTTTTAAAGTTATCACCTCAGAAGTTTATCTGTGAAAACCGGATAAGGATATCACAAAAAAGAAAACTGTAGAGAAATATCCCCAATAAATATGCATTCAAAAATTTTCAACAAAATATTAGCAAATCAAATTGAAGAACATGTTAAAAGAAGTATACACTATTGACTGGGTGAGATTTATTCCTGAGATGTAAGGATGGCTCAACATATGCAAGCCAATGAATTTCATTCATCATACAAATAAAATGAAAGATAAAAATCGCATGATCATCTAAATAGATGCAGAACAATCATCTGACAAAATACTTCTGTCATAAACAATTCTTAACAGATTGGGTATAGAAGGAACATATCTCAACATAATAAAGAACAGATAGAATAACCTCACTGCTAACATTATAATCAATGAAGAGCAACTGAAAGAATTTCCTCTGAGATCAGGTACAAGACATAGCTGCCCACTCTCACCACTCCTATTCAATATAGCACTGGAAGTCCTTGCTAGAGCAATTAGGGAAGAGAAAGAAATAAAAGATATCCGTATCTGGAAGGAATAAGTAAAACTGCTGCTATTTGCTGATGGCATGATCTTATACACGGAAAATCCCAAAAATTCGACCAAAAATTGTTGAAAGAAACCAATGATTTTAGTAAAATGGCAGGTTACAAAATCAACTTACAGAAATCAGTGGCATTCCTTTACACTAGTAACAATGCATCTGAAAAAGATATAAACTATCCCATTCATGATAGGATCCAAAACCATAAAATACTTATTAATATATTCAACCAGGGGAGTGAAAATCTGTATAACAAAAACTACAAATGTTGCTGAAAGAAACGGAAGATACAAACAAATGCAAAGGCATCTTGAGTTTACAGATCGAAATAATAAATGTTGTTAAAAGGGCCATACCACCCAACACCATCTGCAGATTTAGCACAATTATCATCAAAATACTAAAGACATTCATCACGAAAATGGAATAAATAATTCTAAAATTTGTATGGGACTACAAAATACCAGGGACAGCCAATGCAGTTCTGAGAAAAAGAGCAAACTGGAGGCATCACACTACCTGATTTCAAACTATACTACAAACCCATAGTAATAAAAACAGTATGGTACCGACACAAAAATAGGCCCATAGACCGATGGAACAGAATAGAGATCTCAGAATGAACCCCCAGCATTTGTGGTTAGCTAGTATTCAAAATGGGAGCCAAGAAGACCCAGTGTGGGTAAGGATAGTCTCTTTAACTTATGGTTCTGGGAAAACTCGTTAAACATATGCAGAGCAATGACATAGGACACGTGCTTCACATCCCAAAAGAAAAATTAGCTCAAGATGAATCAAAGACTTAAACATAAGACCTGATACTGCAAAACTCCTAGCAGAAGACATAGGGAAGAAACTCATCCATACTGGTTTTTCAGTTATTTGAAGGACATGACGCTGAAAGCACAAACAACAAAAGAAAAAGTCAACAAATGGCACTACATCAAACTTAGCTTCTGCACAGCAAAGAAGATAAACAAAATGAAATGGCAGCCTTCATAATGGGAGAAACTATTTGCGAACCATGTATCACATAAGGGGTTAATAGATAAAATATATAAAAAAACGAACAAAAATTAACAGCAAGAACAACACAATCTGATTTTAAATGGGCAGAAAATACACAATTTTCAAGAGAGAACATCAAAATCGTCAATATGTGCATAAAAAGATGCTCAACATTATTAATTATCAGGGATATGGGAATCACCACCACGAGTAAATATTACTTTACACCTTTTAGAATGGCTATCAGCAAGAAGACAAGAGACAACAGGTGCTGGTGAGTATGGAGTAAAAAGAACCCTTAAATGTTTTTGGTAGGAATGTAAATCAGTCCAACCACTGTATAGACTAATACGGAGGGTCCTCAAAAATTAAAAATAGATCTATGATATGATTTAGCAATTCCACTTCTGAGGACATACCCAGTGCAAATGAAAACAGGATTTTGACAAGATAGATGTGCACCCATGCTTATTGCAGAATCATTCACAATAGACAAGATATGGAAACAACCCCAATGCCCATCAAGAGATGAACAGATAAAAGTGATGTTGTATATATGCACAATGGAAAATTATTCAGCCATGAGAAAGAAAGATGTCCTGCCATTTGAAACAGCATGGATGGACCTCGAGCAAATTATGCTAAGTAAGTCAAACAGAGGGGAAAAAAATTGCATGATATCATTTATATGGAATCTAAAAACTGTCAAATCCTTTTAAAAAAGAGTAAAATGGTGGTTATTGGGATGGGGGTGGGGAGATAAGATTGGAGGTGTTTATGGGTACAAATGTATGAATAGTAAATAAGTCATAGAGATTTAACGCACAGTATAATGAATATAGTCAAAGGTACTATACTATAGTGATGTAATGTGATATATATTGCTTTAATGCCAATCATATTACAATATGTAAATGTATCAAAGTAACATACTGCATATATTAAATTTACAAATTGCAAGTTATCAAATTTTTTTTAAGTATTTTATTTACTTACTTACTTACTTACTTACTTACCATTCTGGAGACTGGAAGTCCGAGACTGAGGTTTCAGCATGTTTCATTTTTCCTCAAGCCTCTCTCTCTGGCTTGCAGATGGCCTCATCTCTCTGTGTTCTTCCCTGCCCTTTTCTCTGTGTATGCACATCTCTGGTGTGTCTTCCTCTTCTTACAAGGAGGCCAATCATATTGGATTAGAGCTTCAACTTTGTGGCTTTCTTTAACCTTAATTACCTCCTTAAAGTTCCTGTCTCCAAATATAGTCACATTGAATGTTAAGACTTCAACAGAAATTTTAAGGGGACACAATTCAGTCCATAACACATATTGTGTGTGTATATGTGTGCGTGCGTGTGTGTGTGTGTTTTGCAAGTTAGCTCTCGCTCTTTGCTTTGCTCGTTTCAAAACACTATACGTTTTCTCTTTCTCTTTCTCTTTCTCTTCTCTTTCTCTCTTTCTCTTCTCTTTCTCTTTCTTTCTCTTTCTCTTTTTCTCTTTCTCTTCTCTTTCTCTTTCTCTTTCTCTTCTCTTTCTCTTTCTCTTTGATATTTAGTAGTTTTACCATGATGTGCCTAGACTAGCTTTGTCTGTTCACTTATTCATTTATTGAAATCCCACGTTGAAGTTATATTATCTAAAGCTTAAATTTCTTATATTTTCAGCCATTATATCTTTTTTCACAACAAAAATTTATTATATTTTTGTATGTTTATACATCTCATTTCTTTCTCTGTTTCCTCTCTCTCTCTTTCGGTCCATAGATTTTTTTTTAAATACATAAAATAATATCACTCATCTAGAAAATAAATGTTTGTCGAATGGATAAATGAAGTTAAATGAATTTCCCTGACTTCCTTTATTAATTAAACTGATATATCTGAGATGAATTTTAACATTCTTTTGTTTGCTTTTATTTGAAAGACTTTTATTTCAAGTATTTAAACTAAATTTCTTCTATATTAAATTTATCGAGGTGACATCAATTAATAAAATTATGTAGGTTTTGAGTGTACAGCTCAATAATATGTCACATGTATATTGCATTCTGTGCTCACCACCAATGTCAAATTTCTCTGTCACCATATATTTAATCCCCTTTATCATTATATCTTAAAATATTAATTTTGTTCCAGCCTCACTCCCTCTAATTTCTATGATTACAGTTACACATATTAGATTTTTTTAGAGGTTATATATTTATTAAACAAATGGTTATGTGTCAGGCTTTGTGATACACGCTAGAGATACAGTGGTGACCAAGTCACACAGTCTCTGAGTTTATTTTTTCTCTCTTTTCTCTTTTTCCCTTTCTTATTAAAATTTTTGGGGTGACATTGGTTAATAAAATCAAATAAGTTTTAAGTGTACAATAAAACATCATATGTATATTGCATTGTGTGTTCACCACCCAAAGTTCAGTTTCCTTCAGTCACCATCTATTTGATCACCTTTACCTTTTCCTACCTCCTCCCTTCTCCCCTTCCCTCTGATAACCACTAATCCACTGTCTGTGTCCATGAGTCTCTGTTTATTTGCCATGTTTGTTTATTGCTATCAGTTTCATATCTCACGTATAAGTGAAATCGCAACTTTTTCTGTCTAACTTATTTCATTCAGAAAGAGAATCTCAAAATCGATCCATGTCGTCGCAAATGGCAGTATTTCATCTTTTCTTATGGCTGGGCAATCCTCCATTGTATATATGTACCACAACTTCTTTATCCAATCATCTATCGAAGGACACTTCAGTTGTTTCCATGTCTTGTGCAATGTGAATAATGCTGCAATGAACATCGAGGTGTATATATCTTTACGAATAAATGATTTCAAATTTTGGGGGTAGATACCCAGAGTGTGATTGCTGCATAATATGGTAATCGTATTCTTAATTTTTTGAGGAACCTCCATAATGTTTTCCATAGGGGCTGCACAAATTTACATTCCCACCAGCAGTGTATGAAGATTTCTTTTTCCTCACGACCTCTTCAACACTTGTTATTACTTGCCCTGTCAATGACAGCTATTCTAGCAGGCATGAGGTGGCATCTCATTGTGGTTTTAATTTCCCTAATAGCTAGTGAAGCTGAGCATCTTTTCATAGGTCCCTTGGCCATTTGTATGTCTTCTTGGGAGAAGTGTCTGTTCAGGTCCTCTGTCCATTTGATAATTGGATTGTGTGTGTGTGTGTGTGTGTGTGTGTGTGTGTGTGTGTTTAATTTTTGAGTTGTATGAGTTCTTTTTATATTTTTGATATTAGGCCATTATAGAAGGCATTGTTTGTAAATATCTTCTCCCATTTGGATGGTTGCCTGTTGTTGTTGTTGTTGTTGTTATTGTTGTTGTTGATGATGATGGTTTCTTGTGCTCTACAGGAACTTTTTAGTTCAATATAGTCCCATTCATTTATTTTTGCTTTTACATCCCTTGCCTTTGAGGTCAAATTCGTAAAATCGTCTCCGAATCCAAGGTCCATGAGTTTGGCACCTATGTTTTAATTTATGCAAATTATTTTTTTCAGGTCTTATATTCAAGTCTTTGATTCATTTTGAGTTAACTTTGGTGTATGGTGAGAGATAGCAGTCTGGTTTCATTCTTTTGCATCTGGCTTTCCCATTTTCCCAGCACCGTTTATTGAAGAGGCTTTCCTTTCTCTATTATGCATTTTTTAAGCTCCTTCATCAAAAATTATTTGCCCATATAGACGGGGTTTATTTCTGGACTCTTGGTCCTTTTCGATTGGTCTGTTTTTCCACCAATGCCATGCTGTTTCAATTACTGTTGCTTTGTAGTGTCATTTGAAGTTAGGCAGAGTGATATCTCCAGTCTTCCCCCCACCCCCAGGATTGTTTTGGATATTCGTAGTCTTCTGTGCCTCCACACAAATCTGATGAATTTTTTGTTCTATTTATTTAAAAACATGCCATTGGAATTTTGATGGGGATTGCATTAAATCTATATAATGCTTTGGGTAATAAGGTCATTCTAACTATGTTGATTCTTTCGGTCCACGAGCACGGAATATCTTTCCATTTCTTTGTGTCTTCTTCAATTTCTTTTAATAATGTCTTATAGTTTTCAGTGTATAGATCTTTCACATGCTCTGTTAAGTTTAGACTTAGGTATTTTATTCTTTTTGGTTGCAATTGCAAAGGATTTTTTTTTCATTTATTTTTCTGAAAATTCATTGCTATAGAAGTGCTATGGATGTTGTGTATTAATCTTGTATTCTGAATTTTACCATACTCGTTTAATGTTTTAATAGTTTCTTAGTGGAGGCTTTAGGTGTTTTGTTTTTTTTTTTTTTTTATGTAGAGAATCATGTCATCTGCAAAAAGTGACAATTTGACTTCTTTATTCCGTATTTGGATGCCTTTTATTTCTTTCTCTTGCCTGATTGCTCTGGCTAGGACTTCCAACACCATATTGAATAATAGTAGTGAAAGCAGACAGCCTTGTGTTGTTTCTGATCTTAGAGGGTGGGTTTTTAGTTTTTCACCATTAAGTATGATGTTAGTTTAGCGTTTGTCGTATATAACCTTTATTATGTTGAGGTACTCTCCTTCTATACCCATTTTATTAAGTGTTTTAATCATAAATGAATGTTGTATCGTGTCAAAGGCGTTTTCTGCATCTATTGACAAGATCACGTAACTCTTATCCTATATTTTGTTTATGTGGTGTATCACATGTATTGATATACATATGTCAAACCGTTCCTGTGCACCTGGGATGAAGCCCACTTGATCATGCTGTATAATCGTTTTAATGTGTTGTTGTATTTGATTTGATAGTATTTTGCTTAGAATTTTCGCATCTGTTGTTCATGAGTGATATTGGTCAATAGATTTCTTTTTCGAGCTATAGTTACCAGGGTTTGGTATCAAGGTAACATTGGTTTCATAAAATGCATTAGAAAGTATTGCCTCTTTTTCAATTTTTTTGGAAAAATATGAGAAGAACAGCTATTAGATCTCTTTTGAATGTTTGGTAGAATTCGCTAGTGAAGCCATCTGGTCCTGGACTTTGACTTTTTGGGAGGTTTTTGATGATTGTTTCAATTTCTATACTGTCGATTGGTCTATTTAGACTTCAGATCCTCATGATTCAGTCTAGGAAGAAGATTGTATATTTCTAAAAACTTGTCCATTTCTTCTTGGTTATTGGTGTCGTATAAGCCTTTATAGTATTGCTGCATAATCCTTTGTATTTCGGTGATATCTGTCGTAACTTCTCCTGTATCATTTCTGATTTTGTTTAGTTGTGTCCTTTCTCTTTATTCCTTAGTGAGTCTACCCAGGGTTTCATCAATTTTATTAATCTCAAAAAAACAGCTTTGGGTTGCATTATTATTATTTTTTTCTATCATGTTTTGGTTCTCAGTTTTATTTAATGCTGCTCTAATTTTTATTATTTCCTTCTTTCTGCTGACTTTGGGCTTCATGTGTCCTTCTTTTTCTAGTTTTTTATAAGATGTAATAAGGTTGTTTATTTGGGATCCTTTCTGTTTGTTGAGATAGGCCTGTGATGATATGAACTTTCCTCTTATCGCCGCATTGCCGTGTCCCCCGTTTTGCTATGTTATGCTTTCATTCTTGTTTAGTTCTATGTGTCTTCTTGATCTCTTTTATTTCTTCTTTGACCCAGTTGTTCTTTAGTAGTGTGTTGTTTAATCTCCACATATTTGAGGTTCTTCCCACTTTCTTTTTACAGTTGATCTCCAGTTTCAAAGCATTATGGTTGGAGAATATGTTTGGTATGATTTCAATCTTCTTAAATTGTCGAGGCTAGTTTTGTGTCCCAACAAATGATCTATCCGTAGGATGTTCTTTGTACACTAGAGAAAAATGTGTAATCTGATATTTTGGGATGAAAGGCTCTGTAAATGTCGATTACATCCAATTGGTCTAATGTGTCATTTGAGGTTGATTCTCATATTGATTTTCTGTTTGGGTGATCATAGCTGGCAGCGGGGTATTAAGGTGCTCTACTGTAATTGTGTTTTTGTCAGTTTCTTTCCTTAGTTGTGTTAGTAGTTGTCTTATATATTTTCGTGCTGCCCGATTGGGAGCATTTTGATAAGTGTCATGTCTTTTCGATGTATTGTTTCCTTTATCATTATGAATTATGAATTGTCTATCTTTGTCTCTTTCCTGAAGTCCGACTTGTCAGACATAAGTATGGGTACACCTGCTTTTCCCTGGATGCTGATAGATTGGAATATCATTTTCCACTCTTTCCCTTTGAGTCTGTATTTGTCCTTGCAGGTGAGATGTGTCTCCTGAAGGTGGCATATGGTTGAGTTTTGTGTTTCTTTTGATCCAATCTGCAATTCTGTGGCTTTTTGTTGGTAAGTTCAGTCCATTTACATTTAGAGTGATTTTCAAAATATGAGGTTTTCCTACAGCCATTTTTGTTTTCTTTGTCTTTGCGTTTCTATCTATTAATTTGATTTGGTGGTGTTTTGTTTTTTCGCCCTGCACCTTTTTTTTTATGTTATGTGTCTCAGTTCAGGATTTTTTTTTTGAGAGGTTACCATTAAGCTTATGTAAAGGAAAGTTTATATCTATCTATCTATCTATCTATCTATCTATCTATCTATCTATGCAGTAGTCTTCTTCCTTCTGCTTTCACCTTATCTCTGTTCCTTTTTGCAGATTCAGATCTGTACTTCCTCCCTTTTCTGTCTTCTTTGTCTCAAACTATCTCTATTTATGCTGTACGTTTCCTTCCAGGTTCCAGTAGCTGTTGTCTTCTTTTCTTTTTAAAGTGTTTTTAGTACCTTTAACCATTATGTAATATTTAAGTGTATAATACCCTGTTCTTAATAAGGGTTGCATGTTTCTGTTTCCTTCTGCCTGTTAGGCACTTTTTGTCTTTTTGTTTCAGTTAGAATGATCCCCTTCAGTATTTCCTGTAATGTATGCCTTGTGGAAGAAAATTCCCTCAGATTCTGTATTTCCGAAAAGGTCTTTATTTCTCCTTCACATTTAAAGAATGGCTTTGCTGGATATGTTATTCTGGGCTGGCAATTTCTTTCTTTATAGTTTGACTATTTGGTCATTAGGATGGTGCTGAGAAGTCCAATGATAATCTAATGGGGTTTCCTTTATACGTTACTGTCTTCCTTTCCCTGGATGCCTCGAGAATTCTTTCTTTCTCATTAACTTTTGACAATTTTAATATAATGTGTCTTGGAGAAAATCTTTTAGGGTGAAATAATTAGGTATTATGTTTACTTCTTAGATTTAAAGATCCAGGTATTTTCCATAGGTTTGGAAAATTCTCATTGACTATTTGTTTGAATATGCTATCTGTTCCCTTCTCTCTCCTCCTGCTGTACTCATTATTCTTATATTGCTTTTTTTTTTGATAGTGTCAGATAATTCTTGTAGAGGTCTTCTATTTTTCTACTCTCAAGTCTCTTTCTTCTTCCTTCTCTGCCATTTCCAGATTTCTGTCTTCCATACCACTAGTTTTTTCCTCCATGTGGTCAGCTCTATTTCCCGAGCTTGCAACTTCATTCTTTATCTCTCTTAGTTGGTTCTTCAGCTCTAGAATTTCTTTTTCTTTTTTCTTTTTTTAGAGTGTCAGTCTCCTTGGTAAAGTATTCCTGCTGTCCATTGATATTGTTTGAGGTCTTCGAACTGTCAATCAGAATTTTCTTGCATCTTGTTGAGTTTTTTTCAGAAGTTCAATCTTGAACACTCTGTCGTTTTAATCACATATTTCTATATCCTTGTTATTTTCTGGAGATTTTTCACTTTCTTTCTGAGCTGTCTTTGTTGTTCATGGTGTTTGATTAATTATTTCTCCATCTAGGCATTAATGAGAATATATTCTGCTTTAAAAAAACATGATATTATTCAGAGCAAATTCTCTGTAACAGATAGTTTAAAAGAGTTGTTGTTGTTGTTTTAATTGTTGTTGTTGTCGTTGTTGTTGTTGTTTTCTGGTAGGTGGTGCCCAAGCCTCTTGCACTACCCAAGCCTCCTAAATCTTTGTTTTGGGGCTAAAATTGCTCTCTATTCCCTCTATAGGTGTGTGTCTTTTCTGTTACCGGGCCACCTAGGTCCTGGGGCTCTACCCCTGTGAGAGAATGTAAAAGGAGAAAAAAATTCGAGCCTCTGAAGAGCCCATGAAGTACCAGTACTGCCCCAATAGCCAGATGCATTGCTGGGCCCTGCTGCTAGGTCTGGGAGGGTACAGCAAAGCACTCTCTGGGAGGATGGGGGAGGCAGCCAGGCTCTGTGACTTGCCTATCTGCCTGGCAATGGTGGATGGTAACACACTGCTGTCGCTCCCTCCCTGTTCGGTCTCTGCCCTGTTTTCTGCCCTGTTCACTGGACTCTGCCGTGTGTAATATGCTGATCACTGAATCAGAACTGCTTAGGTCTTTGAAGAGTTAAAAAAAATGCCAAGAATTCCTCCCCTCCCCCTAGCCCTGCAGGGCGCTCCAGGCTGCATTCCATAGCACCTTTCATTGTGACTCTCTCCCTTCCCTCCTCCCTTTCTCAAGTGATTTGCCCACCTTCAGATGCTCTGATGCACAAATCCCTCAGAGGTGCTCGTGTGCAGGCTGGCTGTTATCTGTTGGATTATAGGTGTTCAGTTTGTTGTAATTTCAAGGGGAGAGATCAGGGGAGATCCCTCATGCTGCCATGCTTCTGGGGTCACTCCACATATTAGAATTTTATATTCTGTCCCTTATTTATGTTATATCTTCCCTGTATTTTCATATTTTTACTATGCTGGACTTCACATAATTTCTAGAGACCTATTTTGATGTATATTTTTTTAGTTTTTTTAAATTAAAGTTGGCATACAATATTATATTAGTTTCAGGTGTGCAACATCCTGATTAGACTATATTGTTAAGTTTATAACAATGTAGTGATTTATATAACTTACAAAGCGATCATGCTAATAAATATAGTTCCCATCAGACGCCATACACAGTTATAGCAATATTATTGACTGTATTCCTTATGCTATAGTTTACATCTCCATAACTATTTTGCAACTACCAATTTGTACTCCTTTATCTCTTCGTCCTTTTCACCCCGCATCTCAATCCCATCTGGCAACTATTAAAATGTTCTCTATAGGTGAATTCGTATGGCATTTGTCTTTCTCTGTCTGACGCATTCCACTCAGCACAATGTTCTCTAGGTCCATCCATGTGTTTCAGATGGCAAGAGTTCATTTTTCTTTTATGCCTGAGTGATAATATTCCAATATATGTATAACCTTACTTTTATCATTTCAACCACTGATGGACACCCAGGTTGCCTCCATATCTTCACAATTGCAAATAATTTTTCAATGAACACATGAATCCACATGTTTCTTCGAAGTAGTGTTTTGGGTTCTGCAGATAAATACCTAGAAGTGTGATTACTGGGTCCTTCTTTGTCTATTGTTATAGCCATTGTTTTAAAGTCCATTTTGCCTGGTATATGTATTGTTACTCCAGATTTCTTTTCATTTCTACTTTCATGAAGTATCTTTGTCCATCCTTTTACTTTCAGTCTGTGTGTGTCTTTTGATGTGAAGAGAATCTTTTATAGGCAGTATTCATAAGGATCTTATTTTCTTATCCATTCAGCCACTCTTCCTTTGGATTGGAACACCTAATTGATTTATATTCAAAGTTATTGTTGATAGACATGCAGTTATTGACATTTTATTATTCATATTTTTTTAATCTTTTTACACTATTTTCTTATTCTTCTTAAAGAAGTCCTTACCAAATTTCCTATAATATTAGCTTGGTTGTGATGAACTCCTTTAGCTTTTTTGTTGTCTGGGAAGATCTTTATTAGTCCTTTGGTTCTGAATGATAGCTTTGTGGGGTAGCATAATCTTGGATATAGGGACTGTTTTTCATCATTTTGACTATTTCCTGCCAATCCCATCTGGTCTGCAAAATTTCAGTTGAGAAATCAGCTGACACGCTTATGGGAGCTCCCTTGTAAGTAAGTAGCTGCCTTTCTCTTGGTGCTCCTAGGACCCTTTCTTTGTCCTTAACCTTTCACATTATAATTATGATGTATCTTGGTGTGGGCCTGTTTGGGTTCCTCTTATTTGGGACTCTGTGCTTCCTAGACTTGTATGTCTATTTTCTTCACTAGGTTAGGAAAGTTTTCTGTCATTATTTCTTCAAATAAGTTCTCAATCCCTTGGCTCTCTATTCTACTGCTGGTATACCTATGATGCTAATGTTAATACACTTGAATATTGTCCCAGAGTTCTCTTTTTCTTTTTCTTTTTTCTGGTTCCACTTTTTTTTTTCTGCTACCTTATGTTCTAAATCGCTGATTCAATCCTCTGCTTCATCCCACCCACTATTGATTTCTTCTGGTGTCTTCTTCATTTCATTTATTGTATCCTTCATTTCTGACTGGTTCTCTTTTATGGTTTCTATGTCCTTTTAATGCTTGCTATCGCTTTGTTGAAGTTTTCATTGAGCTCATCTGTTCTTTCTCCAAGTCCATTGAGCGTCTTTATCACCAGTGTTTTGAACTCTGCATCTGGTAGTTTTTTCTAGAGTTCTCCCTCTACTTTTTCATTTGGGACATGTTTCTTTGTTTTCTCATTTTGGCTACCTCTCTGTGTTTGTTTCTATGTATTAGGTAGATCTGCTACATCACCCAGTCTTAGCCTGGTGGCCTTATGTAGTAGGTGTCCTATGTAGCCCCGTGGTGCAGTCTCCTTGATCACCTGTGCCGGGTGCTCCAGGAGTGACCCTCGTGTGGTTGTGTGTGCCTCCCCGTTGTATTTGAGCCTTGGTTGTTGTTGGCATGTTAGTGGTTGGGATTTACTTTTGGGCTGACTGGCTATGAGGATTAGCCACACCCACAACAGATGACCTGCTGTGTGGGGGCTGACCCCTAGAGTGGAGTTAGCCCTAGTGGGTTTGTGTGCCTGTTGAGACCACTCATGGGGTGTGCCACTTGTGGGGCTAATCAGGTGGTTCTCTGTTGAGGTCTGACACCAGCTTCTGGATGTGTCGGTCCTGACCCCCTTGAGAGGGGCTCCCATACAGGTCAAGGTCAGCCACTGCCTGTGACCAGCTTGGGTCTACCTGGTAGGATCTACAAAGCTATTTGTGTTTAGTCACTGCTTGAGCTGGACCTAGAGGTAAGTGGGAGAGGCCACACATCTATCTGAAGCAGACTGCCACCAGTACTGGGCCTGAAGTAGCTCAGCAAAAGGCCCAGGGCACCCCCCAGGCATGAGGCTGTCTGCCAGCTGTCTGTAAGGCTCAGCAGCTGAATGAGCCCTTGGGGTACCAGAGTTGGAATAGACTGGGTCTCAGGGAGTCACCATGGTGGTGCAAGTGGTGTTCCCCAGGTTGGTGCAGATTCAGATTTGTTGCCAGTGCTGAGCCTGTGGCCACTCACAAAAGTCTCAGCTCACACCAAGGCCAGCCAGTGCCAGCCTCGGGCCCACGGACCCCTGAGATTTGTTCAAGAAATACTACAGTTAGGGCCAGGGCTCACTGCCACCACCGAAAGTGTCTCCCGAGGTGGGCGAGTGAAGGCCTGTTAATTGCTGCCGAAGGATCATCCTGCTGAGAGCATGAGGTGGGGCTGGTTGTCCAGTAACCACCTGAAATTGCCGCTGAGCAAATTTCGAGTTGGGTAGGGCAGAGGGCTCAGGGAGTCACTGGGGTGGAGCAGGCAGATCTCAGAAGGCCAATTAAGATTCACTTTGGGCAGGCTCCAACAGGGCAAGATGGCGCTCGCCTGCAGGCTACACAGGAGGAGGGCTCAACAAAAGGAAAATGGCAGCTGTCCCTCCAGCCCTTGCCCTGAGGCCACACCGCTCAGTCTTTCCCTGTATGTCTCTGGCACCCCACAAGCTGCTACCCCTCCACCGGGGCCCAGGGTGAGTGCCTGCGAGAAAGTGAGTCTGTGGGCGGGCCTGTTCAGGGACATCTGGATTTCCTTCTGCCTTCAGTCTCACCTGGAAGGCCAGAATCCCCACTGATTTTCACAGCCAGATTTTTGGGGGCTCCTCTTCCTGACACTGGAACCCTGGGCTGAGGAGCCCCAGTGTGAGGCTGGGACCCCTCGCTCTTCTGGAGAGTGGGGGCCTCCGCAGACAAGATATTTCTCCCAATGCTCAACCACCACACGTGGGTGTGGGACCAGCCCATTTCATGTCTCCACCCCTCTTACCAGTCTCGATGTGGTCTCCGCTTTATATATGCAGTTACAGAAGTTCTGTTCAGCTAGCCTTCAGATTGTCCTCTGGGTTGACTGTTTCATAATTTAGTTGCAATTTTTAAGGCAGTCATAGGAGGAGGCATGCACAGCGTTTACCTACCTCACCATCTTGACCTGGCCTCAAGAAGTGTTTAACAAAGAGTAAAATGAAAATCAAGACCCCTTCTTCCATTTTGTATTATACCAGCATGAAGAAATGGCTACTGAGACTACAATAAGTCGAGTTTTCTTACTGACATCAGAAGGAACAGTGACATCACTGTACATGAAGGACAATGAAGTGTGGTGGAAAGAGATGTGGACCTGGAGTGAAAATCTTATCTGAGATAAGATTTAAGGGTTCACCCCATACGAAATATGTAAACGTAAGCAAGCAACTTCTTATCTCTGCTCCCGGTTCCCTTATCTGCCGAACTCAAGTTAAAACAGCACCTGTCCCACTTCCTTACAGAGCGGGTTGTTGCAAGGATCAAATGCACAACTGTGAGAGGTTTCTGTAAACTCCAAAATGGCAGGCCAACTTGGCCTAATATTCTTATTAATAAATGAAAACCGAGTACTCTGACCAGTTACAATCTACTATTGTAGCATCCTCTGTCATCACTTCAGAAAGGCTATATTTCAGAGAGCTAGCTGTACCTTACCACAATATCAGCACTGAAGTTAGGCTGAATTCTTAGGGTTTCTTTATAGTTAAATCGGAATCCCAATTTATAATGAAGATCACAGAGTCATAAGTTAGTTGAAAAAAAAAAATGTTTGGATCTACAGTTAAGCATCGGGGTGAATCACTTGAGCTCTATTTTACCCTGCCTGATCATTTGCTTTATGTAGGCAAAAACACGAGAGTTCAACAGGATTTTCAGAATATTCTAGTTACAAAAGTGTCCCCACTCAGCTTGACTACTTTACAAACTTAACACTCGCTTAGATTAACCTGGGCTAGTGTAGTATCCTCTCAGTACTAGCATTCTAGCCTTGCCAGGCTTCCTCTGACCCTCTGCAGGAAAACCAAACCAAACCAAACCAAACAAACAAAAAGGGGGAAAAATTGAACACACACACACACACACACACACACACACACACACAAAGGGCTCCTTTGATTGAGTCTTAATTTCACTCGCTTGTCATTTATCACAAGTTACACAAAATGTCTTACTCATACAGAGGGCACACGGGTTGGAAGAGGACCAGGGTTTTGTGAGAGAGTGCCCTTAAGAGGCTGTGAATCTCCCCAACCAAGGGCGAGGGATGGAAGGTGGGTCCTCTCTTCATATCCACTCAAGCAACCAACAGGGTCTTCTAGAAGACCACTCCCTAGAACTTCGTGTGTGCCCCTTCTACACGGGGGACCAAGGTGTGCTGTGACAGTGGTACCAAGTGCACATGGCGGAGCCCATCTGCCCCTCCCCCATTAGAACCTAGCCTAGGACCCGCCCATCTCCTCATCCCCGCCATTGAGAAGTCACCACAGCAGCCCTGTTGTCCCAGGAGACACCACAGCCCTCTCCCAAGAGTCTCAGGGCAAAGCCAGCGAGTCCTTGGCCCAGGCCCCATCCCTCCCAGAGGTAGGCTCCCGCCTGAAGACTGATCCCCTCCTTCACCCTTACTCCCCACCCCCACCCCGGGAGAGAGTTCCCGCATATTTCTTTGAGAAAGAAGAGAACGGAAAGCCTCATGAGTGAGGCAGGAGAGGCCGCCCTCAGGAAGGGGGCCGCCTCAGTTTCCCCTCAAGATGCGCAGAGGGGTCTCTTGTCCTTGGGAGGCGGAGATTCTTCCCGAGCCCTGGTGGCCAGCAACCTCAGCAGGGACGCCATCTCCGAGGCCACCGCGGTGGCGGACGCCAGGGGAAAGGCGCCCAAGAAGGTCATCGCCAAGGGGGTACGTGGCTCCGTGAAGTGGTTTAATGTGAAGAAAGGGTACGGTTTCATCCGCAGACACGATAGGGAGGAGGACGTGTTCGTGCACCACACGGCCATCGCCCGGAACAACCCTCACAAGTACCAACGCAGCGTGGGCGACGGCGAGACGGTGGAGTTCGACGTGGTGCTGGGCGAGCGGGGCACCGAGGCCGCTAACGTGACCGGGCCAGCGGGCGCCCCAGTGGAGGGCAGCCGCTTCGCCGCCAACCGCTCCGGCGTCCGCCGCGGCTTCTACATCTGCCGCCGCACGCCTCAGCCTCGCCGTCACCTGGGCGCCGAGGACGACGTCGATGAAGGCGAGGGCGGCGGCGACGGCTTCACCGTGACCCGGGGTCCGAGGCGCCGCCTGCCCAGCCTCTCCCCAGACCAACGGCGGCGCTGCTCGCCCTTCCGCAGGGCCCAGGCCGTGCCCGGCCTCCCCTCGATCCTCGCTCCCGACCGCGGCCTGCAGGCCGCCCACCTGCCTGGGCCCGCCCCTGCCGCAAGGCCCCAGGGCGCACCGCCGGCGCGGAGGCCCGGCCTCAGCTACCGGCTGAGTCGCCCTAGGGACCGAGGCTGCCCTCCTGGTCCTAAGCCCTCACTCGGCATCTCCGAGGAGCTGGCAGAGAAGGACAAGGAGAGCGGGCGCGTTGCTGGAGGCCTGCAGCAGAGGCCCCCGCCATGCTGCGGATCCCGCCTCCCCATCCCGGAAGGAGCAGAGGGCAAGATCCGCCAGGGCCCTGCAGAAGCCTCGGCTCATGTTGCCAAGAAGAGCAGCCCTGCAGTCGTGGATGCCCTCTCCACACTCAAGCCGAGTAACAGCCCGATTCCCTCCCCAGGGACTCCCTAGCCTGGGCTGCAGATGATGTCCCCTTGAGGAGATGGTGCCCCTTGGCGCTACACAGTCCAAACATCCATTATTGACTGTTGGATTTTTGCCTTGAGAACAATACATGCCCCTGCCCCAGGGTTTGGGGGTAAACTGCAGCATCTATATATTTCTAAGCGCCCTCTTACCATCTGCTTCGGTAGTTTCTGCACATACACTCACACAAACACATTCACATACGCACGCACGCACGCATGCACTCGCATACGCACAGATTCAGACATGCACACATGCTTCTGAATTTATTCTTTTTAAACATCTGACCAGGACCACAGCTATTCTGCATCCCCAGAATGTGTGATGTCACTCACCTGGGTGGTCATTTTCTCAATAAATCATTTCATGATGATTTTATCTCTTATCACTGTTTTCTGATTTTTTTTTTAAAGCCTGCCAGCACACAGTTGTATTGAGACAGTCCTTTCAGTCTTTTTTTCAGAACTGGTTTTAGCAAACATCATACCTGCTGTTCTTTTTACAAGTCACAAACTTAAGACTAATTTTGAGCTTATGGATAGAACTCAGGATATTCTAAAGGATTAGAAGACATGGAGAGGGAAGAAGTGTCCCCATCATTTTCTTTTTCATCCTCTTCTCCTGTCTTGCCATTTGAGCAATAAGTCTGGAGGGCAGGCCCATCTACTCGTACTTACTCGTTAGGTACTCTATGAGGCAAAGCATAAGAAACTGAGCGAAACACCATGACAAGCAAGAAAATTTGGCTCTCTGGAAACAGAATTTGCCTCTGATTTTTTTTTCTTCAATAGTACCATTTAAGTATTTCAAAGGAAATGGACATGAGGGGCTGGGAGTGGGGGGGATGGGGTGATGTCAGTCAAAAGGTACAATCCTTCAGTTATAAGATGAATAAGTTCCAGGGACGTAACGTACAGCATGGTGACGATAATTAACAATACTGTTTTGTATATTCCAAAGTTGCCATGAGAATACAGCTTTAATGTTCTCACCATGACAGCAACAACAAAATGGTAATTATATGAGGTGAGGATGTGTTAATTATCCTTATCTTGGTAAACATTTCACAGTACATACATGCATGTAACCACCACAGCATACATCTTAAATGTACAAAATGTCATATGTCAATTATATCTCAATAAAGCTGGGGGGGGACTGAAGGAAACTGAAGAAAAACAGGAAAAAATAGGTATGGGAAATGGGTATGGAAGCAGGTATAATTGTTGCTGTGGTACCTCTGGAGCTGGTCCTTAGTTTCCATCTGTGCTTCCTGGTTGAGTCCATCCAGGGGGCCTGTGGCAGATTTCTGGAAGGCTAAGCAAGTGAGGTTCAGCCCGCCTCTGGCCCTTTGCCATCAAACAGAGAAGCTTCGACTTCTCTATCCTGGTTTTCACTTTACAATATAGTGGGGTTGGTGGGTTGGAGGCAGGGGTTGGTTTGAAGCCAACAGGGGTCTTTAAAATCTCATTTTACAAATTGAGTTGGATTATAACTAGCAAAATCAAGGTACTTTTCTTGTTTTAATGTTGAAGCATTTTACATCACATTACAGACTAGCACAAGATGTTTGAAGAGTGAGTATTCATTCGGTATGGCTAAATATCCCCAATCAACTGGAGTAGAAGCAGTAAGTAGAGATTACTCATCCAGCAAATATTTGGGTGCCACTTGTGCCAGACACTCTGCCAGGCATTAGGAGTTGCATCATGTCATGATGAAGTAGGTCCCTTCTTTCAAAGACCTCACATTCTAGAGGAGAGCGAGACAAAACTGGCAATGACTACACAATGGAGTGAGTGCTCCACTGAGAAAAGAAACACAGGTGACCCAGATGATGGCGGGGTCGGCTCCAGGTTAAAGGAACCACTCCTTGGATGCTTGAATTTAAAATGACATCTTGGAGGCAGGTCCATGACGGCAAGGTAGGAAGACCCTGAACTCGCCTCCTCCACCCGACACACATGGTGTAAACACCTGCACAAAGACCGATTCCTCTGGAATTGCAACTGAAGGCTGATGGAACAGCTTCTGCACTACAAACTGGAGGGGGATAGGCGAGAAGGATAGGAGAGGTGTTGTAACCACCGGAACCCCACCCCAATGGGGAGATCTGCAGTGGGGAGGGATATCACTGGGGGGCCCACAGGGCAGACTCGCCTGCTGAGAAGCACAGAGGTAAAACAGATTTCAAAGGGCACCTAGACTATACATGAAAACAAACTATTTACTGACCTCAGGGCATCTGCCAAATGTGTGGGGGAACTACGGGGACTCTCCTGGATCTGGATAGCTGGCAAAGGCCATTGTTTACATTCTTCCTTCACAGAAATAGAGATGGCGCTGTGGGAGCTTAGTCTCATCCTTCCAGCCACCCTGCAAGGCCTTCACAGAGCACCCTGGGCCACCTCACAAAGCTGCATTAGCTGCAGCTCCAGCGAGCTGACCTCCAAGGGCTCTCCTAGAGTCCCCCAAGCCACCTTGCCCCACACCTGCTGCAGCCCCAGCCAGCCGGTTCACCAGGACACCCCAGGCACCCTGCATCCCAGGCCGACTCAGCCAGCATCTGCCCACTGAAGCCTGGGTTCGCCCTCAGGGCACACCACAGTAGTTGCAGCCCCAGCCTGCTAGCCCCCAGGGCGCCCACAGAGCCTTGTGCCTTAGGCCAATGCAGGGAGCGCCTGCTGCAGCCCCATTCACTGGGGCCCCCAGGGAGCACCCACGGCTGCATACCCTAGGCCACCTTGCCCCGTGGCCCCTGCAGGCCCAGCCAGCCGAACCCCTAAGGATACCACCCCCCACCCTTGAGCCCAGCACCTATGGCCACCAGGTTCCCGCAGCCCCAGACAAGCAGTCTACCAGGATACCCCAGGTGCCCTGTGCCGCTGGCAACTTCTACCAGAATGTGTTACAGCCCCCGCCAGCCAGCCTCCCATGGCATCCCGTAGGTATATGTCCAGGAAGGGCCATTTCAGCCAGAGGTGACTACAGCCCCTGCCAGCCAGCACCCCAAGGCAGAGAGCGTTAAGCATTGTGAAGGGCAGGACTGAGGAAGGAAGCATTCAGATAAGTAATGGGGAGCATATCTTTAATTTATCACCCCTTTCCGTGAATTTGAGTTTCAATTTAAGGTATACAAGCTTCACATGAGCTTGTAAAAAATAATATAAACGGAGCTACTTTAAAATTGACCTGAAACTGCAATCCCAGTGGACTTGCCTTGCATGTCTTATGCCTCAAACCTGTGGAATGTCAAACCAGGGCAAAGTAAACTTTGGACTGGTCCTAAAGCAACATTACGTCCCAAAGAACTGTTTGCAAACATAACAAGAAAGCAGATATCACAACGACTCGACTAATGGCGACAGGACTGAAAATTAAAAGAAAACACAATTCTTTAGGATGAGCATCACTTATGTTACCTGATCTGCACCGATAGAAGAAATGTTTTCCTTCTATTAGTGCAATTGTTCCCCTTCCCTTTTTCGTAAATACTCCTTGTCTTTGTCTTGTAACTGGAACAATATTTGTACTTCTGCTTGAATCACTGCTTCCTGAATCACTATTTGTTTTTATTTCAAATAAATGTTTGTTACCTTTCACTTAGAAAGGACTTTTATTTTTAGGTTGACATATCTGGCCTCTCAAACAGGATCTAAAGTGGCCTCCCTTTCATGGACCAACCATCCCTGGAACCCAGTATGGTTCCTACGGGCTATACTCCTTTTTTTTTTTTTTTACCATATTTTTGTTTTATTTGTTCATTTTTTAAAGACTCTTAATATTTCAATTAAAATACAATATTATGTTAGTATGATATACAATACTACTATTGACATACAATATTAGTTTAAGGTGTACAACATAGTGATTAAACATTTATATAACCTCCAAAGTAAAGAAATTACAAAGGGATTGCAAAAATTTTATGTTTTATTAAGATAACTTCCTGTGTCTTTTATCATGGAGTCGGTAATTGCTTAAGTAAACTGAATCTTAGAAAAAAGCTAAATTTAGCTTAGAACTATTTAACTTTCTGTACTTGCCGGAAGAGTCTTTGTCACCATGATTAAATGAATAACTTAAGCATTGTTCCTCAATTACCTATGATTCTATATGACCAAGTGTTTTAAAACTTTTGATATGTTTGACCAATTTGCCAAGATTCAGAAATTAAATAGTTTTGTCTTAACATTTGAGATTTTTATAAAATTTTATTTTATATCATATTAGTTTCAGGTGTACAGCACAATGGGTAGACATTTACATAACTTACGAAGTGATCCCCTCGATTACTGCAGTGCCCGCCTGGCACTATACATCGTTATTACGATATTATTGACCATATTCCCTATGCTGTACTTCACATCCCCGTGACTATTTTTTAACTACCAATTTGTACTTCTTATTCCCTTTACCTTTTCCAACCAGCTTCCTAACCCCGCTTTCATTTAGCAATCACCAGTCCGTTCTCTGTATCTATGAGTCTGCTTTTGTTTTGTTTGTTCATTTTGTTCCTTAGGTTCCGCGTATAAGTATGATCATATAGACATGTTTTTCTCCGTCTGACCCATTTCACTTAACATAATATCCTCCAGGTCCATCCATGTCGTTGCAAATATTTCATTTTTTATGGCTGGGTAATATTCCCTTGTATATATGTACCACCTCTTCTTTAACCAATTGTCTACTCATGGGAACTTTCGTTGCTTCCATATCTTTACTATTGTAAATAATGCTGGAGTGAACACAGGGGTGCATACAAATTTTCAAATTAGTGTTCAGATTACTCCAGATAAATACCCAGAAGTGGAATTGCTGGACCATACAGTAGTTCTGTATTTAATTTTTTGAGGAACCGCCAACCTATTTTCCATAGTGGCTGTACCAATTTGCAATCCCACTAGCAGTTCAGGAAAGTTCCCTTTTCCCCATATCATCACCAACCCTTGTTGTTTTTGATTTATTGATGATAGCTCTTCTGACAGGTGTGAGGAGATATCTCATTGTGGTTATGATTTGCATATCTCTGATGATTAGTGACCTCGAGCATCTTTTCATATGCCTATTAGCCATCTGTATGTCCTTCTTGGGGAAGTACCTATTCAGGTCCTCTGCCCATTTTTTAATTGGATTGTTTGATTTTTGGGGGGAGGAGGGGTGTTGAGTTGTGTGAGTTCTTTATAAATGTTGGATATAATCTCATTATCAGATGTATCATGGGCAAAAATCTTCTTCCAGTCAGTAGATTGTCTTGTCCTTTTGCCGATGGTTTCCTTTGCTGTGAGAAAACTTATTAGTTTGATGTAGTCCCATTTGTTTATGTTTTCTTTTGTCTCCCTTGCCTGAGGAGATATATCAGAAAAGGAATATTACTAAGAGCAATGTCAGAGAGTATACCACCCATGTTTTCTTCTAAGAGTTTTATGGTCTTTAATCCCCTTTGTTTTTATTCTCGTTTATGGTATAAGAAGGTGGTCCAGTTTCATTTTCTTTTCTTTTCTTTTTCTTTCTTTCTTTTTTCTTTTTTGCATGTATCTGTCCAGTTTTCCCATCACCATTTATTGAAGAGACTGGCTATACCCCATTGTATATTTTGGCTCTTTTGTCATAGAGTAAATGAGCGTATAGGCATGAATTTATTTCTGGGCTCTCTGTTCTCTTCCATTGACCTATGTGTCTGTTTTTATACCAGTACCATGCTGATTTGTTTACTATAGCCTTGTAGTATAGTTTTACATCAGGTAGTGTGATACCCTGAATCTTCTATCCCAAGATTTCCATGGCTATTTGGGATCTTTTATGGTTCCATATTAATTTTTGTATAATCTGTTCTAGTCCTCTGAAAAATGCCATTGGTGTTTTGACAGGGATTGCATTGGTCTATGGATTGGTTTAGATACTATGGGCATTTTGGCGATGTTAACTCTTCCTATCCGTGAGCATGGTATATGCTTTCATTTATTTTTATGTCCTTTGACTTCTTTTTTCAATGACTCATAATTTTTCTAGTACAGGTCTTTTACTTCCTTGGTTAAATTTATTCCTAGGCATTTTATTGTTTTTGGTACTAGTGTAAATTTGATTATTTTCTTAATTTCTCTTTCTGCTATTTCATCATTCTTGTATAAAAATGCAACCAACTTCTAAATGTTGATTTGGTATCCTGCTACTTTACTGAATTCATTCATCAGTTCTAACAGGTTTTTTTTTTGGGGGGGGGGGTTGGAATCTTTAGGGCTCTCTATGTATTATATCATGACATCTGGAAATAATGACAGGGTTACTTCTTCCTTTCCAATTCAGATGGCTTTTATTTTTTCTTTCTTTTCTGATTGCCCTAGCTAGGACTTCTAATACTATGTTGAATAAAAGTGGTAAAAGAGGACACCCTTCTCTTCTTCCTGATCTTAAGGAGAATGCTTTTAGCTTTTTCCCATTGAGTATGATGTTAGCTTGTGTCTGTCATAAATGATCCTTATTATGTTCAGGTATTTTCCCTCCATTCTCACTTTGGTGAGAGTTTTTATCATAAATAAATGTTGGACTTTGTCAAATGATATGTTTGCATCTATCGATATGATCATATGATGTTTTATCTTTCAAATGGATAATGTGGTGTATCACAATAATTGATTTGCTGATATTGAATCAACCTTGCATCCCAAGAATAAATCCCACTTGATCGTGTAGTATAATTTCTTTTTGCAACAGAGAGCTGTCTTTACTAAGCAGAGCACAAGGCCTTGCCTAATGGCCAGTGCCGTCTAGCAGAAGTAATGCTTACAGAAGCATAGCAATATCCGTTACTTCAAATTTCCCCAAGGTCACAGGTTGTCATTAAGGAGTAATAGCCAGCATATAATGTGGGGCTCCAAACAGCACAGTACACGCCATATAAAGAGATAAATTGATTTTACCAATCTCTTTTTTCCAGGGTTTCATTTCCATCACTTTACAGCAAGAAGACTTTCACAAGTAAAAATGAGCAAACTTTCCACACACCCTACAGAGAAACAAAGAACTTTTTAAGAGATACACATAGAATTTGCTCTTTTTACAATGCATTGCTACTGCTGTTTTGGTGTTTGCTTAACACATTTTAGGGCTTGCTCATGCAACAGTTAAAGTGACTGTATCTGAGGGGATAAACAACTCTTAAGTGGGGAAAGAAACTTATGAATTTTAAGCATTTTATTGTAGAGATTACACATTCAGTGAAAGAAAACTTCTTTAAAATCTCCAAAAAAATAAAAATGAAAATGAAACAAGCAAAACAAAGCAAAACAAAACAGAACAGAACAGAACACAAGTAACGATGGGAAATTTACCACCCGGTAATTCTCATTTAGAGAACTGGTGAAACAGAATGCTAGGAAAGGCAGAAAGTTTCTACGAAGTGGAAAAAATGTTAAAACATTATCCCAACAGCTCTGAGTCTTCATTGTCTTCCTACTTTCTGCTCCCCCAAAGAAAGAAGTTATGTGGGAAACTTCATCACTAGCATTTCGATTTACACTTGGAATTAGGTCTCTTTCTCGGATCAAGAGTTTATATCCACAGTGTTTTTCCAGGTCACCTGGCAGTGTTTCAAGAGCAAACTGCTCTTCTTCAGGATTGTTACGGTCTAAATTACCTTGTTCCACTTTTGTGTGAGAGAGACAGGCGTCATATTCCTTGTCCTTAGTAGTTTTATCATCTCCAAAATGCTGTCAGTAGAAAAGCATCAATTCAGTGTTGTAGCATTTGTAGTTGACCACGAACAGGTCAAAGAGGAGGAAGTTTGCTCCCAAGCCTCCTCCAAGCATAGCAATATTTGTCACTATCTATGTGTCCCTATGGGTTCATCCTGCTGAGGCTTCTAGGGTACATAGTAAGGTGGCCTGGTTTATGCAGCTCTGAGTGCTCTCTGTTGGCTTAAATGAATGGGGCTGCAACAGATGCTCCATTTGTTGACCTGGAAGAAGGCTCTGGGGGCGCCCTGGGGACTGGTAGCCTGTGGTTGCAACTAATGTAAAAGTGCCCTTGGGGCTGACTTGTGCTGTAGCGCATGGACACTGGTTGAATTGGCCTAGGGTGCACGGCCCTTGGCATGTTGTGGGTTTAATTCAGAACATAACTCTTACATGTAATCAGAGGAGAAATGGTTTCTTGGTTAGCAGTCATAGGGAGCACTATATTAAGGTCTCTTGGTATTACCTGCTTCTAGGGATGCTTTTTGCTACTTCCATAAATATTATCTGCTACTGTCACTAACTTCTATAATTGAGCAGCACATTTTGTTCCATTCCACCCGAGAAGGTGGCTGCTGTACTGTTCCCATGGACATTTTCTGTTCTTGTAACCAAGCAGCATAGGCACTTCTCCAATTAGATAAGTCTGCCTCTGTTTGTATGTATCAAACGTTGCTTGCCTTTTGCTGGCAGCAGCTTTTCAGCTCCAATCTGCTGCCATCTGGGCTCCTCCTCTGCCTTGTGAGCAATAAATGCCATGCCTCACCCCTGTGGCCCTCCTGGTGTTTTTGTTTGTTTGTTTGTTTTTGGTTTGTTTGTTTGTTTGTTTGTTTGTTTTTTGCCGAAACATCCAAAGTCCAGGTGAAAGTTCATGGCCTGGACCTCCTATGTTATCAGCTGGCCAGGAATGCATGAGGTATGGGGCAACATGACTTGGGGTGGGGGAATCTGGGGGCACCCTTGGAGGCTGGCCGGCTGGAGCTGCAGCTCATGCAAAGCCTGATTAACAGTTTTTTTTTTATCTCTAGTCAGCTATTGCCACATTCCTAGACAACAATATCAATGAAGAAGATACATCCATTATCAAAATTTCACAATTTATTACATTTTTTTCTAGCTCCAATAAAACGTAGTTTCCATCTAGTTCAGATTATTTTATATAAGTTACTTTCCAGATCTTTATATTCCTGCTATACCCCATAAATTATAAATTCCAATATCATGGTACAAAGGAGGCTGTGGTGCTCTACCCAAATGCCTCTTTACAAACATGGCATTGATTCCATAAGCTATCAAGTCTGCTGTTGACTGACTGCTTTCATCTGTACTGCTTTCCCAAAATTTTCCTCAGGCCAAAGAGAGCTGCCCTATATAAGTCCATGGTTATCTCTTAGTGGTTACATACAATCCATATTTATTTTATCTGTGATTTAGGAATCTCAACACTGCTTATTTGGGTCTTCTGCTTTAGAGTCTCTCACGAGGCTTCAATCAAGGTTTTGGTTCCGGCTAGGGTCTCATCTGAAGATTTGACTGGGAAGGATTTGCTTTTCTAGCTTACTTATATGAGTTCTTCTCAATTAATATTCTAAACTTTTCTGAGGTCCTCCTCTTGACATATCCTTCTCCCTTTTGTAATATGCTCTTATCTACTATTTCATTAAAACCAAATACCCTCAGATGTAATCTTCCTCAGTCTCTTCATCTGCAGTTGCTGAAGCTTCATGCATCCATGCCCAATGTTAATGCCTTTTCTTCTAATCTCAGAAAATAAACTTTCCTTCTTCCTGCCTAAAGCTAGCTTTTCCATCTGCATCCCTAATTATATGTGCTCCCAAATTCCTAGACCTTGTTCTATCAGATAATGCCTCTTTCTTTCACATATTTAACTTTTCTTCTACTGCTTCCATACCTATCACTGTATCTAACAGTGTCATATTTTATAATCCTCCTCTATTGATGCTATATCTCTTTCTGGTAAGCACTTCTAAAGACCATGTATAGCTATTCCTTTCTTCTCATCTTAATATGTTTTATTATTGTTATTTCCACTTTCCTATCATCATAATTAATTGTAATTTGTTTTCATCCCCATCTCTCCATTCATCAAAGTCACCTATTTGTCCTTGTCAAACCAAATAATTAGTTTTTACTGCTATCTTTCTGCATTTTTTCTTGTATTCGACTCTGTCAATCAAGCATTAACTATTGAAACTCTTATCTTTCTTTTCATGATTTCACACTCTCCTGGATCACCAATTCTTTCTAAGAGCTCCTTCTCACCCTCATTCCAAGGCAGGACTTCCATTAATACTCTTCTTTAATTAAAATTGTTCCTCAAAAGGACACAGAAATAAAATTAAAGCAACTTTCAATTGCCAAAGATGGAACGATCTGAGCTACCAAATAAATAACAACAGTATTGGATTATAATCCAATGAATACAATAAATGTTTTCAAGTCTATAGCGTAAATAAGCAATAAATAAATAAATAAATAAATAAATAAATAAATAAATAGATGATAGGTAGATGGTAGATAGATAAAAAGGAGTAAATCTTACACACAGAAAAATTCTAAACGATAAATATATTAATGAATTCAAAAAATTCCATTAACAAAGCACAATATTTGTTACTGCAGGCAAGATCCACTGATGGATGCTAAAATTTGCAGGTAAAACTTTAAGAAACAAGACATTTTTATAGCCTTACAAAATTTTTCTTGAAATATTTACTACTTGCTGGAAGGTTTTGACATATGTCCACAAATTATTTGATTCTTCTTCCTCTAGGGGTAAAGCTTAATTCTTTTCACCTTGAGTATAAAATAAACTTAGTTACTTGCTTCCAAAGAATAAAACGTATAAAAGGAAAATCTTAATTTAACAGTGGAGAAACCTGACAGACAACATCTTAACAATTATCAATGTTAACATCATCAGTTATAAATCATGTTAATTTCATGTAATCCCTGATATTACATAATGAGAACACACTACATTTATATGGTATCCCCCCCCAAAATCCATAACTTAAATATGATAATGAGAAAATAACAATCAAATGGAAACTGAGGAATATTCTATAAAGGACTTTTCAAAATTTTCAATGTTATGATAAATAAGGAAAGACAGGAACATTCATAGATCAAAGAAAACTAAGTAGATATGAAAATGAAAGCAATGTAGGAAATAGTCTGGATTGTATTCTGAAACAGAAAAAAAATGGTAAACAAATAAAACTCAAATCGAGTTTTTAGTTTTGTTACTAGCATTGTACCAATATTAATTTCTTAGTTATGATAAATATATCATGGGTATATGAGATGTGGAAAAGAAACAAAAGAAACAGTAATTATTCTTTAATGTTTCATTTTCTAACTACATACTTATCATTTTTTATGTTCTCCTTGGGCAGTATCATTTAATATAATGATTTCTAAAACCATTTGTATGCTTATGAATCCAAAATCTCTATTTTTAGTCCAAAATTTGTGTCTGGATTTCAAATTTAATAAAATGTTTTGACTAAATAAACAAATGAATAAGTGAATAAATATAATTTCAAAAGCTTAACTGATTTTTTAAGAAAAATAAGAAAAGCAACATTTTATAATAAAAATAATTTAGAGCAAGACACTAGAATTTTGCATTTCACATTCATTTCTATATATTAATTGAGAAAATTACATCAACTCTATAATTTTCTGTTTCTTCAAGAATGATAATGATAAAACAATTTATTTCATAAAATGTTATGAAAATAAAATATTTCAGTGTGTTTAAAAGCACATTGCAAAGTGAAAAGTTCTATTACATACTGACTATTATTGTTGTCAATCTGTTGTTTTCTCCAATTTAGTCACAAAGAAGCCCATTTCACTTTAAAATTTTGACCAGGGAAATTTTTTTTAAGCATGCCATGTTTAGGGTTGTAATTATTGGTATAAATATCATTGTGTGTAGTGTAAATATTGCACCCACAAGTGGTTAACAGCATCTGCTAGGGATTTTGAGGGCAAAATTGCCCGCTTGTATCTTATTTTAAAGGTGTGATTAATTGCCTACAAAACTAATTGAGAACATATAAAAAGAAAAATTGGGCTCAGTTAAGGCATCAGTGCCTTTACTCTAATCTTTGCACTGGAAAATGAGCCTTCTAATGGGCCTTCTTCTTGATTCTACACAGTGTTTTGAAAGAACATAATTGATTCACCAGCTGCTGTTCTCCTAAAACAACAAACATATATATATATATATATATATATATATATATATATATATATATATATTTTATGAGAATGTCAATAAACTTCAATGCACAGAAGCTCCAGTCATAAGATGTAAGATATGTCTTATGTCAAAAGTTGCCTGGCCTCAGCCTTCCTTGATTCCTTAAAAAATCATATCATAATCACTAAATATCAAATATAAACAAAAAATAAAATTAAAGTGAAAATCAATTTTTAGTCTCAGTTTCACTGACTCTTAGTTGGGTAATCATGAGCATATTTCTTTTACTACATAAACATTAATTTCTTCCTGTATGAGATATAATCATAAGACTAACCTTATTGAATTGTTGTAAAAATGAGATAATATATATGAAAATATTTTTGTAAACAAATATTACTGTGTGAACAGGTTATTGTTATCAATCTGTCCCTATACAAAGCTTTTCCTATTCTAAAGATTTTTTTAGCATGTCCTCCAAAGAGACATATTTTTTTTCATGCCCAGAAACTAGCTCTGGGAGTTATTCATTCTATTCTCACAATTCCAATTATGAAACATTATGTCTGAACCTAGAAGAAATAGGAATGAGAATATAGTGTCAGATTCAAGGCATGTAGCACCTCATAGCATTAAAATTCTTGCCTGGACTTCAGAACACCATGTAGATAACTCTCTGTCTGCTACATCATGCATTCGTTAAAAAGCAGACCTTTAAATTTTCACTCTTTGATAGGCAGATGCATCCTATATGTGCTTCTAGTGGTTTCAGTGCTGGAATAGACCTTACACATTGTGTTATTTAGCACTTGTTTTCCAGATTTAAAAAAAAAGGAGGCCTAGGAAGGTTGAACGGTTTTCTCAAGGTCAAATTTTTTTCTTAGGGATGGCTGGAACCAAAATGCAAATTCCCTGACATCTTGTCAGAAGCTCTTTCAGGACAATAAAATCGGTGTTCAATTTGTTTTAATCTAGAACCTCTACTTCTAGAAAGGAAAGCATATTTGCTATCTTGGTTTAGTCCTAGGCTAGAAAAATGCTGTGCTTCTTGCTATATCTTTTCTGGAAAATCATGTTCTTGGATAATTTGGCAGTGATATCACCTCAAGATAAGAAAAGATCTATAAAAGTGTTTTACAAATTGTAAAACCCTATGGGTACTACTACTACTACTACTACTACTACTACTACTACTACCACCACCACCACTACCACTTCCTCCTCCTCCTCCTCCTCCTCCTCCTCCTCCTCTTCCTCCTCCTCCTCCTCCTCCTCCTCCTCCTCCTCCTCCTCCTCCTCCTCCTCCTCCTCTTCTTCTTCTTCTTCTTCTTCTTCTTCTTCTTCTTCTTCTTCTTCTTCTTCTTCTTCAATATTATTGTTATAAACCACTCGTTGAGCCTTTTTTCCTAGGCACTATGCAACTCTCTTTAATGAATGACTTTATTTATTTCTTATAGAATCCCAAAGAAGCAGATACTATTTTTGTCCCAACTAGAGAAGGAAGTTAGAACTAACGATATTGAATAACTTACCTAAGAACTGCAAAGAGTAGAGGATTCAGACTTTTTTATTACAAATTTAGTAATCTTAATTGATTGATAGATGAGTAGGTGAATGTTTGGATGGATGGATAGATGGATGGGTGGGTGGATGGATGGGTGGATGGATGGATGAAAAGGTAAATGGAAGGGTAGATGGATGGATAGATGAATGGACAGAAAATGGGACTGTCATTGCTATATTTAATAAACATCCATAAATTTGTATACCATTGATTGTAGCATAGACTTCAGTTACTAATGAATTCAGAGAGGATAAAATGAAGCAACTTTTCTTTTGTTTTTGTATACTTGAGAATCAGCAGAAGTGTATGCTTATTCTGTATTCTTCATAAGGCCAAACATATGCACAGAGTGAGGTAATAGCTACATATAGTGTAATTTGGAGCTTTGAAAATTAATTGATAAGAAATTCCCACTCCTGTTTTACTTCTTATGTCTACCCACATAAGTGATATTAAAAATATTTATAACAGATAAGAAGCAGACACTTACTAAAAAGGAAGAATTTGGCAGACTATAGATCTGGAACTGGATCCTGGAACATTCCCATCTTGTCCCACAGTTCTCCTTTTGTTGCTGGATCCTGTGAACTTCCAGTGGCCAAAGAGAAGGGTTAATTGATATGTACAGCACTGAGGGACTTAGGAAATTAGGTGTTTATCAACTAGTACAGAAGTATTTTAAGTCATTTAAGCAATAAATATAGCTATACTGATGTGTATTGGCTGACTATCATCTCCTTCTATTGGATAAGTCAGAGTCTTCCATTTAACGATGGGAATCCAGGCTTAGAATGTCAAGAAGAGCGACTTAGATATTGAGAGGAAAATTAAACTTAGATATCTTCCTGGGAGCAGTTTGGGGAAGGAACGAGGCAGTAGACAATAAAAAGAATGTTAGATATGATAACAGAGTCCCACAAAGAGAAGATGTGGAGAGCAATGACAAATATTTCATCTCAATTACAATTTTTCTGGAAACAAGTCTTGCTCATTTTATTTTTTCCTCAGAAGTTCAAGAGTACCTTGAGCTTAAAAAATGAGAAAGGGAAAGGAGAGGATATGGTAATATAAGAATAATACTCTCTGAAAACTTGTTCTTTCACCACTTCTCCTCAGGCACATCAGAATGTTTCAAGGAAGCCAAGAATGAACATTACTCTTTCAGATTTACTCTCTGACTGTCTTAGGAAGTGGTGCCAAAAATTATAAAGTATCGCTGCTTCTAGTTCTTTGTAGAAAGTGAGAAAATATTTTTTTAATGTTTTGTTCACTGAGCTTGAAAACAATTCAGAAACCATCTAATCCCACACTTTTCTTTTACAGATGAATAAATTGTGTGAGAGAAAGGAAAATATCCAAGTCACACAACTAATAATTGGCAGAATCCAGGTAGAACCAAGGTATCTTCAATCTTAATCTATTTTGCCTTCTTACTAACCAATGCAGCTTCGCCATGATCAAATCTTCAAACTCATCAGTTTCAGTTTTCTAATGTCACTCCCATTCCTAAGTTTCTCTGTGGCAGTATTCTGTGCTACTTTTTTACTCCAAAAGTCCAACTCCATAAGTTTTAAGGCATTTTTGGTAGATACAGACTTGACTCTAAGGAAATTTTGTAAAGGTAACCTCTAATATGCTAACCCAAACCCACAGTTCCCAGACAAACACTTGAATAACCGGTGCCCATTTTCAATCATTAAGTCAGCATGCAATTTTAGTCTGTAAAACAAACCTTTTATTTTAAAATTGATTAATGGTTTTCCTAGCTTATGCAAACACATTTTTATTTCAGGTAGTGAATTGTAAAGTAAAAGTCATGAAGAAAAAGAAATTTTGTAAGTGAGAAATAAACAAGTGTCATAATTTATAGTGTTACTAATGGATATCCTTTGTAAACACTACAGATGCCATCAAATCTATGCCATGGCAGAGACATGGTCTATCATTATGCTAGTATCACCACCCTCTTGCTCTCTGCAGCTTTTGCAGTAAATTTTGACTTCAGGAAGTACACGTTCTCCATCTTTGTTCTTCTTTTGCAAGATTTTTTGCCTCTCCTTGGATCCTTATATTTCCATAATAATTTTAAGTTTAGCTTGTCAATTTATGCAAGTAAGACAGGTATGATTTTGATAGGAAATACATTGAATGCATGAGTCAATTTAGAGAGTATTTCCATTATAAAAATATTAAATTTTAAGATAAATAAAATTAGTTATAGTTTTACTTATTTAAGTCCTATTTAATTTCTTTAAACAATGATTTTTAGTTTTCAGAGTATACTTGTCACATTTTTATTTTTTAAATTTATATCTCTTTGAAGCTATTGTAAATAAAATTGTTTTCTTTAATTTTGGTTTCTCATGGTTTATTGTCATTATTTAGAAATACAATAGATGTTTGTATACAGATGTATTCTGAAAACTTCATTAACTTATTTACTTTAGTTGTGTTTGTGTGTCTGTATATGTCTGCATGTCTGTGTATTTGTTAGGTTCTTCTACAAAATCATGTTACCTACAAATAGAAATAACTTTACTTATTTCTTTATCTGATGTCTTTTATTTATTTTTCTTACCCCCGGTACAGTGTTGAATAGAAGGTGAGACCAGAAATTCTACTCTGGTCATAGCGGGAAAGTTTTTAATTTTTCACCATTGGTTATGACATTAGCTGTGGGTTTTTTACAGATGCTCTTCATCAGGTTAAAAAAATCTCTTTTAGTACAAATTTGTTGAGTGTTTTCATTAAGAAAAGGTATTGAAATTTGTGAAATGCTTTTTCTGTGTCTGTTGTGATGACTGTGTGGTTTTGTCTTTAATTAGTATAATATTCTACATTAATTGATTTTCAGATGTTAAAACTGGCTTTGATCCCATAAGTAAACTATGCTTTATTATGGTGTATAGTTTTTTAAATGTCTTATTGGATTTTATTTTTTTTAATATTTTGTTTAAAATTTTTACAACTATATCCAGAAGGCATATTGGTATATGGTATTTTTTATTCAATTTATTTAAACTAGTGGGAAAAAAAACATAAACAAGTAGAAAGATGTTTCACATTCATGGATTGCAAAAATTAACGTTTTTTATGCTCATACTGCTCAGTCATCTATATATTCAACGCAATTCCCATTAAAATTCCAATAGCATTTTTCAAAGAAATAGTAAAAAAACAATTCTAAAATTTGTGGGGGACAGAAAATAACCCAAATAGCCAAACCAACTCTTTGAAAGATGAGCAAAGCTGGAGTTATCACAATTTCTGTTTTCTAAGTATACTGCAAAGCTATAGTAATCAAAACAATATGATATTGTCATAAAAATAGACACATAGATCAATGGAACAGAATAGAAAGTCATAAATAAACCCAACCCATAGATGGTCATCTGATACTCGACAAGGGAGCCAAGAATATTCAATGTAGAAAAGAGTCTCTTTAACAAATGACATTGGGAAAACAGAATAACTACATGCAGGAAAAAAAATAAAATTGGACCTTTACATAACGCCACTCATGAAAATTAACTTGAAAGAGAAGACTTAAAGCTAAGACCCCGAACCATAAAAATCCTATAAGAAACCATAAAAAAAAAGCTTCTTGATGTTGGTCTTTGAAACATTTTGTATATGATACCAATAGCACAAGCAACAACAGCAGAAATAAACAAGTGGGATAATATAAAAGTAAAAACCTTGTACTAAAACTATAACTGTCAAAAGGAAAAGGCAACCCATGGGATGAAAGAAAATATTTTTAAACCATATGTCTGATAAAGAGTCAATATGCAACATATATAAGGAGCTCATAGTAAAGAAAAAATCAAATTAAAAATGGACTATGAATAGACATTTTTCAAGATAATGCATACAAATGGTCAAGAGTTACATGAAAAGGTGTTCAAAATTACTAATCAGGGAATTGCAAATCAAAACTACATGAGATATTATCTCACAACTGTTAGGATGGCTATGACGAGAAAGTCAAAAATGTTGGCAAGATTGTAGATAAATTAGAACATTTTTGCATTTGGGGAGTGAATGTAAAATGATGCAGCTGCTATGAAAAACAGTTTGGGGAGTTCCTCGATTTTTTTTAAATCATACAATCCAGCAATTCCTTTTTTGTGTACATTAGAAGACAATGAATTCACTATCTCAAATATATACATTTTTCCCTCATGTTTATTGCAGAATTATTCACAATAGATATGACATGAAAACAAACTAAGTGTTCATGAATGAATAAATTAAGAAAATATGATTTTATATTTGAACAATATGAAGGTTAGGGGTGTTGACAGCCTTGTGCACTTGAAAATCCATGTATAACTTAAATCAGCCCTCTGCATACACAAATTCTCAACTACCAGTGGACGCTTGAACAATGCAGGTTTGAACTGTGTGGATCAAGTTTAAAAAATCTATGTCTAAATAGACCTATTCTGTTCAAACCCATGTTGTTCAAGGGTCAACCGTATATAGATAATAAATAATGTAATATTATTAATCCATAATAAAAGAAACAAAGTCCTGCCATTTGTGATATGGATGGACCTTGGTGACATTATCCTAAATGAAATTAGTCAAACAGAGAAACATAAATTGTGTATGATATCACTTATATGTGGAATCTAAAAAACAAAAAAAAAAACCCAGAACTCATACAGAGAGTAGAATGCTGGTTGCCAGTGGCTGGGAAATGGAAACAAATGGAGATGTTAGTAAAATGGTATGAACTTCCATTATAAGAAGAATAAGTTCTGGGGATATAATGTATAGCATGGTGACTATAATGAACAACTCTGTGTTATATACTTGAAAATTACAGAGTATAGATCTTCAATGTTATCAATACAAAAAAAGGTAATTATTTGTGATGATGGAGATGCTAATTAATCTATTAATCATTTTGCAATACATATGTGTATCAAATTATTATGTTTTACACCTTAAGCTTACACATTTTATTATATCTCAATTATATCTTAATAAAGCTGAATAAGAAAATAAAATCAATTATATAAGTATAATATAATTCTTTCTTTTGAAGCATATCTTATTCATAGCAAAGTTAAAGTAGTGCATCTCCAGATACATTTTGGGATATGTTTTCATCAACAGTGACATTCTTCCAGACAAAATAGTTTTAGGAAAAAGCAAGTAAAAAGAGCCACTGCATCTACTGGGGGAAAAAAAAAACAACTATGTTATGAATTTATGAATTTTTTCTCTAAAACCTACTTTTGTCACTCCTGACCAAATTTGAGAAAGAATAGCATGATAACCTTAATTTTTAGGATTATTAATCTTATAGTATTTATTCAGGATGGCATTTGTAAAGATGAAGATCCCAGAGGTAAATTGACAGTTTGGAAATTATTAGTAATAATCAAGATGTTAGGTAAAAACATGAACTACATGTGTTTTTATTTTCTCTTACTTTTATTTAAATGTTTATTAGTGCTTTTATGAGTTTATTTTATCCATGATTTTATCTTATTAGATTGTGGTCTCTTTGAAGAGAAACACCGTCTCCTATGATTAATATTACTTGAAAGAATGAACATAGAATAACTCTTCTTTTCCCTCTTCCATTCTTATTTTGAGTGAGAAAATTGTCAGAGTTTAGATAGGTCTTTTCATGAAAAAAAATAAACAGCACAAAGAATACTCAAGGACTATTTTTCCAAATTAGAAAAATTTAAACACAAATTTATTTAATCAGCATCTCAATTATAAAATACACCATACAGGTATAAGAACAAATATTTATGATAAATATTAGAGGAAAGTCTGCATAAAATCAAAGGTCACATTTCAATTTATTTCCTCAAAACAAAAACTTAAATGTACTTTCTTATATATTCAGTAAAGCAAAATAAAAAAATTGCCCTTTAATGTGCAAAACATATTTGATTCATCACCAATAAATTTAAGTGATTTTAATGTTTGTTTATCACCTAAGGTCTAATTAGGCTTCCACCTCAAAAGAGATAATGAAAGTTAAGTCTACTATAACAACAACAACAACAACAACAAAATTCTTACTACATTCAAAGAAACTTTAAAGCAATCATATAATTAATTGTGAAGCACTTGATAAATCAATAAATGTAACTAGGAAGAATCAGCAACTCTTGACATAATTTAAGTGTGTTTTTCATTACCACTATTTATATCATCTCTTAGTTTAACATAATTTGAAGCAGATCCTAGATTAAAATAAAATGTGTTATTGATACCTGAAACAGAAATTTAAGAATCACTTTTTAATGGTATTGTGTGTATTAATAATTGGAAATCTGGCAGAAAAATGATTTGAAATAAAAACTATTTTTCGCCATTATATAATCATGTACACATTACTTCATTCTTCCTTTACTCAGTTAGGATCTGCTTTAACTGCTTACAAATGGCACAGCCGTGGAACAGAATTAACACACACACACACACACACACTAGCAATTTACTGGATTTTTATTTTTAAAATCCTCAATAGAAAAAACAAAATAATTCAGACTTTGAACAAGTGAATGGTGAATTTTGAGATCATCTATTGATAAAAAAAAAAGACCCCAGCTGTCTAATTCCAAGCTACTTAGAAGTTTTCCACTGAAGGAGAAAGAGAGTCAAAAGAAAAGAGGAAAAAAGCATAAACATTGAATATCCCCAAGAAAGGGGGTTTATATAACACACAATATACCCTAGGTAAAACCTGTTAGGGATGGTAGTGTTGGTATAGATAATAAATTACTTGGATAGGTTTTAGAAATGTAAAGAGAAGGAAAACCAATTCTTCTATTTCTGGGTTGAGCCCCAAAGAGTTTTCAGATTCTTAAAGAAAAATTGGCTATATGTTATGTTTTGGCAGAGAAGGGTCTTAGACAGGATTCAGAAAGTTTATTTGCCAACCTGGCAAAATAGTAGTAGAATGGTGTACACACTAATCTATAGAAGAGGCTAAAAGGAGAGGCAGACCCAATAATGTATCGTTTTATGTAACCCCTGTCCACCGTCCAATTCCAGAATTTAGATGCAAACCTGAAGAAATTGACTATGATATCATTTCTACTGTTAAAAAAAAACTATACAAAAAGTTGAAAAAAAGTAAAAAGATAAGTGCATATTCTTTCAATACCATACTGGATTAATGCTACTCAAAGTGAAGGTGTAATAAAATAAAGAGCTTATACAAGAATGCAAATTTATATACTCATTTAGGGAGTCTTATAAAAAATAAAATATCAACCCAACTAAATCATGCGTTTGTGGCATAGTTGAATTACATGCTGACAAAAACTTATTATTCTGTTTCAGATGGTAGCAAATAGCCATGGACTGTCAGTTAATTCATATAACACACTTCATGTAACACTGTACTAGATCATTGTCTAACAAGTCTGCCTAAATGTCATCTGCTGATTCTCTAAGGCCTACATCTTTGTCTTATTGTATAGACCACAGATTTCAAACTGATTATCCACTGTATCCCTGGAATTTGAAACAGAATGTACTTTAGAAAATATTTTAATGAAAAAATTATTTTAATAAATGTACAATGTAAACTAAGAATATAGATCTAAATGAGACTTGATCAAAAAAGTGAACATATGATGTGAAATTCTTCCCTATAATTCATCAATTGACCCCAAATACCTAGTACTTGAATTAAGCTCAAAAAAAGTAAATGGATAATAAAAAATCATAGGGTATAAAACTGTATCTTTTTGTGTTTGTTGTCAGAGTTGTTATCATCATCATCATCATCATCATCATCGTCATCGTCATCATCATCAAAACAATTATTGACCACTTTTATCTTCCAGGCACTGTGCTAAGTGCTTTTTATGTGTTAAAGTATTTAATTCTAACAATTCCCTGATGAAGTAGGTACTATCATTATTGACCCCATTATAGATAAGAGGCCTTGAGAAAATAACTAAGTTGATCAAGGCCACGCAGAAAGTTGCAAAGCTGGACCTCAAATGTATGCTCTTTTTGATTCTAAAGGCAGCACTATAAGCAACTATTTTATTACCTCACATGAGCAAATCATTTCTTATTTCTGTGTCAAAATATCTTTCTCTGAAAAATCAAAGGTTAAACTTATTCTAGATGATTTCTTTCTACTCTGATATGTTATTACATCCCAAAGGGTTTATTTTATAGATCGTGATTCAGCTTTGGGAATATGGTCTCAAAAATATGTAACACATATATATTCTAGGGGTTTAGCATTCTGAAAGTTGATATTTAAATTTATTTTAGTAACAAAACATTATTGCTGAAAAGTGAGACAAAGCAGTAATGCACAATGTTGAATCACTTAAAGAGCAAGTGAAATTTAGACATCTATAAAGAAGAATAAAGAATTATTCTAAGAACTTGTCTTTACTTTTTTTCCCTCCTGTCCAAAAAACCAGGGAGGTGGCAATAATGCTGGCATAGATTAGGAGATATATCTCAATCACTATCCTTCATTTCTTCTGTCCACTCAATAAAGATGACTGATTAGCCAAGTAAGAAGGAAAAATCTCCTTGAAATAGTATGAAAGAAACAACTTCCAGACTCACATTGAATAAATATTTATGAAATTTAAGAGGGCAGAAGCCATCTATATCTCTAGTAAAATATATAATTGTATTAACTAGCAAATATGTCACATTTATGTTCTATCCAAAGTATTTTCACATCTTTTTACTTCTTTAGTCCTCATTGCCTTGTGCCACACCTTCTGTCCACTCTACATTCAAATATGACTACTTCATTACACAGCTATAGAAACTGCAGCTCAGAAAGTTTAAGTGATTCACTGAAGGCCATGAACCTAAAAGTGACAGAGTCTGAATACAAAACTACCCCTTCAGAATATGAAACACATGCTCTCTGCTCCAGCCTCTGCCCTAGATTTTTAAAACGATTTTATTAAAATTTTCAATTATAGTTACCATACAATATTTTATTGATTTCATGTGTTCAACATAGTGATTAAACATTTATATAACTTACAAAGTAATCACTTCAATAAACCTGACACCACATATAGTTATTACAATATTATTGACTATATTACTTAGGCTTTACTTTATATTCTTATGACAATTTTGTAACTACCAATTTGTACTTCTTAATATCTTCCCTTTTTCACCCACGCAAACTCCCCTCCCATCTGGCAACAATCAAAATGTTTTCTATATTTATGAGTTTTTTTCTGTTTTGTATATTTATTTTGATTTTTAGATTTCACAGGTAAGTTAAATTGTATGACATCTGCCTTTTTCTGTCTTACTCCACTCAGCACAATACTCTCCAGATCCATCCGTGTTGTTGCAAATAGCAGATCACATTTCCTTTTTTTATGGCTGAGTAATAGTCCATTGTATATATGTTTCACCTCTTCTTTATGCATTTATCTATTGATGGACGACTAGATTGTCTCAAAAATTTTGGTTACTGTAAATAATGCTGCACTGAACATATGGATTCACATGTTCCTTTGAAGTAGTGTTTTGGGTTTTATCAGATAAGTACCCAGAAGTGAGATTACTGGGTCTTTCTTTGTCTCTTTTCTTACCCTTTGTGTTAAAGTGTATTTTGTCTGGTATAAGTATTGTTGCCCTAGATTTTTTGTTTCTTTGTTTCAATTTGGATGAAATGTCTTTTTCCATCCTTTTCATTTCAGTTTATGTGTGTTTTGATTGGGAGAGAGTCTCTTGTAAGCAGCATATATAATGGTTACATTTTCTTATTCATTTAACCACCCTATCTTTTGATTGGAGCATTTAATCAATTGACGCTGAAAGTAATTATTAACAGATGTATAGTTATTATAATTTTATTATTAATATTTTTTAAAAATCTTTTTTGTTCATTTTATTAAAGAAATCCCTTTAACATTTCTGGTAATACTGGTTTGGTGGTGATGAACTCCTTAATTTTTTGTTGTTTGTTTGGAAAGATATTTATATATCCTTCAATTCTAAATGATAGCTCCGCTGGGTAGAGTAATCTTGGTTGTAGGTTCTTGCTTTTCATCACTGACTATTTTATGTCAATCCCTTCTGGCCTACAAAATTTCTGTTGAGAAATCAACTGACAGTCTTATGGGAGCTCCCTTGTATGTGACTAAGTGTTTTTCTCTTGCTGCTTTTAAGAATCTTTCTTAGTCGAGGACTAGGGAAAATGGCATAGATGATAGAAGCTTCGTTTATTTCCTCTTGTGACCACATCAAAGTTGTGATGAGAACACGGAACACAGAGCAAATGGAGTCATCTAGCATCAAGACGAACAGAAGTCCTACAACTAGGGAAAGAAGAAATCACCCTATAACGGTTGAAGGTAGAAGGGGGCAAGGACGTAAGGCTACCTATTCCTGAGTGCGGTTGAGTGGGACAGAGGCTGCGGCAGCTAAAGAATATTCTTAATAGGTCCATGCCTGCAACTGAGTTTTCACAGTGATGAGCTTGCTCACTCTGAACACCAGTGCCCAATAAACTGCTTGTGGGGGTACCAGAGACCTACAGGGAGACACTGAGTTGTCAAAGTAAGGGCCAGAGGTGAGGCTTTCTCCTGGATGAAAGAGTGCTGATGTTATCCATTGTTCCTCTGTTGATCCCTCCCATCTCCCAGTGTGCAGACTCAGCACCACCATAACTGATGTCATCAACCTGGAAAACATAGGTCTCTCCACCCAGAGGATTCCCTGAAATCTGCTTCCCCCAACTCGTGGCCTTACCCAAGTCACATTCAGTTGTGTCCTTTTAAAGTCCTGGTCCACTTGCTGAGCAGCTCTGAGACCAACACACTGGTGGCAGCTGAATTCAGTTTCTGGTGTGACTTCTCAAGGCAACTATTAGCACAGCATCTGTGGATTGCTTGTCGAATCTAAATGGGTAGCCCTGGAGGGGTACATGCTGGGGCTAAATTTGGCCTGCAGCTGGACACCTACAGCACAAAGTCACACTAATAAGACCAAGAGACTTAGGAGCTTTGATTAGTACATAAAAACAGACACAGAAAGGCAACCAAAAGAAAAAAAAGACAAATAAAGAAAGAAAACATATGAAAGAACAGAACAGAGATCAAGGAAAAATGGAGTCAATAAATCTAACAGATGCAGAATTCAAAACATTGGTTATAAAGATACTCAACGAAATTAAGGGAAGTGTAGATGAACTCAGTGAGAACTTGAACAAAGAGATAAAAAACATAAAAATGGAAATGGAAATTATGAAAAGGAACCAGTGATAAATGAAGAATACATTATCTCAGATGAAGAATATGTTAAAGTAAATTAACAGAGCAGATGAAGAAGAGGATCGAACCACCAATATAGAGGATGGGGAAGACAAGTACACCCAATCAGAATGGCAAGAAGAAGGTAATAAAAAATATAATAATAATTTAAGGAGCCTATGGGACAAAATTAAAGGTTACAACATCTACATCATAGGGTTACCTGAAAAGAGAGAACAAATTGAAAATATGTTTGAAGAAATAACGATGGAAAACTGCCCTAACCTATGAATAAAATAGATATACAACCCCAGAAAGCTCAGAGAGCCCCTGCTCCAAATAAACCTGAAGAGGTCCATATCATAATTAAAATGACAAAGATTAAATACAATGAGAGAATCTTAGAAGCAGCATGGGAAAAGCAGTTAGTTACCTACAAAAGAGCACCTATAAAACTGGCAGCTAATTTCTCAAAAATAATTTTACAGGTGAGAAGGGCTTAGCATGAAATATACAATGTGATGAAAACCAAGAATCTATAACCAAGAATACTTTATCCAGCAAAGCTATCATTTAGAGTCAAAGGACAGATAAAGAGCTTGCCAGACAAAAATAAACTAAAAGAATTCATGAACACCAAGCCAGTATGATGGAAATTATTGGAGGGACTTCTTTAAGGAAAAAAAAAAACATGTATCAAAAACATGAATAAAGAATGGTGATAACTACACATCTATTAACAGGTACCTCAAATTGAAAATAATTAAGTGCTCTAACCAAAAGATAGAGTGGCTGAATGGATAAGAAAACAAGACCTCTACATATGCTGCCTACAGGAGACTCATTTCAGATTAAAAGACACACACAGATTAAAAGGAACGGGATGAAAAAAGATATTGCCTTGATGGACCTAGAGGATATTGCGCTGAATGAAGTGAGTCGGATAGGGGAAAACAAATACCACATTACTTCATGTACATGTGGAATCTAAAGAACAAAATAAACAACAACAACAGAAACAAACTCATAGATATGGAGAATATTTCAAGGGCTACTACACGGGAGCATGGGTTGTGGGGATGGTGAAAAAGAGTAAGGGGATTAAGAAATGCAAATGAATAGATACAAAATAGTCATGGGGATATAAAGTGTAGCATAAGAAAAATAGTTAACAATGTTGTAAAAATATGTAAGGGGGAATAGGGGTACTAGATTTAGTGAGGTGACCACTTCCTGAGTTATCTAGATCTCTAATCACTATGTTGTACAACCAAAACTAATATATTATTGTACACCAACTATAATTGAAAAAAAATCTCATCGAATTGTCAATGTAAAAATGAGCAACAAATTGTATATTACAATTCACTAAAGTGGGGGGGAGATTATTTCATTGTCTTCAACCCTTAGTATTTTAATTATGATCTGCCTTGGTGTGGGTCTCTTTGGATTTATCTTGTTTGAGACTCTGACCTTCCAGGGCTTATATGTCTATTTCCTTCACCAGGTTAGGGAAGTTTTCGGTCTTTAATTTTTGAAATAGATTTTTAATTCCTTGCTCTCTCTTCTCCCTCTGTTATGCCTATGAAGTAAATGTTGGCACACTTGATGTTATTCCAGAGGCCCCTTAGGCTATCTTCATTTTTTGGATTCTTTTGTCTTGTTGCTTTTCTGATTAGGTGTTTTCTGCTACCTCATCTTCTAAATCACTAATTCAGTCTTCTGCTTCACGTAATCTACTGTTGATTCCCTCTAATGTATTCTTCATTTCTGACTGTTTCTGTTTTATGTTTTTTTATGCCCATTTTTATGTTTTCTACCTCTGTTAAAGTTCTCACTGAGACACTTTTTTCTCCCCCTGAATTCACTGAATATTCTTATAACTAGTGTGTTGAACTCTATACCTGTTAGAATGCTTGTCTCCTATTGAATTCTTCTTCTGGAGCTTTGTTCTGTTCTTTTATTTGGGACATGTTTTTTGGCTCCATTTTGGCTGCCTCACTGTTTTTGTTCTACATATTAGGTATGTCTCCTATGTCTCCCAGTCTTAGTAGAGTGGCGTTATGTAGTAGGTGTTCTGTAGGGCCCAGTGGCCCAGTCTTCCCTCGTCACTTGTGCCAGGTGCTCCAGGTGTGTCTCTTGTATGGGTTGTATATGCCCTCCTGTTGTAGTTGAGCCTTGGTTGCTATTTGCATGTCAGTGGGAAGGAATGACCCTCCAGCTGATTGGTTGTGAGACTGGCCAGTGAGAAGCTGAGTCTACAGAGCAAGATTTGCTTTAGCAGGATTCAGGTGCCTACCTGGTCTGCCCTTTGGGTGAGTTTTCTTTTGATGCAGACCCAGGTGGTATTCCAGCTTGAATCAATGAGGGCCAGCAGGTGTGCCTGCCTTAGCACTTCCTGGGAGTGGCCCTGCCACAGTCTAAGTTTAGTTGTAGCCTGTGCCTATTGACTGCATTTTTACAAGAAAAATAACTGATTATCAAAGCAATTTGGAGATGCTCTCAATTTAGAGAATGTATTTGTGACAGAATCTAGGTTTAATATATATATATATATATATATATATGTATATATATATATATATGAATGTAAAGTTCATACTCTTTCTACTATATACACTGACATGTTTATAGGCGATAATCATGAATTTTTGTATGCCTAAATGAATAAAGCATGATTAATTTACATTTCAAAAACAAAATTCGTGCTCGTAGTTACACATTCTTGACATTTTATACCAAAGAGTAGGGCATGAGCTGAGGATTGAAAATAAGGATTTTTTTTAAGTAGAGATATATGGAAAGTTTCTGGACCAGAAGCTTTGGTTGGTATAAAACAAACTAATAACAATGTTTTAAAGAGAAGAAGACAGTCTTTCCAGTTTTCTTCCTTGATTTTAATCCCCAGGCACTACCCTGCCATGGAAAAGTAAATCTAAGCTTTAGGGGCAGAATATAGGGTTCCACGAGGGAAAAGAGGTAAAGACAATAAGAGGACACTTTCAGCTTCCATCTTGTAAAAACAGGAATGAGAGCTCCTAAAAGAAATTATAGTATTTAATTAAAGTACTTAGGAATAATATAGGCTGAGTTTTAATTTTTGGTTTGTTACTATTTAGTTGAACGACCTTGGGAAAATTATTTCATCTCTCCAAATGTAATTTTCTCATCCGTGAGATGTGAAAAAAATAATAGTATCCTCAACGTCAGGTTATCGTGAGAATCAAATGAAGTAGTGAGTATAAACAATTTAGATAGAAACTGACACCAAAAAAAAACACTTGATAAATGTTAGCCATTAAGATGATGATGGTATGAGGATAATGATGGTGGAAGCCATCCATATGTAAGGGACACAAGTCTAGCATATGCAACATTTAAATGAAGACGTCATATAAGGTTTTATCTTTTTATATATCTGAATACCGAGAAGGTTAGGAAAAGTAAAAAGGCAAGAAGGAGGACAGCTGGAACAGAACACTACATTTTTCTATGGATGTTCTACAAATTTAATAATTACTTGACAGAGGATCCATGAATTCACTCTAGCATTAACACCAAATTTCCTTTTAAAAGATAAGAAAAGAGGCCTATAACTTTTTCAAAATACTAAAAATTCTACAAACCTAAAAATATGGTAATAGGAGAGGTGCAGCTATTTGAATGAAATACAACCTCACAGAAGATGATGTCAGGAGATGAATTTCATCATTGCCAGTGTGTAGTAACTTATTTGCTTCTCGCCTCAGATATTAACACATTTAGACACTATGCTCTTGATATTATTTAAAATATAATCTTGCAATAAATTCCATGATTTATGCTGTAATCATAATTTTATTAATATGAGGTATGACATTTGAGGTTGCTTAATGTCTAACACAAATGGTAGACAAAGTTAGAAAAACAAGTCACTTAGAGGGCCTACGTATTCAAGCTGCCTACTACCTCTTAAATTTAGTGAAATGGTCAGTCGGCCTTTCTCTAAAGGGATACTTTTTAGAATGGGGGAGAAAAATAGGAAGGAGACCTTCAATGTGTTTGCAGCATATTGTCATAAAATTAGTTATTGTTTCCCCTACACACACACACACACACACACACACACACACACACACACACACTTCACACAACTTTATACAGTTCATGCCCCAAAACATACCATCAATTGACTCATTAGTTAAGAGGCCATCCATTTTACTTTAACAGTTAATGATAATGGAATTTAATTGTGGAAAAAGAAGAATTTTAGCTGAATGTCATTTGTTTTATTCAAACTTGGAATCAAGGACATTTCTAACAAAGGTTTTAAAACTTCTTTTGAAATCACAAAGCTGCTATGCACAGATAAGAGAAGAGGTTTGAGGATTCTCATTAGAAATTTTAAGATTTTTCCATCAGCTTTTTCACATTAACTAATGATTATCCAGAAAGGTACATAATAGTACAGAAATACAGAAGCCAAAAAAGATTTTCTTAAGATATATAAGTTGTAAATGATTGGAAAGGTGCAACAGAAAGGCTTTCCATACATAGTTATTTATATCATTTCAATTTGCTTTTAGGTAACAGTGATGGCTTGCTGCAGAGCTGCTCCTTATCATGAGCCCTGCACATTAGTTTGCATCAGTGACTACTAAGAAAATGTAGCAAAAATGTTGCTGAAAAGACTTATTTACAAACTGTTTTCTAAAAAATAGTTTTTGATGATCAAGCTATCATATTAAACAATACAATTAGTTACAACATTCCATAACTATTAGAGACGTCCTACTTAATTTATACATAAGAGTTAGATCACACTATCAATGTGGAAATTATAAGGATCCTATATATAATCAAACCATGTATCCCATGGGTAAACCATAAAGGTTTTTTTGGATTTACTCGGTGTATGTTCCCATTTGGCTTCTTTATCGATTCTCTCCTGGCCTTTAAGGATTCCTCAGAGCCACAAAATAAAATGTTTTGGAGACTCTTACCTCCAGAACCCTGGCTTCATTCACTTCATCCTTACTTGATTTCTTAACAGTGCCAAAGGATTGGCATATTTTTTATATACAGAAAGAGTCAAATAAGTAATACTAATAATATAAAATAAAATTGTTATAATATAATTACTTACAACTATCATACATTGAGTGTAACTAAAAGCCACGACATTAACTCATTTCCTCTTCACAACAACACTGTGAGACACTTATTATTCTCCCAAATTTACAGATGATAAAAGAGACTCAGTAAAGCTCATTAACTTGTTTGAGTTTAAATTTTAAGTTTGTTTTATTTCTGATGTCCATTCTCTTAATCAATAGATTATAACATTTCTACAAGTAAAATTGGTTGAATGAGTGAATATATGATGACAGTTCTTATCATTTATCTTTCTCCACAAATTTCTCGCTTCTACTTCTGTCTAGTTCTCCATTTTACTACCATGTTCATTTACTCTTTACACCCAGCCTTAATTCTACCTTCTTTCAAGTGAAGCTTACTTTTAGTTGGCAGTCTTAGATACTACCACACAAAAGTCTATCTTCAGTTGAAGACTACTATGTGATAATTTTTCAATTTTCCCTACCAGGACAGGACATTATCACAAAAAAATTCACTTAATTTTACTTATGCTCCTTTGTTTCCTAAAGTATCACCATCTCTAAGGATATACCAAGTGTTTCTAAAAAAAAATTAAGCTTCAAGATAAGGTTTAATATTAATGTCAGCTACATGTATAGGTACCTGCCTAATAGGGTAGTATTTGAGGGGCTTCCTCATCCTCAAAACCTCTTTCCATTTTAATTGTATATTTGGACCTCTTAGAATATTTGAGTAGAATGGGATCACAGTTATAAATGACAATTCATTTAAATTTTATAGATGAGGTAACTGAAGTTAATAAGGAAAAGCAGCAAAGTTCATCAGTGGCTTGAAGAGGGATGGTATACAGGACATGTCAGTTACAGCAGCGGTCCCCAACCTTTTCAGCAGGGAATAGTTTCATGGAAGACAATTTTTCTACAGACCGGGGATGGAGGATGGTTTTGAGATAATTCAAGCACATTACATTTATTGTTCATTTTATTTTTACTTTAGTTACATTGTAATATATAACAGATTAATTATACAACTCACTGCAATGCTGAATCAGTGGGATTCCTGAGCTTGTTTTCCTACAACTAGACGGTCCCTTCTGGGGTGATGGGAGACAATGACACCCAAAGTCTGTTGCTTATGTCCAGACTACTCTTTAATTTCATTTTGGTTGCTGTCATTGCAGAAAACCATGCTTAAAGAAGATTGGATGTTGGAAATGGAAACAGGTTTTTCAGCACTTTTGTGGCAATCTCAGGATATTTTGTCTTGACTTTAATCCAGAATGTATGGAGATTTGAAGTTGTCTCAAACATACTATTAAGGCCACAGCCCTTTGCGATCTCAAGAAGTTGATCCTCTTCTAGCACGGACAAAGTCGTTCCCCAGCTTGTTTGCAAATGGATCACAGATCCATTCCTTCTAAGTTCGAGGGTCTTTTGTGGTTGGGAAGCAATACGCTAACTCTTTAGAAAGCTGAGATAGGTGATCATCTACCAGCTGGGAGAAAGAAGGCCCCAGCTTGGTCTCTTTCAAAATTTCTGCTAATGTTTGAAACATGGCAAAAATCCCAGTGTTCACTCGTCACCCCCATAATTCCAGTAGGCTTTAAATGCATCCACTTTCTCTGATGACTTGAACATGGTTGTCATTCTCTCCTGAAGTGAGAGATTGAGTTGGTTAAGCAGGTTTAATATGTCACAAAAATAAGCAAGTTGTGTGACCCACTTTGTGTCACTACAATGTGTTGTCAGTGGTGACAGTTTTTCTAAAAGAAATATCTGGAGCAGCAATCATAACTCAGAAACTCTGGTCAGTAATCTACCTTTAGAAAGCCATCTCCCCTATGGGTATAAGAGAAGACGTGTGTGCTCTGTGTTCATCTCTTCACAGAGCTGCGTGATTTAACGGCATGTACTTTAATATGGTTGATACATTTTAATCACATCCTGAAAAATGTTAAGTTCGGGTGACATTTTTCAGTCAGCCAGCATTTCTCTATGGATGACACAGTGCATACACTCAAATTCAGAAGTGATCTCTTTGACCTGAGTAGTAAAACCAGAAAGCCATCCGGTCATAGCAGCCACTCAGTCCATGCATATACTGACACAAAATGACCATTCAGTTTGCCTGATATGTAATCATACAAAGACTTTGAATAGTTCTGCAGCTGTAGTGGTAGTTGCCAACAAAAGTGCACATAATATATCCTCATGCACATCCTCCTGAAAAATATCAGGACAGAAAGCATTGTTATCTTGTTGTCAACATTGGTAGACTCATCGATCTGGACTGCATACCATGATGATTCATTAATCTTCTTTAAAACTTGTGCCTCAGTATCCTTTGCTATTTCATCAACTTGTCTAGTTATGGTGCTAGCCGAAAGAGGAACACATGCTATCTTTTGAACTACAGCCTTTCCTAGAAGTTCACAACAAATGTCCTTAGCAGCACACAGATCAACTCTTTGCCAGTAGTAAAGGGTTCCTTAGCTTTAGCAATGTGGTTAGCCACTAAAAATGATGCTCTCAGTGCAGACACACTTGATGAAGTGGTGGCCTTCAATAATTGTTTCTGTTCTTTGTGTTCACATTAAAAAAAAACACCAAAGGCTTATCTTTTAATGCAGGGTGCTCAGTCTACACGTGGCAAAACAGCTTTGAAGGTTTCATGGCTTCATTGGATAGCCCATTGCCCTATATTAAAGCAGGCTTGGAGAATTGGAGAATGTGAATCACCTGTTTCAATGGACCTGTAATTTAAGTTGGACTCTTGATATTTTCTTTCAAATGTAGCTTTCTTTTTGTCGGCAGTTTTAGAGTCTTCTACTGTCTCATCATTAGGTCTTTCCCCCTTTTCAAAAAAGTTCTCTAGTGATGTTTGTTTTTTACTCATTTTGGATAGTTTAGTTTGTGGGCTTATCAAAACTGTGACTGAGACAAGTGTGCAGTGTGGGAAAGAGGAGCAGATGGAAGTGGTAACTAAAATAATTGGTGGGCCACATGTAGGCTATAATAAGTGTCGGATTCTGACTTAAAGCCTACCACTAGAAGCAGCTTACTTGTCACTTGCCACTCACGAATAAGGTTTTGATATGAGTTTGTAAGCAATTGATTTATTGTGATCTCTGTGCAGTCAAACATCTCTGCTAATGTTAATCTGTATTTGCTGTCTCTCTATACAGCTAGCATCACTGCCTCAGCTCCACTTCATATTATCAAGCGTTAGATTCTCAGAAGGAGCATGCAACCTACATCCTTCACATGCATAGTTCACAGTAGGGTTTACACTCTTATGGGAATCTAATGCCTGATGATCTCAGGTAGAGCTGAGGTAGTTACACTAGCACTGGGGAGCGGCTACAAATATAGATTAAGCTTTGCTTACTCGCCCACCACTCTCTTTCTTCTGTACAGCCTGGTTCCTAACAGGCCCATGACCCAGGGGTTGGGTACCCCTCAGTTAAAGTATTTGACATACCCCAAAATTCCATCTACCTAAAATTGCCCTACCCAAATTTTCTGCAAAAGAAAGCAAAATAGAGAGCCCGGAAACAAACCACAGCATAAACTGTCAATTTATATATGACAAGGAAGACAAAATATTCAATAGGGAAAGGATAGTCTCTTTAACAAATAGTGTTGAGAAAACTGGGTACACTTGGGAAAAAATGAATTTGCACACCTATCTCTAACTACTCAGAAATTAGCTCTAAATAGATTAAAGACTTAAGCATATAACCTAAAACTAAAAATTATGAAAAAAAAAAAACAGAAAAAACTCATCAACGATGGTCTTGGCAATAATTTTTTAGGTATGACACTAAAAGTATAAGAAACAAAAGCAAAAATTAGAAAGTGAGACTACACCTAACTTAAAAAATGCTACACAGCAAAATAAACATAGTAGAAAAAATATTTTGAAACCTATATTGCATAAGGGGTTCATATTCAAAATATTTAACGTATTCATACAACTCAATAACAACAATAACAAAAAAACAATCTTATTTAAAAATGGGCAGAGGAACTGAATAGAATCTTTTTTCAAAGAGAGAGAAGACATCCAAATGGCCAACAAGTGTATGAAAAAATGTTCAACATCATTATTCATCATGGAATGCAAATCAAACCTACAATGTAATATGATTTCAAACTTGTTAGAATGACTATTATAAAAAAGACAAGAGATAACGAGGGTTGCTAAAGATGTGGAGAATTTAGAACACTTGTGTACTGTGTTGGTGGAAATGTAAATTGGTGTAGCATTATGAAAAACAGTATGGTGGTTCTCAGAAACAAAAATAGAACTATAATATCATATAGCAATTCTACTTCTGGGCATAAATACAAAAGAAATAAAAGTAGATATCAAAAAGATATCTTCAGCCCCATGTTCACTGAAGCACGCACAGTAGCCAAGATATGGAAAGCACCTAAATGTCTGTCAATGGATGAATGGATAAAAAAGATGCGACTATATATCTGACAAATATTATTTTCAGATATAATGCACAGCATTGTGGTTGTACTTAATATTATGATATGATGTATTTTAAAGTTGCAAAGAGGATATATCTTAAATTTTCTGATAAAAAAAAGAAATTATAATCATGATATGTAACGAAGGTGTTATTAGTAATCATATTGCAATATATAAATATAGCAAATCTATAATTTTACAACATAAGCTTACACAATGTTCTATGTCAATTATATGTCAATTTTTTTAAAAAGCAACAACAAAAACAGAGGATGCCTCCAGAGATTTCAGAAAAAAGATAAAACATGCTCTTTCCTAAAATCAATATATATTAACTTTTGTCACAGTGTCTCTTTTTTTTACATCCTATGACTATAATCAAAGTCTTCCTTTACAGATACCCTGTACTCTAATAGTAGTAATAACACTATATCAAAGCTGTAACTTTGACATAATTACTGCAACAGAGAAAACACATAACAGAATTGTTTTCAAAATTATCTTAGCCTAAAGTAGGATGAGCTTGAGTTGGCAGTTTTTATTTGCAGGGTAAAACAATATTGGCAAACCAAGTAAAAAATGATTGTTCTCACCAAGGATTGGGTTATACAATTTCAAGAGTAATGTATTTGTGGACCGTAAACTTTTTAAAGTAACCCGATGAAAGAGTGTTGCTACAGGAGAAAGAGTAGTCTGGAATTTCTCAGCTACTAAGTAAACAATGCCAAAAACATTAAGCTTGCATTATTTCATTTTAATACTTTCTAGGATAATAGCACTTTGAATTTCTATGAGACTTTTTAGCACCTTCACCCGCATGTGTCTTCGAATACAAAGCAAAACCAAATAAAATAAACACATATTATCAATATCTTGGGATATAAGTGATGATCCAGATTACCTCATTTAACTAGTACTCTCAATGAATCCAAATTGTGTGGGTTAAGTGGGTTTTAGAAGGAATTGTTTTTAGAAGATAAGTGAAAATTTATATCAGAAATTTAGTCAACATGCCATTTTCAGAGTGTTAACATTCATGTCAAGCTCTTATAAATCTTACAATATTTGTGAAGTTTGGCTAAGTTTACACTAGTATAGTGCTTTATACAGAGTGGGCACTTTACAGATGTTTGACTGAATAAAGTCATTGCTTTCTCTGTTTCTTAAAAGCTATGTCTTTTCTTCTTTTTAATGGGCTGAGAGCAGCCTAGAGAAGAAATCCTCCAAATTCAGTTCCCAGATTGAATTTCATGAAGAAATAGCCACACTAAAGGGATGGAAAATAGTGATAAAATAATTTTACTGCCAAATCTTCAAATTCTATAGGAACCAACAACTCAAATAAAGTGTCAAGGTGAGAATAACAGTAATGTGAGTATAAATTTGGTTGAGACTGTCTTGGTTTTAGTACTTAAAGTCTCATTTCTTTTTGAAACCTCTTAGTTCTGGACAAACCAGTATGGGTCCCGGGCCTGGTAGGCCCCAGATCTGGCTGTGATTCAGCCTCGTAGCTAGGAATAGGACCCTGGATTTAGAATGTTACATTACTGTAGTAGGGCGCCTGAACCTAAAATATTTAAGCATAATTCAGCTTATTGTATTATGCATGTGTGACTGAATGCCACTATTGTACTCTGCTATGTGTAGAACCATGCAGTCCCCTGGGGAGCAGAAGGGGAGCACAGAAAAGGGGTGCAAAAAAAGAGCAGAAGCAGAACCCCATTCCCCACAATAGAACTGCACTTTCTGCAACAGAAGTGCACTCTCCACAATAAAGTTGGTGCCTGCAGTTTCATTCTTATGTCGTCTCTCCTGCATTCTTCCAACTGGGTGTCTCCCCGGCGCTGACAACCAGGATGGTTGATTATCCAGGAGGTGGAGAAGTGAGAAATATAAAAACAGAAGAGTTTGGAGTAGACATTAAGCTGAAAGAGGAAAACAAACAAACAAACAAACATTTCTCAAAAAAGCATTCTAAGCCTGGAGTATCCAACTTGTCCATAACTACCCTGCAGTCATCTACATATATTATAAGCCTCTTTCATGCTAATGAACATCAATACAGAGAAGATTGGGAATAGGGAAATAATGAAAAAGTCTAAGCATAAATGGAAAGAAGTGAGAGCAGTTCATTTTAGAACCTTAACAAATATATATATATATATATATATATATGTATATATATATATTTTCATAACAAAGCCAGGCTTACTTGACTTCTTATGGATTACCTGAAATATTTAAATCACTTTGTAATTGGAATGATGAGAAAAAACAAAAATATTATTCAGTAATAAATTTCCCAAAATGATCAGCAAGAAAAGAGACACACAATTTTCCAAATTATCTCCACTGAAACTATAATATCAGAGAGTCTCTAATTTTATTTATTTATTTATTTATTTATTTATTTATTTATTTAGCCAAGTAAGGATTGAAGAAAAACATTCTAAGTTGTTCAAAATTAAATTACAGCTGCCGGATTTTAATGACTGCTGACCAGCTAACAAAAGACCTCACATTCTTGTTTGGTTTACTGGAATTTTGGATTAACTTCTAGGTGGCAATTTCCTCAGATTATTTTAGTCAGGAACCATCTAATTCCAAGAGCTTCTGCTTATTGTTTACACATGAGCTTTTTGAACTGCTTCTGGCAGCCAATATTCAGGAGCAGACTTTTTTTATGCAAACTCTGACATCCAAGAGTTGGCTCTGCCTCACCTCCCACCCCTGGCCTATAGTTAGTGTAAATTACTTCAGATTACTTCTTCTCCATTCCCTCTTACTTGATGTGAAAAAGAATGCTTACAAAACTCTGGGATGATGGATATAATGTCTTTTCTACCTTGTCATGCTGCTGGTTGTTTAGACTGCCACAAGGCTGGTCTTCTTTTGAGGCTAGCATTTTCGGCTCAATAAAACCTTACTCAAACAAAAAGATTTCAGGCATAAAGCTAAAGATTTTTAGTTTAACAGGGTTTTGCTACAAAATTCTTTAAAATTATTTGTAGCTTGATATTTCCCTTGGTAATCCAAACATCAAAGAGTCTGAACTTAAGAGAATTTGGAAAATTTGTTGTGAAGATATATTTCAAAGATAGGTATGTATGCATTGCTCCTTTGTCGAACCCCCTCAGGGGCAGTCTACAGATGAGTGACATAATGCCTTTGTTCAACCCTCCCCTAGCATGGCTAATTCCAAAGTTACATTGGCCCCATGAGATCCACTTGCTCCACCCATGTCTACCCCGGACTCTCTCCCACCCAACTAACAATTGCTCAAGGTAGGCTTGTTGCCAGGCAGCCAGACTTACCCTGTGATTTTCCTGGGCCATGCATTCATAAGCAAGCAGCAGCCCTCAGCTAGCACAGACCACATATTTCAGGGGAGACTTTCAGTGGTGAGCCACTAGTACCAGCCCCTGATGCAGTGTTTCTTGGGTGGATTGCTAGGGTCTGTGAGCCCAAGGCAGATGGTGGCTGGCCTTGCTGTGATGTGTAACTTTTGCAGGAGCCCATGGGCTCAGCACTGACAGCAATTCTGAATCTGCATTGGCCTGATGGGATCAACTTGCTCTACTCAGTGTCTCCCTGAGACCCTGCACCACCTAACTACACATTGCCCATGGTGGGCCCATTCTAAGGCAGCCAGCTCCACATTGTGCTTTCCCTGGGACATTAATTCAACAGCAAAAGACAGCCTTCTGCTCACTCGGCCAATGGGTCCTGGGAGAGACTTTTGGTAGAGGGCCACAAGATACAGCATGTTATGAACAGATCTCAAGTGTCTGTGGGCCCGAGGCAGGCAATGGCTGACCTTGCTGAAATCTGAGGCTTTTATAGAAAGCCACAGATTCAGCATTGTAACAAAACCTGATTCTGCATTGGCTGAGTGAAATCTGATCACTTTACCCCGTTAACTCCCTGGGTCCCCACCCCAATCAACTCCCATTGTTGTAGCTGCCAGCCCCCAAAAGACACATGGACTACCAGAACTCAGTAAGTTATAGGAAACACTCTTTTTTCAGCCTGCTGGGTCTGCCAGGGATATGCAAACCCCAAATTAAGCAGCCCCAAAATGTAGAGGTACAGAGTTTGTAAGCCCCAAATCTCATTCTTCATTTTGTCTAAATGCAAAAGGCTATCTTTCTTCTATTCACTACCTGTCAACCTACAGGTCAGGTGCATAAGCGGGGTTACAGAAGCAGAAAGCTTGTTTAGAATGTTATGTTCCTATAATCAATCAAAAGCCTACGTGCCCATAGCAATAGTCAAACAGTAATTTCCAGTAAGAGTTAATTTTTCAGCCTCCACACCATACCACTCAAATGCTCTTTCAGCCGTGCAATCTTACAGGCAGCTGGCAGGCAGCCTCAGGCATTGAAATGCACTGGTCTTTTTGCTAAACCACCCCAGGCCCTGTATTGAATGTAACTAAATGGCTTATAGTGTAGTCTCTCCCATTTGCCTCCAGATCTAGCACAGGTAGCCCCTAGCTATCAAAGGCAACAGCTGACCTTAGCCTATACAGCAACCCTCTCAAGGAGCCCCAAAACAAAAACACCCAAAGGCTGGCATTGGACTACAATAGAGCACCACCTGACTAGTCCCATAAGCAGCAAACCCAAAGGGTTGTCTCTTGGGTGAGGGAACTGACAAAATGGATGCAGTCAGGCTCCCTCCCAGCAAGCTGAGAAGTTTCCAGAAAGCCTTAGCTACAGTGTCCCAGGTGACCTTAGATACAGCGTCCTATGTAACCTTAGCTACAGCATCCTATACAACCTGTAGAACACATGTGCACTGTGATTGATTGTGATTGATTATAGTACCTGGCCTTAAGCCACTGTTTTGCATCTTGTTATAAGAACAGCTCCGCCTGTGCATGCTGGGGAGTGCTGGAGCTGTGCCTGTGCCTTGCTGTGTCCTGCTATGCCTGAGTAAAGCTATGTCACATCTGCCCACAGCTTCTTGCATATTCTTCCGTCTGCCAGAACCATGCACCCAAAGCTTCAGTACCCTGAAACTGCAGAACAATTGGCATAGCCAGAATGATTGCCAGGTAAGGGGAGCCCCCACCTGGGAGGAGGAGGAGAAAGGCATGTGGCCCCCACACAGCATGTGATATCCCATTGCCATGGTTAATATGACTTGGACTCCCCAGAGGGGCAGGAAGAGGTAGACAGCTTTCTGGCTATTATTGAGAAGGTACTCTGCTCCCTGGAGGAACAACTGTGAGAAAAGGCCTGAGTGCCGTTGGCCACATAGGTTGGCTTTTGCTTACTGCACTGAAACACAACATGGACAAAGCCTTGCAAGAAGCTGTACAGGTCCATGAATTGCGTACAAAAGAGGAGGCTGTGGAGGCATGTTTTCAGCAGTTAGAGGACAAACTGCTCTGTGATGCAGCACATGGCATCCTGGAGGTGGAAGAGGAGCCTGGAGAAGACGTCAGGCAAGTGCAAGCCTGGCCTATCATGCACTAAAAGGTAAAACATTAACAGCTCCTGGGACCAGGAGGGGTACAGGCTGGAGACCCCACCGTGACAGAATATAGCACTTACACCCTTATATCCATACTGAGTTAAGGAAGTTGAGGAAGCAATGCCGGTAGAGATCAGGGAAGCCTCTACTGGCATGGCTGTTGCATTTGTGGGATGAAGGGCCAGACAGAATAGTTTGCTCCCCAGATAAAATGAAGAGGCTGACCTCCATTACAGTACACCCCTCCCTGCGGCAGTGCCTACAGAACAGTCACAGGCGGACGCAAAGGCAGGTAATTACACCCTGATGGAGTGGATAACTGCTGCTGTGCAAACTGTCTGGGATGATGCAGGAGAGCTACCAGACACAGAGAGTAAATGGCAATCATATGCGGAGATGCTGGAAATAATCTGCAAGCTGGGAATGAGACGGGCTATATTCAATTTGGACATGTATGGACCAGATGATGAACAGTTCACCTCATGAATGAAGGACTTAGTCTTTGGGACTGCACCATTTTCTTTCTTTAGGTCTTTGGTAGCCATCTTGGCCTCATATTTTGGGTGGCGTATCCATGAAATAACTACAGCAATGGCCACCCTGGGAAATATTGAAGGGTGGTGGCAGGACTGTGGCAACTGACTTGTCCATTCAGTTAAGTCTCAGTCTTCCCCAGAAAGAAAGGCAGGGAAGATGGGGAAGAAGCCACCTGTTACTGCGAGACCCATATGGGTGATTTGAACACAGATGTGGAACAGATTTGCTGATGGTGGGCGTAGACCCAGAGAAAATTGATAGATAGCCCAATGCTATGGTGTTAGAATTGTGGCGACAGTTGAAACTGACACAGCAGTTCCAGAAAAGTGCAAAACCAGTATCTGATAGAGCCTGACAGGTATCTCTGAAAGACTTCCTGACAGTCCCAGATGCGCTCTCTATATGACTAGGGAGAAGGCTGAGGTGCTTGTCTGGAAGGGATGGGGAGGGACCAGAGGCCCTCTGGTCCCCAAAAATGTCCAATGCATGCTAGCATTGGTAGATACTGGGGTTGACTGCAGCCTGATACACAATAACCCAGAGAGATTCCCAGGGCCAGCAGTGTACGTATGTTAACGGCTATGGAGGCAAGACTATAAAGACAAAAAGGGTGACTGTATCCCTTGGGATTGGGTGATTGCTTCCACGCTCCTACAAGGTATGTGTTCCCGGTTCCAGAATACACCCTAGGGGTGGACATTTTGCAAGACCTGTGCTTGCAGATGTCAGCGGGAGAGTTTTGCCTGAGGGTGTGAGTGGTAAAAGCCTTGGTACATGGACACGCTTGACACCTCCCCCACAAAGAAGTGCCACCCCCCATGGAGGGTGGTGAATGTCAAGCAATATCACCTACTGGGAGGACATGCAGAGATTGGGGCTACTATTCAGGAATTAGAAAAGGCGCAGATAGTAAACCCCACACACAGCCCCATGTGGCCTGTCAGAAAGCCCAATGGTACTTGGAAAGTGACTGTTGACTATTGTGAGCTGAACAAAGTAATGCCACCACTGCATGCTGCAGTGCCCTCCATCCATGAACTCATAGACAGATTAACAGTACAATTAGGAACATATCACTATGTAGTGGACTTTTTCTCCATTGACTTGGATCATACCATTCAAGAGCAATTTTCCTTCACATGGGAAAGACAACAATGGACATTCCTGGTGCTGCCCCAAGGATACTTGCATAACCCAATCATCTGCAATGGTTTGGTAGCAAAGGACTTGGCTGAATGGCATTGTCTGCCAACCTTTGTGCTGTTCCATTATATTGATGATATTCTATTAACCTCTGCTTCCCTTTCAGATTTGGAACAAGTCATACCAGTGCTAGTGCAACACTTGAAAACATGTGAGTGAGACATGAATGACACCAAGTACAGGGCCCTGGCTTATCTGTCAAATTCTTGGTTGTTATCTGGTTGAGTAAGATGAAAGTTATTCCTGAGGCAGTGATTGATAAAATCCAGGCCTTTCCATACCCTACCACAGTAAACAAACAAACAAACAAACAAAAAACAACAGAGTTATGCAGGCTTGCTGGGGTATTGGAGGGCCTTCATACCTTATTTGGCACAAATGACCTGCCCCTTTAAGTCTTAGCACAAAAGAGAGGTACATGAGATTGTACTGAACAGGTAGAAACAGCCTTTTCAGGGACCAAAAGAGCTGTCCAGCAATCACAGGCTCTGAGCATCATTGACCATGGACAGCCACTTCAATTGGATGTACATGTGATCCAGGAGGGCTATGGCTGGGGGCTCTGGCAGTGCACTGAGCAGAGTCGAGTACCTATTGGGTTTTGGTATCAGCTCTGGAAGGGAGCAAAGAGTAGGTACTCACTGATAGAGAAACAATTAGCTTCTGCCTATGTGGCCCTACAGGCAATGGAAGCCATCGCTGGGACTGCCAAGGTAGTAGTAAAGACCACATACAACATACAAAGGTGTATCAGTACATGGATCAGTTTCCCCAAGACTGGGGTAGCACAGACGCCAACCCTAACCAAATGGAGTGCATACTTAGAACAGAGAAGAGCGCTGGCAACCTTCCCACTAATCGTGGAACTTCAGCAGGCCTTAGGACCCATAGAGTGTATGACTGGTACAGAGATACCACAACAAGAGCCTATAGGCATTAAGCCATCTCCATTTAAATAAGGGAAGCCCCCCATCCCAAACAATGCTTGGTATACTGATGGCTCAAGTTGAGGGCCCACTGCAAGGCAGGTGGTCATAGGCATGCAGTGGCCACTGACAGTGTATAGTTTGATACTGGTACAGGGCAAAGCAGCCAAATGGCAGAACTTAGGGCCATATGGATAGTGATAACATATGAAATGGCCCACTGACAATCTGCACAGACAGATGAGCTGTCTTTAAGGGTCTAATCCTGTGGCTCTCCACTTGAAAGTGGCAACAGTGGATGGTAGGACACCAACCCCTGTGAGGACAAGACATGTGGCAAGCTGTGGGACTTAGGTCAAGACAAAGATGCCACTGGACATGTCCCGTTAGTGTCACTAGGGAATGATTAAGCATATGTTCTAGCCAAAGTGAGGTGGCTAGAAGGGGTCTCCGCTATAGATGTCGCCCACTGGTTGCACCATAATTTGCAACATGTGGGAGATAAGACTACGTGGTCTGTGAGAAAACAATGGAACATACCGAATACATGGGCTCAGTTCAGGTACAGGATGCTTCTGAAAAGCACCCTGTCTGTGCACAGGACACTACAAACCCTTGACAATATCGACGGGAGTTTGGTCAAGTGCTCTGATACAATGGCAAGTAGATTACATTGGGCCATTGCCAAAGGCCCAAGGTATAGTGTATGCACTCACTGCAGTTGACACTGCTTTAGGATTGCTTTTTGCCTGGTCTTGTGTGGCTCCTGACCAGAGGCACACTATTCAAGTGCTGACACACTTGTGTTCCTTTTATGATTAATCCTTAGTCATTGAAAGTGATAGGGCCACTCATTTTATAGGACATGAAATCCAAGTCTGGGCCAAATGGATGGATATCCACTGGCACTCGCATACTTCTTACAATCTTCAGGATGCAGGAATGATTGGACTTTATAATGGGTTGTTGAAGAGACACTCACAGGTCTCTACTACCCCACCAGCTTTCAGGGCGTTGGTCCCCTGGTTATGGGAAGTGATAAGGAGTCTGAATGAGAAACCTCAGGCTGGAAGATCGGCTCCAATAGCTGCACACCCTGTGTGATGGTCAACTGGCCACCATAAATGACTACAAATTACCTAGGAACTTTTGGAAATGAACAACCCGAAGGTGTGCTATAGAGCACATTTGTTCTCTCACTCTGGCCTATAGTGAGCTCTCTGGTACTATGTCATGTGTCCCAGACAGTTGTAGAAACAAAGGAAGAGACAGTATGGTACCACCGACCTGGGTGGTTTCCTGTGCTGGCTACTGTTCTCTCCAAGGACAAGACGTTGGCCTGTATTTTGCCAACAGGGAGAGACACATCTCCTGGTTCCACTCTTTTCTATCTTCTTCTGCCCTTAGACAAGTGTGTGCCAATTCTGGTGGATTGTGCACACACCTACACCACAGTCGCCAATGTCTCCGACTGCTGGGTGTGTACCGCCTTCTCTGCCAGTGCTTCTGTGGGATTGCACTGGCATACACATGCTGCCAACCAAACTGCATGGGATGCCCTGAGGAAGTGAGGTCCTTCAGCCTCCAGATGTAAGGATGCTCGAAGACAAGTATATAGCATTATGTGGAATCTACACAACCACAGCCAGCAATGGCTGGGGTATTCTGTGTACACTGGGTAGAATGTGTTAATGAGTGAGGGAGTTGAGATAAAGAGAATGGTCCTCTATTGTATGGAGAGGCCAAATTGTACCCGCCCTCTGGATTGGGTGCCTCGGCCATTGTGTGCCCATGTAACAGTTGTTACTTCCCCAACACACTAGTGAATGGGATTGAAACATCAGAGGCTGGTCCTCACTTTCCCCCTACCCCCTGGTAGTCTCTGAGTGTGTGGAAACCATGGGTGACCATATGTACTAGCCGGGTGTACCTTAGGATAGCTATATCTCCCTGCCCAAGTGTGAAAGACTTTGCCCAAATGGCTGAGTTTATTATGCCCACCATTCTCATGTGGACACTTTGGTGGTTTTATCCCTTGGCCATTTTACTGCCTGCTGCAGGTGACATTGTAGTTGAAACATGTCACTGCTTTGGCTGTCCACACAGCTCGGACTCTGAATCAGACCTGTACCTCCTTGAGTCTGCTCACCGATTAAGTAGACCAAATAAGAAAAGTGGTGCTGCAGAACCAAATGGCTTTAGACATTCTAACCACAGCTCAAGGAGGAACCTGTGCAATCCTCCACACCTAATGTTGTGTATACATCCCAGACAATAAGAAAAATATCACCTAAGCCTTAGGAGGGCTGAACCAAGAGATATAGGCCATCTAACAACTAACTGGTAACCTCTTACAGGAATAGTGGGCCAATCTCTCCTTTACATGGTGATGGGTCCTTTCTGTCCTTGGGGTAGGTGCCTGTGTCTTGGTGACATGCTGCTGCTCTCTATATTGTTGTTGTGAGATGTGAGCACAAAGGTTCACCCTATTATCATAGCCATCAACAAAACCCATGGCTAGATAAAGAAGAAACCCTGAAGGGGTGAAGCGTTGGGTGAGGGAACTGACAAACAAAATGGATGCAGTCAGGCTCCCTCCTAGCAAGCTGGGTGATTTCCAGACAGCCTTAGCTACAGTGTTCCAGGTGATCTTAAATGCAGCATCTTATGTAATCTTAGCTACACTGTCCTATACAACATGTAGAATACATGCACATTGTGATTGATTGTGATTAATTATAGTACCTGGCCTTAAGCCACTATTGTGCACGTTGTTATAAGAACAGCTCCATCTGTTCTGGCTGGGAAGTGCTGGAGCTGTGCCTGTGGCTTGCTGTGTCCTGCTATGTCTGAATAAATCTATGTTGCATGTGCCCATGGCTCCTTGCATATTCTTCTCTCTGCCATAACTGTGCACCCCAAGCTTCGGTACCTCGAACGTGCAGAATATGTCTCAAGAGGTACATGAGCCTGCTGGGGTGAATCCCATTTTGTGAGATCAGCCCCCGCACAACAATTCATCCTCTATGGGACTGACCAATCTCCACAGCCAGGCAGCCCAAGAGTCAATCCCATACACTACATGCTAACAGCAATTAAGACTTAGCTACAACAGGTGAAAACACAGAACCCACACAAGGAAAATACCCAGAGTTCCTGGTGCAGGTGATCAGAAAGACTATGCTAGTGGGTCACACAGGACACCTACTACATAAGGCCAACTGGTCAAGGCTGGCAGACATAATAAATCTTCCCAATACATTGAAATGAACACAGAGAAGCAAGTAAAATGAGAAAACAAAGAAACATGTTGCAAATAAAATGATGGAAGAAAACTCCAGAAAAAGAACTAAACAAAATGGAAACAAGCAACCTACCAGAGACAGAGTTCAAAACACTGGTTACAAGGATGCTCGATGAACTTAGAGAGAGAAAAGATTATCTCAGGAAAGACTTCAGAAGAGAGATAATAAGTGTAGAAAAACCACAGAAACCTTAAAAAAAAGAACCAGTCAGAAATGAACACTATAATAACTAAAATGAAGAATACACTAGAAGAAAACAAGAGTAGATTAGATGAAGCAGAAGACTGAATCAGCAAGTTAGAAGGCAAAATAGCAGAAAACACCCAATTGAACCAGCAAAAAAAAAAATTAATTTAATAAAATTTAAAAATGAGGAAAGTTTAAGAGACCTCTAGGACAATGTCAAACATACCAACATCTGGATCATAGTGTTACCAGAAGGAGAAGAGAGAGAGCAAGGGATTAAGAACCTATTTGAGGAAATAATGACAGAAAACTTTCCTAACCTGACAAAGAAAATAGGCATATAAGCACAGAATCCCAAACAAGAGGAATTCAAACAGGCCTACACCAAGACACATCATAATTAAAATGCCAAAGGTTAAGGACAAAGAAAGAATCCTAGAAGCATCAAGAGAAAGGCAGCTAGTTACTTACAAGGGTACTCCCATAAGAATGTCAGATAATTTTTCAACATAAACTTTACAGGTCATAAGGGATTGGCTCAAAATATTTAAAGTGATAAAAAGTAAGGACCTGCAGCTAAGACTACTCTATCCAGCAAGGTTATGAATTAAAAGTAAAAGTGAAATAAAGAACTTCTCAGACAGGAAAGAGCTAAAAGAATTCACTACCGCCAAGCCAGTATTCCAAGAAATGTTGAAAAGTTTTCTTTAAGAAGAAGAGGGAAAACAAAAATATGAATAATAAAATAGAAATAGGTGTGTTCCTATCAATAATTACTTTTAATGTAAGTCGATTAAATGCTGCAATGAAAAACATAGGGTAGTTGAATGGGTAAGAAAACAAGACCCATACTTATGCTGTCTACAAGAAACACACTTCTGATTGAAAAACATACACAAACTGAAAGTACAGAAATTGAAAAAGATATTGCATGGAAATGGAAATGAAAAAAGAAAGTTGGGAAACAGTACTTATATCAGACAAAATAAACTTTAAAACAAGGGCTATAATAAGAGACAAAAAAAGGGCATTACATAATCATAAAAGGATCCATCCAACAAGAGGACATAACCCTACTAAGCATTTATGCACCTGACATAAGAGCACCTACATATATAAAGCAAAGATTGACTAATAAAAGGAGAGACTGATAATAATACAGTCATAGTAGAAGACTTTAACACTCCATTGACACCAAAGGACAGATCTTCCAGGCAGAAAATCAAAAAGGAAATGGCTGCCATTAATTACACACTAGACAAGAGGAATTCAACTGATATTTTTAGAGCATTTCTCCCTAAAGCAGCAGAATATACATTCTTCAAGTGCACATGGAACATTTTCCAGGAAAGACCACATCTTAGGCCACAAAACAAGTCAATAAATTTAAGAAGATTGAAATTATACCAAACATCCTCTCTGACCACAATGATATGAAAATAGAAATCAATTAGAAGAAAAAAAACTGAAAAATACACAAACTCATGGAGACAAAATAACATGCTACTAAACAATGAATGGGTTAACCATGAGATCAAGAAAGAAATCAAAAGATACCTAGAGACAAATGAAAGTGAAAACACAATGATTTAAAATCTATGGGACACAGCAAAAGCACTCCTAAGAGGAAAATTTATAGCAATACATGCCTATCTCATAAAACAAGAAAAATCTCAAATAAACAATCTAAACTTACACCTAAAGGGACTAGAACAAAAACAGAAAACAGCCCAAATTGAGAAAAGGAAAGAAATAATAAAGATCGGAGCAGAATAAATAAAATAAAGTTTCTAAAAAAATACAAAGGTCAATAAAATTAAGAGCTAGTTCTTTGAAAAGATAAACAAAATTGATAAAGTTTATCCAGACTCATCATAAAAAGACAAAGACCAAAATAAATAAAATCAGAAATAAAAGAGAAGTGACTACTGACTACAGAAATATGAAGGATTACAAAAAAATACTGTGAGCAATTATATACCAACAAATTGGAAAATCTGGAAGAAATAAATAAATTCCTAGAAACACATAATTTCCAAAGTCTGAGTCAAGAAGAAACAGAAAATCTGAACCAACAGATTATCACTAATGAATTTGAATCAGTAATCAAAAAATTCCCAACAAACAAAAATCCTGGAATGCACCTTTTCACAGATGAATTTAACCAAACATTCAAAGAACTAACACCTATTCTTAAGCTACCCAAAATGTTCAATAGAAGGGACGGTTCCCAAACTGATTTTATGAGGTAACCATTACCCCAATTCCATTACCAGACAAAGATATTACAAAAAATAAGATTATAATCCGATATCCCTAATAAACATAGAAGCAAAAATCCTCAACAAAATATTAGCAAACTGAATTTACCAATACATTGTAAAGATCAGGACTCGAATATGGTGGTGGCCTGGGTCTGTATGCTGGGCAGGGTTGGGCTCAAAAAACAGATGATGCCCTCTGCCAACTCCTCTGTCTGTGGGCAGGAACTGACCCTCCAGCCCTTGACCTGAGGCCAGGCAGCTTGGTTCCTCACTGTATGTACCTGGCACCTTTTAAGCTGCTGCCACAGTGTTGAAACTCAGAGTGAGTGAGTCTGTCAGCAATGAACGGCTACACTGACTGATCGGTGCATCTCAAGACATACATGCTGTTGACAGGCGAACTAGTCCAAGTGAAATGTACCTTTTTCTACAGTTATATTCACACCACCTGTAGCATGGCCCAGAGCACCAGGCTCAAGCTTATGTGGTACAAAAACAAGGGTGATTTGGAAGAGCCCATAATCATGTCAGAAGTCAGTATGAACAAAAATTCAATATAGTTTCACTTACGTGAGGTACAAGACAATGGATTCTACACTCATGTTTTTAAAAACTAGACATATTGCATGAAGGTATCAAAACCCTTGACTGTTATGGAGAATAAATCAGGTCTGTGCTACAATAGCAGGATCCACTATTTTTGAAGAACCCGAAGTCTCTAAAAGAAAAGAGATCTCTTGTCCAGATATGGATGCCTGATGTTATGTGGTACACAAATGTAAGCCAAAGATGTCAAGAAGCATAATAATACAGAAAAAAGTGCTATTCTAATCCAAGAAGTTCATAAAGAAGATAAAGAAAACTGTACTTGTAAAATAAGTATGAAGGAAAACTTGTAAGACAAAAAAAACAAAACAAAACAAAAAAACGAATTGAGAGTTACAGCTTTAATCACAGACAAGCCTCTCAAGCTATTGTTCCCCATGAAGAATCAGCCAAGTGTTATCGGTGTTCAGCTGGATAAGCCTCTGAACATCCCTTACAAAGCATTCTTTGGATTTAGTGGAAAGACTGGACAAATAATCTACTTGATGAAAAGGGAAATTGTAATTAAAGATCAGGCAGGTCAAATTAGAGAAGATAAAATAAGGCTCTTCAAAATAACATCTTGGAGAAAGAAAAGTTGAGATGGCATTCATCTTTGATTTACTAGTGGAGGCTACCCTGACAAATTATACCTGACACGTGGAAAACTGAAAAAAAAAGAAAGAAAAATGAAACATGCCAGTATTCTGCAATGTAAAATGATTTAATCTCAAAAAAAAAAAGGAGCTTGGCGGAGGCCTGGAAGAAATCATCCTTCTCTTTACCAGCTGGTGGTCATCTACAAATGCTACAACACTGAATTGATGCTTTTCTACTGACAGCATTTTGGAGATGATAAAACTACTAAGGACAAGGAATATGACGCCTGTCTCTCTCACACAAAAGTGGAACAAGGTAATTTAGACCGTAACAATCCTGAAGAAGAGCAGTTTGCTCTTGAAACACTGCCAGGTGACCTGGAAAAACACTGTGGATATAAACTCTTGATCCGAGAAAGAGACCTAATTCCAAGTGTAAATCGAAATGCTAGTGATGAAGTTTCCCACATAACTTCTTTCTTTGGGGGAGCAGAAAGTAGGAAGACAATGAAGACTCAGAGCTGTTGGGATAATGTTTTAACATTTTTTCCACTTCGTAGAAACTTTCTGCCTTTCCTAGCATTCTGTTTCACCAGTTCTCTAAATGAGAATTACCGGGTGGTAAATTTCCCATCGTTACTTGTGTTCTGTTCTGTTCTGTTTTGTTTTGCTTTGTTTTGCTTGTTTCATTTTCATTTTTATTTTTTTGGAGATTTTAAAGAAGTTTTCTTTCACTGAATGTGTAATCTCTACAATAAAATGCTTAAAATTCATAAGTTTCTTTCCCCACTTAAGAGTTGTTTATCCCCTCAGATACAGTCACTTTAACTGTTGCATGAGCAAGCCCTAAAATGTGTTAAGCAAACACCAAAACAGCAGTAGCAATGCATTGTAAAAAGAGCAAATTCTATGTGTATCTCTTAAAAAGTTCTTTGTTTCTCTGTAGGGTGTGTGGAAAGTTTGCTCATTTTTACTTGTGAAAGTCTTCTTGCTGTAAAGTGATGGAAATGAAACCCTGGAAAAAAGAGATTGGTAAAATCAATTTATCTCTTTATATGGCGTGTACTGTGCTGTTTGGAGCCCCACATTATATGCTGGCTATTACTCCTTAATGACAACCTGTGACCTTGGGGAAATTTGAAGTAACGGATATTGCTATGCTTCTGTAAGCATTACTTCTGCTAGACGGCACTGGCCATTAGGCAAGGCCTTGTGCTCTGCTTAGTAAAGACAGCTCTCTGTTGCAAAAAGAAATTATACTACACGATCAAGTGGGATTTATTCTTGGGATGCAAGGTTGATTCAATATCAGCAAATCAATTATTGTGATACACCACATTATCCATTTGAAAGATAAAACATCATATGATCATATCGATAGATGCAAACATATCATTTGACAAAGTCCAACATTTATTTATGATAAAAACTCTCACCAAAGTGAGAATGGAGGGAAAATACCTGAACATAATAAGGATCATTTATGACAGACACAAGCTAACATCATACTCAATGGGAAAAAGCTAAAAGCATTCTCCTTAAGATCAGGAAGAAGAGAAGGGTGTCCTCTTTTACCACTTTTATTCAACATAGTATTAGAAGTCCTAGCTAGGGCAATCAGAAAAGAAAGAAAAAATAAAAGCCATCTGAATTGGAAAGGAAGAAGTAACCCTGTCATTATTTCCAGATGTCATGATATAATACATAGAGAGCCCTAAAGATTCCAACCCCCCCCCAAAAAAAAAAACCTGTTAGAACTGATGAATGAATTCAGTAAAGTAGCAGGATACCAAATCAACATTTAGAAGTTGGTTGCATTTTTATACAAGAATGATGAAATAGCAGAAAGAGAAATTAAGAAAATAATCAAATTTACACTAGTACCAAAAACAATAAAATGCCTAGGAATAAATTTAACCAAGGAAGTAAAAGACCTGTACTAGAAAAATTATGAGTCATTGAAAAAAGAAGTCAAAGGACATAAAAATAAATGAAAGCATATACCATGCTCACGGATAGGAAGAGTTAACATCGCCAAAATGCCCATAGTATCTAAACCAATCCATAGACCAATGCAATCCCTGTCAAAACACCAATGGCATTTTTCAGAGGACTAGAACAGATTATACAAAAATTAATATGGAACCATAAAAGATCCCAAATAGCCATGGAAATCTTGGGATAGAAGATTCAGGGTATCACACTACCTGATGTAAAACTATACTACAAGGCTATAGTAAACAAATCAGCATGGTACTGGTATAAAAACAGACACATAGGTCAATGGAAGAGAACAGAGAGCCCAGAAATAAATTCATGCCTATACGCTCATTTACTCTATGACAAAAGAGCCAAAATATACAATGGGGTATAGCCAGTCTCTTCAATAAATGGTGATGGGAAAACTGGACAGATACATGCAAAAAAGAAAAAAGAAAGAAAGAAAAAGAAAAGAAAAGAAAATGAAACTGGACCACCTTCTTATACCATAAACGAGAATAAAAACAAAGGGGATTAAAGACCATAAAACTCTTAGAAGAAAACATGGGTGGTATACTCTCTGACATTGCTCTTAGTAATATTCCTTTTCTGATATATCTCCTCAGGCAAGGGAGACAAAAGAAAACATAAACAAATGGGACTACATCAAACTAATAAGTTTTCTCACAGCAAAGGAAACCATCGGCAAAAGGACAAGACAATCTACTGACTGGAAGAAGATTTTTGCCCATGATACATCTGATAATGAGATTATATCCAACATTTATAAAGAACTCACACAACTCAACACCCCTCCTCCCCCCAAAAATCAAACAATCCAATTAAAAAATGGGCAGAGGACCTGAATAGGTACTTCCCCAAGAAGGACATACAGATGGCTAATAGGCATATGAAAAGATGCTCGAGGTCACTAATCATCAGAGATATGCAAATCATAACCACAATGAGATATCTCCTCACACCTGTCAGAAGAGCTATCATCAATAAATCAAAAACAACAAGGGTTGGTGATGATATGGGGAAAAGGGAACTTTCCTGAACTGCTAGTGGGATTGCAAATTGGTACAGCCACTATGGAAAATAGGTTGGCGGTTCCTCAAAAAATTAAATACAGAACTACTGTATGGTCCAGCAATTCCACTTCTGGGTATTTATCTGGAGTAATCTGAACACTAATTTGAAAATTTGTATGCACCCCTGTGTTCACTCCAGCATTATTTACAATAGTAAAGATATGGAAGCAACGAAAGTTCCCATGAGTAGACAATTGGTTAAAGAAGAGGTGGTACATATATACAAGGGAATATTACCCAGCCATAAAAAATGAAATATTTGCAACGACATGGATGGACCTGGAGGATATTATGTTAAGTGAAATGGGTCAGACGGAGAAAAACATGTCTATATGATCATACTTATACGCGGAACCTAAGGAACAAAATGAACAAACAAAACAAAAGCAGACTCATAGATACAGAGAACGGACTGGTGATTGCTAAATGAAAGCGGGGTTAGGAAGCTGGTTGGAAAAGGTAAAGGGAATAAGAAGTACAAATTGGTAGTTAAAAAATAGTCACGGGGATGTGAAGTACAGCATAGGGAATATGGTCAATAATATCGTAATAACGATGTATAGTGCCAGGCGGGCACTGCAGTAATCGAGGGGATCACTTCGTAAGTTATGTAAATGTCTACCCATTGTGCTGTACACCTGAAACTAATATGATATAAAATAAAATTTTATAAAAATCTCAAATGTTAAGACAAAACTATTTAATTTCTGAATCTTGGCAAATTGGTCAAACATATCAAAAGTTTTAAAACACTTGGTCATATAGAATCATAGGTAATTGAGGAACAATGCTTAAGTTATTCATTTAATCATGGTGACAAAGACTCTTCCGGCAAGTACAGAAAGTTAAATCGTTCTAAGCTAAATTTAGCTTTTTTCTAAGATTCAGTTTACTTAAGCAATTACCGACTCCATGATAAAAGACACAGGAAGTTATCTTAATAAAACATAAAATTTTTGCAATCCCTTTGTAATTTCTTTACTTTGGAGGTTATATAAATGTTTAATCACTATGTTGTACACCTTAAACTAATATTGTATGTCAATAGTAGTATTGTATATCATACTAACATAATATTGTATTTTAATTGAAATATTAAGAGTCTTTAAAAAATGAATAAATAAAACAAAAATATGGTAAAAAAAAAAAAAAAAAAAAGGAGTATAGCCCGTAGGAACCATACTGGGTTCCAGGGATGGTTGGTCCATGAAAGGGAGGCCACTTTAGATCCTGTTTGAGAGGCCAGATATGTCAACCTAAAAATAAAAGTCCTTTCTAAGTGAAAGGTAACAAACATTTATTTGAAATAAAAACAAATAGTGATTCAGGAAGCAGTGATTCAAGCAGAAGTACAAATATTGTTCCAGTTACAAGACAAAGACAAGGAGTATTTACGAAAAAGGGAAGGGGAACAATTGCACTAATAGAAGGAAAACATTTCTTCTATCGGTGCAGATCAGGTAACATAAGTGATGCTCATCCTAAAGAATTGTGTTTTCTTTTAATTTTCAGTCCTGTCGCCATTAGTCGAGTCGTTGTGATATCTGCTTTCTTGTTATGTTTGCAAACAGTTCTTTGGGACGTAATGTTGCTTTAGGACCAGTCCAAAGTTTACTTTGCCCTGGTTTGACATTCCACAGGTTTGAGGCATAAGACATGCAAGGCAAGTCCACTGGGATTGCAGTTTCAGGTCAATTTTAAAGTAGCTCCGTTTATATTATTTTTTACAAGCTCATGTGAAGCTTGTATACCTTAAATTGAAACTCAAATTCACGGAAAGGGGTGATAAATTAAAGATATGCTCCCCATTACTTATCTGAATGCTTCCTTCCTCAGTCCTGCCCTTCACAATGCTTAACGCTCTCTGCCTTGGGGTGCTGGCTGGCAGGGGCTGTAGTCACCTCTGGCTGAAATGGCCCTTCCTGGACATATACCTACGGGATGCCATGGGAGGCTGGCTGGCGGGGGCTGTAACACATTCTGGTAGAAGTTGCCAGCGGCACAGGGCACCTGGGGTATCCTGGTAGACTGCTTGTCTGGGGCTGCGGGAACCTGGTGGCCATAGGTGCTGGGCTCAAGGGTGGGGGGTGGTATCCTTAGGGGTTCGGCTGGCTGGGCCTGCAGGGGCCACGGGGCAAGGTGGCCTAGGGTATGCAGCCGTGGGTGCTCCCTGGGGGCCCCAGTGAATGGGGCTGCAGCAGGCGCTCCCTGCATTGGCCTAAGGCACAAGGCTCTGTGGGCGCCCTGGGGGCTAGCAGGCTGGGGCTGCAACTACTGTGGTGTGCCCTGAGGGCGAACCCAGGCTTCAGTGGGCAGATGCTGGCTGAGTCGGCCTGGGATGCAGGGTGCCTGGGGTGTCCTGGTGAACCGGCTGGCTGGGGCTGCAGCAGGTGTGGGGCAAGGTGGCTTGGGGGACTCTAGGAGAGCCCTTGGAGGTCAGCTCGCTGGAGCTGCAGCTAATGCAGCTTTGTGAGGTGGCCCAGGGTGCTCTGTGAAGGCCTTGCAGGGTGGCTGGAAGGATGAGACTAAGCTCCCACAGCGCCATCTCTATTTCTGTGAAGGAAGAATGTAAACAATGGCCTTTGCCAGCTATCCAGATCCAGGAGAGTCCCCGTAGTTCCCCCACACATTTGGCAGATGCCCTGAGGTCAGTAAATAGTTTGTTTTCATGTATAGTCTAGGTGCCCTTTGAAATCTGTTTTACCTCTGTGCTTCTCAGCAGGCGAGTCTGCCCTGTGGGCCCCCCAGTGATATCCCTCCCCACTGCAGATCTCCCCATTGGGGTGGGGTTCCGGTGGTTACAACACCTCTCCTATCCTTCTCGCCTATCCCCCTCCAGTTTGTAGTGCAGAAGCTGTTCCATCAGCCTTCAGTTGCAATTCCGGAGGAATCGGTCTTTGTGCAGGTGTTTACACCATGTGTGTCGGGTGGAGGAGGCGAGTTCAGGGTCTTCCTACCTTGCCGTCATGGACCTGCCTCCAAGATGTCATTTTAAATTCAAGCATCCAAGGAGTGGTTCCTTTAACCTGGAGCCGACCCCGCCATCATCTGGGTCACCTGTGTTTCTTTTCTCAGTGGAGCACTCACTCCATTGTGTAGTCATTGCCAGTTTTGTCTCGCTCTCCTCTAGAATGTGAGGTCTTTGAAAGAAGGGACCTACTTCATCATGACATGATGCAACTCCTAATGCCTGGCAGAGTGTCTGGCACAAGTGGCACCCAAATATTTGCTGGATGAGTAATCTCTACTTACTGCTTCTACTCCAGTTGATTGGGGATATTTAGCCATACCGAATGAATACTCACTCTTCAAACATCTTGTGCTAGTCTGTAATGTGATGTAAAATGCTTCAACATTAAAACAAGAAAAGTACCTTGATTTTGCTAGTTATAATCCAACTCAATTTGTAAAATGAGATTTTAAAGACCCCTGTTGGCTTCAAACCAACCCCTGCCTCCAACCCACCAACCCCACTATATTGTAAAGTGAAAACCAGGATAGAGAAGTCGAAGCTTCTCTGTTTGATGGCAAAGGGCCAGAGGCGGGCTGAACCTCACTTGCTTAGCCTTCCAGAAATCTGCCACAGGCCCCCTGGATGGACTCAACCAGGAAGCACAGATGGAAACTAAGGACCAGCTCCAGAGGTACCACAGCAACAATTATACCTGCTTCCATACCCATTTCCCATACCTATTTTTTCCTGTTTTTCTTCAGTTTCCTTCAGTCCCCCCCCAGCTTTATTGAGATATAATTGACATATGACATTTTGTACATTTAAGATGTATGCTGTGGTGGTTACATGCATGTATGTACTGTGAAATGTTTACCAAGATAAGGATAATTAACACATCCTCACCTCATATAATTACCATTTTGTTGTTGCTGTCATGGTGAGAACATTAAAGCTGTATTCTCATGGCAACTTTGGAATATACAAAACAGTATTGTTAATTATCGTCACCATGCTGTACGTTACGTCCCTGGAACTTATTCATCTTATAACTGAAGGATTGTACCTTTTGACTGACATCACCCCATCCCCCCCACTCCCAGCCCCTCATGTCCATTTCCTTTGAAATACTTAAATGGTACTATTGAAGAAAAAAAATCAGAGGCAAATTCTGTTTCCAGAGAGCCAAATTTTCTTGCTTGTCATGGTGTTTCGCTCAGTTTCTTATGCTTTGCCTCATAGAGTACCTAACGAGTAAGTACGAGTAGATGGGCCTGCCCTCCAGACTTATTGCTCAAATGGCAAGACAGGAGAAGAGGATGAAAAAGAAAATGATGGGGACACTTCTTCCCTCTCCATGTCTTCTAATCCTTTAGAATATCCTGAGTTCTATCCATAAGCTCAAAATTAGTCTTAAGTTTGTGACTTGTAAAAAGAACAGCAGGTATGATGTTTGCTAAAACCAGTTCTGAAAAAAAGACTGAAAGGACTGTCTCAATACAACTGTGTGCTGGCAGGCTTTAAAAAAAAAATCAGAAAACAGTGATAAGAGATAAAATCATCATGAAATGATTTATTGAGAAAATGACCACCCAGGTGAGTGACATCACACATTCTGGGGATGCAGAATAGCTGTGGTCCTGGTCAGATGTTTAAAAAGAATAAATTCAGAAGCATGTGTGCATGTCTGAATCTGTGCGTATGCGAGTGCATGCGTGCGTGCGTGCGTATGTGAATGTGTTTGTGTGAGTGTATGTGCAGAAACTACCGAAGCAGATGGTAAGAGGGCGCTTAGAAATATATAGATGCTGCAGTTTACCCCCAAACCCTGGGGCAGGGGCATGTATTGTTCTCAAGGCAAAAATCCAACAGTCAATAATGGATGTTTGGACTGTGTAGCGCCAAGGGGCACCATCTCCTCAAGGGGACATCATCTGCAGCCCAGGCTAGGGAGTCCCTGGGGAGGGAATCGGGCTGTTACTCGGCTTGAGCGTGGAGAGGGCATCCACGACTGCAGGGCTGCTCTTCTTGGCAACATGAGCCGAGGCTTCTGCAGGGCCCTGGCGGATCTTGCCCTCTGCTCCTTCCGGGATGGGGAGGCGGGATCCGCAGCATGGCGGGGGCCTCTGCTGCAGGCCTCCAGCAACGCGCCCGCTCTCCTTGTCCTTCTCTGCCAGCTCCTCGGAGATGCCGAGTGAGGGCTTAGGACCAGGAGGGCAGCCTCGGTCCCTAGGGCGACTCAGCCGGTAGCTGAGGCCGGGCCTCCGCGCCGGCGGTGCGCCCTGGGGCCTTGCGGCAGGGGCGGGCCCAGGCAGGTGGGCGGCCTGCAGGCCGCGGTCGGGAGCGAGGATCGAGGGGAGGCCGGGCACGGCCTGGGCCCTGCGGAAGGGCGAGCAGCGCCGCCGTTGGTCTGGGGAGAGGCTGGGCAGGCGGCGCCTCGGACCCCGGGTCACGGTGAAGCCGTCGCCGCCGCCCTCGCCTTCATCGACGTCGTCCTCGGCGCCCAGGTGACGGCGAGGCTGAGGCGTGCGGCGGCAGATGTAGAAGCCGCGGCGGACGCCGGAGCGGTTGGCGGCGAAGCGGCTGCCCTCCACTGGGGCGCCCGCTGGCCCGGTCACGTTAGCGGCCTCGGTGCCCCGCTCGCCCAGCACCACGTCGAACTCCACCGTCTCGCCGTCGCCCACGCTGCGTTGGTACTTGTGAGGGTTGTTCCGGGCGATGGCCGTGTGGTGCACGAACACGTCTTCCTCCCTATCGTGTCTGCGGATGAAACCGTATCCTTTCTTCACATTAAACCACTTCACGGAGCCACGTACCCCCTTGGCGATGACCTTCTTGGGCGCCTTTCCCCTGGCGTCCGCCACCGCGGTGGCCTCGGAGATGGCGTCCCTGCTGAGGTTGCTGGCCACCAGGGCTCGGGAAGAATCTCCGCCTCCCAAGGACAAGAGACCCCTCTGCGCATCTTGAGGGGAAACTGAGGCGGCCCCCTTCCTGAGGGCGGCCTCTCCTGCCTCACTCATGAGGCTTTCCGTTCTCTTCTTTCTCAAAGAAATATGCGGGAACTCTCTCCCGGGGTGGGGGTGGGGAGTAAGGGTGAAGGAGGGGATCAGTCTTCAGGCGGGAGCCTACCTCTGGGAGGGATGGGGCCTGGGCCAAGGACTCGCTGGCTTTGCCCTGAGACTCTTGGGAGAGGGCTGTGGTGTCTCCTGGGACAACAGGGCTGCTGTGGTGACTTCTCAATGGCGGGGATGAGGAGATGGGCGGGTCCTAGGCTAGGTTCTAATGGGGGAGGGGCAGATGGGCTCCGCCATGTGCACTTGGTACCACTGTCACAGCACACCTTGGTCCCCCGTGTAGAAGGGGCACACACGAAGTTCTAGGGAGTGGTCTTCTAGAAGACCCTGTTGGTTGCTTGAGTGGATATGAAGAGAGGACCCACCTTCCATCCCTCGCCCTTGGTTGGGGAGATTCACAGCCTCTTAAGGGCACTCTCTCACAAAACCCTGGTCCTCTTCCAACCCGTGTGCCCTCTGTATGAGTAAGACATTTTGTGTAACTTGTGATAAATGACAAGCGAGTGAAATTAAGACTCAATCAAAGGAGCCCTTTGTGTGTGTGTGTGTGTGTGTGTGTGTGTGTTCAATTTTTCCCCCTTTTTGTTTGTTTGGTTTGGTTTGGTTTGGTTTTCCTGCAGAGGGTCAGAGGAAGCCTGGCAAGGCTAGAATGCTAGTACTGAGAGGATACTACACTAGCCCAGGTTAATCTAAGCGAGTGTTAAGTTTGTAAAGTAGTCAAGCTGAGTGGGGACACTTTTGTAACTAGAATATTCTGAAAATCCTGTTGAACTCTCGTGTTTTTGCCTACATAAAGCAAATGATCAGGCAGGGTAAAATAGAGCTCAAGTGATTCACCCCGATGCTTAACTGTAGATCCAAACATTTTTTTTTTTCAACTAACTTATGACTCTGTGATCTTCATTATAAATTGGGATTCCGATTTAACTATAAAGAAACCCTAAGAATTCAGCCTAACTTCAGTGCTGATATTGTGGTAAGGTACAGCTAGCTCTCTGAAATATAGCCTTTCTGAAGTGATGACAGAGGATGCTACAATAGTAGATTGTAACTGGTCAGAGTACTCGGTTTTCATTTATTAATAAGAATATTAGGCCAAGTTGGCCTGCCATTTTGGAGTTTACAGAAACCTCTCACAGTTGTGCATTTGATCCTTGCAACAACCCGCTCTGTAAGGAAGTGGGACAGGTGCTGTTTTAACTTGAGTTCGGCAGATAAGGGAACCGGGAGCAGAGATAAGAAGTTGCTTGCTTACGTTTACATATTTCGTATGGGGTGAACCCTTAAATCTTATCTCAGATAAGATTTTCACTCCAGGTCCACATCTCTTTCCACCACACTTCATTGTCCTTCATGTACAGTGATGTCACTGTTCCTTCTGATGTCAGTAAGAAAACTCGACTTATTGTAGTCTCAGTAGCCATTTCTTCATGCTGGTATAATACAAAATGGAAGAAGGGGTCTTGATTTTCATTTTACTCTTTGTTAAACACTTCTTGAGGCCAGGTCAAGATGGTGAGGTAGGTAAACGCTGTGCATGCCTCCTCCTATGACTGCCTTAAAAATTGCAACTAAATTATGAAACAGTCAACCCAGAGGACAATCTGAAGGCTAGCTGAACAGAACTTCTGTAACTGCATATATAAAGCGGAGACCACATCGAGACTGGTAAGAGGGGTGGAGACATGAAATGGGCTGGTCCCACACCCACGTGTGGTGGTTGAGCATTGGGAGAAATATCTTGTCTGCGGAGGCCCCCACTCTCCAGAAGAGCGAGGGGTCCCAGCCTCACACTGGGGCTCCTCAGCCCAGGGTTCCAGTGTCAGGAAGAGGAGCCCCCAAAAATCTGGCTGTGAAAATCAGTGGGGATTCTGGCCTTCCAGGTGAGACTGAAGGCAGAAGGAAATCCAGATGTCCCTGAACAGGCCCGCCCACAGACTCACTTTCTCGCAGGCACTCACCCTGGGCCCCGGTGGAGGGGTAGCAGCTTGTGGGGTGCCAGAGACATACAGGGAAAGACTGAGCGGTGTGGCCTCAGGGCAAGGGCTGGAGGGACAGCTGCCATTTTCCTTTTGTTGAGCCCTCCTCCTGTGTAGCCTGCAGGCGAGCGCCATCTTGCCCTGTTGGAGCCTGCCCAAAGTGAATCTTAATTGGCCTTCTGAGATCTGCCTGCTCCACCCCAGTGACTCCCTGAGCCCTCTGCCCTACCCAACTCGAAATTTGCTCAGCGGCAATTTCAGGTGGTTACTGGACAACCAGCCCCACCTCATGCTCTCAGCAGGATGATCCTTCGGCAGCAATTAACAGGCCTTCACTCGCCCACCTCGGGAGACACTTTCGGTGGTGGCAGTGAGCCCTGGCCCTAACTGTAGTATTTCTTGAACAAATCTCAGGGGTCCGTGGGCCCGAGGCTGGCACTGGCTGGCCTTGGTGTGAGCTGAGACTTTTGTGAGTGGCCACAGGCTCAGCACTGGCAACAAATCTGAATCTGCACCAACCTGGGGAACACCACTTGCACCACCATGGTGACTCCCTGAGACCCAGTCTATTCCAACTCTGGTACCCCAAGGGCTCATTCAGCTGCTGAGCCTTACAGACAGCTGGCAGACAGCCTCATGCCTGGGGGGTGCCCTGGGCCTTTTGCTGAGCTACTTCAGGCCCAGTACTGGTGGCAGTCTGCTTCAGATAGATGTGTGGCCTCTCCCACTTACCTCTAGGTCCAGCTCAAGCAGTGACTAAACACAAATAGCTTTGTAGATCCTACCAGGTAGACCCAAGCTGGTCACAGGCAGTGGCTGACCTTGACCTGTATGGGAGCCCCTCTCAAGGGGGTCAGGACCGACACATCCAGAAGCTGGTGTCAGACCTCAACAGAGAACCACCTGATTAGCCCCACAAGTGGCACACCCCATGAGTGGTCTCAACAGGCACACAAACCCACTAGGGCTAACTCCACTCTAGGGGTCAGCCCCCACACAGCAGGTCATCTGTTGTGGGTGTGGCTAATCCTCATAGCCAGTCAGCCCAAAAGTAAATCCCAACCACTAACATGCCAACAACAACCAAGGCTCAAATACAACGGGGAGGCACACACAACCACACGAGGGTCACTCCTGGAGCACCCGGCACAGGTGATCAAGGAGACTGCACCACGGGGCTACATAGGACACCTACTACATAAGGCCACCAGGCTAAGACTGGGTGATGTAGCAGATCTACCTAATACATAGAAACAAACACAGAGAGGTAGCCAAAATGAGAAAACAAAGAAACATGTCCCAAATGAAAAAGTAGAGGGAGAACTCTAGAAAAAACTACCAGATGCAGAGTTCAAAACACTGGTGATAAAGACGCTCAATGGACTTGGAGAAAGAACAGATGAGCTCAATGAAAACTTCAACAAAGCGATAGCAAGCATTAAAAGGACATAGAAACCATAAAAGAGAACCAGTCAGAAATGAAGGATACAATAAATGAAATGAAGAAGACACCAGAAGAAATCAATAGTGGGTGGGATGAAGCAGAGGATTGAATCAGCGATTTAGAACATAAGGTAGCAGAAAAAAAAAAAAAAGTGGAACCAGAAAAAAAGAAAAAGAAAAAGAGAACTCTGGGACAATATTCAAGTGTATTAACATTAGCATCATAGGTATACCAGCAGTAGAATAGAGAGCCAAGGGATTGAGAACTTATTTGAAGAAATAATGACAGAAAACTTTCCTAACCTAGTGAAGAAAATAGACATACAAGTCTAGGAAGCACAGAGTCCCAAATAAGAGGAACCCAAACAGGCCCACACCAAGATACATCATAATTATAATGTGAAAGGTTAAGGACAAAGAAAGGGTCCTAGGAGCACCAAGAGAAAGGCAGCTACTTACTTACAAGGGAGCTCCCATAAGCGTGTCAGCTGATTTCTCAACTGAAATTTTGCAGACCAGATGGGATTGGCAGGAAATAGTCAAAATGATGAAAAACAGTCCCTATATCCAAGATTATGCTACCCCACAAAGCTATCATTCAGAACCAAAGGACTAATAAAGATCTTCCCAGACAACAAAAAAGCTAAAGGAGTTCATCACAACCAAGCTAATATTATAGGAAATTTGGTAAGGACTTCTTTAAGAAGAATAAGAAAATAGTGTAAAAAGATTAAAAAAATATGAATAATAAAATGTCAATAACTGCATGTCTATCAACAATAACTTTGAATATAAATCAATTAGGTGTTCCAATCCAAAGGAAGAGTGGCTGAATGGATAAGAAAATAAGATCCTTATGAATACTGCCTATAAAAGATTCTCTTCACATCAAAAGACACACACAGACTGAAAGTAAAAGGATGGACAAAGATACTTCATGAAAGTAGAAATGAAAAGAAATCTGGAGTAACAATACATATACCAGGCAAAATGGACTTTAAAACAATGGCTATAACAATAGACAAAGAAGGACCCAGTAATCACACTTCTAGGTATTTATCTGCAGAACCCAAAACACTACTTCGAAGAAACATGTGGATTCATGTGTTCATTGAAAAATTATTTGCAATTGTGAAGATATGGAGGCAACCTGGGTGTCCATCAGTGGTTGAAATGATAAAAGTAAGGTTATACATATATTGGAATATTATCACTCAGGCATAAAAGAAAAATGAACTCTTGCCATCTGAAACACATGGATGGACCTAGAGAACATTGTGCTGAGTGGAATGCGTCAGACAGAGAAAGACAAATGCCATACGAATTCACCTATAGAGAACATTTTAATAGTTGCCAGATGGGATTGAGATGCGGGGTGAAAAGGACGAAGAGATAAAGGAGTACAAATTGGTAGTTGCAAAATAGTTATGGAGATGTAAACTATAGCATAAGGAATACAGTCAATAATATTGCTATAACTGTGTATGGCGTCTGATGGGAACTATATTTATTAGCATGATCGCTTTGTAAGTTATATAAATCACTACATTGTTATAAACTTAACAATATAGTCTAATCAGGATGTTGCACACCTGAAACTAATATAATATTGTATGCCAACTTTAATTTAAAAAAACTAAAAAAATATACATCAAAATAGGTCTCTAGAAATTATGTGAAGTCCAGCATAGTAAAAATATGAAAATACAGGGAAGATATAACATAAATAAGGGACAGAATATAAAATTCTAATATGTGGAGTGACCCCAGAAGCATGGCAGCATGAGGGATCTCCCCTGATCTCTCCCCTTGAAATTACAACAAACTGAACACCTATAATCCAACAGATAACAGCCAGCCTGCACACGAGCACCTCTGAGGGATTTGTGCATCAGAGCATCTGAAGGTGGGCAAATCACTTGAGAAAGGGAGGAGGGAAGGGAGAGAGTCACAATGAAAGGTGCTATGGAATGCAGCCTGGAGCGCCCTGCAGGGCTAGGGGGAGGGGAGGAATTCTTGGCATTTTTTTTAACTCTTCAAAGACCTAAGCAGTTCTGATTCAGTGATCAGCATATTACACACGGCAGAGTCCAGTGAACAGGGCAGAAAACAGGGCAGAGACCGAACAGGGAGGGAGCGACAGCAGTGTGTTACCATCCACCATTGCCAGGCAGATAGGCAAGTCACAGAGCCTGGCTGCCTCCCCCATCCTCCCAGAGAGTGCTTTGCTGTACCCTCCCAGACCTAGCAGCAGGGCCCAGCAATGCATCTGGCTATTGGGGGCAGTACTGGTACTTCATGGGCTCTTCAGAGGCTCGAATTTTTTTCTCCTTTTACATTCTCTCACAGGGGTAGAGCCCCAGGACCTAGGTGGCCCGGTAACAGAAAAGACACACACCTATAGAGGGAATAGAGAGCAATTTTAGCCCCAAAACAAAGATTTAGGAGGCTTGGGTAGTGCAAGAGGCTTGGGCACCACCTACCAGAAAACAACAACAACAACGACAACAACAACAATTAAAACAACAACAACAACTCTTTTAAACTATCTGTTACAGAGAATTTGCTCTGAATAATATCATGTTTTTTTAAAGCAGAATATATTCTCATTAATGCCTAGATGGAGAAATAATTAATCAAACACCATGAACAACAAAGACAGCTCAGAAAGAAAGTGAAAAATCTCCAGAAATAACAAGGATATAGAAATATGTGATTAAAACGACAGAGTGTTCAAGATTGAACTTCTGAAAAAAACTCAACAAGATGCAAGAAAATTCTGATTGACAGTTCGAAGACCTCAAACAATATCAATGGACAGCAGGAATACTTTACCAAGGAGACTGACACTCTAAAAAAAGAAAAAAGAAAAAGAAATTCTAGAGCTGAAGAACCAACTAAGAGAGATAAAGAATGAAGTTGCAAGCTCGGGAAATAGAGCTGACCACATGGAGGAAAAAACTAGTGGTATGGAAGACAGAAATCTGGAAATGGCAGAGAAGGAAGAAGAAAGAGACTTGAGAGTAGAAAAATAGAAGACCTCTACAAGAATTATCTGACACTATCAAAAAAAAAGCAATATAAGAATAATGAGTACAGCAGGAGGAGAGAGAAGGGAACAGATAGCATATTCAAACAAATAGTCAATGAGAATTTTCCAAACCTATGGAAAATACCTGGATCTTTAAATCTAAGAAGTAAACATAATACCTAATTATTTCACCCTAAAAGATTTTCTCCAAGACACATTATATTAAAATTGTCAAAAGTTAATGAGAAAGAAAGAATTCTCGAGGCATCCAGGGAAAGGAAGACAGTAACGTATAAAGGAAACCCCATTAGATTATCATTGGACTTCTCAGCACCATCCTAATGACCAAATAGTCAAACTATAAAGAAAGAAATTGCCAGCCCAGAATAACATATCCAGCAAAGCCATTCTTTAAATGTGAAGGAGAAATAAAGACCTTTTCGGAAATACAGAATCTGAGGGAATTTTCTTCCACAAGGCATACATTACAGGAAATACTGAAGGGGATCATTCTAACTGAAACAAAAAGACAAAAAGTGCCTAACAGGCAGAAGGAAACAGAAACATGCAACCCTTATTAAGAACAGGGTATTATACACTTAAATATTACATAATGGTTAAAGGTACTAAAAACACTTTAAAAAGAAAAGAAGACAACAGCTACTGGAACCTGGAAGGAAACGTACAGCATAAATAGAGATAGTTTGAGACAAAGAAGACAGAAAAGGGAGGAAGTACAGATCTGAATCTGCAAAAAGGAACAGAGATAAGGTGAAAGCAGAAGGAAGAAGACTACTGCATAGATAGATAGATAGATAGATAGATAGATAGATAGATATAAACTTTCCTTTACATAAGCTTAATGGTAACCTCTCAAAAAAAAAATCCTGAACTGAGACACATAACATAAAAAAAAAGGTGCAGGGCGAAAAAACAAAACACCACCAAATCAAATTAACAGATAGAAACGCAAAGACAAAGAAAACAAAAATGGCTGTAGGAAAACCTCATATTTTGAAAATCACTCTAAATGTAAATGGACTGAACTTACCAACAAAAAGCCACAGAATTGCAGATTGGATCAAAAGAAACACAAAACTCAACCATATGCCACCTTCAGGAGACACATCTCACCTGCAAGGACAAATACAGACTCAAAGGGAAAGAGTGGAAAATGATATTCCAATCTATCAGCATCCAGGGAAAAGCAGGTGTACCCATACTTATGTCTGACAAGTCGGACTTCAGGAAAGAGACAAAGATAGACAATTCATAATTCATAATGATAAAGGAAACAATACATCGAAAAGACATGACACTTATCAAAATGCTCCCAATCGGGCAGCACGAAAATATATAAGACAACTACTAACACAACTAAGGAAAGAAACTGACAAAAACACAATTACAGTAGAGCACCTTAATACCCCGCTGCCAGCTATGATCACCCAAACAGAAAATCAATATGAGAATCAACCTCAAATGACACATTAGACCAATTGGATGTAATCGACATTTACAGAGCCTTTCATCCCAAAATATCAGATTACACATTTTTCTCTAGTGTACAAAGAACATCCTACGGATAGATCATTTGTTGGGACACAAAACTAGCCTCGACAATTTAAGAAGATTGAAATCATACCAAACATATTCTCCAACCATAATGCTTTGAAACTGGAGATCAACTGTAAAAAGAAAGTGGGAAGAACCTCAAATATGTGGAGATTAAACAACACACTACTAAAGAACAACTGGGTCAAAGAAGAAATAAAAGAGATCAAGAAGACACATAGAACTAAACAAGAATGAAAGCATAACATAGCAAAACGGGGGACACGGCAATGCGGCGATAAGAGGAAAGTTCATATCATCACAGGCCTATCTCAACAAACAGAAAGGATCCCAAATAAACAACCTTATTACATCTTATAAAAAACTAGAAAAAGAAGGACACATGAAGCCCAAAGTCAGCAGAAAGAAGGAAATAATAAAAATTAGAGCAGCATTAAATAAAACTGAGAACCAAAACATGATAGAAAAAAATAATAATAATGCAACCCAAAGCTGTTTTTTTGAGATTAATAAAATTGATGAAACCCTGGGTAGACTCACTAAGGAATAAAGAGAAAGGACACAACTAAACAAAATCAGAAATGATACAGGAGAAGTTACGACAGATATCACCGAAATACAAAGGATTATGCAGCAATACTATAAAGGCTTATACGACACCAATAACCAAGAAGAAATGGACAAGTTTTTAGAAATATACAATCTTCTTCCTAGACTGAATCATGAGGATCTGAAGTCTAAATAGACCAATCGACAGTATAGAAATTGAAACAATCATCAAAAACCTCCCAAAAAGTCAAAGTCCAGGACCAGATGGCTTCACTAGCGAATTCTACCAAACATTCAAAAGAGATCTAATAGCTGTTCTTCTCATATTTTTCCAAAAAAATTGAAAAAGAGGCAATACTTTCTAATGCATTTTATGAAACCAATGTTACCTTGATACCAAACCCTGGTAACTATAGCTCGAAAAAGAAATCTATTGACCAATATCACTCATGAACAACAGATGCGAAAATTCTAAGCAAAATACTATCAAATCAAATACAACAACACATTAAAACGATTATACAGCACGATCAAGTGGGCTTCATCCCAGGTGCACAGGAACGGTTTGACATATGTATATCAATACATGTGATACACCACATAAACAAAATATAGGATAAGAGTTACGTGATCTTGTCAATAGATGCAGAAAACGCCTTTGACACGATACAACATTCATTTATGATTAAAACACTTAATAAAATGGGTATAGAAGGAGAGTACCTCAACATAATAAAGGTTATATACGACAAACGCTAAACTAACATCATACTTAATGGTGAAAAACTAAAAACCCACCCTCTAAGATCAGAAACAACACAAGGCTGTCTGCTTTCACTACTATTATTCAATATGGTGTTGGAAGTCCTAGCCAGAGCAATCAGGCAAGAGAAAGAAATAAAAGGCATCCAAATACGGAATAAAGAAGTCAAATTGTCACTTTTTGCAGATGACATGATTCTCTACATAAAAAAAAAAAACAAAACACCTAAAGCCTCCACTAAGAAACTATTAAAACATTAAACGAGTATGGTAAAATTCAGAATACAAGATTAATACACAACATCCATAGCACTTCTATAGCAATGAATTTTCAGAAAAATAAATGAAAAAAAAATCCTTTGCAATTGCAACCAAAAAGAATAAAATACCTAAGTCTAAACTTAACAGAGCATGTGAAAGATCTATACACTGAAAACTATAAGACATTATTAAAAGAAATTGAAGAAGACACAAAGAAATGGAAAGATATTCCGTGCTCGTGGACCGAAAGAATCAACATAGTTAGAATGACCTTATTACCCAAAGCATTATATAGATTTAATGCAATCCCCATCAAAATTCCAATGGCATGTTTTTAAATAAATAGAACAAAAAATTCATCAGATTTGTGTGGAGGCACAGAAGACTACGAATATCCAAAACAATCCTGGGGGTGGGGGGAAGACTGGAGATATCACTCTGCCTAACTTCAAATGACACTACAAAGCAACAGTAATTGAAACAGCATGGCATTGGTGGAAAAACAGACCAATCGAAAAGGACCAAGAGTCCAGAAATAAACCCCGTCTATATGGGCAAATAATTTTTGATGAAGGAGCTTAAAAAATGCATAATAGAGAAAGGAAAGCCTCTTCAATAAACGGTGCTGGGAAAATGGGAAAGCCAGATGCAAAAGAATGAAACCAGACTGCTATCTCTCACCATACACCAAAGTTAACTCAAAATGAATCAAAGACTTGAATATAAGACCTGAAAAAAATAATTTGCATAAATTAAAACATAGGTGCCAAACTCATGGACCTTGGATTCGGAGACGATTTTACGAATTTGACCTCAAAGGCAAGGGATGTAAAAGCAAAAATAAATGAATGGGACTATATTGAACTAAAAAGTTCCTGTAGAGCACAAGAAACCATCATCATCAACAACAACAATAACAACAACAACAACAACAACAGGCAACCATCCAAATGGGAGAAGATATTTACAAACAATGCCTTCTATAATGGCCTAATATCAAAAATATAAAAAGAACTCATACAACTCAAAAATTAAACACACACACACACACACACACACACACACACACACACACAATCCAATTATCAAATGGACAGAGGACCTGAACAGACACTTCTCCCAAGAAGACATACAAATGGCCAAGGGACCTATGAAAAGATGCTCAGCTTCACTAGCTATTAGGGAAATTAAAACCACAATGAGATGCCACCTCATGCCTGCTAGAATAGCTGTCATTGACAGGGCAAGTAATAACAAGTGTTGAAGAGGTCGTGAGGAAAAAGAAATCTTCATACACTGCTGGTGGGAATGTAAATTTGTGCAGCCCCTATGGAAAACATTATGGAGGTTCCTCAAAAAATTAAGAATACGATTACCATATTATGCAGCAATCACACTCTGGGTATCTACCCCCAAAATTTGAAATCATTTATTCGTAAAGATATATACACCTCGATGTTCATTGCAGCATTATTCACATTGCACAAGACATGGAAACAACTGAAGTGTCCTTCGATAGATGATTGGATAAAGAAGTTGTGGTACATATATACAATGGAGGATTGCCCAGCCATAAGAAAAGATGAAATACTGCCATTTGCGACGACATGGATCGATTTTGAGATTCTCTTTCTGAATGAAATAAGTTAGACAGAAAAAGTTGCGATTTCACTTATACGTGAGATATGAAACTGATAGCAATAAACAAACATGGCAAATAAACAGAGACTCATGGACACAGACAGTGGATTAGTGGTTATCAGAGGGAAGGGGAGAAGGGAGGAGGTAGGAAAAGGTAAAGGTGATCAAATAGATGGTGACTGAAGGAAACTGAACTTTGGGTGGTGAACACACAATGCAATATACATATGATGTTTTATTGTACACTTAAAACTTATTTGATTTTATTAACCAATGTCACCCCAAAAATTTTAATAAGAAAGGGAAAAAGAGAAAAGAGAGAAAAAATAAACTCAGAGACTGTGTGACTTGGTCACCACTGTATCTCTAGCGTGTATCACAAAGCCTGACACATAACCATTTGTTTAATAAATATATAACCTCTAAAAAAATCTAATATGTGTAACTGTAATCATAGAAATTAGAGGGAGTGAGGCTGGAACAAAATTAATATTTTAAGATATAATGATAAAGGGGATTAAATATATGGTGACAGAGAAATTTGACATTGGTGGTAAGCACAGAATGCAATATACATGTGACATATTATTGAGCTGTACACTCAAAACCTACATAATTTTATTAATTGATGTCACCTCGATAAATTTAATATAGAAGAAATTTAGTTTAAATACTTGAAATAAAAGTCTTTCAAATAAAAGCAAACAAAAGAATGTTAAAATTCATCTCAGATATATCAGTTTAATTAATAAAGGAAGTCAGGGAAATTCATTTAACTTCATTTATCCATTCGACAAACATTTATTTTCTAGATGAGTGATATTATTTTATGTATTTAAAAAAAAATCTATGGACCGAAAGAGAGAGAGAGGAAACAGAGAAAGAAATGAGATGTATAAACATACAAAAATATAATAAATTTTTGTTGTGAAAAAAGATATAATGGCTGAAAATATAAGAAATTTAAGCTTTAGATAATATAACTTCAACGTGGGATTTCAATAAATGAATAAGTGAACAGACAAAGCTAGTCTAGGCACATCATGGTAAAACTACTAAATATCTAAGAGAAAGAGAAAGAGAAAGGGAAAGGGAAAGAGAAAGAGAAAGAGAAAGAGAAAGAGAAAGAGAAAGAGAAAGAGAAAGAGAAAACGTATAGTGTTTTGAAACGAGCAAAGCAAAGAGCGAGAGCTAACTTGCAAAACACACACACACACGCACGCACACATATACACACACAATATGTGTTATGGACTGAATTGTGTCCCCTTAAAATTTCTGTTGAAGTCTTAACATTCAATGTGACTATATTTGGAGACAGGAACTTTAAGGAGGTAATTAAGGTTAAAGAAAGCCACAAAGTTGAAGCTCTAATCCAATATGATTGGCCTCCTTGTAAGAAGAGGAAGACACACCAGAGATGTGCATACACAGAGAAAAGGGCAGGGAAGAACACAGAGAGATGAGGCCATCTGCAAGCCAGAGAGAGAGGCTTGAGGAAAAATGAAACATGCTGAAACCTCAGTCTCGGACTTCCAGTCTCCAGAATGGTAAGTAAGTAAGTAAGTAAGTAAGTAAATAAAATACTTAAAAAAAATTTGATAACTTGCAATTTGTAAATTTAATATATGCAGTATGTTACTTTGATACATTTACATATTGTAATATGATTGGCATTAAAGCAATATATATCACATTACATCACTATAGTATAGTACCTTTGACTATATTCATTATACTGTGCGTTAAATCTCTATGACTTATTTACTATTCATACATTTGTACCCATAAACACCTCCAATCTTATCTCCCCACCCCCATCCCAATAACCACCATTTTACTCTTTTTTAAAAGGATTTGACAGTTTTTAGATTCCATATAAATGATATCATGCAATTTTTTTCCCCTCTGTTTGACTTACTTAGCATAATTTGCTCGAGGTCCATCCATGCTGTTTCAAATGGCAGGACATCTTTCTTTCTCATGGCTGAATAATTTTCCATTGTGCATATATACAACATCACTTTTATCTGTTCATCTCTTGATGGGCATTGGGGTTGTTTCCATATCTTGTCTATTGTGAATGATTCTGCAATAAGCATGGGTGCACATCTATCTTGTCAAAATCCTGTTTTCATTTGCACTGGGTATGTCCTCAGAAGTGGAATTGCTAAATCATATCATAGATCTATTTTTAATTTTTGAGGACCCTCCGTATTAGTCTATACAGTGGTTGGACTGATTTACATTCCTACCAAAAACATTTAAGGGTTCTTTTTACTCCATACTCACCAGCACCTGTTGTCTCTTGTCTTCTTGCTGATAGCCATTCTAAAAGGTGTAAAGTAATATTTACTCGTGGTGGTGATTCCCATATCCCTGATAATTAATAATGTTGAGCATCTTTTTATGCACATATTGACGATTTTGATGTTCTCTCTTGAAAATTGTGTATTTTCTGCCCATTTAAAATCAGATTGTGTTGTTCTTGCTGTTAATTTTTGTTCGTTTTTTTATATATTTTATCTATTAACCCCTTATGTGATACATGGTTCGCAAATAGTTTCTCCCATTATGAAGGCTGCCATTTCATTTTGTTTATCTTCTTTGCTGTGCAGAAGCTAAGTTTGATGTAGTGCCATTTGTTGACTTTTTCTTTTGTTGTTTGTGCTTTCAGCGTCATGTCCTTCAAATAACTGAAAAACCAGTATGGATGAGTTTCTTCCCTATGTCTTCTGCTAGGAGTTTTGCAGTATCAGGTCTTATGTTTAAGTCTTTGATTCATCTTGAGCTAATTTTTCTTTTGGGATGTGAAGCACGTGTCCTATGTCATTGCTCTGCATATGTTTAACGAGTTTTCCCAGAACCATAAGTTAAAGAGACTATCCTTACCCACACTGGGTCTTCTTGGCTCCCATTTTGAATACTAGCTAACCACAAATGCTGGGGGTTCATTCTGAGATCTCTATTCTGTTCCATCGGTCTATGGGCCTATTTTTGTGTCGGTACCATACTGTTTTTATTACTATGGGTTTGTAGTATAGTTTGAAATCAGGTAGTGTGATGCCTCCAGTTTGCTCTTTTTCTCAGAACTGCATTGGCTGTCCCTGGTATTTTGTAGTCCCATACAAATTTTAGAATTATTTATTCCATTTTCGTGATGAATGTCTTTAGTATTTTGATGATAATTGTGCTAAATCTGCAGATGGTGTTGGGTGGTATGGCCCTTTTAACAACATTTATTATTTCGATCTGTAAACTCAAGATGCCTTTGCATTTGTTTGTATCTTCCGTTTCTTTCAGCAACATTTGTAGTTTTTGTTATACAGATTTTCACTCCCCTGGTTGAATATATTAATAAGTATTTTATGGTTTTGGATCCTATCATGAATGGGATAGTTTATATCTTTTTCAGATGCATTGTTACTAGTGTAAAGGAATGCCACTGATTTCTGTAAGTTGATTTTGTAACCTGCCATTTTACTAAAATCATTGGTTTCTTTCAACAATTTTTGGTCGAATTTTTGGGATTTTCCGTGTATAAGATCATGCCATCAGCAAATAGCAGCAGTTTTACTTATTCCTTCCAGATACGGATATCTTTTATTTCTTTCTCTTCCCTAATTGCTCTAGCAAGGACTTCCAGTGCTATATTGAATAGGAGTGGTGAGAGTGGGCAGCTATGTCTTGTACCTGATCTCAGAGGAAATTCTTTCAGTTGCTCTTCATTGATTATAATGTTAGCAGTGAGGTTATTCTATCTGTTCTTTATTATGTTGAGATATGTTCCTTCTATACCCAATCTGTTAAGAATTGTTTATGACAGAAGTATTTTGTCAGATGATTGTTCTGCATCTATTTAGATGATCATGCGATTTTTATCTTTCATTTTATTTGTATGATGAATGAAATTCATTGGCTTGCATATGTTGAGCCATCCTTACATCTCAGGAATAAATCTCACCCAGTCAATAGTGTATACTTCTTTTAACATGTTCTTCAATTTGATTTGCTAATATTTTGTTGAAAATTTTTGAATGCATATTTATTGGGGATATTTCTCTACAGTTTTCTTTTTTGTGATATCCTTATCCGGTTTTCACAGATAAACTTCTGAGGTGATAACTTTAAAAACATATATGTCTTCTATGCTATGTAGATTGTTTGCATATAATTGGGTATAGTAGTCTCATAATTCTTTGTAGTTCTGAAGTATCAGTTGTTATGTCTTCCCTTTCATTTCTAATTTTATTTATTTGAGTCTTCTCTCTCTTTTTGTCAACTTTGTTTATCTTCTCAAATAACTCGCTTTTAGTTTTGTTGAATCTATTGTTTTCCTAGTCTCTATTTCATTTATTTCTGCTTTGATTTTTATTATTTCTTTTCTTCCATTATATTTTGACTTATTTTTTCTAGTTTCTTAAGGTGTAAAGGTAGGTTGTTTGAAATCATTCTAATTTTATCATATATGCATATATTGCAAAAACTTTCCTCTCAGAAATGCTTTGGCTGGATTGCACAAAATTTGATTTGCTGTATTTTTATTTTCATTTGTTTTGTGATCATTTTTTATTTCCCTTTTTATTTCTTCTTTGACTCAATGGTTTCTTAGAAGAGTGTCGTTTAGTTTCCACATATTTGAAGATCTACTCGCTCTCCTCTTGCTGACTTCTAATATGATATCGTTGTGGTCAGAGAAGATAGTTGGCATAATTTCAGATTCCTTGAATTTTCTAAGGTCAGTTTTGTAGTCTAGAGTAGCATCTATCCTGGAGAATGTTTTATGTGCACTGAGAAGAATGCTCTTGGGTGTAATGTTCTATATATATCTGTTAAGTCCATTTGCTCTAACATATATTCAAAATCCAACATTTTTTTTTCTGTCTGGATGATTTATCTGTTGCTGATAAGTGGGAGCATTATAGGCATCTACTTTTACTATATTGCTGTATATTTCTACCTTAAGATGTTATTATTTGCTTAGTGTATTTTGGTGCTCAGATGTTGGAAGCATACATATTTATAATAGTTATATCTCCTTAATATGTTTGCACCTTTATCATCGTATAATGGCCTTCTTTGTCTCTTGTCACCATTTTGGATTAAAGTATATTTTGTCTGATATAAGTATGGCTACACCTACTTTGTTTTGATTATCATTTGTTTGGAGTGTCATCTTCCACCTCTTCAATTTGAGGCTGTATCTTTGAAGCTGAAATGGGATTCCCAAAGGCAGCATACAATTGGGTCATGTTATTCAATCCATGCAGTCACTGTGAGCCTTTCGATTTGTGATTCGAATCTTTTACATTTAGGACGATTATTGACACATGAGTTCTTACTACTGCCATTTTATCTTTTGTTTCTGGTTGCTTCATATTCCGTTGTTTCTTTTTCCATTTCTATCTGTCTACCCTTTTAAGTTGGTGGTTCTCTATGATGAGTTGTTTGATAAAATAGTCCTTTTTTTTCTACCGATAGTAATTTATTTTTATGTGCCAACATAGGTTCTGTTATTCTCCCCATGCCCTTTTGTAATTTTGTTGTCACAAATTATCCATTGTTATGCTGTGAGTTTGTTAACGAGTTACAGTAGCTATGGTTATTTTTAATGTTTTTTCCTTTAACATTTATGCTATAATTAAGTGTGTAATCTTGTTCTAAAACAGTGTAAAACAGTGTTAAAATTTCCTGAGTTGGATTATTTATCACCTCGCTTAAAGTTTTGTGTACTTTTGTCTTTTCATTTTAGGTAGAAGAACTCCTTTAAATATTTCTTATAAGGCAGTTCTAGTGGTGGTGAACTCCCTCAGCTTTTGTTTGTCTAAGAAGACCTTTAGTTTGCCCTCACATTTAAAGGATGACTTTGCTGAATAGATTAGTCTTGGCTGGCAATTTTCATCTTTCTATATTTTGAATATGGTGTTACACTATCTCCTGGCTGAGAAATCTGCTGATAGTCTAATGTGTGTCTCTCGTAGGTTACACCCCTCCCCCCGTGGTTGCCTTTAAGAGTCTTTATTAACCATTTGCTTTTGACAGCTTTGTTAGAATGTGTCTCAGAGAGGATCTTTTTGCATTGAGATAGTAAGGCGACCTATTATCTTCATGAACTTGTATGTCTAGTTTTTCCCTAAGTTCGGGAAGTGCTCAGCTATTATTTCTTTAACTCTTCTGACCCTTTTTTTTAATTCTTCTTCTCCTGCTGGAATACCCATTATTATTATGTCAGCTCACCTGATGAAGTGTGATAGCTTTCACAGGTTTTTTTTTCCATTTTTTAAAAAAACTATGTTCTCTCTCCTCTTTCACTTGAATCATTTATAGGTTCCTATCTTCAGGTCACTTATTCTCTCTTCCATCTGATCTGATCATTTATCAACACTTTCTAATGCATCTTTTCTTTTATTTATTTAGTTCTCCAGCTTAAGAATTTATTAGCTTTTTTTTTGGAAATATAATCTCTTTGATAAAGTACTCCTCTGTTTATTAATTTTAACCCCAAATTTACTGATTTGCCTTTCTGAGTGAGAACATAAGTTTCTGTTGTTTAAGCCACCCAGTCTGCAGTATTTAGATATGGCAACCCTATCAAACTAAGACACAAAAGAGGCCAGAAAATAGTAGAATGATATCCTTAAAGAGTTGAAAAATGATCATTGTTAACCTATAATTATATCTCTATCAAATTTTTATTCACGAGTAAAGGCAAATAAAATGCAGACAAAATTTGACTTTTTTTGCTAGAGAACTCACACAAAGAAATAATAACTGCAATGCCTTAGTCTAAATGAAAATAAATTCAGACAAACTGAAATCCCTGAAGGAAAAAAAAAGGAAAAAATAAAGATAAAGGCAACATAAAATTATTGTATTTAATGTTGATAATGTCTTGTGGTATTTAATATAAATTTAAAATTAAATTCAGTTAATACAATTACAAAAAATATGGGGTAGCTTCATTGTTGTTTAATGTTCTAAGTTCTTAACATTGTGGAGAAATGGTAACGATACTAATTTATATCACGCATTAATAAATGAATGTTACACACTTCATCCCTAGATTAATCATTATTTTCTACTATTGATTCCATTTATATAACATTTTTAGATGTAGCATTTTTTTAATTCAATTACAGTTGACATTCAATCTTACTTTAGTTTCGGGTATACTGCCTAGTGGTTAAACATTTATGTAACTTATGACGTGATCTAGTGCCCACCTGGAACCATACATAATTATTATAATATTATTGACTATGTTTCCTGTGCTGTGCTTTTCATCCCCGTAACTCTTTTGTAAGCACCAATTTGTACTTCTTAACCACCTTACCTTTTCCACCCAGTCTCCCAACCCCTACCCATCAAGCAACCATCAGTTTGTTCTCCGTATCTAGAGTCTGTTTTTGTTTTGTTTTGTTTGCTTATTCTGTTCATTAAATTCCACATATAAGTGAAATCATATGGTATTTGTTTTTCTCTGTCTGACCGATTTTACTTATCATAATACCCTCTAGTTTAATAATTATTAAAGTAATAAAAATGCATCAATGCTAAGCTAATATAAAATACAAATTCGAGGGCATAAAATACTTGATTATACCTAAATAGAACAAGATAGGCAAGATAAACTATGGAACAGATGTGAAATTGAGATAAATAGCTCAAATATTAAAATTATGTATAATAGATATATTACATATATTACATCTAATATACATAATTAAGTTAAATTAAAAAAAGAGAAAAATCAAATGAAAAAGCAAAGACTGACCGGATAAAATAAATTACAGGATGTCAGAAGTATGGCAGAGTGAGGAATGTCCCTGGATCTCTTCCCTTGAAATAACAATGAAGCTGAACATCTAAAACTCAACAAATAACATGTAACCAACACTCAAGAACTTCCGAGGGTTTGATCTGCTCACAAGAGCTTCCAGAGGTCAGAACACTGGGAGGCTGGGAGATAGATTGGGAGAACAGAAAGAAAGTATCTCATGGCAGCCAGAGATGACTGCACGAGGAGGGGGAGAGGAGAAATTGTGGCTGGTTCCCTAAACATCTCTGCCTGAGGGATCAGCAAGTTCCACGCAGCGGAGGCCAGGGGTCAGGGCAGAAAGCAGAATGAGAACTAAGTGAAGAAGGGCAACGGCTGTATTTTAGCAGCCAAGGTTGTGAAGCAGGAGGTTAAGAACCAGAGAATAGCAGCAACACTCACCCACCAATCCAGAGTACACCCTCTCTCCACCCCCATATTCTCCCAAACTTACCATCCTAGAGACCCAGCAGGATTTGAGCAAATGGTACCAAAACAGAAACCACTGTCGGAAAGACTGACAGGGGTTGGGACCAAGGGAGCCAATCATGCCTTGAATATTTCATACACCAGGGAGGGAAAAAGGCATTATTACCTTCAAAACAGAGATCCAAGAGACTTGGTGCCACCTACTGGAAATCAAAACAAAAAACAAAAACAAAATCATAAACAAACAAACAAACAATAAAACACCCTATCAACAGGCTGCTATATAATAATTCTTTCTGGACCAAAAAAAAAAAAAGGCAGAGTATAGAGTATACCCCCATAAATGCCAGGTGGAAAAATAGTCCATCAACCACGATGAACAACCAAGGTGACTAGAAGGCTGGGAAAGAAAGAGAAAATCTCCAGAAAATAAGCATACAGGCATAAAAATATGCAACTTAAATGACAGAGAATTCAGGATGGTACTTCTGAAAAAACTCAATGAGATCTGAAACAACTCATATCAACACTTTCAGGAATTGAAAAAAAAATAACAATAACAAATAGATGAGCAGAATGAGTTATTTAGCAAGGAGAATGAAACCTTAAAAGAGAAGCAAATAGAACTTCTGGAGATGAAGAACACACTAAAAGAGATGAAGAGTGAAATATCAAGAATAAGAAATATAGCTGACCAGATAGAGGAAAGAATCAGTAATATCAAAGACAGAAATCTAGAAATAATTTAGAAGGAAGAAGAGAGAGACTGAAGAATGAAAAATAATGAAAGAGAAATAGAACTAGCCGACACCATCAGGAAAGGCAACATAAGAATAATAGACATACCAGAAGAAGAAGAAAAGGAGAATGGATTAGAGAGCATATTAAGACACGTAGATGATGAGAATTTCCAAAATCTAAGGAATGAGCTAGAGCTCGTTGACTAGAAGTCAAAAAAACACCCAATTATCTCAACCCAAAAAGACCTACTCCAAAACACATTATATTAAAATGATCAAAAATTAATGTCAAAGAAATAATTCTCAAGGCAGCCAGGGAAAAGATGACAATATCCTATAAAGGAAAACCAATTAGACTATCTTTGGACTTCTTCTTTACAAGCAAGAAAGGAGAGAAACCAAATATGCAAACTACTAAATGAAAGGAATTACCAGCCAAGAATAATGTATCCAGCAGAGCTCTTCATTTGCTATAAAGGAGAAATAAAGACTTCCACAGACATAAAATGTTGAGGGAATTCTTGACTAAGAGGCATGCATTACAGGAAATACTGGAAGGGGTATATATAATCAATCTATGAGTAAGATGACTAGCAAGCAGACAGAAGCAAGATAGTGCAATGCTTATTAAGAACAGGTTATTTTAAGCTTGAATGATAAGAAGAGAATTACTCTCGTAAGTTAGAAATGAATATTCAGCACACATACGGCCAATCTGAGACAACAATAATGGAAAAGGGAAGGAGTCAAAGACTCAAATTCACAAAGGGGAATAGAGATAAGGCACATGTAGAAGAAAATGGACGACTGTATGTATATAACAATTCTTTACATATTCATAATGGTAACCACACACCAAAGATCCAGAACAGAGTTACATAACATAAAACAAGAAGGACCAGGGAAAAAAATCCACAAAGCTGCACCAAGTTGAAATTCCAGACAAAAACATAAGGGCAAAGAAACAGTGGAAATACTGAGCTACCAGGAGGAAAAAAAAAAGATAAAATGGCTATAGCAAAACCTCATATGTCAAAAATCACCCTAAAGTAAATGAACTGAACTCACCAATAAA